>NW_024429196.1:75430284-76096118 GCF_017639785.1 Mesocricetus auratus | reverse complement strand
CACACTGGGAGGTCATCTTTCCTGGACAGCTTCAGCCCTTCTGGAAACCCATGCTTTTTAAGAGAGGTGTGTGTGCCTGTGCATGTATGTGCATGGGTATGTGTATTGTGTGTGTGTGCATGTGTGTGTGTGCGCATGTGTGTATGTGTATGTGCATGTGTGTGCATGGGCCTATGTGTGTGCTGTGTATGTGTGTGTGCATGTGTGTGCATGTGTGTGTGCATGTGTGTGCCTGTATATGTGCATATGTGTGTATATGCTTGTGTGTGTATGTTCATGAGTGCATGTGTGTGTATGTGTGTGCATGTGCCTGTGTTTGCATATGCATGTGCGTTTGTGTGTGTGTATGCATGTGCATATGTTTGCATGTGTGTGTGCACAGTCATTACCCATGTGCTGTTCTACTTTTTTTTTGAAGCACGTTCCCTCATTGGCCTGTATTGCACCAAGTAGTCTGCTATGGTTGGCCAGAGAGCCCCAGGAATCAACCTGTCTCTGCCTCCCCGGTGCTGGGGTTATAGGCATGTGCCGTAGGCCCAGCTTTTTTGTGTGATTGCTGGGGCTTGAACTCAGGACCTCAGGCTTTTGCATTAAGCACTTTGTCAAGTGAACAGTCTCCCTAACACTTTGATATGGAATTATTAACTGAAAAGGAAAGAGACCTCTTCCTACGCCTTTAGGCCGACAGACCCAATGAAGATGTTGGAGATGGAGGTAAGGAAGACTGTGCAGGAGCAATATATTTCTATTCTAGAGTGGAGAAAACTAAGACGCAGAGGGGCCCACATCCATGGTCCTCTAGGCATGACGTGGTCCTCACCATCCTGAGCACAGAGCATCCATGCTTACCCACAACAGATCCTCACAAGATGGCGCTGGTTAACATTTCCTTGTTGGCTTCTGAGATTGTAGTCCTCCCCTCCACCACAGCTCCAACCCCCAGCTCTGTAGAGTCTTGCCCAGATGACCCAGCTGATGCAGCTGACGCAGCTGGTGAGGTTTTGGAGGCACTAAGAGTAAATAGGAAACTGAAGGTTAACCAGAGAGGAACGCATCTGTGCAGATTTTGGGAAGTTGTCACCCATACTGGGTGGGAAGTTGGGGATCATCCCCACCCCTGTAAGCAAGTAGACCTAGTAAATTCATCAGCCCACCATCTGGACTTAGCTGCAGCTGTCCTTTGGTCTGTCCCGGGTGCCCTGTCCGGGGTGAAGAGCAGTTTGTTCATACCTTGGCGAGAAAGGGTATGCAGAGGAGAGCCTGGCTTCCCAGGCAGTGGTGTGGGAAATACAACTGTCACTGTGATGTATCAAAAGGAAGATTGGGTTCTTAGAACACATGTCAATGCTGGGTGGGTGTGGTGGGCTGTAGTGCAAAGTCCAATTGGTCTTAATAATAAAAACCTGGAGTCAGATATCAGGGTAAATGCTGAAAGATCAGAGAAACAGAGGCGTGAGCCATAGCCACTTCCTACCACACCGATTTCTCAGCCTGAAAGGGGCGATCCTGTCCCTACAAATCCCCAGACTTCACCTCAGGCTGCATCCTTAGGCTGCACTGAGCTCGTCTCCTCCTGCCTTATATTCCCCTCTCCACCCAGCCATATCACCCCTGTCTCCCCCTCCCTAGTGCTGGGATTAAAGATTTGTGATCCTAAGTGCTGGAATCACCTTTGTGTGAGCTCTGTTACTCTTTTAGACAGATTCAGTCTCGTGTAGCTCAGGGTGGCCTTGTACTCACAGAGATCCATCTACCTCTGTCTCCCAAGTGCTGGGATGAAAGGTGTGGCCACCACTGCCTGGCCTCTATGGTTAACTAGTAGCTTAGTTCTGTACCCTGATCTTCAGGCAAGCTTTAATGTGTTATAGCATAAACAAGATATCACCACAGTGGGCCACCTGCAATTCCAGTACTCAGAAAGCAGGGACAAAGGGTGCTCAGGTGACTAGCTAGACTAGCCGATTTGGCAAGTTCTGGGTTCAAGTGACAGGCCTGACTCAGTGTACCAGATAGAGAACAATCAAGGCAGGCATCTCATTTGAACCTTTGACCACCAAACCACGTGCACGGATCTACACGTGTGTATCTGCACTCGTGGATGTGGAAATACATATGTGTTCACACCATATACATGTGCATATGCAACAAAGAGTAATATGATGGGTCCTGTTCTCCAGAATGGATTAACGGTTACCAGAGAGCATGGGACAGATACCGCAGGAGTCCTTTTTGAAAGGATGAAGCGTGGCCCTCATCCTGGATCCGACATGCTCTCCTGTCCACCCATGTGAGGATAAAGCATAAATGTCCTACCAGATGCCAATGTCAGGCTGATAGACCTGGAGACTCCTGAGCCATGAGGCAAATACTTTACCATTCATCGTGCATTACTTAGCCCACGGCACCCAGACGGAGGTTCCCTTCTTGCTCCGTGGTCCCTTGCTCATCGGGGTGCTGTGGGTAAAGGCAGAGGTGGGGGCATGTAAGCCAGGGCATTGGGAGGCCTCCTCCCCCCCTCAAGTCCCTGCTCTCAGGCAGCCTGAGAGAAACCAGGGCAACCCAGGGGCAAAGGGAGTCAAACATGGGGGTTAATGGCGCTCCACGGATTCCGGCTCTGCACGACCCAGCCCCCCTCGCCACCGGCGTCGGTCATGCTTCCAGGCATTGCTGAGTTCATCATAAAGTAGAGTTAGTGTAAATTAAGAATGGGGAAGAGCGGTGAAGTTGTGTTTGATAATGAATCCTGGGAGAAGGGAAGGAGGGTTGTGGGATATTATGTTAAGGTGTCCTCCCTCCTGCGTCTCTGACCACTGCTCCACATGGCCTGCTGCCCTGAGCCCTGCTCTATCTCTGTACTGGCTTCAGTACAGAGTGGGATCCCCCTTGACACCTGGAGACAAAGAAACCAGGCTCTCCCCCTGTGTTGATTTATTTATTTATTTTTTCTTTTGTCAGCTTGACACGAACTGGAGGCACCTGGAGAAATGATTGCAGAGTTGCTTCCAGTTAGATCGGCCTGTAGGCGAGTCTGTGGCCTCAGTTCACAAATAACAACACAGACTTATTACTAATCCCGAAAGCTCGGCCTTGGCTTAGGCCTTTCCCTAACAGGTTCTTATAACTTAAATTAACCCATATATATTTTTTTAATCTGTGTTCTGTCATGTAGTTCGTTACCTCGCCCCCAAACTGCACACCCAGCTCTCCCTCCATGTCTGTCTGGCAACTCTGCATTCTTCTTCCCAGAGTTCTCTCTCTGCCCGGAAGTCCCACCTGCCTGGCTGTTGGCCGTTCAGCTTTTTATCATACCAATCACAACAATACATCTTTACATAGTGTACAAACATTCTACAACACGTGGGGCATTTTCTTAACTAATGATTGATGTGGGATGGCTTGCCCAGCCCCCTGGGCAGGGCCACCCTGGGCAGGTGCTCTTAGGTTGTATTAGAAAGGTAGCCGAGCGAGCCACGGAGAGCGAGCCACGGAGAGCGAGCCACGGAGAGCGAGCATTCCTCCATTACACTGACTTCCCTCAGGGATGGACTGTTACCTGGAAAAGTAAGATGAAACAAACTTCTTCCTTCCCCAAGGAGGTTTTGTCAGTGTCTCATCACAGCGACAGAAGCCAGATTAGGACATTCGCCATCAGAGGGGCGGTTTTCTTTAAAAAGCAGGTCACTGGTTATGGGGGCTGCCGCAGGTCCTCAAGACAAAACCCATCAAGGGCATCCAAGTAGGCTAGGGAGCCGGAACCAGGCATCCTTAGCTCAATGGCCGGCAGCTGAATTCCAGAGAACACCTGAGTGTAAGTAGCAGCTTGGTAAGGTCCAGGAGCCTCACGGACCAAGCTTTCGTGCGTGATGCCACCCACGTGTATGACCTCAAGCAAGTCACCTGACTGCTCCAGCCTCAGCTTCCGCATCTGTAAGATGGGTAGCAGCAAAGAGGCATGCAGCATTTATGATTAAAACGGGGCTCATGTGAAGCTCCCACGTGGTGGGTGTTGAACTCCCAACCTATCTTGTTTTAATCCCTAATGGAGGCCTTTTGAGGATGTAAGGTTGGTGTGTGTCAGCCTCTCCTCATAACCCTTCTTCTCGAGGTATATTCTGGGTCTTCAGCCAAAGGTTGGGCTAAGGCTGAGTTAGCAGAAATCACTGTGCCTGGCACTTATCACATGTTAGCCCTCCCAGCTGCAGCCAACTGATGTCCTTCTGCATATGTGTTTCTCTTATTGGTTGCCGAATGAAACACTGTCTGGCCAATAAGACAGAAAAGGTAGGCGGGATGAGAAAACGAGAAGAATCCTGGGAAAGGTAAACAGGGAGAACCCGCCAAAACAGTCACCATGTAGGCCACAAAGGAGTAACAGGTCTGGACATTCTCTGGTAAGCCAAGACCACGCGAAAAATACACACATTAATAAAAACGGGTTAGTTTTTTTAATTAATAAAAAAACTAGCTAATAAGAAGCCCTAGTCACCGGCAAAGAGTTTTTATAACTGATATAGCGTCTGTGTGTTTCTTTGGGACTGAGAAGGGTGGTGGGACCTGGCTGGAAAAAAAACAAAACAAAACGCTAATTACCCATTCCTGATGGAGCAGAAAACTGAGGTCCAGACAGGATGCCCAACTTGAGGTCACACAACTGTTAAATGACTGAGCAAGAGCAAGCCTCAGACAAGAGTGGGCCTGGGCATGGGAGCCTGAGGGGAAGGTCTGGGGAAGTGGTTGCTTTGTTTCTGGGCTCTCCAAATGGCTCTTACCGAAACAATGTTTCCTTAGAGTCCAATGCCAGAAGCCCAGCAGTCAGTCACAGGCGGTCGTTCGCAGGCAGAGCTGGGCCAGTAAGAGGGAACCTTCCTAGTGAGGCAAGAGGCTACGCCTCCATTTCCTACTCTCTTTGGCTCCTGCCTTCCACCTAGGACGCTGATAGTAAGCGTGGTCTCCACACTCCAGCCCCAGAAACCCAGAGAGTTCCCAGTACGTCCGGAAGATGGAACTTGGGCAGAGCTTCCTCTTGCCAGATGAATGCCCTGGGTGTCTCACTTCCCTTTCTCGGTGGGAAGTGTTCTTAGCCTAGTTTCCGCCATGCAGGGACTGTGAACTGCCTCATGCCCACATCCTTGTTGAGGAGTGACTGCAGCAGAGGGGTGGGCGTCCTGTCTCCAGAGAAGAAACTCAGGACTGAGCCAAATGCAGATAGGGAGGCATATCTGAGCATCACTGAGGTATTGTGTAAACTAGAAGGCCGGTAGACATGGGAACACGGAGAAGGAGCTCTTTCATGTGGAAAGAGGGGCTTGGTTGTCTTGTGAGACCTGTGTAGGCAAAGACCGCAGCATGTGAGCCCCATGGCCCAGCAACTCGCCCTGCTGTGTGTATGCAGCCCTTGAAGTATCTTCCTGGGGCTACTGAGCTTCTAGTCATCCATCCATCCATCCATCCATCCATCCATCCATCCATCCATCCATCCATCCCTCTATCCACCCACCCACCCACCCAAGATGGTGGCTGTTCTCATCAAATGGGACACAGTCCTGGCAATAAGCCTGAGGCCCAGTCTAGCTTTCCAACCTACCCAAGGCTCTTCACCCTCTCCGGGCAATTAGCATGCCTGCCACATCCTTAATGCCACTCCTTGGGTTACTATTGAGACCCTAGGTTCCCTGAAGAGACAGCCAGCTGTGGGAACAACAGACCTTGGTCGGAGGCCCACTTCCCCAACAGCCTGGGAGCAGGCAGCTGTAAGACAATGTTTACTAAAAACAATACGGTGCCCAGAGCAATAAGTTCCTGATGAGGGCTCGCCCACGGGAACACCCTGACCTTGACTTTTCCCCCTCCTCCTGACCCACCCACCGCTGCCTCTGATGTCAGGGCATATATAACCAGCCAGGGTAAGAATAAAGAGAGCCTTCTTGAGGAGCCTTCTGAAAAGCCTTCTTGAAGTTTTCTTTGCACCATGGTTGGGTCTCTGTGTCATCAATTCTGACACCCTCCGCACATTCTCAGACACAGGCTGCACAGCGGGCGCAGCAGCCAGCCAGTTACCAAGAGTTGTCAGGAGGGAATTTTCCCAGTTACATGAGTGTTTTACTCCTTGTCTCAAAGACATTGTTTCCTGATTATATGTGAAATTAGACGACGCTTCCTTAGATTATTATGTCCACTTTCAGTTCATGTCCCTGCATCCTGGACAATTGGGAGGAATTTGGAACACTGTAATTATATGTAACCCTCCCCCCTATATGGACCTTAATAATGCATGCAGAGATATGTATATATTTTAAATATACATTGCATACGTAATGAAGGTCATTTTAGAATGCCATCATTATTGTTTCATTGACCTGAACCAGCAGGCCATTCTTCAGTGACAGAGTCCTGAGAGAAAAGACCAGGGGATCAGATAATAGAGGAGATAGGAAAGTGGACTCAGGAGGTCTCGCACGAGATGTATCTCACACCAAGCAAGTTTATTAAGAACTACAGTGTCTCATATATTATTTTAAGAGGAGAAATAGGAGCAAATAAAGGGATGATCTTCTGTGTGTGCTGGAGGAGGCTTATTCATGGATGGCCATGATCTCCCTTCCTGTGTCTCACTTGCTCCTGGGAGACCCTGGAGATTCACCATTAACCAACCCCTGCCAGTTGAAAGAAACATCATGATCTAGGAGCTCCTTGCCCAGTAATCTTCTGCCCCCAGAGGGGAGAGGACGGTTGTCAATATTCTGTGGTCTCGAGTTGGAATAGTAGAGGCTCAGAGCACTGAACCCAGGAAACCCCACTGTCAAGAGGACCCTCCCAGCTTCGCAGATCTGTCAGTGGGTTCCACTTCTGCAATGGAAAGCGACACTTTCATTTCTTTCCTCGAGGGAAAAGGGAAGAGGGACTCAACTGACGTGTGCTCTGACACAGTGTGTTCCTGAGCTGCGGGAGAGCCCACACAGGCCTTGCCGCAGCCCAGCCCCTTCCCTGCAGAGAGCAAACAGCTGCAGCGATGATCTGCCCGCCCGGCCGGCAGTAAGGTAGGTGGAGATCCGAGGGTCTGGAGCCCCCAGGGAGGCCTGGAAGGGCTAAGTGGAGGACTCCTGGCCAGAGCCAGCATCATTCTGTTTGTTAGCCATGGTGGGCATTAAGAGGTCTGGGTTTCCGTTTCTCCCAAATCCACCCGGATCCAAGACGAGCAGGTTAGCCTCTGCAGATGTGCTGCTGTGGCAGAGAGCGGGATTCCGCCAGCTTTGACTGCTCAGTAGTATGCACGCATGCGCGCGCGCGCACACACACACACACACACAGAGACAGAGACAGAGACAGAGACAGAGACAGAGACAGAGAGAGGTTGCAGAGCCATGCTTACAGAGAGAGCGTTGTAGTACTCTCCACAGACCTGAGAGCACTGGTGCCCAGCCCTCAATCCTGGGCTCAACCTGCACCCTACCTCAGGAAGAATTGTTCTTTGGGGTCAGAAGGCAGTGGCCGAAAGTGTGTCTGTCTGTCTGCAAGGGAATAAGCATCCCCAGGGAGCCTAGGCCCCACTGTCAACTAGATCCCCACTGACATACTACATTCAAAAAGCAGCAAGGCAAAAGGGTGGCAATCTAGCAAGGCTCCCCGTCCCACAGACTTTAAGTTCCCACTTATAGTTGACTGACTATCACCCATTATAAGTGATTTCTCCTTACCTGTTTCCCAGCAGATGTGCCCCACCCCCTAGACACTTGCTGTGGACAAGTACTATCTGGACTACATAATGGGTCACGCTCTGCCCCTGGGAGACCTCAGGGAGACAGGAGAGGAGCTTGAGAAGGACAAGACCCTACAGAACTCTGGGGGTGGAAATGAAAATGTAGGGGGTATGGGTTAGAGGACACAGACAAGGTCACCATTGAACTAAGCAATGGTTTCACACACAATCTAGGATGCAACAAGTGTAACATGAAAAATAGAAACTCAGAGACAGATATTGGGGTTCAAGCTTCAAGCTGAGGAGCAGAGAGGCAAAGCAGCCAAGCCAGTAGATCTTACCTCTACCCAGCTGAAACGGCGATCCTGTCTCCAAGAATCCTCAGAGGCAAAAAGAGCTCAGTTCCTGTCTCTTCCTCCTTATATTCCTTTCTCTGCCCAGACATATCACTCCTGTCTCCACTTCCCTAGTGCTGGGATTAAAGGAGTGATCCCAGATGCTGAGATCACCTTGTGTGAGCTGTTAATTTTAGGACTGGATCAATTTCAATTTCGTATAGGCAGTGTGGCCTTGAACTCACAGAGATCTGTCTACCTCTTAATCCCGGGTCCTGTGATTAAAGGTCTGTATCACTACTGCCTAGTCTCTACAGCTAACTGTGTGGCTGGCTTTGTACCCTGAACCCTCAGGCAAGCTTTACTAAATCACAAATAGTATATCACCACAAATGAACATTCTTAGCAGAGAATTACCATTGAGCCCCACTCAGCCCTTGGTTCCCACTGAAACTAGTGGCAAATCCTGGGTCGTGTGGGTGTGATGGGCATGATGGAGTCTTCTTCAAAGCCAGGCAGGAACAAAGCAGACCCCAGCAGGCCTTTCTCGTGTGTGCCCGCCAGCTGCCACAGGACGAGTCCCACATGTGCCCATCATCAGATATTGCAGGATGAGTTCCTGGAGGTGGAGATGTGGGACCTTCTGCACATTTCCTGGAGTCCCCGAGGGTTCTGCAATGAACCAGCTCCCCCCCCTCCCCATGCCCACTGTCCTCACCAGGATCTGCCTTCTGCCCAGATGTTCAGGAGACATGGTGCCTGGCCTAGGGAAGCGCTGAGATGTTTTGCTACGGGCGGGACTCTTATGTGTCTCTACACCTCCACATCTGGAAGCACCCTGTCTTTCCCCCATCAAGAGGGGTGCCCCCAAGAGTGAAGGCCTGTCTCATTCTGCTTCACCACAGCACCCGGATTGATACCTGGCTCGAAGGCAGGCTCTGCGAGGGTGTGTGTGTGCCTGCCGAATACAAGAAAGCCTCTCGCTTGTGTCTGCACTCCTGTTCCTATAAAGCAGAGACAGACTGTCTCCAAATGGCCTGCAGACCATCGGGCTCTGCCTTGTAAGCTGGTAAGACTTATCCCCTGCCTAGAAGAACCTTTGTTAGTACATCTCAGAAAGAATGGGCAATGTGTCCTGCTGCAGTGTGAAGAGATGGAGTTTCAACACTAATGTCAACCTCTGCTGTAGCACAAATAATAAAAACCCAGAGACAGATACTGGGGTTCAAACTGAAGATCAGAAAAGCCAAGCCACTAGTGAGTTCTTATCTCTACCAAGGCTCAGACCAAAGGGTGGTGGGGTGGTGGTGATCCTGTCCTCAGAGTGACTGCAGACTGCACTGCTCTCCACCAAACCTCAGACTGCCTTATATTTCTCTTTAGTGCTGGGATTAAAGGCGTGTCAACCTTAGTGTTGGGATCAAAGGTGTGGCCACCACTGCCTGTCCTCTATGGCTAACCAGTGGCGTAGGTGTGTGGCTGACTAGTGACTTGGCTCTCCGCTCTGATTTTCAGGCAAGCTTTATTAGATCATAAACATAATCGCCACACTCCACTCCATCCTGGCTTGGGCAATGACTGCATCTATTTAGGCATGGTTGTCATTGACAAGATGTGGCCTCAGGATCCCCAAAGTGAGTGGTTTATCTGGGCTCAGAAAACCACAGAGGGGTGTGTGTGTGTGTGTGTGTGTGTGTGTGAGACGTGTGACTTTGTCACATTTTCCCCAGGATCTCATCTATGGAGAGTACCCTCACGGTCCTGCAAGTGAGCCTGTACCACCCGACACTGGGCCCAGTGGCCTTTGCCAAGGTCCCACCGCAGCTGCAGCATGACACCAGTCGGCTGCTGGTGGGGCGAGGGCAGGACACCCACATCCAGCTGCAGCTGCCCCAGCTGTCCCGACACCACCTATCCTTGGAGCCCTACCTGGAGAAAGGCAGCACTCTGCTAGCCTTCTGCCTCAAGGTGCTGTCCCGCAGGAGCTGTGTGTGGGTCAATGGGCTGCCACTGAGGTACCTGGAGCAGGTCCCCCTCAGCGTTGTCAACAGAATCTCCTTCTCTGGCATCCAGATGGTAGTCCGCAGCGAGGGGGGCGCCTCCCTTGAGGCCTTCGTCTGCTACTTCCGTTTCAGCTCCTCGCCCCTGATTCACAGACCCAAGGCCCAGGAGACCGACGAATGGGAAAACATTGTTAAGAAAGAGACTTCTCCTGCTTCGGGGGAGGCAACTCATGATCTCTTGGGGTCCCCCCAGGGCTCCTCCCGGACTCAGACAGCTGTTTCCAGCCAAGCCCTGGAGGAGCAACAGAAATAAAACTCTGGAGAGAGCCCCCAGAGGCTGCACCCTGCCGACCCTGCTGGCTGAGAGCAAGCCTTGCTGAAATGGGGTTTGAGATAGTTGAGCCGCGTCCTGCGAGGTCGAACACAAAGTTGACATGCAAGTCCTGCTGACCACCCCACTCACAGGGAACTGGTTCTGTAAACTTTGAGCAGCCCAGGAGTGCCCTCCATGGCACTGGGTAATGGGAACCTCACACACTCATAGAGGCCCTGAGGGGTTCTGGGGAGCCTCTCCCGGCATCCCCCCTCCCACCACCCATTTCCTCCCTTGTCGGGCTAGGAGTTACTTTATGTTGCTCATTTCACTTGTTGCTTGAGAGCAGATGCATAGGGTTGCAGCAGGAATGCAAGGACGCATGGAGAAATGACATTTGTGGTAGCTAGGGGTTACCTTCAGCTTTCAAATACCCACAGGCACCCGGGGCTTAGGAAAGCCTGTGTTTAATAAACAGAAAGTATTTCATTAAGTTGGCATACCCAGTAGGATCCCAGATGGGCCACATGTACACCATGTTGTCTTGTGGAGCTGGGGGGCGGGAAACCTGGAAGAGGTGTGAGAGGAAATTGGGACGGTAGGCTCCTTACTGGGAAGGTCGCAGGCAGAGCTCAAGCCTTCCAGCGGAGGAGTTAGAGGCTAGCGCTCCCTCCTTGGCTGTTCCTTCTCCTCCTTCCCTTCCCCGTCCTCTCCTCTTCCTCTTCCTCTTCTCCCACTCTCTGTCACTTCTGGTTCAAGGCCTTGGCTGGCCAGAGGGCAAAGGTCTTCAGGGAACGATTGTTTCCTGGAGAAAAGTACGCTCTTTCAGGACTAATTCCATGGTTGGAGGGCAAGGTTGGGTCAGAAGCCAACCCAAGTTATCCCACTTAGAGAAAGCCGATGCCTGCCAGGGCTTGTCTTCCCTGTGGGAGTGGGGGTTGTTAAGGAGCCAGGCAGGCAAGGATGGAGAATTTTCTCAGAGAGAAGGGGGCATAGGGGCTGCCATTCAGAGATAATGTTTATTCATGTGAGGGCAGGAGAGCCCTACCAACTCAGGTAACCACCATGAGCCCAAACACTGCATTAGGGCACCCAAACCACAGAAGGCACAGTGCTGCCCGCAGCCTGACTCATAACCCCAGCATCTGCGACACCTCTGCCATGTATCATTCCTTCCCTACCCCTTTGTGCCCCAGGTGGACTATAGGAGGCTCAGTGCTGCTCCCCAGCCCCAAGCATCTCCCCTCAGGGAAAATAGCACTGGACAAGACCTGCTCACATCTATGCTGGGGGCGTCCTCCTCCAACGAAATATGAGCTGAGTGCCCTCAGATCGCAGACACAAGATAATGGAGGAGAGCATGGCCTACCTGGGAGAATGGAGGAGAGCATGGCCTACCTGGGAGAATGGAGGAGAGCATGGCCTACCTGGGAGAATGGAGGAGAGCATAGCCTACCTGGGAGAATGGAGGAGAGCATGGCCTACCTGGGAGAATGCTGGTGGTGCTGTGGTTGATCCCCAAGACTCTCAAAGCAGTTCCTCCCTAAAATTGATGACCCTGACCCAGACACCCTCCTCTTGCCAAATGTACATCAAGTCTCAGGATCCAGGAATAAACAAAGCCAATAAAATCTGTCTCCCTGCAGCTTGCTGGGCCTCAGGAGAGATAAGCGTTCCGGGAAAAAAATGACTTAGGTATTTTCATCACCGCTGTTGGGAGTGTGTCTCCTCTCTGGTTGTGTTTGAGATTTACCCGATCGTTAGGTAGATTTGAAGTTAATACTGTGTGTTCTTATCCCTCTGCTAAGCAAGTGTAATAAGCCCTTGAGAGCCCAGGCGGCTGCCGCTACCATCCAGTCCTCGCTAGATAGACACTGATCTCAAGCCCCAGCTCACAGGCAACAGAAGGTGAGAGAAGATTAACTATCAAGCCAGGGCCGTGCCATTTGTGAGCTGGGTGACCTTGGGCAAGTGACTTCCCTTGTCTTGCTCTCTAATTCTCCCTCTGGAAAGCCAGGAAGATAAGCACACCTATCTGCCAGAACAGGTGATAGGATGTCAGGAGGCATCGTGCCATGCCTGGCACACAGAAGGCACTCAGGAAAGGCCAGCCATCCAGACACCGAAGACGGGGAGGCTGAAATATGCACATCTGAAGGCTTATCACAAACGTGGGGCTTGGGGCGACTCAGCCCCAGCGATCTGGCTGCAGAGCCCCGGGCCTCCAGGGCTCTGTGACTAAGGGTTTTGTTCAGGGAAGAGGCGGCATTAGGTGCTTTTGTAGCAGGAGATCTAGGCTTGTAGAACAAGAGAGGCTGTGGGCACCGGAGAAGAACTGTGGCGGTTCAGACAGATGCCGTCCACTGCTCAGGGTTGCTCTGAAACCCCTAATGAAGGAGTCGCAGGTCCCTGGGACATTCTTGGCTGTCCACATTGTGCGTTACAGAGCAGCTGTCCACAGACAGAGCTTGAGAAGCCACGCCTAGAGACAGTGCAAGGTCACCTGAGGCTGAAGGCACCAGGGTCTCTGGATGCAGCTCCTTGTGCCTCTGAAGGACTTTTAGAACAGGCCACGGCTGCTGATGCCGGACTCCATCCTCTCCCCTCCAGGAAGGCGGGAGCCCACCCCTGCTAAGGGTCCCTGAGATAAGAGTAGTGTGCTTCCTCCATGGGGGACTGTGTGGTTGGCGTATTTTGGGTGAAGTGTCTGTGAGGTCCTCACAGTGAAAAGTAGACTCGAAGATGACAGGCCAGACACAGGAAAGGGAAGAGCCAGGAAACATCTGGCTTGTTTCACAAAGTCTCCCCCGGGAACGTTTCTTCCTCCTCCTCTTTCTCTCTGGTTTTTTTTTTTAAGTTTTATTATTTTTTTTTTTAGACAAAGTCTCACTGTGAGTCTCAGAGTATCCCTGCACTCACTGTCCCACATCTGCCTCCCAAGAGCTTCCGTCACAAGTGTACACCAACCACACCGGGCTCGTGCCAAGCCTTCAAGACAGCAAACTCTACTAGAGTCCCCTTCTCTCAGAAAACATAACTCAAACCATCAGATTCAAGGCCCCATACCACTCCGCTATCACTTGAAGTTTGTCGGTTGACTTCAAACCCCTGGCTTGTACATTTGACCATCTTGCTTACACAAGGTCCTTTCTAACCCTCTCTTATCAATGTTCTAAGCTCCCCTCTCCCGGCAGGGCAGCCATTGTGGCCACGGGGGTGAGCGCATGGAGGCAGACAGACACACAAACACCTGTATGCGCAGAACACAGGTCGTTTCAAGCTGTCTGAGCGACAATTTGGACCCGTTGAGTCCTATATTAGAGTCACTGTAGAAGTCACATGAGGCACTGGATGCAAATTTGTCTGTGGCACACAGTAGGTGTTCAGGAGGGCCGATTCAGTGGAACAGGCTGAGCATGCGTGGTCCCGTGAGCTCAATTACACGCACACACACACATGCTGCAAATACACCTGCCGTAAGTAGATACATCACTTGTGATTGTGTGAGCCTCAGAACGCTGCAGTTCCGGAGACGATGTCTGGAAGTTCCGAAGTCGTCCCCTGCCCTGCCTGCGGAGGCTGTTTAACCCTCATGGGCGGGTGCTTCACTTCCATGTGAGTCTCCCCAAGCTGACTCTGCTCAAGGCCGTTGGATGTTGCACAGGATGGGGCCACAGAGGATGTCAGGTCAACGGTGATGAAGGTCCGAGGCCAAGCTCACAAAGCAGACAGCAGCAATTGGAGGGCCACCGTGGAAGAAGCTAGGTAACCGTGAGGTCAAGAAGGCCAGAGAGTCTGGGAGGACAAGACAGGGCTGCCGGTTCCTTTCCTGCCTCAGGGAACAGAACATGGTGGGGTGTTTCCTTCCTCTTTCTACTCTAGCCTTTGTACCCCAACTCGGGCGGAACCTGGGTTTGGGGATTTTTGTACGGTGACTGGTGGCCGTCATGGTGACGCTCCCTCTCGCCAGCACTTCCGGCCTCCAATAGTGGTGCAAGGGGACGCCCCCCCCCCAGGAGACCCCAGACGAGCTCTGAGCAATGGTGGCCAGGAGTCAGCTGCGTCCGGGCCAGTTACCCACCGAATCTCCTCTCTCTGCCCCTCCCTCCCTCCAGGCACGAAACAGCATCACCCACCTGGCTGTGCCAGCC
This sequence comes from Mesocricetus auratus, assembly GCF_017639785.1. Classification (NCBI taxonomy): domain Eukaryota; kingdom Metazoa; phylum Chordata; class Mammalia; order Rodentia; family Cricetidae; genus Mesocricetus; species Mesocricetus auratus. The sequence continues at coordinate 76,081,620 of NW_024429196.1, read as the reverse complement.
TGCCGTCTGCACACACTGGGACTGCCTGAGGCCACAGGGCACCAGGAGGAGACCCTGCTAGAGGCCTGGACAGGACAGTTCTTCCCCTGGAAGAATACTCGTTGGGAGTCAAAGGAACGGCAGTCAGTTCTGCCAGCAGAGCACCGAGGGAGCACCAGCGGGGCATCCAGGGAGCACCAATGGAGCACCAGCAGGGTGTCCAGGGAGCACCAGCAGGGCATTGAGGGAGCACCAATGGAGCACCAGCAGGGCATTGAGGGAGCACCAGCAGGGCACTGAGGGAGCACCAATGGAGCACCAGCAGGGTATCCAGGGAGCATCAGCAGGACACCTAGGGATCACCAGCGGGGCATCCAGGGAACACCAATGGAGCACCAGCAGGGTATCCAGGGAGCACCAGCAGAGCACTGAGGGAGCATCAATGGAGCATCAGCAGGGCATCGAGGGAGTAGTCACTCCATAAACGTGTAAAGAAAGCCTTAGTTGAGGGGTCCAGATTCAGGCCTCCCAGCGACTGACTGGTAAGCTGAGGGCCTGGACAGAGAATCATTTCTATAATGACCCTGCACCACCAGACTACCATCAGCTGTGAAGTGTCGGAAGCAAGCTCTAGAAGGTTCCCCACTGTGTCTGCTGCCCAGAAACCAGACCGAGCTGGGACACCTGCCCCCTACTCCATCCATTGGCCTCTGGGTCACAGTCACCCTCTGGTGCCCCAGCCCATCCATCTAGCTAAGACCTGGGGGAGGAGCTGAGCCCGAGGAGGAGATGCTGATTTTAATGAACCAGGTTCACATTGCAAGGCTCTGATTCCTCTTACCTTTAACGTGAACTCACAGGCGGATTAAAGTGAAATAAAACCTACTATTTGAGTTACATTTTCAGTTTATTGGAAACATGCATTACCTCCTTGTGCCTGGGCCGTGAGAAGGAAAGTTATTATCTTCCTTTAGAGTTTGTAAACGCTTTATGGCTGAGGCATTAATCCTGCGGGAGGTGGGGCGGGGGGGGGGTTGATGGAGGAGAAGATTGTTTCCACTTTTGTTTTCCAATCCCATGCTCCAGTGGGAACGAGCCATCCCAAGTGAGCAACGGAGAGCCAGGTGAGCCCCGGCAGAGGAGCACAATCATTTTCTTCTTCCGGCGGGCATGTGAATTGAAAGGGCAGTGGACTGCCGTTTGGCCAGGGAGCTCGTTCCGTCCTAGAGAGGACACAACTCTCCCACCCCCAGCCTCTCCCGGGTTCTTCTGGTGTTTATTTCCAGGAGAAAAATGGCCTCCATCCCCAGGAAGACGGCATCTGCATTTATGCTTGCTGCCAGGGGCATAGCTCTAGACATTTGGGAACAAGGAGTAGTCAGAAAAAGGGCAACCGTAGTCTAGATCACACCCATGTAGGAATGAAGGACACCATCTGGACCTGGCTCCTGAGAGACAAGGGACTCCCATCTTTCTCCCGTTGTTTCCCTAGTCCCTCTATATAACATCAACACAGAGAAGCCCCTGAGCCCCAGGCCGGGAGCCCAGCTTTCTAACTCCTGGAAGGAAGCCTGCCCAGGGCATCTGCTCTGCTTTCTTTTAAAGCTACAGGAGTCAGGGACTGGGGAGTCATCCGTAAAGCAGAAGCCAGTGCTGAGCCAGGCGGTCAGACCTGGCTTCCTGGGGTTGCTTCCCTGCAGGGTCAGATGTCTGGATGCTATTTATTCTTCCAGAGCCTGCCTCAGACGGGCTAGGAGCAGGGACACTATTAAGCATCCCTGTTTAGAGGCTTTTAATCGTCCAGGATGGACTCAGGTAAACAAAGCCAGTCTCAAGCATGGAAAAAAAAAGAATGTAATCTGGGGAGCGGAGATACAAGTCGGGAAATTGCCGACCAGGTAGAGAGGAAGTGGGATTCAGAGCCTGACATGCACAGACATAACCACTGCCGGCTGCACCCCTGTAACTGGAGGGGTGCAAGTGACACTGGAGTAGGCCCCATCCTGAACTGCCACAGCCAGCAGGGGTGGCGGGTGGCTCATGGTTGGTGGGAAGAGGCAGAGAGGGTAGCTCTGAGATCCACCACCTCCCAGTAGACTCCCTTTGGCAGGAGTAGCTGGCAAAGGACAGAGACTGACTGCTGGCCTGAAGGGCCTGAGTCCCTGCAGGACAGAGCGCGGAGGAGGGAAGGGTGGGGTGGACACGTGGGCAGCCAAACCTCAATGCAGGCTCCTAGTGTTCCGTGTCAGTGGCCTTGCCCAGGCCCTAGGGCAGCCACCAGGCAGGGCACGGTGCAGGGAGGAGGGGTCACAGCACAGAGGACACCCCTGTCCAGGGGCTCTGGTGCCAACCCCTCCAACCTAAGCATCTGTAATAAAGAGGATGGGTACCATGTCATAATGACACACAGATGTCTGCCTGCTAGAACTCCCTACCAGAAGAACCCTGCCTGTGACAGAAACTCTCTCGTGCATGCCGGTAGATTGGCAACTGCCTAGCTCCCGGTAGGTCTTCAATACGGCCCCGAAGGCAGGAGGGCGAGCTTTGAGGAAGCATTTGGGTGCTGTGGGAACAGGCTTCTAAGGACGAGGCTGCGCAGACCCTTGACGAACGAAGCCTTGATAAAGCTTTTTGCAGGAGCTGTTAAAAATGGGCTTTGAGCAGCCAGGTGCTCAGGCTAAGAATGAAAACGGCTTCACCCCGGAAGCAGTCACTGAGCCCAGAAGCCAGCAGCAGCCCCCAGCAGAGGCTCACATCACGAGCCCTGGGTCTGCAGGCAGGGCTGTTTCCAGACAGGCCTTGTCTCCCACTCTTCACCACTCAGAAACAGGCACTCTGTCCAGGAGAACTGGCAGCTGGCTGGAGGCTGGAGGCTCAGAGTCAGCCCTGGGCCTCATTACCGAGGATCACATGGCCCCGATGGACACTCACGGGAGGCCTAGGTGGGACGCTAATAAGGAGGGCTGCCTGGCAGTTTTATACCCTGCTTCTCCTGGGCCTGTAGGTTGTGTAGTTACTGCGTAGACTTTGGGTGGAAACATCTCAGAACCTCACCTGCTCAGACTTCTTCCCCACTCTGCACAGCCCCTGCTCAAACACCTGGTTAACAGAAAACCACAGGGCAATTACGAGCTGTGAATTTCTCTCCTCAGCTAAACAAAGAAAGTGTTTCCATCTATCCCAGCAGGCCTCCAAAACCAGAGCTCTCAAGGGAGAGTAGAAGTAAGGGGGGGATGAGGGGGGGTGGAGGGGGCTGGGGGGGAATCTGGGGTGGGGTGGGTGAGCTTTCTGGAGATTTGGAGTTGTGATAAGGGAAAAGTCAGGGCACAGCCTAGGCCACAAGTTCCTCCCGATGACAGATGCACTTGCTTCGGAGAAAGGGACCCCCAGACTCCACACACCTCACTTTGCCAACCTCTACAGTCAGGCTCTCTGGTGCAGAAGTCCCCACGGCGGCATTTGCCAATTACTATAGTGTGATTCTTCCCACCGTGGTTAGTTCTGAGAGACCCGTTACAAGGCGGCTTGCTTGAATGGAAGGGGAAAGATGCACAGAGCACACGCTGTTCTGGTGTTTGCCACACAGAGGCAGCAGACGGCCTCCTGAACATCAAGGACAAGGCATCACCTGGCTGGTCTGTGTAGAGCTACCCAGCAGCCCTTGCAGGGCCCTGTGACACCACCGCCCTGCAGCTGCCAGCGCTGGGTTCCTGGACCCTGTTGGGTCTGGAGAGCAGCCCTCCACAGCCTCCAGTGGGCCCTGCCTTCTTCTCCCACGTCTCCCTCTCAATGCTGCTGCTGCTTCAGCTTCCGGGCAGGAGACGCCCCACTGCCCAGGATCCATCCCTTTCATATGCTCAAGGATACAGACACGAGGGCTGGAGAGGTTGCTCAGTAGTCAAAAGCACTTGCTATTCTTGCAAAAGATCCAGTTCAATTCCCAGGCTTGCCCGCAAGTGCCTGTTCCTACAGTTTCAGGGGATCTGATGCCCTCTTCTAACCTCTGTGAGCACTGAATACACATAGTGCACACACAAACAATCAGGCACACACATACATATAAATAAAAGTAAATTTAAAGAATGTAGATAATACCAGGTGGTGGTGGCGCACGCCTTTAATCCCAGCACTTGGGAGGCAGAGACAGGCGAACCTCTATGAATTTGAGGCCAGCCTGGCTCACAGAATGAGTTCCAGGACAGCCAAAGCTACACAGAGAAACTGCTTTGAAAAACAAAAAACAAACAAACAAAAAAAGGATATAGCTACAACAAAATACTTAGGAAAAATGAGTTTAGCTTGCTGTGAATTAAATATGGCTTGTTTAAGGTGTTAGCTCATGTAACTTCAATAATTCAACTAAAAATTTAGTAATTCGTATGATTAAATACAATTTATTTAACATTTAAGGCTTATTTATTTTACTATGTATGCATGTATGCTTGCACACCAGAAGAGGGCACCAGATCTCATTACAGATGGTTGTGAGCCACCATGTGGTTGCTGGGAATTGAACTCAGGTCCTCTGGAAGAGCAACCAGTGCTCTTAACCTCTGAGCCATCTAAGCCATCTATCCAGTCCCCAAATATAGTTTATTGTTAAATTAAATGGTTTGATTCTGTTTAGAGGTCTCATGATCTTTTAAAAAGATTATATATATATATTCATATATATATGAATGCGTGACTTGCACGTGTCTGTGCACGAAGTGCATGCCTTGTGGTCCCCTGAAACTGATGCTATAAATAGTTACGAGCCGCCATGTGGGTGCTGAGAACTGGACTTGGGTCCTCTGTGAGAACAGCAAGTGCTCCTAATGACCGAGCCATCTCTCTAGACTGACACCTCATCATCTTTAACAGTCAACGTTATGAGAGCCTCGGCCCCCTGCTACATGGGACGCATTCAGGTCCCCCTGGGCTCAGATGCTGGCTGGAGCAAGAAAACAGCAGAGTAAAATTGCCTTTAAAATGAAATGATTCTCCCATTCAAGAACTTTTTTTAATCACTGCAGAGATCAGAAGTAACCTCAGGAGAAGGTTAAGCCATCGCATGTTCTAGATGAGGAAACGGAGAATCAGAGGGCAGAGGTGAGCCCAACCTGCTCAGCTGGTCAGCCAGTGGTGGCACCAGCAACTGTCTTTGCTTCCCTTCCCTTCCTGCATCCATGATAAAGGGCCCCATGACTCTGAGCTTGTCTGCTGGGGCCTCATTGCTGAGGTCTGCCTAGCAAGGATGACCTGTATCATGTTTCATAGCCGGAGAACTTATGCGAGGACTGCAATTAGCTGCTACTGAAAATGCAGCCTGGTAGGGAGTAGGAGTAGCGGATAAGTGGCCGTAATCATGTCTTTCCCAGGACACCTCCCTCCCTCCCTCCCTCCCTCCCTCCGTCCCTCCCTCCCTCCCTCCCTCCCTCCCTCCCTCCCTCCCTCCCTCCCTCCCTCCCTCCCTCCCTCTCTCTCTCTCTCTCTCTCTCTCTCTCTCTCTCTCTCGGTTTTTTGAGACAGGGTTTCTCAGTAGCTTTGGAGGTTGTCCTGGAACTGGCTCTGTAGACCAGGCTGGCCTCGAACTCACAGAGATCTGCCTGCCTCTGCCTCCCTAGCGCTGGGATTAAAGGCGTGCGTCACTAACACCCGGTGGGTCTTTCCCTCTTAGAGCTTGGAGTCAGTGGCACGTTGTGTAGCACAGACACCCCCTTCCTTCTTATGAGACTGGAGGTAACAGGTTTCTCTGAGCATCATCTCCTGTCCTCTGCGATCTAGGATGTTGAGGTTTCTGGAAGATGGACCACCAGAAGGAGGAACAAAGGGGTTTAGCCTTGGTTCTCTGAGTTGGTCTCCTGGACCCTAAGAACAGAGCAGCACCTGGCTGGTCACCCACGCTGTCTGTGTAGAGCTACCCAGCAGCCCTTGCAGCAGGGCCCTGTGACACCACCGCCCTGCAGCTGCCAGCGCTGGGTTCCTGGACCCTGTTGGGTCTGGAGAGCAGCCCTCCACAGCCTCCAGTGGGCCCTGCCTTCTTCTCCCACGTCTCCCTCTCAATGCTGCTGCTGCTTCAGCTTCCGGGCAGGAGACGCCCCACCGCCCAGGATGCGTTCCTTCCATCCTGGTCTCTCCCTGTTTTCTGTACGTTTAGCATGCGTGGCTCTCTCAAAGATCACGCTTTATGGCCCTTCGCAGCTCAATTTTGTTCCTATCCTGCCATTCAATCTGAATTAAATATCAAACAGATGTGAGTCATTTTTGTACTCTTTTTAAAGAGAAAAAAAGTTTAATATTGGGGAGCATGCCCTCCTGAGGTCAGGAAAGCCATTCGGAGAAATAAGCCCCCTCAAATTAAAAAAGAATCTCATTGGTTAGCGTGAGATGCTTTCAAGTGGTACCTTCGAAGTGCTAAGGGACCATGTTTCCAGCAAGCTATAAAGCATAGGAGAAAGGGAGGCAAGATATATGGCCTGGGGCTGATGGGGAAATTGAGCTCCGAGAACGGGCAGCCCCACCTGGGAGGAAGCACTGAGCCTGGAGATGAGGTTTGCAGATGATGTTGGGGGAGGCCATCTTCCCTTAAGGCCCTGGGGAGGGCCTGTGCTTTGCAGCCTGTGTGGTCAGGCCGAGAAGGGAGGCAGGACGCACCATCCATGTGTTCAGAGAAGCAGGCCGGACCTGTGCAGCAGGTCCCGCCTTCACGGGTTTGGGCCACCCGGTCTCCTTCTCCCACAGCCAGCCGTCACAGCCCGAATTGTCTTTCTAGACATGCCAAATGCCTTTGTCTCTTGTCTCTGTTACAATCTCTTGGATAGTGGGGTCTCTGGTCATTGGCAGGTCATTGGAGAAGGAAGAGAAAGTTACGCCTCCTCTTTGCAGACGAGATCACAAATAAACTCAGCCACAACCTCAGTGGCTGTGGCCACTGCCCAGCATAAACTAGTAGCATAGAGCATCCCATCCCTGAAGTGCTCCACTCACTGGGCTTGGGGCCCATCTCCTGATGGCTGTTCCCATGAGCAGGAATGGCTGGTTAGGCTCCAAACAACTCCCCTCAGTTCTTGGCACAGCCATACCTGCTTCTCCAAATTATTGGACCTGCCGCCACTCATGGCTTCCAGCCAGGACCTGTGCAGGGCCAGGGAGTCTAAAGTGTTTCCATGTGGTCCCTTGACTGAATACACCAAAAGACACCGCTCCAAGTGCAACACAGGCTGCAAACAGCATTTCCATGTCCAGAGCGTGGGGCCAGCTTGTCCTAGAAATTTTGGATATTAATACAACACTCTGCACACCCAAGCTTTGCCTCAGGGACAAGAAGGAAATATGCAGGGACTTTCCGCCAGGCCCTGCTGGTGAAACAGAAGCCTAGAATTATGCAGATAACAGACCGAGCAAGTGGAGGGTTTTAAAGAAAGAAAAAGCTAGACTCTGTGGTTACGTAGCTGAAGTTAAGACCCAGGTTCCACTCTGTCCTAGCTCTGTGACCTTAGCAAACATCCCCCTTACCCAGTCTTCTTTGTTGTTTTTTTTATTTCTCCCTTCCATGTCCCACCCCCTTTTTGAGTGTGTGTGTGTGTGTGTGTGCGCGCGCGCGCTCGTGCGCGCACGTGTGTAATTTTATGCTTTTATGCGTATGGGTGTTTGGCCTGCGTGTGTGCCTGTATACTATGGGCATGCAGTACCCAGAGGCCAGAAGTTACAGAGAGTTGTGAACCACTACATGGGTGTCTCTCTTCTCTTGGGTGCCAAGGAGGATGGGGCAGCAGGTGGAGTACTTAGCACAGTGAGGGACCAGTACTTTGTCACCAGTGTTAGGTAGCTATTTTTTTTTAACCTTACTTTTAAGATAGCAGGTACCCTTGTCTGATAGTATTTGCGAGGGCCTTGGAGGCTAGAAGTTGGGTCAGAGCCGAGTTTCTCCCTGGAGGAACTGCACTGATGACCCCAGGAGGCACGGGAGACATAAAGGGAGGGGTGGTGAATTATGTCTCCTAGTTGTGTGCCAGGGAAGGAGGGGGTTTCGGGGATGGGGGGAGAAACTGAAGAACTGTCAGAGGCTACACATGAGGAACGGAGAGTTGTGAACTGCTGTTGCTCCAACGGTCCTGGGTCCCCAGCAAGCTCAGTAAGAATGTTCTAGATCCAGAGTGGGGTGGTGGAGTTGACAGTGTGTAAGGCAAAGACAGCCATATTTGGTTTCTAGTAGTGCTCTCAGCTCAGACTGAGGCTGGTCAGAAAAGGTTTCAGAAGAAGCTGTGCTAGGATGATGGGCAGTGAATGGGGAGAGAGAGGCAGGGGGAGAGAGGGAGAGAAGAGAAAGAGAGAGCTCTGCTCTAACTGGCCGCTCACCAGGATGAACAGCCAGCTCTTAGAAATCTCTGCTCCCTCCCAACCTGCACAGCCCCGCAAGCAACCATTCATTGGAGCTTCCCTGAGAGCAAGAGGTCCTTGGAGGGGCCGCTTAAGGCCCAGCTGTGGACTAGCTCCCAGGACACCATTGAAGGGCTCTGCACACAGACAGACCTGGATCCTCTTCTCACAGAGTGCGGGGGCGTTTCCCTCTGTGAAGTCCCTTCCAGTCCTGGCAGCAAGCGCACCTCCAGCTCAGCACAAATCCTCTGCTCCTAGAGCTAGACAGGTCGTATGTCCCAAGGTGTAGCCACAGAGAAGACAGCTCTCTTACTTAGCCCTGGTGTTAAGGAAGGGCTCTCTGTTTCCCTGCCCCCTCCATCCCTACAGAGCAGCAGGGGTGTGACATCCTAAGTCGTTAAAGAAGACCAATGGCTCAGTGGGTAATGTGTTGGCCATTGAAGCACAAGGACCTGACTTGGAACCTCAGTGTTCACGTAAAAAGCTGTCAAGGCAGCTTTCCTTATATCCCCTGTGCTGGAGGTGTGGAAATAGGCAGGTCCCCAGAACTCATTGGCTGACCAATTTAGCCAACATGACAAGATCTGAGTTCAGTGAAGCAATCCTGTCTCAGAGAATAGACTAGATTAGGATAGACTAGAATAGAGTTAGGAGAAGGAGAGTGATAGAGGAAGACACATATTACCCTGCACAAGCACAGGTAAGCACACCTACACACACGTACATACACAACACACACATACACACACAAATACACACACAACACATACACAAATACACACACAGCACACATAAGCACACCTACACACATACACACACCACACACATACACACACAAGACACATATACACACACCACACACACATACACACACAGCACACCCTACACACATAGCACACCTACACACATATACACACACCACACACACATACACACAGCACATATAACACACACACACACACACACACACACACACACGGCCGACTGTGGTGCTGGTTAGTCTCACATCCTCCATATGTACTTCACACCAAGAACCTCCATCTGTAGTCACTCATATCTGTGCTGATGTCCCTGGCGGAGCAAGGGCCTTCTCAAGCAATCCCCTGCCACGTCTGAGGTCACACTAGTCTCGTCCTCTGTGATGCCACGGGTCTTAGGCTGACTGGAACTTCAGTGTCTGACACACGTTCATGTCCATCTCTGCTGCTGTGTGCATTAACCTATCAGGTGGCTTAAAACTAGTAAATAAGCAGTCATTCACACCATCATTCCGTTTTCCTCAAGGCAGACAGGCTTGTTTTCTGGGCTCTGTATCTGGGTCCACGCTTGTCACTTCCGTCTAACGGGAAGTATGTCTGACCATTTGACGGGCCTTTGAAATGTTTGTCATACCTTGGGCTGTGCTTGAAGTTACAATCCAATGCATCCATAAACTGTGCCTTTGGAGCAATGCCCTTGGGGGCTGTTCCAGGGCCTATATGCCCAGGTGAGAGCTACGCAATGGGCTCCCTCAGCTCTAATCCCAGGCCTGTAGCTGAGAGTTGACAGAAAAGCTGTTTCAGTAGTCCACATGCCAGTCTAGCTCAGAGTGCTCTTGTCATGCCCTTTTAGCAGATGGGAAAACTGGGAGGTGGGGCTGGGGGCGGGGGCACTTGCTTGGTGGAACCCAGTGCTTCTGTGTGTCTCGTTTCTCAGGTTCCTATGTTCTCGAGACACAGTCTGGATTGCATCAGAGCCCCGAGCGCCTGCTCATGGTAGTGGGAGACTGAGGGTGGAAATGGCCCCACAGCGGGACAGAAGTATCATGAGACGAGGAAGCTGCTACTTTGGCCTCTGAAACCACCTCTGCAGATGGCCATCTTAGACCAAGCCCACGGCTGCCCTTTCCGACCCCTCTGAAGATGCCCTTTTAAGTACAGGGGGTGCTTTAGGATCTCTAAGCCCCTTGGAAGACGTGAATATGGGGGCAGGTCAACCACATCAAGAGCGAGCTAAATGTGTAAACACATCTTGGGGATGCTAATCTCCCAGGTCAGGCTCTGGGGCCCTGGCTGCCCACTGCAGGGCAGAGGCTGTGCCATTCCGTAGTCCTGGGGCTCCTGGGTCAGGCAGGACACCATTTGTTGGCACCTATGCCCGCAGCGGCTCATGCGTATTGCCCAGCCTTCCCTCAATACAAAGCAGCCGTAGCTGCCAGGCTAGAGAGGGGCTCCAGGTTCACACAGAGATCCCTGGCCCCTGGTTGTGCCCCTGGCCGAGGTGCACAGGGCTAATCAGAAACACCTGTGTACATGGAATTTCCTGCCCCGGTTCAGCCTTCATTTCCGCTGCCAGTAAAAACCCAAGGCAGGCAAAGGTGAAAGAAACCAGCCAGTCAATCACCCAGACGACGGCCACCAGGGCTGCAGAGGCAGGACTTCTAAATTAAAATTTAATTCTCACCTGATGGCCCAGCCAGGACAACCACGTTTCCAACCTTGCAACCAATGGCCATAGCCAGGCTGCCCTCCACCCTGCTCCGTGCAGGAATCAACCTCATCCCCTGGCTGGAGGAGGGTAGTATCTGCCTTGGTCATCAGGCTGGAGGGCAAGGGCCTCAGAATGAAAGTGACACCCTTTCTTGACAGTCCCATCCTGCAGCTGCAAGGGCTCTTGTCTGATTAGCTGCTCTTGACTTCAGGCTGTTTGAATTATTAGGTGCTGGAGAGATCAGAGCTCACTGGTGACCTGGGGACATTTAGTAGGCAACATCAAAGCCAGGGCAGCCAGGGTCCAAACTGGAGGATAATGGTCCGAGCCTGAGGGTCTGTGCTCTGTCCTAACCCAGCAGGTTTAGGTGAGGAGGGAGTCATAAAAATGCCTCTGTGTTTTCCAGAACATTTTCCCAGAGATTCCTGCAGGCTGGTGAAGGCGGCCCCGGAAAGAACAGGAAGAAGTGTCCATGCTGCCCATTTTATGATCAAACAAGTTTTGTCTGGAGAACGCCTTGGCCAATTGCACAGATGGAGAGCAAAGCCCCAGGCTGAGGCCATCACAGGAGACTGAGTCATGGGAGGGGCAGGGAATGGCCCTGAGAAGCCACATCCAGGCTAAGGAGCAGGACTAAGGTTACTTTATCTTGAACTCAAGGCCTATCTCGGGCCATTGCGCAAGTTGACTTAGCACAGAACAGAAATAACGGTGCTTTCTCTGACTCGTCTCTCTCTTTATCTCTCTTTCCCTCCCTCCATGCCTCCTCCCTGATTTTGCTCGACTGGCCGGCCAATGAGGCCCCCAGGATCCTAGTGTCCGCACCTTTCAGTGCTGGGATCGCACGTATGAACTTCCTTTCATGTCGAGTCACTAGGGGGCTGAAGTCAGGGCAAAGCACAGCAAGGCCTTTGTCTGAGCTGTCCTCCTATCCCACACTCCCACCAGGGAGGGCAGAAACGCAGGCGGCTTTCACCAGAAACACCAAGCACAAGCCAGACACAGAATAGTTCCCATGGGGAGTAAAAGGGGACAAATCGAGTTTATTCCATTTAATCAAGAAACGGGGGGGGGTGGAGGGATGGCTCAGTGTGGGGACCCTTTACTGCTCTTGAAGAGAACCTGGTTCTCAGCACCCACACAGTGGCTCATTACCTCCTGTAACACCTGATCCAGGAACGCCAACGCCCTCTTCTGACCTCTGTGAGTTCCTGCATGCATGTGGTACAGGTACACTCGCACACACATAAAAAGAGATAAACTTTTTAAGAATAAAAAACCCACAATGAATCAAGAAAGAGTCCTCCTTGCTTGCCACTGGTATTGAGTTGTCGCACCTGCTGTGCGGCCTGCATCCGAGAATGTAGCGAGGTGGTCGGGATAGATGACACAGAGACCGGTCGGTTGCTTTAAGAAAACTTTATGCTTCCCAAGTCAGCTTAGGAGGAGACCCCAGTCCACTTAGGAGAGCTCTCAGGAGAAGTCCCTCTAAGAAAAAGGAGCTTCCCTTTTTAAGGACTTCTGCCATTCATCTACATACCATTCTTTCCAGCCTTCTCACCCTCCTGGCTGGTGGTTTAATCTCCGGCCCCAGAATCGGGGAGACACCACAGGGGGGACAGGAAGAGGCATCTAGCCGTAGGGGGTGTGAAAGGCATGGTATTTCAGTGAGCAAGCCCTTATCTGAGCCCTATCAAGAGCTTTAAAGCACTGAATTGTTTTCAGTAAACATTACACAGATGCCTGCTCCCAGGCCGAAGGGGAAGTGGGTTTCTGCTCAAGGTCTGGTGTCCCCACATTGAGTAGGGGTTGCTCCTGGAGGGGGGTGTGCTATGTTCACTTAGTGAAAATCCACAGAGTTGTACACTCACAGTTTGCTCATCTTCCCATAAGCATGTTGTACTAAATACCATTTCATAAAAAGTCATCAGGTCCAAAACATTGTACACATGAATACGTAAGTGAGTAATGATCATCTTAGCTGAAAAAATGTGGATCTTACTTGGTTTTAAAGTAGAAGCCTGAACGTATGTCACTTACCACATCTGGAGCTAATTCCTTAAATGTTTTAGTGAATTTCCTCCCCAAATGTAAAATTCTCCCTTAATGTTTATGCACGGGTACATACGCATGTATGCCGGTGCCTGCAGGTCTCCTGGATCCAGCAGTAAAGGTGGCTGCGAGCTGCCTGTTGTGTGTGCCAAGAACTGGACTCAGGTCCTCTACAAGAGCACCGTGGGCTCTGAACCACTGAGCCATCTCTCCAGCCAATCCTTCACATTTGTTTCATGGTGTGTGTGTGTGTGTGTGTGTTGTGTTTTCTAGCTTTAGTAATATTATCATATGTAAAAATCAAATGCACTTTTAAAATATTCCACGGCTAGCATAGTTCTATCCCCGCTGTTGCTAATTACAGGGTTTAGGGTTCCTCCTCCTTTCTGGCTGGTAACACCCCACTGTTTAGACACAAGCCTCACTTTTGCCTTCGCAAGCATCAGTTGTTGGCTAGTTAGGCTGTGTCCACCACATCTTGGCTGTTGGTAGGACCTGGGTGTGCACGGGCGTGCGGATTGCATTTCCTTGGGTCATAAGCTGGCGCTCCCCTGCATCATGTGGCCAGAGCCCGCCATCAAGCAGGACATGCTCTCCACGGTGACTGCAGGTCGACTCCCACCAAGAGTATTCCCGAGTTCCTTTTCCTCCACATCCTCTCCAGGGTTTGTTGTCATCCTTTCTTTCTTTTAGCAATGGCCATTTTGCCTGGAGCAAGTTGGCACCCTCCCGTCTTTAAAACGAGGTAGAGTTTTGTGTGCACTACGGATGCCTGCTGTCTGTCCGTTGAATAACTAGAAAATACCTCCTCCCATCCTGCCACCATTTCATTTCTCTGTTCACTGCTTTCTTTGCCAAAGTTCAACGGGATCCCACTTAGCCGTGGCAGTTTTGTTTCTTTTTCTCGTTGGGTCCTCTCCAGAAAACCCTGTCTGTGCCAATGCCTTGCAGGCAGGGTTTCCCTTCTCGAAATGCCAGCTGCAGATCTTCAGGACTTTGATCCATTTGGGGGTTGGTTGTGTGTGTGTGTGTGTGTGTGTGTGTGTGTGTGTGTGTGTGTGTGTGTGTGTGTGTGCAGAGTAGAATGGATTGGATTTCATCTTAGGGGAGGGGATTTCTGATACTCTTCAAATAATGATTTTTCTACTCTCAGATAAGATAAAACACTGGTTTCTAGTGCAGAGATTGCCGGTGCTTCAAGAACATGTGACACGTACGATGTTGACCCGGGCCATCTGCACAGGCAGGCTTGTGTCTTACCCGGGCTGGCAGTGTGGTTGGAGAGGAGCTGCAGCAGCTCACAGCAGGGATGCCTTCATTATGCTTTCGTCTGTGGAAAGGGATGGATCTGAACCTCTCAAGGACCTACGAGTTTATGAGTTGGCTTCTGCCCCGTAAATTCTTCTGGGGAGAGAGGTGAAATGAGAAGGCAGTGGGAGAAATGCCAGGCAGCATCTTAATAACAACAACAATAATAAAACCTCATGGACTAGCACAGAGAGAAGTTTTCTCTGCTTTCCAGCCACTAGTGTCTATAGGCCAGGACTCAGGAATCAGTGACCAAAGTCCCAGGTTTTGGGTCCATGTTGACAGGCACCAAGTGGGAAGACCTTTCTTGTAGTGGAGGATTCTGAAGGCATGTGATGCCCCTTAGGAGTTTCCATCAGCCTGGCCAAGAAGTTGCTGCCTGGCTGCTGAGAAAGGTTTGGTGGCATCCAGATCTAATCCTGGAGCCTCCATGGAGGCTGCCCTCTGCCAACTGCCAAATGCAGCCAGTGAAACCCTCCTGGCTCTGGTATAATTGCTGGTGTTTGGCTGCCCTGGGACAAGTAGCCCAGCAGAGGTCTGTGGGTAACAACCCTCTCCAGGGGACCTGTAAGAGCCACAGTTGAGAGATCAAATAACCTTCTTGCTCTCAGCCCTACAGCAGGCCTGGTCTCCATCAAGCAGGACATGCCAAGCCAGTCAGGGCATAACTTGCCTGCAGACAGCAGGGCAATGAGCAAGCCATAAAAAGGTCTAATCTCTTAAGGCAACACGAAATGTTGGCAAGAACATAAGGAGAAAACAGCATTAGCCAAAGGCCAATTTTCTTCTTGTTTTAGGTACCTTCTGTCTGCCTCCAAAAGTCCTGCTAATAGAAATAGGCAGCAAGATCCACAAAGAGCCTTATTGTAACCATTAGTGACAGCCAGCTCCTCTGCAAAAGATAGTTTTATATTTAATAGCTTGACAAAATCTTTGCGCTCCTAAAGTATTCATAGTATTACCATCCTGTGTCATTCATATCCAGCACAAAAGCCCGGAAGCCATTTGTGTGTCTCCTATAAGGATTTTCATATAAGGAATCAAAGGCTAATACGTTGTGGCAAGAGTTAGAGAAGAATATGCATAGAAGTGATAGCTATCTTTGGAATATAAGGAAATGTCCACATCCTAATATTCAAGGACATGTGGATGATATAGCTCAACTGAGGACAGCAAACAGCTGCTGTAGCTGGCACCATAACTACTGCCACGGCCACTTCTGTCACTCTTGAAGCTGGCAGACATCCATCTTGGTTTGGCTTCATTACAGCCAAACTCGTTAGGAGAAAGGAGCCTTGCTATTTGTGTCCTGCCTTCCAAAAAATCCCACAAGGAAGATCACTAAGAGGAATGTATTTCTACCTGGGAACCCTAGCTGCAAGGGAGTCCAGGAACCTTTCCAAGAAAGCAGCATGGATTGAAAATGAGACTGTCTTCCACCTACCCTTCTCAGTTGAGGTTAAATCATTTGCTCAGGATGATGTAGGCAAGCCAGTACCTGAGTATAGGTTAAGGGATTCTGAAGTCTGACCTTCTCCGTGGTTTTCTGGGGGGAATTAAGAGAAAAAGCACTCTGTGTATTCTAAGTATTTTTTTTCTTGTTGGGGGATATTCTAAGCACTTTTCCTTGTTGGGGGATGTCCTTCTGTACATATGTTTCTCTTATTGGTTGATGAATGAAACACTGATTTCCTGATTGGACAGGCAGGAAGCATAGGCAGGGCTAGGGATGAGGAGAATTCTAGGAAACATGGGCAGATGCAGTTGTCATGCAGAGGCCGGGAAGAGAGGAGGCGCCAGGCATTCTCTGGTAAGCCAAAACCATGTGGAAATACTTAGATTAGTAGAAATGGGTTAATAATTAAGACAGAGCTGGTCAGTAGGAAACCCTAGTCACCAGCCAACAGTTTCATGACTGATACAGCATCCACGTGTTTATTTGGGGTTGAGGTGGCTGTGGGACCTGGGTGGGAAAGAAACTACAGCAACATTTTCTATCTACAATTACACCAGCTGGGTCCTCATTGGAACTCAGGTAAAACTGCCACAAGATCACTCTGAATTTCACACAGACAGTGCTTGTTGGCGGTGGGAAATCGATTTGTTACCACGTCTGTGAAAATGGGATGAAGACAGCCAGGGTGAGAGGAATAAAAAAATCACTGTGATTGGCATGGTTCACAAGCTTCAGCTCAAAGCTGTCTTCACCTACGTGCCCCAAGCCATTCTCAGAGGGGGACCATGGTGTGATATGTTTAGCTAAGGCTCACTGGCACTTGGGAGCTAGGCCCCCTGCCTAGTGTGCACACAGAGATTAGTTCATTTCATCTACACAATGTATTAAAGAGGCAGTAGTCTCCTTTGAATTTCATAAGCAATGATACTGAGTCTCAGTTCAAAGGACTTGTCCAAGGAGACACTGCCTGTCTGTGGCACAGTCAGAGCTGGTATCCAAGTTTATCTCAGGTTACATTCTGAAATTCTTTTTTTTTTCTCGAGACAAGATTTCTCTGTAATGTTTTGGAGGCTGTCCTGGAACTTGCTTTGTAGACCAGGCTGGCCTCGAACTCACAGAGATCCGCCTGCCTCTGCCTCCCGAGTGCTGGAATTAAAGGTTTGCGCCACCAAAGCCCGGCTACATTCTGAAATTATTAACTACTGGCCATAAGTATACCTCCCTGACCATTTAAGTTCTAGAAGTTCCTCATAGCACCTGAAGAGCTAGACCCATTCAAACGACTGATCCTCAGAGGGCTGGAAATGACTGCAGCAAGGCCGTGGTGATGGGTTCTGGAGCGCTTGGACAAGCCGGTTCCAGCAGGCCTGGGAGCCACTCGAGACCGGGGTGTCTGTCTCTCTAGACTGGTGATTCCTGTCAGGCCCATCATGAAGCAATACCCTTTACATTCTATCCTGCTGGGCTGGGATACCTCCTAGAACCACACTGATCTAAATTACGAATCTTTGCCAGTCCAGCCGTGTGCAGACAACTGTAGCAGGAGGGCCGAGCCCAGGCCTTGTTCTCATCTTCAGCTCCAGTGCTGGCATGAACAGAGGATGCCCTCCCTCACCAGAGACACTGCTTCTAGCTGTGGGTGGGAATTAACGCAAAGACCACAACAGGACAGCGTGTGGGCGTGAGGGTTGTCTGAACACTCAGACAGAAGTGGGGTGCCTTCCTCAGAGCCCCTCCCCTCCGGGCTCACGGATCTATGCAGAAGAGGAGGCAGAAACACTGTTAGGGCCAGAGGTGACGGCGATCCCAGGGAGACAGTGTCCTCTGGACACAGCAGGGCTGATGCACACATGAACTCACGGGGAGCTTGGCAGCACACACATGACCTGGGCTGATGCACACATGAACTCATGGGGAGCTTGGCAGCACACACATGACCTGGGCTGATGCACACATGAACTCATGGGGATTGTGACGGCACACATATGACCTGGGCTGATGCACACATGAACTCATGGGAAGTGTGACAGTACACACATGACCTGGGCTGATGCATACATGAACTCACGGGGAGCTTGGCGGCACACACATGACCTAGGCTGATGCACACATGAACTCACGGGGAGTGTGGCTGTACACACATGACCTGGGTTGATGCACACATGAACTCACGGGGAGTGTGGCTGTACACACATGACCTGCATAGGTTCAAGTCAGATGGGGCTCTGGCAGAGAGAATGGGACGTGGAAAAGGAATCCCCCCACTTACCAAGAAGCTTTCTGCAACTGAAACCTTAGCATAGAGAAAATTGTCTTTCCCAGTGGAGTCTCTTCTGTGTATGTCAGCCATACTCCAGGGCGGGCCCCTGCCCAGGTGTGGTTGGCCAACACAAAATGAACTCCGTGGTGTTTTGTGTGCTGTTTGTTTCATTTTGTCCTACTGGTTTTCTGTTTGTTTTTGTTTTTATGGTTTTTTTTTGAGAGGGGAAATCATAAAGTTGGGTATATAGGATGGTGGGGAGGGTCAGAGTCAGAGGAGTTGGGGGAGGGGAAAACATGAGAAAAACAGTGTGTGAAAATCTTTAATGAGAGACAAGGAGAGGTTCCATAGCCCAATGATGTGCCAACAATACTGTCACCACACACACACACACACACACACACACACACACACACACACCACCACCACCACCACCACCACCACTAGGAGTTCCTCCACATCTGCCTGCAGCTTGTGAAACTCAACAATGATCCATTTCTTGAGCTGTAGAGCTGACCTGACCATATTGACATTATGAAGATTTTCTGAGCTCAGTACTTAACATTTCTACATTTTTATATCATCTCAGGTTTCCATTAAAATTTTACTTAGTAGTCATGTTGTCTGCTGGACTGATCCCAGGACCAGGGAACTAGTTCACCTTATGCTTGAAAACTCTCTCCTTCCTAGATGAAGAATCCGAAAAACCAGTCCTACCCAATACAGCTACCAAGTCAGCTTAATTAAGCACAGTGAAACATAAGAACACCCGGGGGCCTTGGTAGGAGCCCTGACATTAATTTTCCTCCCCTTAGACTGCAGGGTTTCTCTCTGTCTCCCTCTCTCTGTCTCTCTCTCTCTGTCTCCCTCTCTCTGTCTCCCTCTCTCTGTCTCATAGCCTCAACAGGAAAAGCTACAGTGGGACACTTGTACAAACAAGGAATAAAGTGTGAGGCCCACAGAGGTAAAGCCCCCCTGACTCACACGAGGGCTATTTCTTTACTGGGCACGTCCTATTCTCGAAGCCATTTGCATCGTTTCTATTTAGAGGCAGTCCCCCGGCCCCCGCCCCGCCCCGCCCCCAAATATTTTAAGTCTCCAAGAAAACGTGGTGACCTCTTAACCTGCCACTTAAAAGACCATCTTTATTTCTTAGGTGTACGCAGGCTTTGCCCGCACGTGTGTCCTTGCCCACATGCCTGCCTGCTAGCGGATGGCTCTGGATAGCCTGGAACCGGGGATACAGAGGGCTGTGAGCTGCCATTTGGGTGGATGGGAACCGAACCCAGGTCTTCTTCAAGAGCAGCGTGGGCTCTTAACCACTGAGCCATTTCTCTGCCCCAGACTTTTAAAGCAAAACAAAAACCAAACCAAACAACAAAAAAGAATCTAACAAGAGTGAGTCATTGTCTGGCTCTCAGGTCACCAGAGCTGTGACTCCAGAGGGAGAAATTCGCTGTCATAATATATTTAGATCTGGATATCCTGTCCTTGTTCTTTACATTAAAAAAAAAAATTCTCCTGACTTCCCCATTGCTGACTGAGCACCACTCACTTAGACCAGCAGTATTCGCTTAATGTAGTCTTGAACCACCAGGGGGCAATACCATATAACAGCAAACTTAGTGACTACATTGTGAAGAGAAAAAGGAGGGGATCCTCTGGCGGGGACTCGGGCAGAAAGGTGGAATGTTCTTGGGTAATGAGAAGGGGACAGCCAGGGCTGGAGAGATGGCTCAGCTGTTAAAGGCTAGGCTCACAACCAAAAAAATATAAGAAGGGGATAGCCGAGAAGACTTCTCTGGCCTCCAGCTCCCGCCTCTACCCCTGCCTGTACTCTCTTCTGCGTGTATGGAGACTCTGCAGCCACAAGATGAAGCTGTAGCTGATAAGGAACAACTGTGCTAAAGCCGCCTGCTTGGAGGCATCTAAACACATAGCTGTTGGAAAATGAAAACACGGGGAGAGGGGTTGGAGAACAGACATGCTGGGCAGAGCCTGGGGCCTGCAAGACAGCAGTTTCTTCCACACCACCCTGTGGTTTCCTAGTAAAACCGAGGGCTCTGAGTTCTGCTTCCTGGAATGGGAGCTTGCTTCCCCTCACTCCCATAACGAGCCTTCGCTAAAAATATCCATAAACGTTTGGCCTGTTTCACAGCGGCAAAGAGGAACTGAAGATTTGTAGAGCAAGGTGGAGGAGGGATGGAGAAGCGGCCACAGCAGGTCCCAGCATGGCAAACGCAGCTCCGAAGTCAAACCTTTGCTACAAAACTGTTAGATTGTATTCCTAAAGCTAGCCAAGGTCTTCCCCTGAGGCTGACTACCAAGGTCCAGCTACCAAAGCCTTAAAGCCCAGAAATGAAAAGCCCCCCTTTGGCTGACCTTATTAACAATTGAAACACCTCATTCTAGGCGTTCCCCTTTTACCTTTACAAACTGCTGTTTGTCTATGTTCCAAGTCTGCCTCCTCTCCATCCGGAGGCAGCCCTTTGTCCCCCCCAGGACAGATATCCCTTCCGCCCCTCCCCTGTTCCTTTCCCTAGCCTCTGTCTTCTATCTTCAACTCTTAGTCCCTGCTCTCTGTCCCTCGGGGGCAAATCAATTTCCTTTATGCTGAGAACTCGGTCTTGGGTGTCTTGTGCCAATGGGTCCTTTCAGATGGGGAATTCAGAGTTCAGTATTAATTAGCCCAGCCGCTGAGCAGAAGCTATGGCAAGTATTCACTGGATCGGTGTCCAGGATACCCAACCAGAAGACCATCCAATAAGTAGTTCGGATTTTCAGCTGGAGTCTCTATCTATGGCTCCAGAACAAGCCCACCCCCCCCCCTTTTTTTAGAGCAGGTTTCCTAAAGATAGCCCAAGGCAGAGGCTCTGACATGAGCTCAGGAAATGCAACCTCAAGGGAACTACATGGAGAAAGAAGACAAGGAAGAGGAGAGGGGAATACATACACAGGGCAGTCTTTCCCAGGCCTGGAGGCTGGGGATAATCACCAGTGATTCCCTTCGGAGAGCACCGACTCCACAGAGGTCATGTTCTCTTTCCATGCTGTCCCAGAATCTCTTTAGCAGCACAGAAGTTCGAGAGGAAGAGTGCAATACACAGTGTAAACAGGGGAGAATAAAAATTCTAATATAACACCAAATAGACTTTAAGACGCATTGTTAGGAAGAAAGCTGAGAGTCTCATAACGATGTGGAACAATACATTGTGATGTCACAGTCCTAGCCTGCACATAATGTCACGACATGGCTTCAATGCATTACCATGCAAGTGTGTCATATATAAATGCATGCATATAACGACATAGCTTCAATGCATTACCATGCAAAGCATGTCATGTATAAAAGCATGCATATAACGACATAGCTTCAATACATTACTATGCAAAGTATGCCATGTATAAAAGCATGCATATAATGACATGGCTTCAATACATTACTATGTAAAATATGTCATATATAAAAGCATGCATATATGTATCTAAAGCCACAGTCCCAGCAGACAGGACAAAAAGAGATGAGACAAATCCACAGTCAGCATGGACGCCTCTCACATCCCTCACTCAACACCCGATTTAAAAAAAAGACACAAAATCAGCCAGGATATTGAAAATCTGAAAAAATGTAATCAGTAAACCAAACTTAACTTAATATAAAATATTATCCCCAGTGATAGTAAACTTCAAATTGTTGCCAAGCACATACGAAATTTTTAGTAGAAGAGAGTCATACACTGAACCAAAAGAACCCCAACAATTTCCAATGCTCGTAATGACCTGTTGGACAATCTCTGCATATGACGGTTGCACATAATCAACTGTAACTCCAATTCAAAGGAGGCCTAGGCTCAGAAACTCTATTTCCAGAAAGAAAAAAGAAGAATAAATCAAAACTGAAAAAGGCACTACATTAAAATAAGAAAGCATGTAATCTTAGTAATTTAATTTGGGTAACTGAAAACTCAATTGAAATGAATTAGTTCTGGGACAAGCAAGTGCCCAGACCAACATAAGAATAGATAATTTAAATAATACTTAAGAAATAAATCTTGTAATTCAAACCTTCCCACCACACAAAACTCCAGAGGGCTCTACTAATTTCCATCAGGTTTGTATATAAAGAATGAATCCAGTACTGCCGATCCAATATAAAATCTTCCAGGGAACTGAAAAAGGAAGAGAATAGCCATCCAAATTCTATTCTCAGCAAGGAATCTTAAGGTGTCAACAAGCTGATTCTAAAGTTTATGTGGAGACGGGAAAGGCCCAGATTGGTCAGTACGGGACGAGGGCGCACAGAGGTGAAACACTGATGAAAGTTTCAGGCTTCATACAAAGTTGCAGCCACAGAGACAGCTGGTGTTAGAGACAGAATGCACACAGGGCTGAGTGGGAGGAACAGACATCCCAGAAACGGACCCACGGGAATGTGGATCACCGGTCTTTGGTGCAGGTCTACAGTATCAATACAGAGAAGGTTTTCAACATACAGTGTTGGAGCAACTGGACACGTGCACGGTAATAATCTAGTAATGAATACACAGACCTGGGGCCCTTTACACTAGATGAAATGGACCACAGAATCGAAATGCAAAACACAGAATTGTAACATTCCTGCGTGATACTATAGAAGAAAGCCTTGGTGACCTGGGCTTGGCGGCAATCCTGAAAATAATCTATGGAAGAAATAACAAGATAGACTTCATTATAATGAATTTATCTGAGGGCTGGGTAGATGGCTCAGTGGTTATGAGCACTTGCTCCTCTTGTAGAGGACCTAGGTTCGGTTCCCAGCACCCACATGGTGGCTCACAGCCATCTGTAACTCCAGTTCCCCAGGGAATCTGATGCCCTCTTCTGTCACTGCTCACACATGGTTCATATACATTCTTGCGGGCAAAACGCTCACACACATAACATTTAAAAAAATAAAAAGGTTACTTTTTGTCTGAATTCAGTGGACAACGTTCTGGAAAAGTGAGCCCCTCAGAGACAGTTAAAAACAAAATCAGTGGTTGCCGGTTACTGAGGGAGTGGAAGCGGGAAGGGCAAACAGGCAGACAAAGAGACGTCCAGGTAGTAAAATCACTTTCATGGAGCGGAAGCCACACACCATCCAGCAGGCCTTTGCAAACCCATGCAATATGTAACACCAAGAGTAAACTGTTGTAAACTATGGTCTTTGTGTGACCACGGCATGTCAGAATGCCTTTCCATTTGTGACTCACGGGGGCTTTGCTGAGGGTTGAAAGTGGGGGAGGCTGTAATAGAGACATCATCAAACCGTTTGAGACACAGGAATACAAAGTATCAATTAAGGCACTAATAACCACCAAACTCCAAACTGCAAAACTGATATAGCCTGTGAAGTTAATGATTAATTAAGGTAAGAGTGGAAATAGTGTAACAGGGAAAGGAGGAAAAAGAGAGGAAAGGAACTAAGGAAAGAAGCTATAGAGAGGGAGAGAAAAGAGCAAGAGATTAGAAAACACCAATATAAAAAAGAAAGAAGTCAAAAATAATTTCCTGATGAGAGAGCTACCAAACAAATCCAGGGGCTGAGGGCAGACTCCATCCATAAAGTGCTTGCAGCAAAATCACGAGAACCAAATTCAAATCCTCCGCACTCAGGTAAAAGCCAGAGGGACAGTGTACATCTGTAACCCAGCACCAGGGGAATGTGAGGTCAGGCAGGTCCCTGGAGCTCACTGCTGAGTCAATCTGGCCGAATCAGTGAGCTTGGTTCAGTGGGAGACCCTGCCTTAAAAAAAATCAAGGCAGAGACTGACTGAGGAAGTCAGCTTGCACTGACTTCTGGCCTCCATGTGCACACAGGTACATACACGTCCACACGCAAGTTCACACACACACGGGTTAGGTGAGTATAAGATGGAGCTAAAAATTCAAGATACAATAATCTTAAAAATGAGGTAAATTGAAATGCTACTAAAAGCAGAGTGGGAAGGCAAAGGGGAAGGAGGAGCATGGGAAGGGACAAAACGAAGAAGTCCAGCAAGGCGGCTCGGTGGGCAGTGCTCTTGCGCAAATGCCTGACGACCCAGGACAGCAGAAGAGAGCTGACTCCACAGAGTTGTCCTCTGACCTCCACGTCTGGGCCGCCGCAGGTGTGCTCGCCTGCCCACCATAATAAAATGGAAATCCTGAAGAAAAAGAGAAAGGAGAAGGAATGCGTTTCCTGGTAAAGAATACTTCATGTAAGCAAAATTCATATGAGTATACAAGGGAGGATTTAGAAACATAATTAAAAATGTGATAAAGTAAGAAATGCAATAAAAGTGCAGGGGAAGGGAGGGTGGGGGAGAGTGAGGGCTTAGAAAGGAAAAAAAGATGGTGTGTCATTTTTTTCTAGAAAGTTAGAGACAGCCAGCTATGTGCTGTTGGCGAGGGAAGAGCTGCCCTGGTGGAAATTGCCTTTCACGTTAGTGGCTTCCCTTCTTTGTGCACCAGGGGCCTCTGCTGGCCATGCTTAGCTTTGCAGTCTGTGGACTCCCGAGACTCCTCTCCACACCTCCCGGAGCAGCCGAAGCCCCAAGTGTATCCCAAGCGTTGGAAGCAAATGGCTTGCAGCCTGAACCAGTGGAGGATGGGGCTTCATCCTCAAGTCCTCCAAAGTATTAACTGCCCTGGTGGAAGGATGCACTGGGCATGGGTTAGTCTTTACACACTTCTTGGCCTGAGCCAAACCCCCTGCCAGGGGGTTTGTGAGCATCTATGCCTTCGCCACTCTTCACAGCTGCCTCTAAATGCTGCCTCTCATCTTGGAGCCATGGCAGGTTAAGTTCAGACTCCCTGATATGTGGTGGTTCCTTGTTCTCCTGCCCATAGGATATCTCAGTTTGAAACAGAGGATTCACTCCCAAGGCGGTGTCTGGCCACCACACCCTGAGTCACATGGAATGAAGAAATGGATCTCTCTCTAGTGGCAGGTCTCTACAGGAACCACCGTCTCACTGAAACCCGAGCTTGCATTTGGAGCCGGTATAGCTATGGACACATCCTTAGGCCAGGGCTGCTCCTCTGTTTCACCGCGTCTTCTGGCTCGTCTTCTGGACCAGGCTTTTGCTTCCCTTCCCAGACCAGAGAGAGAGGGAGCGAGGGGCAGGCTGCCGCTGAGTCCTGCCAGGCTTACTTTTCTGTGTGTTGTCTTTTTGCTACATCTTCCCAGTGACCTGTCGTTGTTCCTCTTGTGAATTCCAGAAGCTCCTTTCCCTCTCTTTGGAAGGATTGGTGCTTTGTACTGTTGACTTTTTTGTACCAGGTCACTTGAAGGCAGCATCTCCTTCATCATCTCACCCAGAAGTCCTGCTCATTTTTTGACTTTGGACACTTCCCCTGCCCCATCTAAAGCCTTTGGTTTTATTTTTAATATGATCAATGCAGGAGCATTAGGATAATCTTTTCAGATAATTGTGCACACTGTCCAGCTCTGTTCCCAAGTTTGACAAGTGGCCAGTTGTTAAGAGAAGCTTTTTCCTTGAGAGAAGCCTTCCCGCCAGCTTGGTTCTAGAGCCACATCAGTCCCAAATAAACACACAGGAGGCTATATTAATTATGAAGCTGTTGGCCTTGCTTGTTTCTTACTGGCTAGCTCTGACTTAAGTATTTACCCCATAATTGTTAATCTAAGTATGTCTGTTACCGGAGAATAGTTCCGGGCTTCCTACTCCATGGCGTCACATGTCGACTCTCCTGTGTTTCTCCTTCCCAGAGTCCTTCTGGTCTCCTAGTCCCTCCTATCTTGATTCCCTATAGGCCAGACAGTGCTTTATTGACATATGCACAGGACCTCCCCAACAGCCAGTTCTTCACACTTTGTAGAATGTTGAGTTCCTAGAACGTTAAGTTCTTAGATCCTGTAGAATCTAAAGACAGGTTACTAACTTCAAATTCTCTATGACATTAAACCCACTGGAGTATCTTGTATTTGGATGAACCTTCTTACCTACATATAATTTTGTGACATAATTTGGAAAAGTTATGCACATATTTAAAATACTAGTTGACCTTATTGTATACTATACAGTGTATGTCATCAAGAAGTCAGAACTGGAGAGATGGCTCAGGGGGGTTAAGAGCACTGGCTGCTCTTTCAGGGGACCTGAGTTCAATTCCCAGCAACCACATGGTGGCTCACAACCATCCATAATGAGATCTGGTTTCCTCTTCTGGCCTGCAGGCAGACATGTGGGCAGAACATTCTATACACAATAAGTAAATCTTAAAAAAAAGAAGTCATACTGTTGGGTGACACTATTCTTAGAGAAACAAACAAATATCTACTCACCACAAATAGGGAACCAATGACAGGCCAAAGCCTATCTTGGTGAACCAATAAGTTTTATTTGGGTTACTTACAGGAGTCTTGGTGAGGGATTACTTAGAGGAGCAGAAATGACTCCAAGGCTGCTGTATCACACCCCCCAATCCCTACCATGTCACGAAAGCTGGACACCTGAATCTCACTGTACAACTTACAGGTAGCTCAACAGGCTAGAGAGTGTCTCTTTCAGCAGTTTGGCTTGCCTGAGAGTGTCTCTAAGCAGGCCTTACTGCTTATACATGCTTGGGGAGTGAGGAGTCTACTACAGCTGGTTCATTTCAGGGACTTCCTGAAAACTTTGAGTTGTTTACTTGTTGAGTGGAAGTCTTGCAGGATATGTGTTTACACTGTGTGAAGATGTATTGTTTTGATTGGTTTGATAAAAAGCTAAATGGCCAATAGATAGGCAGGAGGACTAGGTGGGACTTCTGGGGAGAGAAAGGAATGCTGGGAATTAGAGGGACAGAGAGATGCCAGTGAGATGGGAAAAGCAGGCAATACAGCACGGGAGAGATGTAAAAGTCGTGTGGCACAACACTGAAAAGCAGAAACAGGTTAATCTGAGTTTTAAGAGCTAGTTGGAAGCAAGCCTAAGCTAAAGGTTAAGCTTTCATAATTAGTAATAAGTCCCTGAGTCGTCATTTGGGGGTTGGTGGTCTGAGAAAGGCCAGCTACGTGGAAGAGTTTCCCTGCAGGACAGCCCGAGAGTTGCTGGGGGTGACATGACCCTTTTTCAGGGGTCACCTCAGACCATCAGAAAACACAGTATTTATCTTATGACCCTTAATATAGCAAACATAGTTATGAAATAACAATGAAAACAATTTTATGGTTGGAAGTTACCGCAACATGAGGAACTGTATTAAAGGGTCGCAGCATTAGAAGCATCAAGAACCAGTGTTCTAGAAAATTCTGTGTCTTAATGAACTTCCCTTCAAGGTGGAAGGCTTCATCTAGGAGGAAATTGATAGACAGCACATATAAACTGTTACTTGTAATGTCCCAGCAATTTTACACTTTGGGAAGACACACAAAAGTTCATGTTAGAAGACAGAAGTTTAAAACTTTTCTAAATTTGTATGCCTACAAATTAATGTAAAAGTGTGTGTGTGGGGAGTGTATGTAAAAGGGGAGGAAGGTATGGAGAAGGAGGAGAGGAGAAGAGAGGAGAGGAGAGGAGAGGAGAGGAGGGGAGGGGAGGGGAGGGGAGATGAGGGGAGGGGAGGGGAGAGGAGAGGGGAGGAGAGGGGAAGTGAAGAAGCCCCAGGCATTAGTTTAGTTTGTTTTGTGCTAAGTACCTGGTTTACTCATGGAAGCCTTTGTATCTCACTGAAAACAGCAAAACAGACTTTTTTTTTTAAAGGCAGATGAGGCTCTCTTACCAAAATAAAAGCAATTTTGAGGCACAAACTCCCTGAAAGGATCCCAGAGTGGTCTATGGACCACATTCTAAGTACAGCTGTTCTGCTGATGATCTTTCAAACTGTTTTCAGCCCAGCTCTAACCTCAGGGGCAAAACCCAATTCAATATAGAAAGGTCTTTAAGCAACAAAAGAGATGGTAATACAGTCCTTCCTCCCTCCCATACACCCCAGGGTTCTTTGCTATTCTTCACTAAGGGCGAGCATTCACTGCTTAACTAACTCTTCCCCTAAAGCTGAGCATTCACTGCTTAACAAACATAAGGAGTGGGGTCCTAGAAAACCAGGGAAGGTGTCACAGGGAGAGGGAAATAGACTGTCAAAGTAAGAGACCGAGGAGAAGCTAAGTGCTTCTCTGGGTGGAATGGAGTATTTGGCTTGCTAGGAGGGGAAGAGCAGATAGAACAAGGCGGCAGATCAAGAGGTCTGTCACTCTCCTGGTTGCCCCACCTACTTTTCCTGGAGCATGCACCCACTCTTGTCTTCCACACAGGAACCCAAGAGAAGTAGGTTGTTTACTGCAAAGATATGGGCAATAGTCTCAAGAATTTGTTTTCCGCACATCTGAGTTTGGGGATCCAGTCTTAGAAGCGGAGTCACAGGGTCAGAGGGTCTTACTTTAAAATGACTTGTAGCCATCAGACGGCTCCTGAGAGAAGTCAAGGTGTGTTTGGCAGTGGGTGGGGTTAAGCGCCCTCCATGTCCTCAACACTTCTTGTCCCACCAAAGTGGTCAAACCTTTGTGGATCTGAGGGTCAAAGGAGGCAGGCCTGGAGGACAGGTGTGGGACAGAGAACACGACAATGGTACCAAGGCACAACTTGACTTTTCACTGTTGCTCTTTGCACAAAGAAGCATGGGGTAAGCACAAGCCAGCAGTCTACTGAACAAATATGATTCACTATTCCCAGTCTTTACAGGGGGAAGAGCCAGTTTCGTTGTGCTCTTGATGTCACAGCAAAAAATATTAAGTTTACTAAATCTTGACCATGTTGGTCCTGAAAAGGCCTGGACACAATGCCTAGTGGAACTTCCCGAGCCTGCCTAGAGCTTGGAGACCTGTCTCTGGCCTATCACTTCTGCATAGGAGTGACTCATCCAAACTACCTCTGCCCAGCTACTGCTAATGTGGTGGAATATTACTGATCCTTACACCTCAGCCCATCCTGAGGTCCCCACCCACTTTCTCAATCCTATATATGCCCATGCCTGTTACAATAAAGCAAGACTCTGCTTTGGCAGGTCTCCATACTCAGTGTGGTTCTCTCCAGTGACTAGGAGGGGGGTCTGGGTTGTCGACACTCACCACCTGCTCGGTCCTGGGAAGTGACCGGATGGACGGGCCCTCACAATAGCCCTGACTGCTGGAGGACCCAGCAGAGTGGTGCCCGAACAGGGACCCTGGCATGATCATTCAGGACAAGTTTAAAAGATATAGTCTGTGTGATAAAATAAGCACACATGAGGGACTTTTACTATCTGATAAACTTGGATGGTCACCCCAAGGAAAAGTGTTTACATCACTACTCCTACCTTTTCTAAGGAACACATTTCAAATTGGCACAATGATGCAGGGTTCCACAGTGCTTCTGTGGACCACAGACAATTGTACCTTTGTGAGCTTCATCCTTTTAGAAAAGAAAGGAAAAATTGTATTTTGTAATCTTGCTGCCATTAAAACAAATGTATTACAATTATATGCTGTTTTCTTCAGTTAAAAAAAGGACCTAACTTTAATTTTCTTCTGATTTTAAAAGAAACCATGACATTTTTGTAGGTCTGTAAAGGCCTATAGGCCTCAGCGTTACTCTTCAGGGGAACTGAGTTTCCAGGTGTGAAACTTTCCAGGGAGATTTCCCCAAGAGGAAGAGTCTATAGACTGTAACAAAATATCTGTCTTCCACCAAAGAGGACTTGCCTATAGGCAGTAACAATGTATCTTTCTTCTTCCCAGAGGAAGAGTCTAAAGGCTGTAACAAAATATCTGACTTCCACCAAAGAGGACTTGCCTATAGGCAGTAACAATGTATCTTTCTTCTTCCCCATAGGAAGAGTCTAAAGGCTGTAACAAAATATCTGTCTTCCAGGGATGAGGAAGAGTGTATAGGCTGTAACAATGTATCTCTGTCTTCTTATCAATGCAGTTTGTTTTTGAAGTCAGACAAGATCTCACTATGAACCCCTAGCTAGCTTCGAACTTACTTTGTTGACCAGGCAACTAATAGAGACCTACCTGCTTCTGCTTCCTGAGTGAATTTTTTTGAAACAGAAAGAACAAACTAGCTATTTTAAGGAAAGCCTTTGTGACATGGTTGAGCTTTCATGCAAATACTACAAATTTGAAACGTCTGTTTTCCACCATGACCCTGACAACTTCCCAGTACTGAAAAACCCTCAGACCAGATGCACGAAGGTTAGTTCCTGTCCCCTTGATCCAAAGAGTTACCTGGGAGGAAGGAACCTCAGGTGAGGAATTGCCTCTGCCAGTTTGGGGCATATCTGTGGGACATTTTGTTAGCTGCTAAATGATGAAGGAGGGCCCAATGGCACCTTGGGCAAGGTGGTCCCAGGTTGTATAAAAGGGTTACGAAATGGGAGCCTAAGAGCCTGCTTTAATTCCTGCCCTGATTTCTGGCAACAATGGGCTATGCCATAGATGTATAAGCTTTAAATAAACCCTTTCCTTCCCAAGTTGCTTTGGTTATGGTATTTACCAGAATAGTATGACACGGATAGGTACAGTACCAGTGTGTGCAATGAACAGTTTACAGAAGCCCCGCATAATTCAGGGAGCCTGTATTTTCCAAATGACCCAATCCTGTGCAGCTAAATGGTCTCTTCCAGACATAAGACCAATGCATTGTAATGTATCTGATGTCAAAAATTGACTCACTGATTTCAGATTCTATCTTGCAATATCCTTTAAGAAACTATTGCTGAAGCTGGAGAGATGGCTCAGTGGTTAAGAGCACTGACTGCTCTTCCAAAGGACCCAGGTTTGATCCCCAGCACCCATGTTAGGCAGGTCATAACTCCAGTTCTAGAAGCCCCAATGCCCTCTTCTGACCTCCATGGGTACCTGCATACAGGTGGTTTATACACACATACTTGGGCACATTCATACACATAAAAGAATAAAACATTCTCAAAATATTATTTAACTTGAATATAGTATCAAAAAGTATCTGCAAGTATCTGAAAAGACTATAAACCCTCTAGTTCAAATGTACATCTATATGCACAAAGTTGATTCATCAAAACTGAATATAGCAACTGATTGAATATAGAAGACACCAGAATCTAGCTCTGTTAAATCATGTGTTCAGGAGGAGTTCAAAATCACATCACAATGTTACTCTTCTTGCTAGCTTTTTGGTTAATACAATTATTTTTATAAGAGTACATTATTGTGTTATATGCATGTTAACATTTTTTAAAGATTTATTTATTACATATACAGTATTCTGCCTACATGCCAGAAGAGGACACCAGATTGAATTGTAGATGGTTGTGAGCCACCATGTGGTTGCTGGGAATTGAACTCAGGACCCCTGGAAGAGCAGTCAGTGCTCTTAACCTCTGAGCCATCTCTCCAGCCCGCATGTTAACATTTTTAAATGAACATTTTGCTGAATATTTTTCTCAGTTTTAGTTTAGTTTCTAATGGTACTCTTTTTTTTTTCAGTGTAAGGATTTGAATGTAGGGTCAAGCACTTGCTAAGTACCTTTCAGTTTCTATCACTGAGTTACATCCATAGATCTTAGTAGAGATCACACACACACACACACACACACACACACACACACACACACACACACACACGAAACTCTTCAGGGTCTTCCACAGTTTTTAAGAGTGTCAAGGGTTCTCACTCCAAACAGTTTGAGAGCTGTGGTTATAGGAAAACTCTCCGGTAAAATGCTCACGGAGGACCATTAAGTTTAAAAGCAGGTGCTGAGCGCTGGAGTGGAAACCGTACACATTTAATATGAAGCAGATTTAGGAAACCCGTGTAACTCACAAACTGCTCCTTGCTCGGAGGGGAACATTCTTTCCCAGTGAGTGCTTACTGTGATACTTATCTTTGGAGCATTTTTATTTTTCTAGTTCCCATGAGGAGTGCACATTTACTTTGCAATTGGAAAAGAAACCCCAAAGTCTTTAAAAATTAAGAGGGGCGGCTGTGCGTCTCCCCAAGCCAGACTGGGAAGGGGCAGATCACTGGGACAGAGGGTGGGGCACAAGGTGGAGGGAGAGATGGAGGGAGAGTCCTGTGACATCAGGCAGCACAAGAGTACTACCGCTCTTATTGCAGCCTCTGGGGGTCACATACTGGGGTCACAGGGTGGAGGTGGCACGAGATGGCCTCTGGAGGAGAGCGGGCTCTAACTTTACCCGGTGGCCTCTGCAGAACTGAGGGTGCCTGCCCGAGGATTGGGGGGTCAAGCGACAAAGGAGTCAGCCCCCTGGCTTCCCTTATGCCTGCTCCCTTGGCATCTTTTCTCCCGTTCCTTTCCATGATGACAGACCTTGATTACATCTCGATTGTCAATTGGAATAGATTAGTAAAGCATGTCTCTGGGAGGAATAATTAAGAAGGAAGGTCTGCCATGAATCTGGGTGGCACCGCACCACAGGCTGGGAGCCCAGATGGAGTAAAAACTGGGAAGAGAATGCCAGCCACAGCACATGGCCCCTCTGCTTGGTGGACACGGCGATGTGAGCCTCTCCATCATCACTCCCTGCCTCGGTGTTCTGAAATTGTGAGTCGGGATTACTCTTCCCTAATTTGCTTCTTTCGAGTATTTATTCACAGTATGACCAACGTAGAAACTTGGCATAGGAGAGGTCGCCGGCTATGTGGTTCAGTTGCCTTTAGAACTGGATCATGGGAGGAACTATGCAGCTCTTGAAGATGTGGGCTAGAAAAACCCTAGACTTCCGTAAGCAGAACTTAACAGCTGGTTCCGGTAGGAGCTCAGACACCCAGGATGGATATTAATGTGGACAATGAAAATGGTGTTTGTGAGCTTTCAGACGACAACAAGGAATTCACTGGAAACGGAGTCTCTGTGCTTATCACACCTTGGCAAATAGGTGTGTCTATGTTTTGTCTGTGTCCTGAGACATAGAAGACTAAGCTTAAACAGTTAATTAATCTGATGGAGAAGGGCTCAAAGAAGTATGAAGTATGGCATGGGTGTGACTTGATGCTTTTAGCCAGGTTTACAGTGAGAAAAGATCTGAGAAACTTGCACCTTGGTCAGAAAAGTCAATGTCAAACAAAGACTGATAAAGAGATGGTTCCTAAAGAAACCAGGGCTACTAAGGAGAAGCCAAGAGCTCTGTGTTAGGACAACCGAAGGATACCTCGAAGGCATCTCAGGCATCAGCCAGACACCAGGCTTTGTAGACAGAAGGGCATAAAAATGTATAAACTCATTTGAAGACTTCCCCTTAACAGGAGTGTACTCAGCGGTTCCCTGCTCACACAAAGGCACCCAGCGAAGTATTTGGCTGATTTCACCTGCTGAGGCACTCAGAAGGTTGAGAGCCATGGCTATAGGAGCTCACAAAGGAGTTTGCCTCAAACCTCATGATTTTAAACTTGAACTTTTGAACAACATTGGGATATGAAGACCATGGAGACTCTGGCCTTTTGTATTATGAGATGAGCAGATATTATAGCTAGAATATGAAATGCCTACCCTTACACATTCACTGTTGAAAGCATGGTCTTTAGCTGGTTTTACTACTTGAGGAGGTTTGGGAAACTTTCAGATGAGCCCTAGTGGGAGGAATTAGATTACAGAGGGCTTGTCACTGGAGTGTATCCTGCCCTGGCTCCCTCTCTTTGCTTCCTGGTTGCCATGGGATGAGCGGCCTCTGTCATGTGCTCTTCCTCTCTGATGTTCTATTCCATTAGAGCCATTGACTATGGGTTGAAACCTCTGGAATTTAGTAAAAACAAAAAAAATTCTTCTTTAGATTGTTCCTCTCAAGTATTCCTCACAGTGACAGAGAGTCCAATATGTTTCCCCTTTGTTTTCTGGACTCTATTTTCCCACTCTGGTGCATAATAGTTTCAGACATGCCCCTGCCTCAGAGCCTCATGCTCAGAACACTGCTCTACAGCAGCTACATGGTTTGCTTGCTGCCTCTTTTCCTCCAGGCTTTTCCTTAACTGTTTCTTCCTTACTGAGCCATCTCTTTAAAAAATTAGATTTACTTATTATTTTATTCTGTGTGTGCTAGTGTTTTGCCTCCGTGTGTATGTGCCTAGTGTCCATGGATGTCAGAAGAGAGTATTGGATCCCCCGGGGCTGGATTTACTGGGATCTCATAAGTGCAGAGAACAGAATCCTGGTCCCCCGCTAGAGCATGGAGTGCTGTTAAACTCTGAGCCATCTCTCCAGTCCCAAGACTGCCTCTTGAACACTCCCGTTTTACCTTTCCTGTTAATTTCCCCACCCTACTTCACCCCAGAATTCACACCCTGTCATACACGACTTCTTTGTCTCTTGCCTTTCTTTTCCCCCACCAGACTGCAAACTCTAGGAGGGCAGAGGGTTTTTGCCTGTGCTGTTAACCGCTTCATATCCAGTACTGAAATTTATGCATGGTGCAAAGTACGTTCTAAGTGTTTACTTGAAATAATGAATGCACGGGTGGCAGGGATTAGTGCTTTGCGTGGCCTTAAAATTATGCGTAAGATGTGGAGAGCAGGCTCGGCTGTCAAAACTAAGGTCTCAATCTAAATACCTGCTGCTACTTTAGTGCAGCCTGGGCCTGGGGGAGAGTCTCCAGTTTTGCAGATGGACATTGCTATCCTTTTTTTCTGCCTGTCTCCTTCCTGTCCTCAACAAATGTGTAGTTAAGTGTCACTGCTTATACCAGCAAGTCCCCACTTGGAGCCAATAGCCGACAAAGGTTTGCTTAGTGGAGGTAGCTAACCGATTCCACGAACAAAGCAAGACCGGACTTTGAGGCCAACTGTGGAGAACCGATCGAAGATCGAATCCGGAGAGCTGAGATGCAGCGGCTGATCCTGGGGCAGGCAGCGGCTTGAACAGGGCTTGTATTTAAAGGCTGGCTTGAGGCGCAGGGAGTTTGCACTGACCGAGGGGGGTGGAAGGGGGAACGGATCCCCGGTAACAGCAATGGTGCTACCCCCGCCCCCGTCTTTGTGGACTGCGCTCCTGTGCGGCGCGAGACGCACAGTGGGTGCTCCCTGAAGACACAGGCTGAGACGCGTCTTCCCGAGGCCCGACTCCCGCAGCTCCCGCGCGCGGACCGATGCCTGGGGACCGTGCGGGCCGCCGGGCCCGGGTGCAGCCGAGGCCGGAGCGGTTGACGTCCGCGGCCCCGCGCAGGCCCGGCCGGGGTCAAGGCCGGGGCGCCGGGTAGCGCGGGAGGGGTGGCCGGACGCGCGAGGCCGGGAAGGGATGTGACGAGCGGCGCGCTGTGCATTGTGGGAATCCCGGGGCCGCCGCGAGTGGTTCCAGTTCACTGGTTCCAGCGGAGCCGGGCGGAGGGCGCGAGCGCGGGACGCGCGGGCGGGAAGCGAGGAGGCGTGGGCGGGCCGGCGGGAGTGCGGAGCGGACCGGCGCGAGCGGCCGACAGGGCTCGGGCCCCACACCTTGCAGCCGCCCGGTAAGTGCCGCGCGCGCGGGCCTCGGAGCCGCAGGCGGCCGGTCCGCACCGTCTGGGCCCCGCGCGCCCTCCCGCCGCCGTGCGCAGCGGCCCTGCCTGGCGTCCGGGAGAGCTCGGGCGGTTGCTCTCGGTCCTCGGGCTGCCTGGAGCCCGCCGAGGCCCTGCCGGGGCAGCGCGCGGGTCCGGGTGGTTTTGTTCGGAAAGCAAACCCGGAAACCAACTTCTCTTGGAGACGCACCCCTGCTCCCGCCGGGGCGCTTTGTGGGAGAGGGGCCGATCGGGTCCCTCCCCCGGCGGTAGAGCCAGAGCTGATGCGGGCCCGAGGACCCCGGGGCCCGGCGGCCCTGTGACCGGCCCGTCCGCCCGGGCCCGGAGCTGCTGTGCTCCGAGTTGCACTTGGTCGCGCGCCGCCGGCCCGCGCGTGTTCTCCCGGGCACAATAAGTGGGGCGCGAGCCCCAGGCCGTTGTGTGGCCGGCTGGAGGGGACCCGCCGCGAGGCCTGAGCAGGGGGGCGCTGGGGACCACTCGGCCACCGAATTCCAGGCCCGGGCGGGCTGGAGAGGAGCCATGGAAGCCCCGCTGCTCTCGCTCGCCTTTTGTTTGCTTTGTGGTGGGGAGGTGTTATTTTAAGGTGACTCCGGAAGGCCGTAGGCTCCAGGCGCGCAGAGGGACAGCTGAGAAGAGTCTCTGGGGGTGGGGTGAGTGGGGATGGAAGGCGCGGGATGCTGCTGGCTGGATCACCTGACAACAGGTGTGCTTCACGGTGAGCCCTGTCGCCGAGACCACCGATAACACTGCTGAGCTGATCCGCTTGAAAGAGTCCTTTAGAAGAAATGCAGGGACGTGTTTTCTGAGTTCGAAAGTGAGTGACTTTTGAACAAGCGGTTGAGACAGACCTTGGCTGCAACAATTAAGGTCATTATGAAGTCTTTGTAAGCTTTTAACGATCCAATAAACAGCCGAAAAGAATAGACAATTAGAGGGGCTCTCCTGCTCGCTTTCCTCCTTCCTGACACCTCTGTGGTTTGAGGTTTTACTGGTAAAAGAGAGGAAGTGTTTTGTTTCTAGACTCTGCTGCAGGGAGTCCCAGTTTCATCCTGGAGCGCAGACTCAGACTAGGACTGAGTCTACTAACCCCTCTGTCACCATTAGGTTCCTGCAGTCCCAGTTGTCACTAGCTCTGAAATGGACACTTCGTGCCTGCTATCGGATTTAAAACACCCTGTCCACGATTGAGCAGCAGCAACTCGGCTTACACACACCCTCTGAGTTTTTCAATTCGTGGGGCTTCCCCTTCATGAAAGTCCTGAGACTTTACACTTTCTCCTTTCTCGTTTTTTTTTTTTTTCTGCGAGAGGGCCATAGTTTTCATTTGTTGCTGTTAATGTGATGCCTAGGTAAGGAATGGGGGATGGGTGGGTGGAAGTTGTTTATAGCAGGTGCTAACTTGCCATGAGGCAGGGAGAACTCACATTGAAATATACTGAGAATTGTCTAGAAATTGATGTGATACCCCCTCGCTGGCTTGCTTTTTACCAAGTAGGCCAGCATTGGGAGTGGTGCAGATCAGTCTGCCATTTCCTGGAATCCTAGAAAGAGTCATTCTTTGCTCCCCAGTGACAAGCTTGGAGTTGATGCTTCAAGTTGATTAAAGACTTATCTAAATAAAAGAAGCTGGAAAACCCAGAGAGTCTCTGTGTGATGTTCAGAGATTTACAGTAGCCTTTGGTTCTCGGTGGACTTTTCAGGGCCCGTTCTTGGCACATCAACCCTGGAAGGGATGGGAGCTAAGAGGGACCGTTAGCTAACCTGAGCCCCTCCCTCAATCTGGAAGCTTCTGGGCAGCGGCTCCAGCTGCAACTCTTCTGGGTGCACTGCAATGGATCAACTCTTCGTTCCAGAGAGGCCTATGACTTGCTTCCTGAGAGCAACCCTGCCTGGTTGGTGTCTTGCAGTCACTAGTATGTCCTAAGCATCTGCTTTGGGTTAGGTAATGGGGACATAGTCATGAGCAAGAAATGCCCAGGCCCTGCCCTGGAGAACTGACTGTAGGAGATGCAAACAGGCGAGTGGCTCTCAGGAGACCCGTGGAGGAGGGACAGCCGTGTTAGTGGGATCGGGCTCTATCTGGCCTGGAAAGATCAAGGGGAGGTTTGCTGGACACAGGAGGACAGGTGTGGGCGAGTGTTTGGGCCTGAGAAACCACGTGTGCAGATGTCATGGGCAACAGTAGAGGACCTGGGAGGTAGAGCCAGAGGTCCAGGATGGCAGAATCTAGGGTCAGTTAAGGACAGGGGACAGGCAGGCAAAATCACAAGGCAGTCAGGACTCACCAACGGGGTCTGAGCAGGAGAGGGGAGCAGTGGTCAGACAGTCTCATTCTTAGTCGGAACACTTGTTCAGCAAATGCCCAGAAGCTTCCAGACACTTGGCTCACCGGGTTCCTGCCCTCTTATGGTCACATTTCCTTCTAATGGCTTTTTGGGGGAGCTGTCTTAGAATTTAGCACAGCCCTTTTTGGGGAGAGGAGGCGAGTGGCAGTTTTGCACTTGCAGTGCAGGACTGGTCCCTCTGTGTGGTTCAGGAAGCACGGCACAGGGCACATTGAAGGATGAAGTTTCAGGCTCCAGCTACAAGCCATGTCCTGCTTGGGAATGACACTTGTGTTTGGGGGGTTGGTTTGCTCCCCCCCCAACCACTAGAAGCTGGACACTCGAGCAACATACATGTACCGGGACCTCCTTTGCTTGCCAATGGCTCACCCTGTGATTTAGTGTCCGATGAATGGAAAGAGACGTTTCCTGATTGATCAAGAGTACAGAGACCGGTCTCTTCTGAACCACATCGGAGTTCAGCTTGGGCTGTGTAGCAGCCATGTGCCTCTGGGGACGGGACAACAGTGCCACTGTTAACATTCTGGCAGGAGAGGAATAGTGATTCTGGCCCGCCCTTCAGAACTGAGTGCCTCTGCTTTGCCTCCATGGCCAACCTTGACAGGGTGGTGACGTGCATGTGGATTGGATACAAGCATCTATTCACCAGCCGGGGATGGAGCAGGTGGCCCTCATTGCTAGTGTCTTGAACACTTACCCATGCCTGATTCATCCCCATGCCTGAGACTGGGACTCAGGTTCTCTGACACAACTCCCTAGTAGTGCTAGCCAGTAACTTCAGTCATAGTACACATATATCTGTGGCTTAGGTAATGAGGGCTTCAGAATTGATCAATTCCACAATTTGAGTGCCCCGATTGGTTACATGCACAGCCTACAACCCACAGGCTCTGTGCGTCCTAGCATGAACGTGCTCCAGCGCTTTGAAGATGCCACCTTCATGTTGCACTAGTAAAAATGTTGGTCACCCCTGTCATAGCATCAGTGTCTTACAGGTGCGAAGAAGATTAACACTTTACTCTGGCTGCTATTAGTCAGAATAGTACTGAAAAGAAAGGTAAACAGGGTCAAAGATTGTCATAGTCATAACCCTTTGTGTGACTTGTGTCTTAGCCATTTCCTTCCTAGAAACTCCCAAGGTGGCACAAACTCCCTGACTTGTGAGGCTTTGACAGATGTCTTGACCCAAAGAACGCTCCTGATGCCCCGCTAACCATGGCTGAGTCCTTGGCCTTTGAACATGCTGCTCTGTTCTCTGTTAATGGGAACTCTATTCACTGTAGCGGCAGCTAAGCGGTCATAGACCAAATAGCAAGCAGGGATACAGTGGTGAACAGAGGAAATTGATTTGGAGCACAAAGGCGACTAAGATGTTGATACAGTGTATCGAGTGTTGAGGCCCGATATGTATGTGAATGACCCAGAATGGTGAATAGGTGGGGAGGGAGGATGGAAAAGCATTTGAAGAGAACATGGAATTGAAAAAAAATCAATATAGTAGAAGGAGCTGGCAGAGGGAAATTATCATATAAGGATTTATTTGTTTATCGCTGGGTCCCAAGAGCTACAGCCAGAATAAGGGAGCAAGTCAGTCTGGGGTGCTCTAGTTGGTAGGAATAAGAAAAGGCTTGGAAAAGAAAAGATGCACGAGACTTTGTGTCAGAACTGACCTCGCCGGGATGTCAGCAGGGGCAGAAAACACAGCCACCGCAGACTGCAGCCTGGGGAGCTCCTTGATGGACTTGCATCCACCACGGAAGACGCAGGCACCCCAGGGAGGGCAACAGGTGTGGGAAGGGCGTTTGAGTCACGGAGCTCTGGGGCTGAGGATGGAATGGGAGTGGAGGCGTCGGCTGTAGGAAGGCTCTGGGCATGTGGCTGATCTCTGTGGTACGTCCCCTCTTTGCCCCTCCTGGTGGAAGAGGGTTTCTTGTCTTGTCCACTGCTTTCATGTAGCCCTCCCCTCCAGCTCCTCTCTGGTTCCATCTGTGCTGCAAGGACAAACCGTATCCTCCCAGACACACCTTGTCGGGCAGCTTGCGACTCGAGATTTAAAAGGCCCGTTTCTCCAGAAGTTTTTCCTTGGGTAAGCTTTGCGTTTCTGCAAACAAGGTTCACACCTGCTGTGATTAGCATATAGATGAAGGAGTTGCAGAGTGAGGTCGTCTGTCTTGGTACTATGATGCGCTATCTGAGCTAGGCTCTTTTAGAAAAGAAAGGGGTTTGGAGGTGAAAGGTTAAGCCACATCTAGTGGTAGCCTCCTTCCTGTCAGAGTCCTGAGGTTGTGTAGAACATCACATGGCTTGGGACAGGGATTGTGTGTGTGTGTGTGTGTGTGTGTGTGTATGTGTGTATGTGTGTGTTAAACTCTCTTCCTCTAAAGGCACCAAGGTCTAGTCGTGGGAACAAGTCCATGTATTGACCTTACCTAATCCTAATCACTTCCCAAAGGCACCACCTCTAATCGTATTGACAGATTAAATTTTTATCCTCTGAATACCCAGAGCTATAGGAAGCTTCAGAGACACGGAAACCACAAGGTAGAAGGATGTGACCCAGAGATCCCGTAGGATGGGTGGTGGCAGGATCTTCATGTCCTGGACTGGTGACAGCAGAGGGGTGGCTAGCAGCAGTGGTAACTGGATGCATCCTTAGTGTCTTCAGAGTGTTTGGGACACTCAGTGGATGGATCCTTTTGGATGACTGAACAGGGTACCACCCTGGATGGTGAGCACAGCAAGGACAGAGATATTTCTCTGGCCAAGCAATATAGCTGTTCTTCTGGGACAGCGGCAGTGTCCTGAGAAGAGGCGGAGTGCCTGGAGAGTCATCTTGTCCACGATGTAGGACTGTCCTTCCCTCAGATCAGGCTGCGTGTAGGACGCAGGTTACCCTGGGCTTGCTGTTTACACCATGGCTTCAGAGTCAGCTTGCAAGCTGGGTTGTCACATGGTCTAGCACAGCCTCTCTTGCAGTTACATGTCAGTGTGTAACTGAGTTCTGACTGATGGATCATGAGCAGTAGTGGTGTGCTCACCTTCAGTCCTCACCTCTAAAAATTCGTGTGTTACCCTCCCTGATGTTTCCCCTTCCATGGCAACAGTGGGAGCCCGGAATCAAAGATGGCAAAATCAGAGGTGAGGAGGGTCTGAATCCATGAGTCATGGAGATGTGACCACCAGTCATTGAGACCTTTTCTGGATGTATTTGCTTCTCTGGTGCTACCATGAGCTGTCCGAGGCTAGGTAACTTTACAAAGAAGTTCACGTAACTCACAGTTTTGAAGGTTCTTGAGTGTGGTGCCAGCCTCGGCTTAGCTCCTGATGTGTATTACGGCGTTGGAGCATGAGCATGATCATATGGTAAGAGAGGAAGGCAGAGGAGTCTGAAGGAGCCAATGCTAGAATCCTCTAGTCCCTCTTCTTAAAGTTGACACCCTTTACCACCAACATGGAGACTAATCTAACACTTGAGTCCTTGGGGGTCATCGTATTGAAACCATAGCAGGGATTTTTATGAGTGAGAAGTAACTTGGAGGGGATTACCTAATGTCAGCTTAGCAGTAGTGCCCTGACCAGGGCAAGTGTAAGGCTTGGCCTGCAAGGAGTTGCTGTTTCTTGTCTTACCTCTACTGGGACATGGCTAACAGCCGAGCAGTGGCTGAGTGTCAGCCCCTTGCTCACACACTCAACCAATTCCCCACCAACACTTTAAGGTCCCTCCTACCATCGTCTCTGACTGACAGGTGAAAACAAGAGCTCAAGGGTGTGAGCCACTTGACCAAGGCCACATGCCCACTAGTGGTAGAGCCGTATTAGGAACAGGTCAGGTTGATGTGGAACTTCTTATTATCGATCACGGTGCCCAATAACCTCTTCTCCATGGCCACTGCCCCCACACTGGAGCTGAGCTGGAGCCGCCCATACCCCAGAGACCTCAGAGCAGGTAGGACCTCACACACACACACACACACACACACACACACACACACACACACACACACAGGCTTTGCTGGAGACGACGGGTAGGAAGTAATCAGGCAAAGGATGCTTAGAACCCACCACACACTGCTGGAGGTAAGGAGGCCCCGCGATGAGTCACCTGCAGTGGTCCGCATGCAGTCACTTGCTTTTCAGTTGAATTGGGCATGCACATATGCGTACTGACACAAGGCTATGGGAACACAGAGCAGTGGTCATTCTGGCTGTGACCAGGGCCAAGAAGGGTGTGTGTGTGAACCTCCATTGGGCAGGCTGGCAGGAGGACAAAGGGCATTCCAGGTGGAGACACAGCATGATGGGTTCAGGGTGTCAGAGGTGGCCCGGGGCTCCTGAGCCAACAGTGCTGTGGAAATAGGTAAAGGTGCGTTTTCAGAGCTCAAGGAGATGGGGAGGAGGGCAGGGGTGGCTGTGGCGTCTGGAGAAAGCCTGCTATTAAGTTCAGTGAGAGGTAAAAATCTGAAGCACGGCAGGGAGGGGCACAGGTGAGGGGGTGGAGCTTTGCAGATGGGTGGAGCAGAACTGCTATGACTTGGGGGCTAGCAGGAAGTAGGGCCACACTTCCTCCTGCTTGGGTTGTGTGGTACACAATATTGCCTGTGATGGGGTCTAGAGACCCAGAGCACTTTATGGCGCCCTTGGAACTGATAAGTAGGCCTTTGTCATAGGGGTCTGGTAGCCAGATGTACACTGACATAGGGGCAGAGTGTCACTAACTTTTTTGACATAAAGACTATTGGCTACTGCCAGAGAAGAACTTTCCAGGTCCTGGTACTTACGTCCTCCTGTGAACACTGCCATCTACAGAGGCAGTCCAGACATACCTGTAGGTCTTCTGGCATGCCATAAAGGGGCTAAGCTTCTGCCAGGCATCCCTGACCACAGGCTGCTCCTGCTGGAGGAAGGGAGAGACACCAGCAGCAAAAGCTCTGAAGATCTTGGGTAGTTGGTCTGTGAAACACATTTGCTGGCACAGTGAGGGCTCCTGGCAGAGGCTGGAGCTGCCCAGCATGCCCAGGATGCCCTCACAGCTGCGGCTCTGGCAGGCAGACGATAGTGTGGACCACAGACCCCAAGATAAAGCTGAGTGTCAGAATGACAAGAACTCACAGCCCTTCATGCTCCTTAGAACTGGAAGGCCCCCACATCGTGGAGCCTGACCCTAGTGTCTCAGTGATGGGAGACCTAGACTCACCCAGTGTCTCTCACAGGCGTCCCTCACAACCCATTGTCAGCACCTCGCACTGGCTTCACACTCCAGTTTTACATTTGTTAGAGTTAGGATGTAAGCGACTACAGGCTTATTATTAATCATCTCTCTCCCCACCACCTTGGGAGGGCAGGGACCACATCGGCCTAGCAAAGTCCCCGTAGTGTACACTTGTGGACACGTTTGCCGCCCTACAAGTGCGGTCAGGTTCAGCCCTCCCTTCACTGCAGTCTGCAGGGGAAGCAGGAATCAGGGCCATCACCGCTGTTGCCTGAAGCTCACGGAGCCGAGATTATGGACAGCCGGATCAGGGATGATTGGCAGCGTACAAAAGGAGGGGCTAAAGGAGGCCCTGACAAAGAAAAGCAGGAGAACCTGCATGGGTGCCCCACGGATCCCTGTGTCAGAGCTTAGCTCTCCGTGATGTGAAGCCAAGCTAGGCCTGGGTTTCTAGGGCATTGCATGGGGGTGACCAACGATCGTGACTCTTGGGATTTGTGCTGGTCCTCATACGCTTTTAGACCAGGACTGGGACATACTCAGATGTGCGTGCGACAAGACTGACCGGCCTACCGGGTAGAGAGTAGAAGGAGAGCCGGTACGGGAAGGAGACCTTTGCAGCTGCCTGTGACCGCGTAGTTAACATCCAACGAGCTGTGTGCCGTCGTGGCAGGAGCTGGGTGAGGGTCGTGTTGCTGGGAGTAGGTGAAAGCAGAGCCGGAGACGCCTCCTTCGCCAAGGCAGCCCCGGTGGACTGCGTGTGCTCAGGAGGCCTCTTTCAGCTATCAACCTGCCGTACCTGGCTGTCGTAGGCCAGAGTCCTGGGG
The DNA here is from genome assembly GCF_017639785.1 of Mesocricetus auratus. Classification (NCBI taxonomy): domain Eukaryota; kingdom Metazoa; phylum Chordata; class Mammalia; order Rodentia; family Cricetidae; genus Mesocricetus; species Mesocricetus auratus. The sequence continues at coordinate 76,037,887 of NW_024429196.1, read as the reverse complement.
GAGATAACACAACTTTCATTACAGAATCCAGCCTCTTGGCTGTGTGTCCTTGTTCTGGGTGAAGACCATAGTTTTCTTTCCTTATAACTACAGATGTGTTGTTTCTGTCTGAAGTGCATAAAAACACAGTCACTAAAGAGGTGTAGAACATAACGAAATTCTGCTATTTTTATTATTTTTACACCATGAGGCGTAAAGGCAAGACACTTGCGAGCAGTCATTGTCAGCATAACATTTAAACAGAAGTGACCCATAAAATCGTTGTCACAGAATAAAATGCACATTCTGTATATTTTCTTTGCAAGGCTCAGACAGTTCCTTCCGAGCTCATAAATGACCCCGCAGGCTCAGTGGGCTCAGCATCTGCCTGCTGTGTCTGTTACCTGTTCCCATCAAGAGACCACAGCGTACGTGGGAGATGGGTAGTGAGTGAGCTGTCCCCAGCGGCCCTGACTGTGCGCCTCTTGCCTCCACAGTGAATTTGCTGATCTGCCTCGGGGGCCACCGCCATGTCGAGCCGAGGTGGGAAGAAGAAATCTACCAAGACCTCTCGGTCAGCCAAGGCAGGCGTCATCTTTCCCGTGGGGCGGATGCTGCGGTACATCAAGAAAGGTCACCCTAAATACCGGATCGGCGTGGGGGCACCTGTGTACATGGCTGCCGTCCTGGAATACCTGACAGGTGAGTGTCCCCAAGCCGGCTGTGGCGGCACCGGTGGGGTGGACCTGGTGGGTCTGTGAGGACCTGCAGGCTCTTTTCCTACTCAGAGAAACTTCACCAAAATAGAACAGGAATCGTTTTTGTTTTTTTTTTTTTAACCCAGATCTGCTAACATTATACCTCAGCTACCTGCCCCTCTCCCATGCTTCTTGGACACAGATTCTTCTGTGTGTACTTTTGGCTGCCTCATTTTCAAGTTTGTGGGGTTACCCTGATAACATCATCTATGACTCTGGACTCCTTTCTTGGCTGAGGATCTGTTCCAGTGTTTTGGATTGCACAGGTCCATCAGGTTTGCCTAGCTCTGTTTCATCCTGAATGACTCCAGGTTTTAGTTGTTTCCAAGTCTTCGTCGCGTTGACACGTTAAAGCATCCACGCCACTTACCTTGCCGAGTGTTCGTTCTTTGGTCTGGGTCACTCTCATAATAGGAACTTTTAGACCTTGCTTTGCAGGTGAAGCAGGGGTGGTATTGACTCTTACTCTCTCTGCACCTGGGCGGAGTTTGTCTTGTTCCTCGTTCAATCGAGGAGGCAGCTACCAGCTTCCTGCACATCTCTTACACAGCTGTCTTCACCCAGTGTCTTTAGTCTCCCGGGATGACCTTAGCCTCAGGGAGCCCTTAGACCACGGCGGTTATGTTGAACAAGGATTTGGGAGTTTGGATTGTTCATTCTATTGAAGCAAAGTCTCATGTAGCCCAGGTTACCCCCGACTCTACATACAGAGCTGAGAATGACCTTGAAATCTATGGTGGTTATGAAATAGAGGTTTTCATTTCCGTTTCCTCCATCCTGTCTACCCTAGGTGGCCTTCTTCTGTCAATCCGATGTTCTCCACTCCCGATGCCGTTCCCTTCTTAGTTTTGTGCTGTCCCTATTGGCTCATGATTGTGTGACTTGGTGTGTAATTCTCTGCTTACGCCATTGCTCATTTTAGTGCTCAAACTGGCCCAAGGTGGAGGGAGAAGCCGCTCCTTATGCTTCTGTCCCATGTCCTCGATGTATTCTGTATGTGTTCTTGCCATTGAGCCCAGGGGGTGCCATAGTCTCACCCTGAATGCTTCTGTTTCCAGTCTTGGAGTCAGACACTTCTCAGAGGCCTGCGGTCCTTCGCACAGGTCTGATCTTACATCGTGGCCGCATCGTGGGAGGCCAGCTGGGCAGGGACACATTCTGTCCCTGTTTTTAGTGAGGGGAAACAAGGCCCGGGAGCATAAAAGGACTTGCCTGGTCCGCACACACCCTTTAAGGGGCTCAGAAGGCCCCAGAAGCTGCTGTCTTCTGTAACGTCACTTAATAACCGGGTGAGCTTCCTGGGCACTAGGAAGTAGACCCCTTCTTCTTGTGGCTGCCTCCCCTCTAAGAAAGAGAAGAGACTGGGCTCGATAGGGCACCTCTTCTGAACCGGGACAGCTAGCTGCTGGACTGCTCCCGGGTTGCCCACGCCTCTACCCATGGCAAGCTTCAGGCCTGGAGCAGGCACAGTCATGAGGGAGGCGACATTCTCATGATCGTCAAGCCTCAGAAAGTTGTCATTTTGGAAGTCATGAGACGTTTGCACATATTTTGGGACTTTCGACTTTCTGCCTGGGAAGTATGCTCACAGGTGACAGACCTGGTAATATGAGCTGGGCATGACCCTCACTCTGTAGATAAGGACGGAAACAGAGGCCTAGAGTTTGGGTGGAGTACCAGTGCGCTTCCTTGTCCTGTGATAAAACATTGACTAAAAGCAGCTTGTTGGAAGGAGAGAGCTTATTTAGCTTACAGGTTATAACCCTTCATCAGGTGAGGCCGAGGTGGAATTTGGGGTAGGAGCTGAGAATAGAGCCCGTGGAGGAACACGGCTTGCTGGCTTGCTCTGCATGGCTTACTCAGCTACCTTTCTTACACAGCCTGCTGGGGTCAGCTCTTCCCAGGGATGTCAGGTTGATAAGTGACACTGGCCGTGACTGGGAAACGATGTGTAGCATTGGCAGTCGACCAGAGGGATGGGTGGAGTGGCTGGGGAGAAAGCAGAGGACTTTGTAGTTTCACGTACCAGTTTACCTGCATTTCTGGGCCCACTTTCCTTATTGCTCAAATGGAGGCAGTTACCCCTGCTCCACTAATTCCAGGCTCTGTGAGCGGCACAGCGGCTTCTTTAGAGCAAGATGGGAAAGCTGTTGTCTTGGCCTCCTAGAACCATCGTGCCCCTGCTGCCGCAGACACTCCCAGGGGGTCAAATGCAGCGTGGGTTTCATTTCTCCCCTGTAGCTTCTGCTGTTCCGTTAGTGAAGTGTGAGGGGTCAGTCCCGCCGCCGCTCCGCCATCTGAGGCAGCTGCTACCTGTTGGCCCACGAGCATCCTTATAAGTCTCTGGTCTTTGCCTGCCTCCCTTATGAACGTGAGCCCGCTTGCTTAGGAGACCGAAGTGAAGATCCTTTACCTGGGTCTGGAGACCTTGACCGTGCTGCCCCTACCCTGACCCCTGCTGCCGTGGCCGTGCGTGGTGGTGCTCACAAGGGAGAGCGGATCCGCCAGGGCAGCTTGTGACCGGCTGGGGAAGCAGCTCCTGCACGATGAAGTGTGAGCTGCTTTGTGTTCTGTGAGGTTCTTCCAGTAGGGCCGCTGCTAACTGGATACACGCTGCATCTGCCTGCACACAGCTTTAGTCCCTGGCATGAACATCCCCTGACGCTGCCCGCCACATGCCTGGCCCGTGTAACTCAGGAGGATGTCGAGAGTGGTCAGCACTGTGCTATCCCTGTGAGGTCACTGCTTCCTGCTTCCTAATGGAGAAGAGTCAGATGGGTGCAGGGGTTGTGCCCAGCGAGCACCCCTCAGGGCAGTGTCGCGTGCACCGTGACTGCTCTCAGAAGCTAGCAGCACTCCACCTGTCGGGTCAGAATGTGACGCGCAGGGATGTCTGGAAGTTTTAGGTGAAAAGAGCGGTGGACCACATCTCCTTTCTGTTCTTCCCTTTGCTTTTGTTTTTACTGAAGACCTTTTCTCATCCATCCTGCACATTTATTAAGTGTCTGCTGTTTGCCAGGCACCGTGCAGAGTGGTGGGCAGAACGGAGCGGGCACCGCTCTGTGGAGCTCTGTCCAGATTAGCTGCTGTGTGCAGAGTGCGCATGAGCCAAGGAAAGGGATGCCTGGCCAGCCCTGGGCCTGCGGAGTCACCATCAGGGAAAGCTTTAGGGGGCCGGAAGGTGAGGTCAGCATAGGCCTGGGAAGGCCTCGGTGTCAGACTTTACTGCAAGAGTTGGGACCCCGTGCTCCTCACCTGCTGGATGCTGGTCCCACACTCAAGCATGAGAAAGGTAGAGAAGGAGGGAGGAACGGGGGTCGCCTTCTGTCAGTTTGGAGTCTGGTCAAGCTGAGCATCAAATGCTGTGCTGTGACACAGGGCGGGTGTCAGAGGGAAGTCTCATTCACCTACCAGGTGCCAAGTCCTCATAACAGTGTACTCCATGTGCCAAAGGAGAGCACAAGAGAGCAGGAAGTTTCCACAAGTTCTATTCGGAGGTGACTGGGCTGCCACCTCCCTTAAGGATGGTAAAGGGAGCCGTCCTTGCCCACTGTGACTTATCCGTCCAACTGACTCACCCACCTGGTCTCCCCAGGCACCCACAGGATGTCTTAATACTGTTGCTGAACTCTTCCAGAAGCCTCCATCATTGGATACCTCAAGACACTTCCTTGGCAAACTCTCTCAGCTGGTGCTGAAGTTTCCCCATGTCTTGGATTCTGGAACATTCTTGGAAATGTGAAGGATTTCTCGGGCTATGGAGGAGCTGAGAGGGCCTGTTATTCCAGAGCTGAGGCCTCATCAGCCTGGGAAGGTGCTGAGCTGCTGGTGCCCTGAGAACCAGAGGCTAGGAGCATGTTACACCCTGTGGAGATTGTATTTTCAGGGCCAGCCACGCAACTTGTCTTTCCTGTTCCTCTTAAGGATGAAGGGATGTGAGAAGGTAGTAATGCGTCTTGCTCTGAAACTTGAAGCTGGTGTGTCGGTTCCTACTCCTGGGCGAGGGTCCCAGTTGTCTGCCAAGGTCAGGAGTAAGCACCATGTGGAAGAAGTCTGGGTCTAACAGCCTCCTTCCCCAGACCTCTGCACTGTGGTCCTGCCTGGGTCTAACAGCCTCCTTCCCCAGACCTCTGCACTGTGGTCCTGGCTGGCCCAGCCTTTCCCCAGGCCCTGTTGGAAGTGTGCAGGGCAGTGCACCTGTCCCTGGAGAGCTTCAGCTCTGCTGTAGAACCAGCTTCCTGGCTCTTGGTCTCCCAGCCTCACCCCTTGAGAGCGCTGTGTACACTCAGTGTAGCTTGCATTTCATAATACGCAATCAGCAACAGAATAAAACAGTGTTAACATGAGGGACAGTGAGCAGTCAAAGGCAGATTCTACCCAGCCACCATCTTTGACCCCGTGGTATTGGAGACCTTGGAAAAAAGATTTATTTCCTTTTGACTCGTGTGTATACGCTTGTGTGTAGGGTGTGGGGAGAACTCTATGTGAGTGTGAGAGCAGGTGCCTGCAGAAGTCAGAAGAGGGCATAGGATCCCCCGGAGCTGCCTGTCTCGGGGGCTGCTGATGGAGCTGGTCCTCTGCCGGAGCCGCAGCCACTGCTAACGCTACCACCTTCCCAGCTCACTGGGGAACTTTACGATGAATGACACTTTAAGGAGATTTGGCTCTTGCTGCAGTCCCAGAAAACCAAAGAGCCTCTCCCTGAGCTCACCACAGTGTCAACAGTGGGAAGTGTGATGTAAGAAATGGGACTTGGGGCTTGGAGAGATGGCTCCATGGTTAAGAGCACGGACTGCTTTTCCAGAGGACCCAGGTTCAATTCCCAGCACCTGTGTGGCAGTTGCAATTGTCTGTAACTCCGATATCAGGGATCTGATGTCTTCAAGGGCACCAGGTATGCGCCTGCTGCACAACCATGCAGGCAAAACACTTTTACATATACAATAAATAAATCTAAAATATATATAAAAGACATGGGACATTCTTCGGCTCCCCTGGAATTCCCATTGGTGTAGGGTGACATTTAAGGATAGTATAATGTCTGTGGCTAAAATCAGGGCATGACCAGATTCATACTTTCTTAAAAAGGAAAAAAAGAAATGCCTATATGAATGCTTTGATATGGCACGGCCAGGGACACAAGCCCGGAAGAGGTAGCTTCTGAAGAGGGCTAAGAGGGAGACACAGAGTATCACCTTAAAGAATGAACTGTGGTCTGGCTTAGCATTGACTTTCCAAGCTGGGCCTGGGAACACCCAGGTCTCCTCCACAGAGAACCTGTAGTGCTGAAATACCTAAGTTAGATGGTCACCTTGGGAAGGTGTATGCTCATGCTATGTGAGCTACTCTTGCACTAAGTTAGGGAGGGACCTAGACACTGGGCCTGGAGAGCAGAGCTCTGTCTCAGGAAGCTTGCCCTGGAAGGAAGAGCCTTTGTGGCCTCTCAGCCCGAGCCCTGAGAGAACAGGCCTGGTTCTTCCATGATCGGACCACTTTGCTGCTGATGTCCAGACACCCTGGTGTCTAACCTGGTCATACACCTTGTTCTGTATTTAACTCTCTAGTGACCTTAGCCAGCGTGTCAAAATGAAGTCCACCAGCAAAGGGGTCGTGCAGGCAGGTGAGCAGCGTGGGAAATGGCGGCTGCTGGCTCCCAAGACAGACCACCCGTACAGGACCACTGATTGGAGTCAAAGCTGGGCTGTTTAGAAACCTACTGTCATCATGCTATGTGGCCCTTGTAGGCTGAGGTGGCGGCCTGTGGCTCTTCAGTCTTGCTTGGGTCAGACGTGCACAATGTGTAAAGTGATGAGGACGCCCGTCAGCATGGGCACATTGCTGCTCCCCTACTCTCTCATCCCTCTTCCCAAGGCCTGCGGCGCCCTCCCCCATGTCTCTAACCTTGGTCCTTCCCTCTCATGGCCAGCCCTGCAGGTCAGACTCTGGTCTAACAGCTACGAAGTTTCAGGGCTAGCTCCTGACTTGGAGAAGCAGCCCCTTCCCCGGGGGGGGGGGGGATCTGATGACCACTGTTCAGCTTGGATGAGGTTTGGGACCTGGGCCTGCCTGCACTAAAACCCCAAGACAAGGCACAGCTGCTAGATGTGTTCTACCCACTGGGTTTGGCTGCCAAAGTGGTCATCTTCACCCATGCAGCCTGTGTGGCTTCTGGTCTCTTAACTCCACCTAAATGCCGCATGTGCCGCTGCCCATTCCCACCCCACCTCCAGGGGGAGAGAGCTCTCCTGGTAGCAGCGTACCTTGCCACACAGACATGCCTTGCAACTAGCAACTGTCACGCCTGCCACTCTGGAGAGAAAAAGGATCCTACAAACTGAAGATTGGCTTAGGCGCGGCCTGCAGTTAATCTGTCACTTTCTTTGAAAAATGAGTCCCGATCTCTTTTCTGCTTTCCTTTCTGGGACACCCCAGTGTGTCCTGGACTAACACAGCTAAAAATAGAGTAGAAAGAGGCATGGATTCAGGCCGAGCGCTGAGATGATGCTCCACAGCCTTGGAATGTCTGCATCCCCTGCCTGCATGACGGCTCATGACACTGTGTTCCTCAGAGGCCAACACCTATCTCATTTTCCTTAAAGCAAAACTCAGAAATGAGAAGCCAGACATTCTAAGGCGCCAGGGTTGCAGCAAGAGGAAAGCTGGCTGCCAGAAGTTAGAGTTCACTGTGCAGAGGGCATTCGGAGCCTAGCTTCCTTCCCTGGCGTTGTGAGTACTCTGTGTTGGAGAGTTCAGGGGACTGAAATGCACTTGTAACCCCACCAGCCAGAGGGAGCAGCCGACTCCGTGGCTTCTGTGTGCCAGAGTGAACAGCTTTAGTCTGGTTGCCGCTAACATGAACTATCCGTGTTCTTTGTTGGTAACAAATTACAGAATTAGTGCACAGTCTTGCACAGTGGACTTTGAAGTGACTGAGGAGCTGAGGCCACCTGCGACCTCAGTCCTTCATCTCCTGAGGGGGGTGGATAACTCCTAGGAGCCCTTGAACAACTGAAGGAGCGATGTCAGCATCTAAAGGGTTTCTTTGGGGTGTGCATGCTTTGGGGCTAGGGGGAAGAGCCTGGAAGCTGAGGGTGGGCCTCACCCAAGATGCGGAGCTGCAGCAGAGACTGGCTTCCTCCACTGCGCATGCATCTGCAGAGCTCCCAGACGAGTCCTTAGTGTCCTTGATGGGGCTCTAGTTAGTTCCTTCCTTATTTCTTCCTTTCCTTTTTACTTTTGATTTTTGAGATAATATAATTACATTTTCCCCTTTCCTACCCCCCCAAACCCTCCCCACTTGTCTTCAAATTCATGGCCTCTTCTTTCATTGTTACTGCACGAATATATGTATGTTATTTCCATCTGTATTTCTAAATATAACCAGCCCAGTCCGTATGTTACTTGTATGTACGTTTTCAGAGCTGACCATTTGGCACTGGACAAACAATTGGTGTGCTTTTCCCTGGTGAGGAACACCTCTCCGGCTCCCAGCCTTGTGGAATTTTCTATGTCCACCTTGTCGTGTCCACCGGTGTCATCCTTGCCCAGCTCACGCCTGGGCAGTCATGGTGACACTTTATGGGTGTAGCGTCTGGCATTACTAGGAGATACAGCAAATTCCCTGCTCCTCTGGCTCTCACACTGTTTAGCCCTCTTTCCCGCAGTGTTCCCCGAGCCTCAGGTGCGGGAGTGCCTTGTAGGTACGCCCACTCAAACTGGGCCCCGCAGCTCTGCATTCTGATTGGCTGTGGTTTCTCTGCTCTTTGATGAGGGCTGAAGATTATACCTACCTGTGGGTATAAAGGCTTGTGTAGATTGCTATTAGGGATTACACTGGCTAATCTGGCTTTCCTAAAAGTCCGTGGATTTTGTCCGGGGGCAGATGGGACATGAGCATTCTGCAGCAGTACCAGGTTCCCATTCTTTCCCAGGACTCAGGGTTGGATCACAACATTTACATCAGACTTCATTTATATTATAAATTAGTGCTTAGGCTTCTTTGTATGTTTATTGTTTTGAAACAGGGTCTCATCCTGTAGCTCTGACTTGCCTGGAGCTCATTGTGTAAATGCGTCTGGTCTCAAACTCACAGAGATCTGGCACTAAAGGTGTGTGCCACCACACTCAGCACCGTCACTCCCCCCTGTTTGGAAGCCTGTAGGCCAGGCTGTCCTAGAAATTACTGTGTATCCATGTCTGGTAGGTGACCTTAAACTCAGAATCCTCCCACCTCAGCATCCCCCGTGCCGAGATTGTAAGCAAATACCCCTCACGCTCAGCTCATTGGTCCTCTTGACTGCATCTTTTCTTTTTAATGTGGCTCTGGGATGACCCTAGGACAGTGCTGGACAATGCTTTGCCATCGAGCTTCGTCTCCAGCCCTTGACAGTGTCCCTCACAGGACAGAACAAATTCCTTTCGATAAAAGCTAACCTATCAGTTCTTTCTTTCACAGATGGGCCTGTAGTGTGCTCACCAAACCCAAAGACATCTAGGTTTTCTCCTTTCCCTTCTAGGAGTTTTTTGGTTTTTGTTTTCTACAGTTAGGTCTGTGGCCTATTTTGAGTTTTTTTTCCCAATAATGTAACATCCCTGTTGAGACTAGTTGTTTATATAGATATTCACACATTATAGTATACTTGTTGAAAACCTCTGCCTTATTGAAGATAAACCAGGGAGCTTGAAAACTTAGAGCATGGAGGCTCACTGTGTCTTCATGGTCTCTCTCTTTTTAAAAATATCTGGTTTCCATCCTGACTGCAGTTTCCTCCCAATCCCTTCCCCCACCTCCCTCTGCCTGCCTCATCTCCTCTTCCTCCGCTTCTGTTAAGAAAGGGCAGGCCCCCATGGATATCAACAAAGCAGGACATCCCGAGGTTCAGTAGGACTGAGCAGCACCTTGCCTTATATAAGGCTGGGGGAGGCAATTCGGTATGAAGAACAGGAAATCCAGCAAAAGAAACCAGGCAGCCCCTGCTCCCACTGTTCATGGCCCCACAAGAAGACTAACTATCCAACTGTCACGTATACGCACAGGGCCTGGGTCAGTCCCACGCAGGCTCCCTGCTTGTCAGTTCAGTCTCTGTGGGCTCCTATGAACCCCGGTTAGCTGGATCTGTGGTTTTCTTGTGGTATCCCTGGCCCCTCTGGCTCCTACACCTCTTCCTCCCTCTCTTCAGCAGGATTCCCCCAGCCAGGCCTAATGTTTGGTGGGTCTCTGCATCTGTTTCCACCAGTTGCTGATAAAGCCTCTCTGATGACCTTAGGGTAGTCGCCAATCTGTGAGAATAGCAGAATATCGTTAGATTGACTTTTTTTTTCTAGTCATGTTTGGTTCTATTCTAGATAACTGGGCCATCCAGCCTCGGGGTCTCAGCACTCCAGGCAGAGTCAGGGGGTGGCGTGGATTTCAGGCTGGACCAGTCATTGTTTGGCCACCCTTACCCCAGCCCATCCCATTGGCAGGACAGACTATAGGTCAAAGGTTATGTGACTGGGTTGGTGTCCAGTGGAAGTCTTGCTTGGTCACACGAGGTGGCCAGTTCACTCTACATACGTGTTATTTCTAGGAGTCTTGGCGGTGGCGGGGGGGGTGTCATCCTTGTTCACCTGCGAGTTTCCATTGTACCAGGTTTCAACGTGACTCTGAAATGATCCCTTTTCCACTGGTTTCTTTCAGTTCTCTCCCTCCGTTCACGGTATCTCTTGAAGGGGCCATTCTGTTCACGGTATCTCTTGAAGGGGCCATCTGACATTTTCATTTATGCTACCAGTATCTGCAGAAGAGCAGACAAGTTCTTCCGTAAGGGTCTGTTTTTCTTGGACCACGAGGAGCTTACAGCATGCCGAGATGTTTCTGTTTTCACAAAGCAATGGCACAACTTTTTTGTGCTTTCTTCCCCGGTGTCTGTTGATGGTAAGCGCTCTCAGGTTGTCGGTGGACTTGATGATATCTCAGTCTCTGTAGATCACAGGGTTAATACGTGTTAGGGTTTCATTCCACCTTCTCTGTTAACCTTTTTTCTTTCCAGTCTCTTTTTGAAGGTTCTAGATAAGCACTTCTGATCTGGGTGTGTGTCCTCTGAGTCTTTCCAGGTTATTAAGTCTCTCGTCAATGATATGTAATCTGTGGTCCAGTCAGTACATTTTACGTTGTAAAAAAGGTGTATGTGTGTTGGTGTGCAAGTGCCATGGGGCACGTCGGAGGTCGGAGGTCAGCTTCTGGGGTTCAGTCTCCACCATCTCCTTTTGAGGCGGGGTTCCTCGTTTCTGCTGTCACACTATGTACTCCAGGCTAGCTGGCCTGTAAGCTTCTGGCTGATTCTTGGGTCTCTGTCCCCCCATCTTGCCTTAGGAATGCACGTCACCTTGTGGGCTCTCTGTGGCCTCTGGAACTGAACATGGGTCATCAGACTGGAAAATGCTTTTGCCGCTGCACCAAGTCATCCCCAAGCTGGGCCGTGGCATTTACATTTCACTCCGATTTCTCTAAGTTCTGCTGGAGCTCTTAAAAATGTCAGCTTGTCTTTCTTTATTTATTTTAATATAATTTCTTGCTTTTACTTCATTTTTAGTTATCATTATATTCAAATAAATTTTACAGTTATTATATATTCTTTAAATAATGGTATGAAATCTTTAAAAAGATTTAATTTCATGCATGTGGGTGTTTTGCCTGTATGTGTGTACAGCGGATGTCAAATCCCTTAGAACGGAGTTTACAGGTGGTCGAGTCTCCACATGGGTGCTGGGGACTGAATCCAGGTCCTCTACAAGGGCAGGCAGTGCTCCTAACTGCTGAGCCATCTCTCCAGCCCCTGATATGACGTCTTCGTTAGTCCATTTCTGTTGGAGTGGACGTTGAGTGACTGTTCAGGAGGACACACACACACACTATACTTATTTGTTTTGTACATGTATATGTGTGTACATGAGCATGCTTCCATGGCACATGTGTGGAGGTCAGAGGTAACTTTTGGGAGTTAGGTTCCCGAGATTGAACTCTGGTTTTATCAGTCCTGGTGGAAAGAGTCTTTACCTGCTGAACCGTTACCCCAACCATATATACATATATACACACATACATACATGCATACACACATACACACATACATACATACGCACATACACACACACACACACACACACACACACACACTGTTTGACAGTCTGTACATGTAAGTAGTGCGTTTTCACTTCCGCTGCCCTTTCTGGTTCCTCTCCCCTTCTGCTGAACTCCACAGGTTTCCCTCCTCTGCTTTGTCTTTGCACACCTCTGACTTTAGTTAAGGTTACCTGTGTGGGAACGGATGGAGAGCACTCATTTACACAACTGAAAAAAATGCCCTGCTTTTAATGGTTTCGTTTTTTTCACATCCTTACTTTGAAGCACTTGAAATTTATCCTGATGGATGGTGTAAGATAAAAGATCCACCTTGGTTTTGTTTCATGTAGTAAGCTGGTTACCCCAGCACAATTAATTGAAGACCCCATGCTCCCCTGATCTGAGGTGATGCCTAGACTACACGTAGATTTCCTAGGATAACAAGGACTTCTGCTTTGTTGGTCTGTATCATTACATTTTTTTTCCTCATAGTGGTTTCTCATACCCGACGGGATGCATTGCCTTGCCTTTTTCCCAGTGTATTTTCTGTCGTAAATAAAAGTTCCCCTGGTAAGATTCACCTGACAAAGGATACTCAGGAGTGCCCAGCGTCTCCCCACTCTTTGTTTTTGATATATGTACTTTGTGAAGATAGTCTTTTCCTTTGGTATTCCAGAATAAACTCAGAAAACAGCACACATGGACTGATTCAGTGGAAGGACCCGAGGATCTTTAATGGCCCCTAACCCTTCTTGTCCCTTACCGAGCTCAGTCTTCACTTGCCTTGTCCCAGCATCCCGGGCCCAGCCTGGCCGCTCTCCTCCAGGATGGCAGTTTGTCCCACTGTCCGCACTGTGGCCAGAGCCTGTGTTCTGATCCATGAAACCAGGCCAGGGCCTTGGAGAACAGCCCTGAGTACGCCCTTCACATTTCCCGACCACACCAGTGATCAGGCCTCTCATTCAGTAACTCATCCAGAATGACCTACTTGTGACAGCCTCATGGCCAAGTGCACAAGCTGGAGTCAGGGTTTGTATCAGTGCCCCATGTGTCAGCCCTGTCTGAGGCCATCGCTGGGAGTCCAGTGCAGGGACTGTGCCTTCCCTCCCGTCTCTCCAGTAAGGCTCTGAGTTCCTCGCACGGGGCCTGGCCTCCCACAGCTGCTGGATAGTTCTTTATCGAAGGAGACAGTCAGGATGACAGTCCTCAGGAGAAGCGGGAGGAAGACTAGTCCGGATGATGAGCTGATGAACTTGAGGAGGGAGCGGGCGGCGGTGGTTTGTGCTGCCGGGGAAACTCGGGAGCCACTCTAGACCCAGGAGTTTTAAATGAAGCAGAAGGAGGACGAGCTGGAGAGGTGGGCTGCACCTGTGTGAGGGGGCACGTGACAGGGCCGCTGTTTCTGGCAGACAGGAGGGATTTAGAAGGCTCACACAGACTGCTCTTTCCTGTTGCTCCGGAACCACCGAGGTCTGTCAGCTACACCATGAGCATACACCATGAGCTACACCATAAGCTGCTAGGAGCCACCCAGCTGCTTAAAATTGTGACATCCCTAATGGGCCCCAGGACCTCCCTTACATCACCACCAGGAATTGCGTCTGAAAACTTACAGAGAGGAGAGGGAAGTAGGTAAGAATTACGCATTGCCTCCCCCAAGATTTCCCCCTGAAATGACAGTGACCAGTGAGAGACATTTACAGTACTCTTGGTCTCTTGGTTCCTATGTCTAGCCAACCCAGAATTAAATACCATAAACACAAAACAAAAAACGAGTAACTTCTCAGAGCTATAATGGATTGCAGCAAGACCTACAGAAAGGTATCAATCACACTGAGCCCCCTTTCTGTCTTATCTCTTCCCACAGCCCCCTTCAGGTTCGCTTGCCAAGGGGACATAAGCCCTCCTGGGATTTGCCAGACGCTCCACTCAGCCTGCTCTCTGGCCCTACCTTCATGCTCTTCACCCCTTCTCTTCTGACCCCAGCCACTTCCTTATGAAGCCGTTGCATCTTCCATTTAGCGGCTGGAAAGTGTGTGGCCCCAGGTCCCCAGAGCTGCCCCCATCAGCAGCTTCCTGGGGGGTGTCCTCTCACTGCGTGGTCTGTAGGGGGCTGCTCTGTATCAGTGTAGACGCCTGACTCATTATAGCTCTCCCATCTCAGCTGGCGGAGCCCCTCTGCAAACAGCTGGCGATTGCCTGATGGGGTTACTTGCAGTGATCATTGGTAGCTGAGGTAGACTGTGGTGAAATTTTATCTGTCGTCGTCTTTGTAAATCTGAACGCTGACTGCTGAAAGTCAGTGTCTGCATTCATTGAGAAAACCCTGCCCTGCTCTCCCTCCCTCGGGCCCCACCGGTCTCCAGTCTAGATTCAGGGACTGGCTCGCCATGATATTTTGTTGAGTGTCAGGCAAGTGCTTCTGAAGGTGGAGCAGCTTATGTTTGTTGACACTTGTGTGCCGGGCACCAGGGAAATGTTTTACGCGGGGCAACTCACTGAGTCCACAAGCCACCCAGAACTCCTCCAGAGCTGTCCAGTACAGTAACTCATCTCAGCCAAGAGCAGCTCTGCAGGCCTTCCCGGGGCGGAACCCCCAGCAATTAGGAGAACTGGGGACAGGACCACTGGCCCGCCTCCTCCCTCCTGGGCACTCAGGAGTACGAGTGTGTATCCAGCCCTTGTGCGCAGTGCAGGCTGAGCCTGCGGGGACAGGCTCCAGAGCAGTCACAGGTAACTACCAGAGAGTACACAGGGCCCCGCAGGGGCTGGAGGCACTTCTGTGGTCTGGTGTGGGCCAGGGAAACAGACGTCCGTCCATCGGGCAAGAGGAGGCTGCGGGATCACAGGCACAAGGGCCAGGTGAGGGGAGTCCAGAGCACGAGTGGGAAGCGGTAGGCGCACAGACGGCATGGTCCTTAGAGTGACAGGTGCCGGGGTTTCGGGAGGAACCACAGAGCACACCCAAGAGCCTCAGGAGAACCCCCACGGGAAAGCCTGCGCAGGCAGTAGGTGCGCACGGTTGTGTTGCTCAGGGGTGCTGGGGTGGGGGGCAGTGGGGGGCAAGAGACTTCTGGACCAGTGTCCCTCTTTGGCCCCTCAGAGAACGGAGAATGGAGTGCTGGGTGTATATAGAGCTTATGCAAATGTGCTGAGTCAGTGACCCCCAATGCCAGGGACCCACTGGCAGGACAAAGGCAGTGCTGGTGAGTGGAGGTGGCCCCAGGAGCAGCTGTGGCTCCTCTGGGGGTTCTTCTTTTGGGGCGCTCTCCTGCTGCTGCTGCTCTTCTAGAACCACTCAGCCCTGGAGAGCAACCCGAAGTTCCGCATGCTTGCAGCCTTGCCGTGAGAAGGCTGTGCAAGCGTGGAGGCGGTGCCCTAGCACTTGTGACTTGTGGCAGCATGGAGCAGCCCCGCCTTGCATTCACTCTTGTTAGGGTGTCTTTCTGCGTCTCCCTGACTTGTCTGATTCTGGTCCCCCATGGCCATGCTGCCTGTGTGAGTGTGTATCGAAGCCATCGTCCCCACAGCAACGCACAGTCTGCTGCTCTGTGCCTGGTTTTCCCTCTAGAAGTCCATCTGGGAAGTGGTACCAAGGAGGGGCTTTCTAAATGAACTTCCTCTACATTATGCTGTAAGTCATTTCATTTCAGCAGACATCTGATTGTTCACCCCTTCTCGGGCTGAATTAAGAACAAATGGCTTCCCATATTAAAACAAACATACACACTAACCATTCCCTTGTAAATTAATTTAGAGACCTTGGAAGTAAGTGACTGGTGTTGCAGGGGACCCTGCAGGTAGAAGGGGTTTGCTTAGGTCACTTACCTCCCTTTCCCTCCTCCCTGCAAGATTTCTGTAGCCTCGGCAGCTGGCTCTGGTTCTGCCCTACCTTGGTGCCCCCTGCTGGGGTCAGATGAAAGTCCCAGGCCCCATCCCCAGGCAGAGGCGGCCCGTGTGGCTGCCTGGGGTGCTGTGTTCCATCAAGGCAGGTCTGGCAGGACAGAGGTTAATAGAGTTCAAGTGCATTTTTGAAACATGTGTAAGCTGTTAGGTGTAACAGCACAGGGCGAGCTGCTGGGGAGGAAACTCCGGGTTCTGCTGCTCCTCTCCTGCTGTTGCTTTTCGGACGCACCTCTGCACCAGGCACTTAGATGGCAGAGACCAAGGGAAAGGAAGTCTAGCTGCTTGCCCTTGTAATCAGGGCGGCGCTGCTGCTCTCGCTTCCCCTTGCTCCCCCACCCCGCCACCCCTTCCCTGTGCCCCTCCCTCCTCTCCCCTCCCCCCCTGCATCATGAGGATATTGCAGTCTTAGTACATAGAAGCTCGCATTTACCAAGTCTACTAAGCATTTTAGTAGTAACTCAACCCTTACAAACCTCAGAGGTAACCCTAATCCTATTTTACAAAATGGGAAACCGAGGCTGGGTATTGTCTTGGCCGTGGCTGACAGCAAATTGCACCCACAGTGCAGTCATGGCCGATGCCCTTCGCCGCAGGCCAACTGGAGGTGGTGTAAGTCGGAGCTGCCATCTGTAGAGGTGAAGGAGGGGTCCCTGGCATTGGAGATACTCAAGCACTGGGCTTGGAAGGTGGGTTACAGTGAGGTGATACACTGCCAACAATTCAAGTGTCTCTTCTGTTACCATGCATGTCTCTTCAGAACGTGCATGTGACCCTGACATGTGAAAAGGGGGTGTCCAATGGAATGTACTTCAGAGGCTCCCAAATTAGGCTACAGCCCTGTCTTGTTGGTAGTGTTTGTGGGACTGCACCAGATGGCACCTAGTTCACAGAGCGACAGCAGGGATGCACTTGAGTGGGCCTTGTGGGGGCAGTGGAGCGGTAAAAAGTCTTTGCATTCAACAGAGAAAGACATCTACAATGCCTGCATAGCTTTTGCTTGTGGAATTCCCGGTTCCTCTGAGATCCCAGGGCCTAACGAGGGTGGGCTCTGGGACAGGCCAACACCAGGGGACTTTGCTGTGTCCAGAGCTTCACTAAGGGAACAACTCTGCCAGCCTTAGTCTCTGCCATTCCCCCACCTGGGAAGGCAGGGTAGGCAGTGGATTCTGTGGGAGACGTGGCAGCAGACAATGCAGGCCACTGAGGGAGCTGGAGAGGGCCTCTGTGGCCAGGACCCAGGAAGCTCTCAGCAGTCGCCCTCCAGTTGGGGCTGATCGGGTTAAGGCCTCCTGGAATGGTGTCCCGATTCTGAACTCAGTGAAGTCAATGGAGGGACGAGGAATCAAAAGAAACACAATAAACAGACAGCTTGCCGTGTTGTCGGCTCCGTAGCAGATATCAGCATTCTCCTTGGGATTACATGAGTATTTGCTCTCTTTGATTTCTGATTGTTCCTTTCAGTCTTTCTTTTGTTAGACGAGAGGCTTCAAACAGCTCTGTAAAAGCCCCCAGATTCTTTCCTGTTGCAAGGTTTGTGTTTGGAGCTTGGCTCAGCCTCACCACATCACCTGTTAGCTGTTAGTCTAATTCTGCAAGCCATGACTTCATCTCCCTGAAGGGAGGGAGATGGGATGCCTCCATACAGCAGAGCTGGTCGTTAGAGACAGGGTGCTGGGGGAGGGGAGGGGGGAGGGTTGGAGTCTAAACCTTTGGGCTTGAGGTAAAATTGAGAGGTAGGGCTGTCAGAAGTATTCTTGCTCAGCCAGCTGTTCCAAGGATGTAACCACTGCCAAACCATGGCCTTGTCCAAGGCCGTGGGAATCTTGTCATGCTGCCCTGAAACCATCATGCTCAATGAGGCTTGGGAGCTTTGGGCTCTGAGAAGACAAGGCCACATCACCAGTCCTGGCCACCACAACCCAGGAGCCAGTGCTCTCTAGTTGTCTAATGCTAGACCCTGCCAAGAGTGGGCTGCTTGGATGTCTTTCCCATCAGAGCTTAAAACGATATTAAAAGAGCAGCTACCAGAGTACCCAGAAGTACGCCTCACGCAGCGTTTGTGCCTGGGAATCCCCTCTGGAACTAACCTCATGTGCGCCGGGCCCCAACCCAGGCCAGTGTTGGTCATTAGCCGTAAAAGTTAGCCTGCCTCTGGCCAGGAAGAACATTCCAGGGGGCGAAGGGTCTGGCGAGGATTTCTGTTTCTTCCCTGCTAATGCTCCCATCCCAGCCTTCCACGGTTTCTCACAGGTTCCTTTTTATTCTTACTTATTTATTTATTGGTTGTAGCCTCCTAAACAGCCCTCTGAGGAATGGTCTAGGGACTGAGCCCTGGAAACCATGGAGATGCAGCCACAGGTATTGCCCTGCAGTTCAGGGCCTCCATGGCTTTGCCCTCCATGTAACTTACCAAGGAGAGGGCCGCATTCTGAAGACAGGCCTCCGGCCCTCCTCCCTGCTCCTCCCTGTGGTGTGTGCCTTGCAGCAGTCACACGGCAGGCAGGCAGCCATCCTCCCTCCCTGTGTCCGAAGGCCGGTGCACCCTGGAGGGTGAGCAGGAAGTGCCCTGTCTGGTTGAATGGCTGGCAGTCTGTATCTCTCTCTTCATGCAGCAGGCAGCCTCTCCCCGCCAGGAGAGCTTTCGTTTCATCGCTGTTTCTAGAGCTGGGCCTTGAGTGAAAGGGCGGAGGGGAGGGTACAGCTGCTACTCAGGAGGGGGCAAATGCACACTGTGGTCCCTGCTCTCTGGGCACTCGGGGCGTGCCCTTCATCTTTCTCAGCTGTTGCAAAATGCCCAGGCCCCCTGCCCTCTGCAGCGTAGAGGCCGATTAGGGTGTGGAACGTGCTTCTTGTAAAAGGTGTGTCGTTTGAGGTACTCTGTCTTGTGTGTCCCCTGATGATAGTGTTGCTATGGTTACTATCCATCTGGAAAAAACTCGAGAGTAAACAGGATACAGTACTTGCTCGGTGAGCGGGAGTGTCTGTGAGCCCCACCTTGCTGTGATGGGCACAGCTCCTGCTTCCTCCCTGCAGAGTCCAGAGCCCACTCTTTGGTGGTAGGAACCTAGGGCTGGACGTTCATCCCAACTTGTTCATGCTGATGGGTTTTGCAGAAAGCAAGCCTTGGACTTCACCACCTTGATACAGAGGGCAAGGGAGTGACCCCCGACCCTGCCCTTTCCTAGGAACTCCCATTCCTAACCCTGCCCACCTCACTTCTCATTGCCAGTGCGAGTCTCCTTGCATCCCTGAATCCAGGGTGACTGGCAACATGCGAGGTGTCCTTGAAGTTTTCCAAAGGAAAACTAAGGTCATCGAAGCCAGACACAAATGAGACCCAGGGCTCAAGCTAGTGAAAGCCGTGTGTCCTCAGTTCTGCGGGCTCAGCGCCCCCCCCCCCCACCTCTGGTGCTCACTTCTGGAACTCTCGGTTGCTTTCTTTCTGCCTCAGTCTCACGTTACCTTTCCAGCCAAGAAAGCAGTCCACACCGCTCAGGGTTCATCTCCCATTTCCCTGCACGGTTTTAGAAACAAAACACACACAAATTCAAAGGCCCAGAGAGCTCACACCTCTCCTCCACCCCACCTTTGCTGGCCCTCCTGCAAGAACAGAAAACAGAATTCTCCAGAAACTGCTCCCACGTGATTTGTCTGTCATGGGGCGGGCTTAAGTATTTAGTAAGAGTCCGCCACTGGAGGCACCTGTATGTCCTCTGCTTTTAATAAGGAGCAGGTAAGGTACCCTTAGCACATTAGGGTCAGCAGACTGTAACCTGCCAGCGGCCGGCCGTCTGCATGCTCTGGCCCCTGACACTGATGGCTGCTCCGCCCCTCTAGCCGCAGGGAAGGGGGAAGACTGAAGAGGGGAGTGTGGTAGAGGCCGCACAGGCCCATGATGCCAGAGGCCCCTCTTAAGCCTTCCTAAGTGCTGAGTTCCAGCCCTGGGACTGCTCCGGTGGGCTCTTCTCTCTGCCTTCACTGCCAGATCCTGCTTTTGTGGGACCTCAGGCACCCACTTGGCTAACTTTTGAGCTGTGGATAGAGCAGCGGCCTTGCAGGTGCGCTACCTACACCACAAGGACAGGATCCCGAGGCTCTGCTGGACCACAAGCAGGCATTTAGCATCTGTGACCCCTGCATCCTCAGGCACATACAGGCACCTTCTTGGTTTGACAGTTGTAGGGACCTTTGAGGACAGCGGTTCCCTCCACACTGAGAAACTGCTGTACTGAGGTTGGAGGAGAACAGCCCTGTAGGCTGAGGGGGAAGGTGAAGCCTCTATCCAGTTAGTACCGGCCAGTCTCCCTGCCCCACACTGTGGTTCCCGTGCACATGAAGCCCGGGTCTGGTACTCACTAGAGCTCCAGCCTGTGAAGACTCATGTCGGTCCCTCCTGTTGGTAAGACAGCAACCTCGGTGCCTTTGCGTTCCTTCTTAAACACAGGGCTGTTTGTATCTGTGGAGTGCCCGAGCAAAATGATTTCCTGGATTTAGGGAAGGCGACCAGCCGTCCCAAGTGTGACAGATGTCCCTTCCCCTAACCCACTGCCATTATGAAAGTGTTCATGAGCAGCCAGGCGAGCTCTCATCTTCACACATGCGCAGCAAAGTTTTGCACGGGGCTTAGTTGTTAACCTCAAAAATATACACACCATCTCAAGTATAGTGATACATGCACCAGTCTGGCTCTCAGGAGACTGAGGCAGGAGAGTCACAGGTTTGAGGCTAGCCTGGCTTCCTAGTAAGTCTAAGACCAAAGTCCGACAGTGTCTCAAAGCAGGCACAGTGGACAACCCTGAGTACTGTGAGCTTCAGACTTGGTTTTCACACAGCTACGAGTTCATCTCCACCTATTCCGGGATGTGTCCAGACGCTGGCTTTGTCAGGGTAACCCAGAGCACACAGCATGACTGGGATGCCAGACCTTGTTTAGTGCCAGCAGGTGGTGGCACAGAAAGGCGTTACGGGCAGAATGGTGGCATGGGCGACAGATGACACACTCGGGAACAGTCTGCACGTCCCACGAAGACAGTGAGGAGTCACTGGTGAGGCTGCCCAGGTTACCAAGGGAACTGTATTGCCAAGCAGGGAGTTACAAGGGATCTCGTGCCAGCGGGCACTCCCAGTGCTATTGGTAATAGCGGAAGATCTGTCTTTTTGCCCCATGAGACTGCCTTGATGGGCAGGAAAACAGACTTGATAAGGTTAGACTCAGCCTCACAGTTAGGTTTTATTCCCATCGTGATTTTTGTTTACAAAATGCTGAAGAAACTTGTTGTATTTTTCTTAATAAGTAACAATCTACACGCTGAAGACCCAAGTCCTTAGTAGGGAAGTGGATTAGTCTGGTTAACGTGCTTGCCCATCATATTCCTGTGTTTAAGTTTGGTGAACATTTAAAATATACGTTAGTGACACATTTCTGGGCCTATCATTAAAACTTTCCCTAAAATACAACGGAATCTTTGTACCCTTTGACCATCATTTCCCCTTTCACCGCACCCCAGCCTCAACTTCTAAATTAAACTTCTTCAGATCTGGTATCTTAGTAAGCTCTTACAGCATTTACCTTCCTGTGCCTGGCTTATTTCATTTAGACATGTCACTCGAGGTCCGTGAAGTTCAGGTCCATGCGTGTTACAAAGGACAGGCTTTCCTGGAAAGAGGGGCTCTGACCACAGGCAGCTCCAACAGTCCACTGTGCTCTCGAGGCAGCGTCAAGATGCTCCATTCCTAAATACCTGAGCATGGCTTTCCTTGTTTACCTTTGTTCATGTTCAGTCTATGTGCGCGAGTGTCTGCCTGCATGTGTGTGTGCACATGCAGTACAAGCAGAGACCAAAGATGACGTCAGGTCCCAGGACTGGAGCTACAACAGGTGGTGGTGAGCTGCCGTGCGGGTGCTGGGAACTGAACCCAGGTCCTCTGTAAGAGCAGCCAGTGCTCTCAACTGCTGAGCTGTCTCCAGCCACAGCATACAATTCTTCAGAACAAGATTGTTCCCTTCACATTGGCCATGCTGCTGTCCAGTTTAAGAAAGATAATTCCTAGGCTGTGACTCCCATGTTCAGATCCTTTCACTTGTCTCCAGAGGACGTGGCTTTGGAGGATCCCATCAAAGTAACACAGTTGTAGTTGGTTCTGTCTCTAGCTTTTTTCAGCCTGTAGTAACCCCACCCTTTTGTTTTATATTACTGTGACATTGACTTTAGGAGCCTAGTCTCAGCTTCCTGATTTCAAATGTTCTTCCTTGATTCAAGCATCAATGGTCTCTCAAACGCCGTCTGTATCACACTCCCTCCCCTTGAATTCTACAAATGGGTGATGCATTACCAAAAGTGCAGGTAGTATGTCCTCCTGGCCACACCCACTCCAAGCACCCCTCACTGGGCAGCTGTCTGGGAAACAGGGGCCAGAGCTGGGTTTCTATCTCACTTACTCAGTGGCCTTCCTTCGGCTGGTCTCCATTCCTCCCCAGCCTCTCCATTTTCAAAACAAAAGGTGAACCCTTTAATCCCGCCCGTCTTTCCTATTAAACCCGCTTGTAGCTTCCCACCTTGGTTAGCTGCTTCCTGAAGTAGTCACTTCCTGTGCCCATTCCTGCACCGTGAGCGGGAGTGCAGGGGTATGTGAGTTCTCTATGCCCTGAAATGACACATGCTCTCCCCTGCCTACAGCTGAGATCCTGGAGCTGGCTGGTAATGCAGCGAGAGACAACAAGAAGGGACGGGTCACTCCCCGGCACATCCTGCTAGCTGTAGCCAACGACGAGGAGCTAAACCAGGTATGGGCTCTCCAGCCTGCCCCCAAGCAAGCTAGCATACACCCAGACTACCCAGGGGAGGCTGTGGTGACTGGAACCACCTCAAGCAGCTTCCTGCCTGTTGGGGCTTCGCTGGGAGTAGGGTAGGGAGGTGACAAGGGTGCTTGGCTGCCCTGGGAGAAATGGTAGTGTAGAGGACTCAAGGACTCCGTCACTGTGTAGTCGGAGTCCTGGGCCCATCCTGTGGCTGCCACAGAGGAAGGAGCTGAACCAGCTCAGAGAGCATTGTGTATGAGCAGTGTTGGCCTCTCAAATCAGGAAGGGCGCTCCTGGAGCAGGGTAGTCTGGCTCACCACCTGTGCCTTTGGTTTTCCTGCAAGCTGCTAAAAGGAGTCACCATAGCCAGTGGGGGTGTGTTGCCGAATATCCATCCTGAGTTGCTAGCGAAGAAGCGAGGATCCAAGGGGAAGTTGGAAGCCATCATCACTCCTCCACCAGCCAAAAAGGCCAAGTCTCCATCCCAGAAGAAGCCGGTGGCTAAGAAAACAGGAGGCAAGAAGGGGTCCCGGAAGTCTAAGGTATGGGATCTGGCAGGGATGTGTGGATTGGGGTAAATGAGGTCACAGGGGACCTCTCAGCCCTGTCAGGACTGATCCCCATCCCTGGTGGGGAAACGGAGTCAGGAACGCGTGCGAGTCCAACTCACTGGCTATTCACGAGTGTCTCATGGCACCTGGCCACAGCTGGAGGACTGACCCCCTTGGGATTTGGGGATGGTTGGTGAGTGTTCAGGGAGCAGCTGGAGGTGGGTGGTAGCCCAGCCCTACACCTTCTGTACCTGGTCTTCCATGTGGGTGTGAGGGCCTATGGTAAGGCTCCCTTGTGCCAGGGATCAGCCACCATACTGTCCTCAGAGGGAACCGTCTGCCCACATGCTTTGAGGCTGAGTTGTACAATGTCTATGTGTTGCCTTGGCAACGTGTCCTCCTTTGGGTGTCCTCTAGCAGGAGCACTCAACAGTGTCGTTCAGAACACTTGGCTTCCGTCAAGACAGGATAGCAATGCGGTTTTCAGGCAGTCCTCACAGACCGAGCCTCACCGGAAAGTAGTGTCCTAGAACACTGATCAGTGGAGAGGAAAGCTCTCCGTAGCGTGACCTGGAGTTATTTTGATGGGGAAGTTCACACTGTTTTGGAGCCTGTGTTAGCTGGGGAGAAGGTGCTGGACCTCCTCACACACACTTATGAGTGCAAACAGCACGCTGTGAAATCAAAAGCAAAACAAACACCTTCTTTCCAAGGCCCGGAACCGGGCTGCACTCCTGGAAAGAGAGGCCCGACCTCGAAGGGGAGCCAGTATTTCCAGATACTTGCACCCACCCTGCCCAGGAGCCCCGGAGGAGTAGGGCAAGCAGCGCAGGGGCTTCACAGGCTGTTCCTCATTCGTTTCTGCTAACTATGAAGTGAGCAGTTTGGCAGGTTCCCTTCCCTCTCCTTCTATTCGGAGTTGGAAGGGCAAAGCAGGGGAAACAGGACAAGTGCCAGGGCGGCCCTTTGGCGTGTTAGAAACACGGAGAAGCCAAGCCTACTGTTATTTGAAAATGGACCCCGGGGGCCTGGCTGCTAACAAGGCCTGGAATTCGGGGCTGGCACCAGCAGGGTGGAACCACATATTGAGCTTGGCCCCTGCCCTCAGGTTTCATGCACTCAAGTTGTTGTGCGTCCTGAACACATTTGGAGATGCCAGGGCCTGCAGCAACCCTGACAGAGCCCTGCTCCCGTTGACCCTAGTCTTCTGGTTAGATTTCATCCAGTGATTTCCTAAATGTCCCAGCTTACTAAACACAAGGAATCTGTTCTTTGTGGAGTGTGAGCGAGTGTACCTGTGTGTGTGTGGGGGGGGTAATGTGTGAGTGTATTTGTGTGGTGCGTATATGAATGTATTTATGTGTGTATGTGGTATGTGTGTGTGAGTATATTTGTGGGTGTATATATTTGCATGTGTGAGTGTATTTGTGTGTGTGGTATGTGTGTGTGAGTATATTTGTGGATGTATTTGCATGTGTGTGTGTGGTGTGTGTGATATGTGTGAGTGTATTTGTGTGTTTGAGTTTGTGGATATATTTGCATGTGTGTGTGGTATGTGTGAGTGTATCGTGTGTGTCTGGTGTGTGTATGAGTTTATTTGTATGTGTGTGGCATGTGTATAAGTGTATGCATGTGTGTGTTGCTCCAGTCCCTAGTAGCTATGTTTCTAATAACCATATGTCAATAATCACTTGAATACTCAACTTTTCCCTTGATTACAAAAGCAGGGAGCCTGTGATGGTGGTCTGTTTTTCTTCCACACAATGAAACACATTGTCTGCTTACTGTACCAGTATTTGGCTAACATTAAACCATGGGGGAAGCTGAAATTGGAACCGTGAACAGCTAATTTTCAAAACATTTGTTTAATGTAAATTGTGTCAGCTCCCAGCAACAGTGACCTGGCGTCTCCACGTTGCCATGGCACATTCTGAAAATCACCTTTCCGGGGGCCTGCGTGGAGCACCACCTCAGGAACGTGATGAAACACTTGCACTGAAAGGTAGTTGGTATTTTTCAAGTGTCAACACTTGAAGTCCAAATCATAATTTCCTCCCTCAATTCTATATAATTTGAAGGTTTTGAAAATCTCCAGTGTGACAGTCGAGTCAGCAATGGTGGGAACACTCAGACAGAAAGCCCCACAACTTGAGTCCAGAGCTCTGGCTGTGCCCAAGGCTCTTCCTACTTGGGTGGCCTCAGGCAAGCCTGCTCCCCTCTCTGCCCTGGTCTGCCCTAGCCCATAAAATGGCGGGGTCTGTTCCAGCCTTACAAGCCTGTGACTCTGGGGATATTGCATAATATGTTTTTGTACAGGTAATGTGTGTAAGTTTGGAGGCAGAAAAAAAAAAGATCTTGCTCCCATCGCAGTCTATAATGAATTATTAACATTTCGGAAAGTCTGTGTGTATAACAACATGTAGGTATAGCAAGCCCTTCTATCCTAGATGTTTAAAACATTAAGTCACATAACCACTGTTTTGGCAGTGTGGCAGAGTGTCAAAAGGGGAAGGCCTAGGGTCTGTGACCTGGCTGCATCCTGATTGTGCCATTTGTGCATTCTTGACGAGTCCCTTATGCAAGCGCCCAGTTTCCCCATCCATGAAGTGAAGCTGTAACCCAGGGAACCTGGAAGTCTGTGTCATGGCGGAGCTGCCGTGGCCCTGCCCTGTTGCTTTCTCAAATCTACCCTTTCCCTGTGTGCAGAGCAACCCCCTCAGGGCGATGAAGGTGTGCAAAAGGCCAGGCTGATTTTGGTGAGTGCCTCTTTTCCGAGGAATAAAGTGCAAATTAAGTGATTAATGGTCTGTAAGGCAGTGGTTCTCAACATGTGGGTCGAGACCCCTTTGGGAGTCATATATCAGATATTTACCTTACAATTTATAACAGTAGCGAAATTACAGTTATGGTGTAGCAATGAAATAGCTTTATGGTTCCAGGTCACTATAACATGAGGAACTGCATTAGGAAGGTTGAGGACCACTGTGTTAAGGGATGTCAAAGAAAGGAGTTGGTTCTTAGGGTTTGACACCTTGACATGTAAAGGTCTCTATCCCGCCCAGCCCGCAGCCATTTCTAAATAACCACTCAGAGACTTAATATGAATTATAAGTGTTTTGCCCAATGGGTCAGTGTAGCGAGAGAGCTTAGGCTTGGGCATGGTCACAGGTACTAGTAGGGACAGGAGATGAGAGCTTGGGCAAAGGAGGGTTTGTGGTCAGAGATTAGAGTGTGCTGACCCCGGGCCTCGGCTTCTCATGTAAATAAAGTATAGTAGGACCCCCATTTCCGGTATCCTTGGCATGGCTCATGTCCCATCTGTGTCAGAAGTGAGATGCGAGCCCACGCCTCCATTGGAGGCTTTCTCACCACTTACAAGGCAGTGTGCTCCCTGTCTGCCTAAGCCCATTCCTGGCCACGGACTGAGCAGTTCCTTTATGAGTGACGCTGCCCTGATTAGGATAGAGGTGTCCAAGCCTTTTCTTCCGTGCCTCCTAAGAGAATCTTCAAAAAGTTTTGTGGCATATACATTTAAAGTCCAACAGACCCTATATAAGAAACTTACAGGTTTTTAAAAATTTATTTCTCTCTATCATCAATTGTTTATATGCATTCAGTAGAGTCAGCTACCCAGTACAAATTCACAACAAAGCAGTTTACTAACATTGGAAAATTTGGATGTTTTCACTTACCTTCCTTTTACTTACCCTACAGAATTAAATTCTATATGCTGTGTGTGTGTGCGCGCATGCGTGTGCAAATGTGCCTATGCTGTGTGTGTGTGCGTGCGTGTGCAAACGTGCCTATGCTGTGTGTGTGTGTGCATGTGCCACCATTCGAGGATGGAAGTCAAAAGACAACCTCTCGGATTCAGGTCTCTCCTCACACCTTTCCATGGGTCCTGGGGATCAAGCTTAGTTCACCAGGCTTATGTGGTTCCTGTCTTTAGCTGCTGAGCCATTTCACTAGTTTCTTGTAATGTATCTTTATGCCTAGTGTTTTAGTAACATATGTAGCAGAACACTGGATAGTTCAACTCATTCAAAATAGTTCTTGTGATCTTACACTAAATGATGTACATTTTCTAAGTTAATACACTTAATAATATACATCTAATCAAACCAACAAATGCATTCCAGGTCTTAGAGGAAAAAAAATTAAATTTTATTGGAAAGGCATCTTGTAGAATGAATGATTTCCTCCCCAGTTGGTTCAAGGATTCTAAGATGTATGAATTGCTAAGACAGACAAAGACAAAGGTCAGCATGCTGATCTGTAGCGGGAGCTGTGAGCACCTTCATGGTCTTGCTCCCCAGAATGTGACAGAGAGGCTTGTTACAGCAGCAGTGCTCTGTCCTCTTTTCTCCTGCTACAAATGGTCAGGTTAGCAGTTTCCCCTTGGTTAATGGACTTAGATTTACAAATGAGTTACAGAGACAGCGTGGAGGTCTTTAGCACCCACCCCTCACCAGACTTTCCTGTTGTTGGCATGCCACACTCACCACTGAGTAGCGGCTGACATTGGTATATTGCCATTAACCAGATGCTGCCAGTATGCTTTTCAGTGGTTTCCAGCTGTTAGGTCAGATGTTTCTCTGGTTTTGTTGAAAGCATGGAACTGAAAGCAGCGAGCACGTGAATGGCTTTGACAGCCTTTGCTTTCCTCGTTCCTGGTTACCTGGCTCTCTTACACGAGTCAGGACAGATAAGTTTGAAGTATTTGGAAAATGAATGGAGAGAATCTGAATATGCCTCAGCTGGCTCTTTTTTTCCTGCTACAGTGCTTGTGTATGGTCTCAAAACCCTGGAGCTGCGGGTTTAGTTTATTTAGTTTATGGACGGTCCGTTTTATCATTGCCAAAGCAATCAGCAAGATTAGATGTTTTTCCCAATGCAAGGGAAGCTGCTACTATAGCAGTGCTTATGGATCTGAATCGTAAACAGATGCATGGCTAGAACTCGGGCCTTGCCCTGAGCTTGCTGCCCAAGACCACCCTCCTGGAGAGCAGAGCCGTCTGTGATGCCCCTCCCCCGTCATCTGGGCAGGTGTTTGCCGCTGAGCCTTGCCTTAGCCACACCTTGGTTTTCTCCCAGTGGACCTTTCTCTGCTTCAGTGTACTCTGACAATCTAGGGGAGGGGAAAGGAAAAGGTGAAATGTCTAGTTAGAAGTCATTGCCAATGTCTAGTTAGTTCCCACTGTCCTGAACAGGCAATCCGCAAATAAGCTAAATAGCCATTTTATTAGTTTTCATCCTTGAAGTATGTCCCCAGAGCTGCATGTCCTTGCTACCACTTACTTGGGCAGTGAAAGGAGAGGGTTCTGAGGGGGGACCAAGGGTAGAAGGGGCTATGTTAGGAAGCTGAGAACAGAGGGCCCTGCTCCTCTTGGAAGTTCCTCAGGAACTCCAGGGCACACGTATTTTAGTCTGCATGGTGCTGGGGACTGTGCTAAAGTCTGGCACTGTAGGGGCAGGGACACAGCCGTCTCCACTACATCACCCAAAGCAGTTTTCTTCTGTGTTGTAAGACACCATCTCACACTGTAGCTAAGGCTTGCCAAGAACTCAACTATGTACCCAGCTTGCCTTAAACTAATGCAGGCAGTCCCCCTGCCTCCAGCCAGCCTTCTGAGCTCAGGGTTGCAAGAGTGAGCCTCTAGCCATAATCATGCACAAATATCTAAAAAGGGGAGTTACCTAAAAACCGTTAGTGAAGAGATACTACTTTGAATTTATGAAGTGATTCTACCCTAGATTATTGAAAATTTAAGTTTGCTTTTAAGAGTTTTTTCAAGACTGTAAGTAGCAAAACTGCAATTCAAAATTTTTCATAGAACTCTGGGCTCTCAAAATAAGTCATAGCCTCCATTGTGGGACATGCCAGTGGTTGTTTCCTGTGTCCTCTGCATTGGTAATGGGTGAGGCCTGGGGCTGTGTCCTTATTAGGAAGGACAGAGTTGTGTGGCCCTTGCCTGATGGTCCATGTTCTAACTCTTTGATTTGTACAAGAAGAAGCAGGGAGAAGTCAGCAAGGCGGCCAGCGCAGACAGCACAACAGAGGGCACGCCTGTGGATGGCTTTACCGTCCTCTCCACCAAGAGCCTCTTCCTCGGCCAGAAGGTAGGCAGACACTGCTCAGTCTGCTCCAGGGCCCCGGGGTGCCACCCAGCTCAGAGGGTGGACAGACCAGCGGGGGTGGGGTAGGGTGGGGAATGGCTTTGGAAGTAGCCCCAGGGAGGGGTGAATGCTGCCAGAATGCCACTCTGGGTCAGAGATTCTGGCAGGTTCCAGGGAGGGGAGATGGTAGAGTGAGAAGGCAGACGCTCCCACTGGTGGGCAGGCCCCTTGGGCTCAGCCTAGGGGAGGGGCGCTTCTATGAAATGGGATGGCTATCGGGTGGCGCGGGCTGTGCTGGGGAGAGATCGTATCCAGCGGTTCTGACCCAGGAGCTGGGTCTCTTAGACACACTAGCAGGTGACCGGGGCCTCTTCACCGACCCACCAGGCGACTCCAGTTGTTTCTTTTAACTGTGGGCAATATGTTTTCAGCCGTCCCAGTGATGCAGCTTTGCCAGGATGCCATGGTTTTGTAAAAGTTGATTCACTTTTATTGAAAATAAAAATGATGCAAAGGCTTTTAAGACCTGAAGATGAAAGTTGATTAAAAGAGGGGTGGGGATTGTCTCAACTTTTTAAAAAGCACCTTTAAGGCCTGAATCTGACCTTGCTGGCCGGTTTGCTGGGTGTGATTGGTTTAGAAGCTGCATCATTTTTAGGTCCTCACTGCCAGTTTTATTTTGCATCCCAGTTTCCTTGCTAACCCATTGCCAGTTGTCCCCAGCCCCTCCCCCTCCTGTCACTAATTGCACTCAGGCTCTCATGATGCAATTCCTACGGTGACTGCTCCTGACTCTAACCATTGCTGTCTACGTTCTGTAACCATTTTCTGTACTCTGTGTGCCTTTTTTTCTGAAGCAGCAGCTCTAGTTGTCATCTTAAGGTCTGGGGCTTTGAAAGTGTAACTTCTGCTCCTCGCTGGAGGCCAACACCTGGGATCCATACCTTTAACAGGTCCTGTCACACCGATGTGTGACATCCCCTGCTGGTCTCCTTCCCTAAGGAAATGATTAGCCGGGACTGGGCGCCCTCGCGAGCAGGTAGCACTGCTTAGTCTCTGGGGACACCTACCTTCCTCACCCACCCCTTAGTCACCCCACCAGCCTCCCCCAGTTCCATACCCTTCTGCTGCCACCCGAGAGGCAGTCTCAGCTAGAACTCACATTCACCTCACAGGAAAAGACAGTTGCAAACAATATGAAAAAGTGCCGAGCTCTGTTGAGCCCCATGTGCCAACACAGACGCCCTTCTGTTGCTCTGTTATTCGAGAAAGAATGGGAACCATGTCCACATCGGGCCGTTGCCTGGAGCCCTGCTGAAGATACCTTGCTTGTGTCTGCAGAGTTAGGCATGGCAACTCTCCTCCCTTTGGGATCCTCCTGGTCTGACTGCAGAATGGGTACCTCAGGGCAAACACTGCGAATCTCTGTAACACTCGCTGTTCCTCCCAGGGCTGTCAGGGTCCAGAAAGCCATAGAACAGTATTGGTGCTGCCATCATCTGCAGATGGTCTGGGGAGTAGGATGAAGGCATCAGGCTAGATCACTAAGCTAGTGTGCCTGTTTGAGATCTGGACTTTATAAAGACTGACTGAGTTAGAACCCAGAGTAGAATGGCCGGCCCTAAGAAAAGGCACCACATGCCGACCTGTTTTTTCTCGACACTCTCCTCCTTGCTGAATGTATGGGCAGCAGGATATGCTGACACCCGTGCTCCCCAGAACAGGTCCCCAGAGTGACTGCAAACAGCAGCTGACTAACCTGCATTATCTCAGGTCCCCCTGGGCACCCACGTGAGAAATGAGTGCTTCTGTCCCTTGAGTAGCCCGGTAGCCCAAGGCAGAGGAAGTGCACGGATGTTACCCTGAAGCAGCACTTCAGACATTACTGGCTTTGACTGTCAGGCATCAGGGTTACTGTGCAGTGCTGGGAGGCAGGAGAGTCACACAATGCACACTGCAAGCCTGGCTCGGGCATTAGCTTGCATTTGGGTTTTATAAAATGTCTCTGGACGTGTTCTTCAGAAACGTGGTTGTGATACCCTGCTCTGTGCACCTCATTTCCCATCTGTGACAGTGAAAGCAGCACTTGAGTACAGCAGCAAGCAGGTGGAGAAAGGGGACACTGTGCCTCTCCAGCCCGGTGAGCCTGGTTGCTAAGCTACTCATAGGAGGAACCAGTCCAGCACTTAGACTCTAATTGTTGTTGTTAACGATGCGTTTCACAGACTGAAGTCTCAGGAGGAATCCCCCTCATCCTTCTGTGACTCCCACATTCACACACATCATTGAATTTTTTCTCTCTCTTTTTTAAGTGCCATGAGCCCAAACCCACAAATGTTTGCCTCGTGGTTCCACTGAGACTTGGCTTTCCCTTTGCCCTTTAAAAAGCCTCATGGTTTATTTTAAACAAAACAGCAGCAGCAGCACCACCACCACCAAAAAAACCACTTGTAGTGCATGCATCCGTGTCTGTCTGTGGTGGAAGCTGTATCTGAAGCAGTTGGGAAATCAGGTTAGGGAGGGTTTGATTGAGTCCCTGAGCCTCCCAAATGTTCAGGGCCACCGTACCAGTGCTGGAGACCCAGGTGTCAAGTGCCAGGAATTCTGCTTGACCCATGCCACTTCTACTGATGGGGGGCAGAGGGAGGGACAGACAGACAGAGAGAGAACTCTCAACCCCATCCCTGCATTCAGATGGCTGCCCGGCCTCTGAAGTAGAACCGGGACCGGTGATGGGGTCATGCAGCACAGCCCCACCCTGGCCTCTGGCACTTTCTGGATGCCCATGTCTTCCTGGGGCACTGCTTGGCCAGAAGCCCACCATATAGGCCCAAGGCTGTATGGGAAGGTTTTAGCTAGAACCATGGGTGACACAGGACAACACAGATGTGAAGACAGGAGTGGCCTGCTGTGGATCCCTGCGAAAGATGCTTCTTTTGGGGACCACTCCCTTCTCATCCCTTGCAGCAGGAAGTGGACTCTGAGGACAGGAAAAGAGCTGTGCACTAGGTGTGAGTTAGCAAAGTCAGGCCGGCCCAGGCGGCCCCCTTCATTGTCACAAATGACATGAAACACACTATCCAGAAGATCTGTAGTCATCACTTGCATGGCTTAAAACTGAATTTCTAAAGGGATCGTATTACTTCATTTAGTCAGCTAGGTCAGGTCAGGGTCGTAGAACCAGGCCACTCGCTGCTTTTCGCCAGTGGGCAGACACTCCCCCAACTTCCCCACCTTGGTAAGGCCTGACTGGCTTCAAGCTGCCGGAACGCAACCCTGGCCAACGGCCCGGTTACTGAGCTTGGCATTTCCTTTAGTCTTTCTGTGAGGGGAGACGTTCATTTCACCTCAGGAGTTACACCTAATGGTGCTTGATGTTCATTGCTGAATGGGACATAACCACCCTTGGAGGGGCCTGGTTACAAATGTCAACCCCGCGCTGAGAGCAGGACCATCAGTCGCTGGTGGGGGAAGGGACATTGCAATCTTCTGGACTAAGTCCCTTTATTCCAACGGTAGCCAAAGGGACACACTCCTGCTCTCATTGGCCACCCCAGTGGCCTGTCTCTGCAGCAGCCGCCAACCTCACACCATGGTGTAAAACCCAAGTTTTAAAATCTTCACTACACAGACCCTAAAACCACTAATGATCTTTCTCCTTCCCGGAAAATCAGCCTATTGGGAATTTCCGGTTTTCTGGCAATCTGATTTTTAATGCAAGTCCCTCTCCTCTGCCATGTGCTCTGTGTGGTGACATGCTCCTAGGCTGAGAGGAGACCCCAGACTGACTTCTGTTTTGACCCAGGGCATGGCGGTTCAGGTGTGGGTAACTAGACCTTGTGTCCTTTCGGGGCTTATGGCCACATAGCCTGTATGCACTGTGCTCATGGGTGTCCTTCTCTTGTCTGGGGTCTTTGTTTCTGCTGATGGGCATCTCACTAATGACCTTTGACACTGGCTCAGCCTTCCCAGGCCAAGTTAGTTACCCTCTTCCTGCAAAGAACGAGCCAGTTCTGCTGCCCCCATCTCCTCCCCACCGGGCTGCAGCACATACTCTGTGGACCAGAGGTTTTAATCTTCCCATGCTAGTGCAGTCTGCGACAGCAGCAGAGCCTTGTAGCCCGGTGCCATGGTTTGAGCATTCGTTCTGCGCCCTGACACGTAGCACAGATGGACAACCCCAGCATTAGCCTCATGCTTAGATGTGCGTGAGAGAGACCGGCAGCCCTCGGTTAGCGGGGAGTTACCAGCACTAAGCGACAGGCCTTCTCAGGTGCACTGGTCCTCACTTCCAAAGACCACTCTCCACTGTGATGAGGCCAGAAAGGACTAGGAATTCCCCAGGAACTGAGCCCTGATTGCTGCTGCTTCCTTCCTTCAGCAAAGGCGGGATGCTCCCTGGTTTCCCCGAGAGCCCATCCTCCTGGACAGAGCTGTTGCTCCCCCAGAGCAGTCTCAGGCTGGCCTCTGACGGTCCAGGGATGATGCCTCCCGGCTAATGGATCAGAATCTATGAAAGCAGGTGCTTCTCCACTGAATACAACCCCAGATATACCCACAGAATTAGGAAAGAGTTCTGTGGGTGTTGAATCTGCTTGACTTTCAACACCTCACCCTTAGATACTTAAATGTGCGCGCGCTCACACCACACTGAGCAAAGGATTTCTTCCCCGTTTTCTCCTCTGCCTCTCTCGCCAACCTCTTCCTCTTCACAGTGTGACTTCCGTGTTTGCTTTTATGAATAGCATTTCCTTGGAGTCTGTGCCCACCCTACCTTCCTCCCAGCAGGAAGGAGCAGCCAGGGCCTATAGGGTTCAGTGCATCTGTCCCCAGGGCCCAGAGCCCCGATAGGCAACTTGGTGAGGAAACCTGATGGCTTTCTTCTGCTGCTTTAGGGATGCCACGAGACCCAAGTCACCACCAGGAAGAGGAAGAGGGTGCCCGGTGTTGAACCTGGGCCTCTCTTCTGTCTTTGAATCTTTCTTTAGCCAAACAGCCACGTTCATTCCTACCATTGCCTTCTCACAAAGCACTTCTAGACTTTGAGGATCTAGCAGCGTTTAAGGATCATAACTTTGGAAATGCATTTCTCTTGTGTATAATTTTTTTTACCAAAAATAATTTTTTAAAAAGCAAAATGGTTGGCCCCAGAAGTTTAACACCTTGGGGCGCAATACCCAGGAGCCATCCTGGCTTGTGCTCCATCTGCCCACTCCGTAGTGAATGTCAGGACAGCTGAGGTCATCGAAGGATGACTGTGAACGTGCACTCTTAGCCACACCTGTACCTACGGAAAAGGAGGGGTCAGGGCCAGGACAGAAGAATCCAGCACCCACTGCCCTTAGTTGGTGATCAAGGGTTGTCATGGCAACAGAGCAACAGTGCCAGAAAGGTCATGGCCCTCCAGAAAGACCAGTTGATGAGACAGACACAAGGCAAGGTATTTCCCAGCCAGCCATTGGCCTCAGTGCAACCTGACCAGTGAGGGGAAACTATTTTTGACAAGATGCATTGTGGTTTCTTTCCCGGTGTCCCCAGAACTCCAACATTGTGTGACTAATGGGCGTATAAAATTAAATGTTCCCAAGCAACAGAACATTCTTGCTCTTTGCTACTCCTGAGCAAGATGGGAGGAGGGAGGGGCAGCCAGCGGCTGCAGTGATAAAGATGGCCTTAAAGACCTGGAAACACTTGCAAGATAGTGGCACTTAGTAGGTACACACCCAGGAGATTTCTCTACTTACTGCCTTAGTGCCCGAGGACAAGGACGCCTCCTCCCCCACCCTGAGCGTCCTGATTCTAGGTCCTCATGGTTACAAGTTCCCCTGCAGGGCAACTTCCAGCTTTTCCCCAGGCCCATGTGGCCGGCCGGTGCTTCCCTTTCGCCCTAAGCAACCGCTGCAGGTTCCGAGTGCCCCGCCAAGCTCGCTTCCCCTAGCACCCCGTGGCACGGAGTCTGTCTGAAGTAGATCCACGTTCCCGGTAGCTCCCGTTTCTCCGAGCCCCGTGCCCTGTGAGCGCCACCGCCTCACCCGTGTCCGGGGCTCGCTTCTCTGCCACTTGCCGGCTCTCCTGTTATTTCCCACCTCGTGCTTTTCTTTTCAGCTGAACCTTATTCACAGTGAAATCAGTAATTTAGCCGGCTTTGAGGTGGAGGCCATAATCAATCCTACCAATGCTGACATTGACCTTAAAGATGACCTAGGTAATTGGGGATGGGGTTTGGCACCACCAGCTGTCAGATGAAAATTTATGGAACCCAGAATTTAGGCTTTCCATTTGCCTAGACTTAAGCATGGTCAAGGCAAATCCCCAATCCTTGATTGGCATTTGGTTATAGACCTTAAATATTGACTCACTCTAGGCTGCTCCAAATGGAGATGGTCTCTTATGTCTCATCTATTGTGATTGGCTATTTCCCCTGGATTGCAAATGCATTACCATCTAAATTCTCTTCCATAATGATCAGACTGGCTGCTGGTTCCTTGGGAGGGATTTTAAATCGTGTTTTTTGGTTGTTCTTTTTCTTTCCTTTTTCTTTGTATTTTTTTTAAGCTGAAAAACCTCAGGTAACTACAAAACAATAGTTTCTCCATTTAAGCTTTCATTAGAATGCCAAAGCATATGAAAGAAAGCAAGCTAGATTTTATACCGTGGAGCCATCCTTCATTCAGAAGCAGATTTCCCAGCTCTTGTCCCCAGCCTCTGCTCTGGTGTGGTGGGTGACTGAATGCCACCTGCACGTACTGTACCTGGAGAGTAATCAGGACAGACTTTCTCAGTTTGTCCCTATGCAAGGAGAGCTGGCATCCAACACAAGCTGGAAGGTTCCCTCAGGTGTCCCGCCTCTGGTTTCATTCATGAGAGGGACTGTCAGCTCGAGGCGTGATGAGTACACTCCTGGGGCTGCCTTGCCGGGGCACACAGGCTTCCCAGATGCCTCCAGGGTCGGCGGCATCCACCACTGACCGCAGTGCATTCTCTGTGCATTGTTTCTCGTCAAGGGGCCGCGCCCGCCCACACACTGGCCTTTGCTGAGCACAGACGGGAGCTTGGAAGTGCCCTGGCTGGGATTTGTTCTCTACCTGCTGTAGCCAGATGCCACCTGTAAAACAAAGGGCAGGAGCTGTAAACGGTAATGGTTCTGTCCAAAGTATGTTGAAAGGGTTTGCTGGGAAAAGAGAAAAGCCTGGAACAATACTCCCACCCACTCAGGAAAAAATTACAGGCAACCCTTTGCGTGTATCTGGGCTGTTTTCTTGAGCGGTTTGTTATTCGAAGGGAGGCAAAGATGGTAAATGCCCGGGGAAGAATCAAAGCCTCCAAGTTGACTGCTACAGACCAATGGAGAAACTCATTGTTGTGGTTGGCCTGACAGCCCACGTTTTCAAAGCAGATGCCGTGTTTTGTAACCTTCTCAGTGGGGTGCCAGCATCGTAGAGGCTTCTGCAGGGTGAAGTGGGGCCTCCGTTGTTTTATTTCTTTTAATCTTTGGAAATGATCTCATATGTGTGTTTCTCTCTCTTTTTTTTTTTTGACTTGTCATTCAAATGTTTAATTTAAACATGTCACATTTGATATTCCTCCTCCTGTCCTTACTCCCATCCACATGTGCGCACACTGCGTGGACTGATTGCCCCTTGGGCTCATATGTTGGAATCGACCAGGTAGGCCAGCCCTGCCATTGGGGCGTTAGTAAATGTGCCTGTGCGTGGGTCTCGGTCCAACACAGTTGATCTACATCTGTTTACCTGTTATAGTTGCAAGTTGTTCAGGCTGACATTGCCTCGATCGACAGTGATGCTGTCGTTCACCCGACAAACACTGACTTCTACATCGGTGGTGAAGTAGGTAATGCCGAGCTGGGTGCTGCCGAGTGTGTGTGTGCATGGTCAGTCGGCCGCGCAGACAGCTTGATCCTCTGACAGCTATGCAGGCTGCATTCATTTCGCACTTCCAGCCGTCCCGACCTTCCTGGGGAAGAGCAGCTGGCTGCCAGCCAGTGCATCATGCAGCTGCCCCGTGGGCACTTCTGGTTTGGAAACTGGCTCAGCGGCAGCGTTTCTTCCTCTGCCTCCTCGAGGTGCAGCCTTGTTGGAGACTGGGTTCCCAGAGGTTTCAGTTACAGGCAGGAAGAGCCACTTCAGTGCCCGCACCAGAACAGGCGGGCAAACTCCTGCGCACAGGGCTCTGTGCCCACCCAGGCGTCAGGTGTCAGAAACATGCTCATTCTTGTGAATAGCCTCCCAGCTCAGACACACAAAGGGGTCAGTCACCCTTTCTAAATGTGTTCCCACATGCAGGGTTCAGTCAGGTGGGAGGTATGTTTAACAGGCTGTTCTGGGACAGCACTTGAGAAGTACTGTGCTAGACACAGGGAGCACTTGGGTGTCCCCTGGCAGCTGGCACCCATGGGTCTAGTGTGCTCGGTTGCTCAGTATGGGAGAGCATAAGGGACAAAGGCCCAGCACTGGCCTGAGGGTGTGTCGTGAGGAGGCTTTCCCCACCTGGGAGGAACATGAATCCTAGTTTCACTCTCCACCCATTATAAGACCTGGCCAAGTTGCATAAGCCTCCATGCCTCCTTTTCTCTGCTTGGTAAAGAGGATTATGTATGTAGTTACGTGCATCTGTGATTAGACACATATGTGCTGGGCCTAATCAGTGTTCTGAGTGTGGACCCAAAGGTTGCGTCCAAAGAGAAGGATGGCTTTCCTAGCCAGCACAGAGTCCTGGAGGATGAGATGAGGAGTCCTGGGTGTTAGGTACAGATAGGTTAGGACTGCACTGCCCAACTCGACTCTGTCACCGGCAGAGCCTGCTCTCACGCTTGCTTCAGGCATTGTAGTTCGGGCTGATGACTCACCTGGGCATTTTGGATTTCAGACATGGATGGAAAAGTGAACAGTTGGCAGGTGTGCCATGCCAAAATGAAACCAGGCTGCAAGCAGTTGAGGCCCTCCTAAGAAGGCAGCATAAAGAAAGACGCTCCCTTTCTCAACTCAGCAGAAACTTGGTGGGAAGGACGTACTTATGTGGAGAAAAGTAAATAAACACGCAGCACAGGTCCGACCTTGTCAGCTGGGCATGCGTGAGGCCTGCTCATCCTGTCATCCAGGGTGCTGGATGCAGTGGGGACTGTGGAGACCCCAGGCAGAGTGTCTCACTCAGGCCCGGGGCACTGCTGGCTCTGTGGGAGGCTCCTACTCAGCAGAACTGGCCAGAAGAGGGGAGAGGGAAGTTTAGAGACAGGGTTGCAGCCCACTAGGGAGGGACATGCAGAGCAGACTCTGTCCTCTCCAAACTGGGACTGGCCTTGTTGGGTAGTGACAGTGCTGACACTCTACCGGACACATGCACAGAGATTGCTACCTTCTGTGGCTCATAAGCAGTGTGGATCAGAAAGTGTAGCCAAGGCCTTGCTACCATCTCTGTCACAGCTAGGAAAAGCAGGAGGAGGAAAGCCTGCCAGGTGGGAACCCAGTCTTCCAAAGGCCGCCTCTGTGCTCTCTGCCTAGAGATCCAGTCCAAACTAGTACTGACCTCAGATACCTTGTACAATCCCAAAACAACAATAATCCAGATTCGTGCGTGGCCTCAATTGGTTCCAGCTCCCACGTTGATGTGAGAGAAGGGAAAAGAGGGAGCTAGGAAGAAATGGCTGCACTTTGCCTTTTTGGTGTGAATTCCTGAGTCCCGAGACTGCTGGAAGGAGGATTGGAGTGCAGGGATGCTTAGCCCAGTGATTAACTTCTACCCATCAAAAGTTCTTTCTAACAGTGAAATAGACCACAGGCTGAGCCTGACATTTGTCCAAGCCTAAAGTTTTGCTTAGGCTGTTTTGAACACTGATACTTATGCCTGCTTTCTAAGCATGAAATAATGTTCTTGTCCTCATGGGAGTAACACATGTTTATGCTTGGGGGCGAATCAGCCGATTGCTTTATGATTAACCCTGAAGTTGAGCCTAAAAAGCAAGAGCCTTACATTAAGAGTGTTGACAATATGGTTGAAAATGGGCCTGTTTCTTGTTAAAAAGTACACGTGTGTCTACATGAACATGTGCATACATATGTGTGTGTAGGAGTCTAGTCCTGACTGGGTTGATTGCCTGTGACCCTAGGGTTCAGTTTTTAAGTTTGAGACATGCATTAAGTGTATTTTTAGCTTGCAACTTCACTTCTAATTACAGCAATGTTTAATTATAAGTAAAAATATTTTTAAAGTAAACACTTTTCCTAAGATAAAACACTTTTAATTATAAAGCAGCCTATTTTCTTAGGAGATGTTGTATATCTTAACAGGGAATCAGTGATCTTCATAAGTGAAATGCTGACTTTATTTTCCAAGTTGCTCAGTCCTCACCTAAGAGTAGATGTGACAGAGAATGTGAGCCTTAGCAGCCAACAGAATGTTGTCCCCTCTTTACACTTGAGACAGGTTAGAAGGAAGACTAGACTCATAAGCTGGTAGGTTTGGACCCCAGGCTCCTTTTCCTCAGCTGCATGGATGTTTTAGCTGAACCTCTATGGGGTCTCACATCTGGACCGTATCTACTTTTGAGTGGTAGAGCGGGGACACAAGGCCCAGAGTGTCCTCAGAGACACAGGGCACATTCAGTTGCTACTCTGGTGCCAGTTTGCTATGGACATGGAGCAGCAGCAGGTGGGAGACTTAGAAAATCCAGGGTGCTTTCAGGGAGGCAAAGGCACAGTAGCACTCTGACCTGTTGAGGACAGACACAGGATCCACCGTAAGCCTCTCAAGCCCGGTCCTGTCTTAGCCGAGGACTCCTCACCACTCTCATCCATGTTCCTTGGGCTCGTGCAGTGACAGTGACGGTCTTACCCGTGACAGAACTCAGGGTATTCATTGCCTTTCACTTGCAGACACTTCCTTGGGTTAATCCAGGCCCGAGGAGCACGCATGTACACAGGACTGACTCTGATGAGACTGTTCATTCCAATCTGGGTTGGTACTTTCCAATACTTGACCAACCCAGGTACACATAGCCTTTCCAAGAATAGATGGTGAATCTTAAGGGGAGTAGTTCATCCTCTTCAAGGAAAAGGACTTTAAAATGCACAAAACTGAGGAACCAGAGCTTAAGGAAGACTAGGACTCTGTTCAGGGTGAGCTGCTGTTTGCCACAGCTGAAACTGCTGCTGGCGGTCCCCATGAGCCGTGGCGCCCTAAGTTCTCAGAGGCGCTGGTCGTCTTGACTTTCCCGGCAAGTGTCCCAGTTTCAGAAAGACCTTCTTAAAGCTGGGTCCTAAGAGCCTGACGCCTTCCCAAGCACTATGCAATATCAGTTGTTGGTCTTTAAGCTCTGCTTCTGATGTTTTCCTCCTTCCCCCAAAGCAATTCCAAATCATTAATGTAATTAAGAAAATATTGTCTGAGACCATTTTTTTTCTTTCTTTCTTTTCTCTATTTATTTAATTCACATGTGACACCAAGGCTGCAAAATAGGAACTAAGCATGTAGTGCCGGCCCAAAGGCGGCCAAACGGGAACACTTTCTCCTTGGCTTCCTTCCAAGAGTGCTGACTGCTTGAGGGGAGGAGCGTGTGCTACTGTTTTCACAGACACCCTTATTCGGGGCTTCTCCCCAAGATAAGCCCCTTAGCAGACGCATTGGAAGCCAATGCCACCCGGCTCCTCACGCCAATGGAAACCATGCAGTTCAGGCATCTTTGCCAAGAACAGATGCCTCCTTCATATCTCTGGCATCCCCACCTCAGCCACCCCGAGAGAGGGGCGGCACCAGAAACAACTGTAGTGCCATAGTGGCCCAGGGCAAAGCCTTTCCAGGTTTTACTCCCTGAGAAGCCCAGGCGTGGGTCCTGTTTCGCAGCCTTGTGAAAGTGTAGCTGCTCAAACCAGTTAAAGTATGTAATCAAGTGACCTGTTGAGTGTCTGCGTGCCTCAGATGGGGTGGCACTCTGACCCTGCCCTGCCCTTACCTAGGAAACACACTGGAAAAGAAAGGTGGCAAGGAGTTTGTAGAAGCTGTTCTGGAACTTCGGAAAAAGAACGGACCCTTGGAAGTAGCTGGAGGTAAGGTGGGAAGGGCCCTGTGCTCGTCCGGTGCGGCTTGCACCGCGCTGGGGAAGAGCTGAGAGTTAGGGTTCAGAGCAGCGCCACCGTGTCTGCACGGTAGAAGCCCTGTGAGCTTGATCACTTAGAGCCCGGTGCGCGCATGGTCAGCAGTGCTGAAGGCCCGGGAAAACCACCTTCATACTTAAAAGCTACTCATGGTAGCCCCATCTGGTGTCTCCATCTCAAACGCAAAGGAGTTACAGAAGCCAGGTTCGACAGATCTGAGAGCTGGAACAACCGAGGGTGAGATGGGGCCACCTGCAGCCCTGCTGGCAGCAACCTTCCTCAGCCAGCTGTGCTTCTAATGGGAAACATAAACACCCGCTCCTCGAGTGCCATAACCACCGCTCCGCTGGAGAGGGACGAAAAAGACCGGGGACGTCCATGGGGGACGAGCTGAAGTCAGGAAGTAGGGCTCAAGTTTTCGGACCTTAAGGGGGTTAGCAGGCTTGAAGAAAAGGGTTTCGGGGATCCATCAAAGGGGAGGGGCACGAAGACAGACCCTCACCTTCCTCAGTTCGGACTCTGCAATCCTGGATGCCCATTTTGTCAAGGCCTTCTGTTTTAAAAGTAAATCTTGACTAAAGGTGGACATGGGTGATTACACACATCTATAGAGGTTCTCTCGGGTGAGGAGCTGCCTTGCCCAGCGATGAAATGTCACCCGCATCCTGGGCCTAGTGTCACGGTCCTGTAGCAATGAAATAGGAGCTATGATCTGTGCCATGCCTCTTCTGTTTTCCTGTAAGGAGCACCGCGGGCAGAGCACCAATGAAAAGACTCTTCCAGGCGGTCCCACCTCAGGCCAGCCTTGCGCGGGGGTGGGCACAGGCAGAGGTGACTGCAGCAGGGGCTGCTGGCCACGCCCACCGTGCTCCCACGCAGGCCCACCAGTGACTCTCGGCACATGATGTGGTCTGACGGGAGACAGCTTGGCACAACCGAGCCATGACTGTGGGAAGGCTGCTGGGATGGTCCAGGTGGCTCTTGCTTGTCTTAATAGCATCTTTTGATGTCCGTTCTAACTTCTGGACTCAGATGATCTTATCTCAGCCTCTCAAGTGCTGGGGTTATACCTGGCTTAGACTATTTTGAAAAGTATCAGTACAGTAAACCCTACCCCTGCCCAGAGACAATCTGTTAATGTGTTCTATTCTAGCCCCTTCCCAACCGGCTTAGCGCCAACTTCAAATGCTGCTAACCATAGGGCAGAGCATGGCGACCTAGTGAGCACAGCCCTACCACTGCTCATGGCACCACGAGACCCTACAGAGTGCCCTTAATGACACCCATGGTGCAGTGCTAATCCTTCAGCAGACAGGTTTTGATGCTCAAGCAAACCAAGAACGCGAGTG
The DNA here is from genome assembly GCF_017639785.1 of Mesocricetus auratus. Taxonomy (NCBI): domain Eukaryota; kingdom Metazoa; phylum Chordata; class Mammalia; order Rodentia; family Cricetidae; genus Mesocricetus; species Mesocricetus auratus. Next base: position 75,995,217 of record NW_024429196.1, on the reverse strand, counting down.
TCATCCTGTCGCAGCTCCTGAAGTGAATGGCCCCAGAACTGCTCCAGGAGACAGGAGGCCAGTTACAGCTCCAGAACTGAGGCTGTGTCCTTAGATTTCACAAAGCAGAGGGGACAGTCGTGGAGAGGTGTGGCTGGACACCGGCCACCTCCAGGAAGGGAAGAATTGCCTCTGAGAGCCAGTCTTGTTCTGTCACCGTGGACAGGATCAGGTCACACAGCTAGGCTGCCACTCCTTCAAAGCCTTGCGCTCCAAGGCTGTCTTGGCTTGTGTGTAGCGTGTTAGAGATCCATCGTAGTTACTCGCTGACATTCAGTGGAACTGGTGTGTAAGGCCTCACCACACACTTCTGCGGCAGGGGAGTCACTGGCATTCTTCTGCAGGTCCTGGTAGCAATTGGTTGAATGCCACTGTCCGGGTGGCGGGGAGACAACCGCAGAGTAGTTCCCAGCTCAAGCTGACGGTAGAGCCATAGCACGGAGGGAGCTGCAGTGGTCCTTGGGCACAGGCCCACAGAGGCAGCTAGGGGGCACTGGAGAGCAGGAGAGCGGGTGTGGGTCTGGCCTCTTGTGACAGATGCTGCTTCTTGTCCCTTCCAGCCGCTGTTAGTGCGGGCCACGGCCTGCCCGCCAAGTTTGTGATTCACTGTAATAGTCCAGTCTGGGGTGCAGACAAGTGCGAAGAACTTCTGGAAAAGACGGTGAAAAACTGCTTGGCCCTGGCTGACGACAGGAAGCTGAAGTCCATCGCCTTCCCATCCATTGGCAGCGGCAGGTATGGGCAAAGGCGTTCAGCCATGTCAGTCACGGTGTCTCTTCTGCAGCCACGGCCCCTGCGTACAGAGCTGTCTGTCGCTCGACAGTCCAAAGAATGCAGTGTGTGCTGGGCTGGGTAGTCCGCTTGGCTCTTATACACTTCCCGATCTTTCAGGGTTCCGGTTCCCAGCATCCACCCGGGGTGGCTTTCAAGTGTCTGTGACTCGAGCTTCCAAGTAACGCGCTCTTGGCCTCGCAGGCACCTGTACACAGGTCGCACATGCGGAGATGCATACGCATGCATTTAAAACGATTAAAACGGCGATGTGCTGATGAGTTAGGAAGATCAAGTCATTGACAGACAGACAGACCTCACGGAGCCTTGAGGGGCACTAAGAACCTGGGGCATTCAAACAGGAGTGGGGACACAGGGAGAGAGAAGGAGGAAAGGGTCTTTCCAGGACAAGCCTGTAACTGTGTGATAGCCCAGCCTTGGATTGCCGTAGAGACTTTGACAAAGACAGGGGCTGTGCCCAGTGTTTACCGCTGTAAAGACACACTGTGACCATGGAAACTCACAAAGGAAAATATTTCATTGGGCTGGCTCACAGTTCAGAGGTTCAGTCCATTGTCATCCTGGCAGGAAGCATGGTGGCTGCAGGCAGACATGGTGCTGGAGAGGGAGCTCCGAGCTCTACATCTGGAAGAGAGAGCACCGCTGGGCCTGGCTTAAGCTTCTGAAACCACAGAGCCCATCCCCAGTGACACACGTCCTCCGACAAGGCCACACCTCCTAATATTGCCATTCCTTATGAGCCCATGGGCATTTTTGTTTAAACTACCACACTCTACTCCCGGCCCCATGGGCTTGTAGCCATTCCATAAAGCAGAAATGCATTCAGTCCAACTTCAAAAGTCCCTGTAGTCTATCAGCCTCAACCCTGTTTAAAAGTCCAGAGTCTCTTCTGAGACTCATTGTGATCTCTTAACTTTAATACCCTGTAAAATTAAATAAGCAGGCCACATACTTTTAGCATGTAACGGCACAGGATATACACTACAGTCCCGAATGGGAGCATAGTGAGGAAACACAGAGCCAACGCAAGACCAAGAACCAGCTGGGCACACACCTAACTGCATCCCCATGTCTGACGTCAGAGTACTCTTCAGATCTCCAACTCCTAGTAGCTTTCTTGCTGCAACACATTCCTTTCTCCTGGGCTGGTTCCACTCCCCATTAACAGCTCTCCCTGGCATCTCCAACATACGGGGGTCTCCAAAGGGAACGCAGGCTTCACCTTTTACAGTTTCATGCAGTGGTCTCCCTAGGTCTCCATTCAGGGACACCCCTGACGCATGTCTAGCCCCCTTAGCCATAGAGGGAGGTGGATCCAAGGTAGGACAGAATGAAAATATCAAAAGACAAGCACTTGGGGTTAAGCTCTGCCCGGCTCCTGCTCATCATGTACCCCAGGTGGCAAGTGAGACCGGCTCTCAAAATCAGACAGAGGACCAGTACTGGGGCGGTACAGTCCTTCTGCAGCTGGGTGTCGAGGTCAGACTTAGCTGTAACCCACTCCTGGGGTCTGGCGGGCAGCCGGGCCCCGCAGAGGTCATCTTGCTCCACCGTGCAGCAGCTGACCAATGGCATGGAAACAAACCCTCACACCGAGAAGCAGGCATAGCGGTCCGTGTTGAGCATCTCGAGGCTCTGAGAGCCTCACTGTGGAGGGGCAGGGCACACTGGGAACATCAGGCCGCTAACCCTGTCTGCTACCAGCTTGGGAAAGGCCGGGCGTGAAGTGCAGTGAAGACACTTGGGGGGGCGGGCTCTAGCTGTCAGGAGCTGAGACCCCAGGGAGCACTGCCTGGGTGTCTGTACTGGCAAGGTGTGTGTGTGTGGTCCAGACGGGGCGCCCACCTTCCTTAGGAAGCCCATCCAGTTTTGAGGCTCTGTCTCCCCTCTGCTGTTGGCAGGAGGGGATAGGGGCAGTGATTGGCTGGGCCCTACAGTGTGCCGCCCTTCCAGGCAGCTTGGGCCCTGCAGGGTAAAAGCAGCTCTTGGCAAACACCCCCTCCCCCCTCACAAGAACTATGGCGGGCAGAGGCCCCTGCTTCCCTTTTAGGGCGTCGCTGAGACCTCACACCCTAAGTGACTCCCCCACGGTCAGCGGTTACCGACCCTGTTTCTCTGGAGGCTTTGGTGGCCCCGCTGCAATGGCAGGCGGTGCCCGTCCCAGCCCTCCCTCCCGGGCCACGAGCTGTAGCAGATCCTCCCCCACACAGTGCTGACAGAGGTCCTCCAGTCCTCGGTGGTGTTCACTCAGGGAGTCGTATACAAAACTAGGCCCTCCAGTTAGTGAAGGGCTCCTGAGTAGAAGAGAATGAAAGCTCGGTCGCTCGCACCCACGCCTGCCGCTGGCTCCCACCTGCCAGCACATTCTGCAGGCGCCATGCCAGCGCAGGAGCTCAGCCCGCAGACCTGGGGGTTCCTGGGAAGTGCGGTGGGGTGGGTGGCTGTGTCCCCCGACTGCCCATCTCCACCCCAGTCTCTCGTTAACACCGTGCATAGGCGTCATTTGAAAAGTCAGTCGGCACCAGAAAGCTGAGTGTGGTGGCTGACCTGTACTACCAGCCCTGGAGGACTGAGAAGGGAGAGTTGCTGCAGGTTCGAGACCAGCCTGGCTACAGCGTGAACACACAGCAGAGCTGAGCCTTCCCAATGCCCTTTGCATCTGCTGGGCAAGCGTCTACCCGGGCCCCAGAGCTCGTCGTAGACGTGGATGTGTTATGGGTGTCAGGGCACCTCCCAAAGGAGGCTCGAGATCTTTCTTTTTATCGTTTTTTTTATTCTAGCAGGGCTTCTGGTCAGAGCTTAAGCAGCCATACCTACTGCTTCTACCTCCCTTAGAAGGTCTGCTCTTTGGCATTATGGTACTGTACTGTGTGACCTCTGGTAAATGAATCAGTCTCTCTGTTCTGGGCCTTCCTTAATAAGGGAGGCCATGGGGTCTCCCCTTCTTCACAGATGGTTCTGAGGCTCAGTTAATTAGTGCCTCGGATGCGCTTTGATCTGCCCTGATGAAAGGTGCTTCTGAAGAGCAAGGCAATAGCAACCTTTATTGGAGGTAATAATTTCACGCTCTTTCATACGGCTATTGGGAAATTCTTAATTGAAGCATAAAAGCAATTCTCATAAAAGAACATCTGTTATTACAAACTTATTTACATTTTTCATGGAGTAAAAGTTTTTAAAAATAACCAATGGGAAGCCTTTAAAGGGCGGAATGCCAAAGGCAGCACATGTGTAGGCTCCCCTGGCCACATCTGCCAGGCAGACCTCATCCACAGCCACGCACACAGCTGCCCTTGCTTTCATGGGGGAGAGAATGGGATTATATCAGGCCAGCCAGTAAATCAGTGGGGTTAAGAGGGGGAAAGAAAACGACTTGTTTGCGGCACCCAGTGTCCCCGGCATAGAAGTCACGGTGGAATACAAACACAGTGACCTGCTGGCGATGGCCCCCAGAGGTACTGGCCTGCTCCTGCCACCCTCCGGCTTTGACTGGGGGCAATGGAGACCCCATTCATGTAACCCGGTCTTTGTCACACCTTGTGATGTTAGACATGAGGAAGAGACGCCTCGTGGGGCAGCACACAGGGACGTGTGTGTGTGTGTGTGTCACTATCCCTCAGATTTATGAACCTAGAAGGAAAGCTACTTGTACTTTGCAAACACCATTTATGGGTATTCACGGAGCCCCAGACACGGCTAGCAGCAGTATCTCTACTGTCAAGCCCACTCAAAGGTTAAAGAGCATCCGAGGTCACACAGCTCATCCTTGGCAGAGCTAGAGTTTCCTGTCAGGCAGGCTGCACCCCCCTGCGTGCCCAGGACCCCTGCCCGCATGCCCACGGTGTATAGATTTTTCTGGGAAATGTGGCATACTTCAGCATTGCCTGAGCTGCCAGGGGACAGCAGTGTCCTGTACCCAGGGGTGACTTTAGAAAGAAAGGGGACCAGAGCCCACCATGACGTCCTCTGGCCTTGGGATAATGTTAAGTCCTGGGGACAGCAGCATGACACAAGAAACCTAATACCAGACAAAGTGATCATATAGGTGATAGCCATGTCCCCACATTACCCATAACTCCCCACTTCTCCCTCCAAGACACCTCTGGGACGTGGTTGCTGACTGAGATTTTCTGGGGTCTCCAGCTGGCCTGCTCCTCACAGTGGCCTTTACACCCCTGGAGGTGAGAAGGCTTGGTGAGTCCCACACAGCAGAGGATGCTGCAGGCTAGGGGACCTGGAACCTACCCCCAGATCTGGCTCTTATGAACCCAGCTTTCCATGGACCCCAAGCATCCCATGCCTGCCTGGCCCGACAGAATCCTTGCGACGCCTTTGCACTAGCTGGGGAGTCTGGGGCCAGCTGTGGAGAAAGGGTGCTTCAGCACAGTGGGAGTGGCCCCGGGGAGGCTCGCACGGCGCTAGCGTATGCCCACAAGGTCCCAGACAGGTAGAAGAGGGGTCAGTCCCGCGTGAGGTACTGAGAACACTAGCCACAGCTGAGAGCAGGGGGGTCTGGGAGGGAATCACAGACGACTTAGTGGCATCTCCTCACGCCTGGGGAAACAAGTGCTCGCACCCTGCCCAAGAGCAGCGGAACCCTCTCAAGTCTGTGCGACCTGCCCACGTTAGAGAAGGCAGAGACTTGGCAAGACTGCGGCGGCCATACAGACGGGGACTGAGGCAGGACCTGTACCAAGGAGCCCATGCTGTGTGTGCCAGCAGCCAGACCCACCGCCGTCCAGTACAACTGGGCACCACACGCTGGTTGGCAGCTCTCCGGCAAGCTGAGGCCGGCCGGCACTGGTTACAGAGCCTACAGTGACTGTGACGCCAGCCGCAGTCACCCAGTCACAGCTGCCTGAGGGTTTGGGGTAGTACTCCACCACAGGAACCTTGAGGATGATCCCGAGAGACAAGTTCCCTCTACTGGGGGCCCGGTCACACCCTGATGCTTAACACACATTAGCGTCACCTGTCCTCTGCCTTCACAGGGCTGGGCGAGTCACAGACACAGGGATCTCTGTGCAGTCAAGAAGTCTACAAGCTCTCCGCTGCCCCGCCTCTGCCCTGGGGGAAGGGGCAAATAGTCAGGTCACCTGTGTGCTGAATGAGGGGCTAGACAAGGCGCTGCCCCCACCTTTGGGGTGCAGGGATGGTGTGTGACGGGTCAGCATCCCACCCACGCATTTGCCACCCGTGCCAGCAGCACAAGGCGAGCGCCTACCTTGCTGCTGCTGTCTCGATGACCCCGGCGGGGCCGCTACTTCAGGCATGGCTTCCTAGGACAAACAGGTGCACGTTCACCCAGCAGGAGGGTTTGCTGGGTGCTGCTGCTGGCGTAAACCTCCAAATCCAGATTATGGAGTCCCGCTCTGCTGCCTGCAAGTAGAACACAGTTCCTAAAGAGGGGTCACAGACCTTGGGGGAGGGGGGACACCAGGTTCAGACTTAGGACACAGCAACAGGAGAGAACTGGGAAGCACTTGAGGGTCTGCCAGCGAACGCCGAACCAGGGAGGAGTGACCAGCGGTGCGCCTAGGAGACTGGCCTGCAGTCGGGGGAGGCCTGGTCCACAGCAGTGTCTACACCACAGCAGTGTCTACACCACAACAGCACTCCCACTTGGTATGCTGAGCTACGGTCAGAGCTGGACACCAGGCACGCCTGTGGCTGAGCACACCGGAGGTCAGCTTGTGGCCTGGCTGGGGAATTGCAGCAGGCAGTTCCTCAGCTCCTCCAGCTCCGTTCACCTGAGCAGGTTTACAGGGACAGGCAGGCCTCCTGCGCTGACTGAGCGCGGCACCTGCCGAGCACGGCACCTGCCGAGCACGGCCTGGGCCTTCGCATGCAGAGAACAGCTCCCATATCTATCCAGGTTATGCGCATGGGCCTAGGTCTGCCCGGTCCGGCAACCCTCTATCTGCTGGGTCTGAGGGCAGGACACAGGAACACTCAGAGAGTTAGTTGTGGTCTGCACTGTTGGACTGAGCTCTCCACAGCAAAGGTCAGATGTAACCTCCTCCACCAAGCCCATCCAGCGTACCCCCTCTGCGCTCCTCCATACCTAAGGAAGGGAGTCATGGCCCTGTGCCCAGCTGGCCTTCAGATCTGAGGCAGCCAGCTTGGCTACCTCACTATATAGTCCTATTTTTGTCCTGTCCCTGTCCTCCAGCCTCGCTAGCTCACCAGGGTCACTCTGGGATAAAACCAGACTGCAGTGTGCAGAGAGTCCCTAAGCCTTAACGCACCCCACTATTTCACACAGCCTGGGAACATGCCCTGAGGTGATGCCGCCCTCTAACAACAAGCTGCCTCCCTGAAGTGTGTGGGACTGCCCAGGTCTCCTAGGTGATAGCAGGTCACCAAAGAGTGTTTTCCTGTGGCCATGTGACACCTTGGACACTAGCGCTGTGGAAAATGTGGCTCCCAGGTGGTTCCGAGTCACAGGCACACAGTGCAGAAGGCTAGGGTGCTGTGAACAGTCTCACCCCGTGTGTGCAGAAGACTAGGGTGCTGTGAACACGTCTCACCCTGTGTGCAGAAGACTAGGGGTGCTGTGATCACGTCTTCCACCAGGTCAGGCCAGCCCCCCTGCACTGAACCCCTATAGGCGCACACACAGTATTGGCCAGGACAGGCTCATGAGCACTGAGCTGCCAAGTTCTGAGTTCATATTCTAAGTTCCGAGCTCCATATGGCATCTTCAGTGGAACCACACACAGCGACAGGATATACTGCGCTGGACACTTTGGTGATATCCTGAAGTCAAGAGCTACTTGGCCCAGAGTTCTGCTCTGCACCGTAGTGCTGCCCTGCCCGTGGCTGTGATACTAACCGATTCATTTGGAGATGGTTTCTGGGTCCAGCAGCCCTCACCGCCATGGCACTCAATAAGACCGGCATACAACTGGAGGCCAGAGCTACTTGGAGACCCCCCTGGCCATGATGGGCTGACACTGGCTGGTGCCTTAGCAGTCTGACGCTAATGGTGGTTCCAGGGACAATGGACAGAAGAAACAGAAGCTTATACACCTCGACCAACTCATGCACACCCAGAATTCCTTCCAGAACGTTCCCTGGGTGCTGCCTCCCTGTAAAGACTGCATCCCGTTTTTCCTGTGCCCACGGATGCCTGGCTATTGTCTGTCATCTTGTGAGTGCTAGATGGCTGTCTGGATGACGCTCTACAACAGCCTTACTTTTGGTTTTGAATGAGTTGCTTGTTGAGTCGGAGACGACACAGTGGGCCGCAGGTAGACAGCTAACGCCACACCAGGTGCTTACAACACCCAGCAGAAGCGGGCTCTAGAAGCCCAGCAGAGAGAAAACGTAAACACGTCTGTAGCAAGTAGCACAAAGACATCAGAAGAGGCAGCAGAGACGAGCTGAGGAGCCCCACCAAAGGTGCAGCTCCCCATTAAGGGAGTTATAAGCAGTGTCCAGGCATGGGCGTCTCATTCCCACCACAGGATGACAGTAACCATGGTTAGAAACGGTTTGCCCTCTGGTTGTGTTCAAGATCTGTTTTTAATGCCATTGGGCTGTTTGCTCTTCTTTCTCCTGTGTCAGAGCCGGTCTTTCCTCAGGACAAGGAGTCTAGGAGGACACCTGAGATGCTCTGAGACAGGGGAGGGTCACATGCTGGTGGCGGGTTCACTCCCAAGTGCAAACAGTACACGGCAGTTCTCTGATCAACTCTTCCCGCAAGGGCTCTGGTGCACCCCTGTGGGAACACCTCCAGGGCTCAGTAAGCACCAGCCCAGAGGGAGGACCGTGCAGGGGAAGCTGAGGTGGGCTCATAGCGGGTGCCTGAACACTGACTGACCTCTGTGTTCTCGTCTACAGGAATGGGTTCCCGAAGCAGACGGCAGCCCAGCTCATTCTGAAGGCCATCTCCAATTACTTCGTGTCCACTATGTCATCCTCCATCAAGACCGTGTACTTTGTGCTTTTTGACAGTGAGAGTATAGGTATCTATGTGCAGGAAATGGCCAAGCTAGATGCCAACTAGGCCAGTGATCCCTAGAGCCAGTAAAGACCGTGTCCCCCACCTCCAACTGGAAAGAAAAAGAAAAAAAAAGCCCTTTGCTCTTACTGGGGGGTGGGACTCCTTTCCTTCTCAGTTTCGCTCTTCTGGGGAAAATGAGGTTTTGGTTTCCAGTTTGATTGTTTTTGACCTTCTAAAATGTTTTCTGTTAGCACTGATAGTCAGCATTGTCCTTGTTAAGCACTGCGGTCCAGACCGTGTCTGACTTAGTTAACCTAGGGGATTTTATAGTTTTACTTTAATGAAGTCTGGACTAACACAGAGCTGTGAGGAGGACGGTCCCTCTCCTGTGTCGCAGCAGCAGGAAGCCCCATTTGTAACGTGTGTTGTGACGCTTTACTGTACATCCAGTGGCGTTCTTTTTCCTTGTTTTTTTCCCTCAGAAAAAAATCATAAAATTTGCAACAGACCTAACTTTTGTTTACTTTTTGTCTTAATGATAGATTTGAAAATGAAAAATGTTAACAGAACTGAATCTGTTGTCCTTAATTATATTTGCAATTTGAAATTTGTGTGAATTGATTTAGTAAAATGTTAAACTGTTGTGACTGGCATGCTTTGCATCCTTGTTCCTGTGAGCCTCAGGCCAGTCTCCCTAGGATGTGGGCCTCCTTCCGCAGCCTACAACCCAGAAGGCTCCCCCGACAGTCCCTCTGCTGGCCCTAGGGATGTGCAGAGAATTCATGTAGAAATCTTCAAATCCCCTGAGCGTGGTTGGGGATGTTAGCCCCATTTCACAGAGAAGGAAGGGCGTGTACTCAGAGCCGCAGGTGGTAAGTGGCGGGTACAGAGACCATGACCTCGGACTCTGGGCCAACCTTCTCCTGCCCTCCTGGCCCCTGTCTGTCTCTGACTTGTACCTGGGCTCTGTGGATAGAACTAAAGCCTCAGCCCCTCTGCTGGTTTGCATTTGGTCACATCCCTGAAGGAGGACCCCTGGCAAGAGGGTTCCCCAAAGACATTCCGCCACTACCAAGGACGCAGGATGTCCTGCCACTCAAGGGTCAAAAGTGCCTTAGGGAAACACAAGACGCCTTTCGCTTCGTGGGCACTTGTGACTTAGTCTGGCTACCAAAGAGCACAGAAGCTGGAAGTGTCCACAGAGCATGGATAGAGGAAAAGATCTCTTTTCTCCCTGGTGTGGTGGCGCATGCCTTTAATGGCAGCGTGGAGGCAGGGGCTGGTAGAGCCCTGTGAATAAGAGACTGGCTGGGGCTGTATGGCCTGTGTCTCAAAAGACACAAGGGGAGCAGTCTCAGCAGTAGACACAACCTAACTCAGACCTGAGCAAGACTTTCACAACCTTACTCTTCTGCCTCACTTTTGAAAAGAACCAGATTGTTTTGCTAGGCTTGGATTGTCTCATCTCTTGTTAGAGCAAGGCTTAGTTTGGCACTGATTTCCCAGGGGATGTCTCTTCAAACAGGAACCCGGACTTTGTTAGGGGAGCCGCTCCATCTTCGAGAGCATCACTCCTACGTGTAGCCGCTGCAGGGGCACAAGTAGGGACTGCCGTTCGCTGGTAGTTTTGGCATCTGCCGTGTGCCAGGCGCCGTCGTTGAGGCCTTCCTGGGCAACATCGCCCATGCTCCTTGCTATCACACCAAAAGGCGGGGCCTGCCGTTAACCACGCCCCATCTGGGAACAGTGCCTGAGGGTGATTTGCCTGGGAGGTCAAAAGATGACCCCTGAGCACAGACCCTGGCGCTGGTCACTGACAGTCCACCTGGCCTTGGTGGCAGTTCTAACTCAAGAGAATGGAACCTGTCGGGTACTTACTGAAATGTCCAGAAGGAGCCCAGGTTTAAATGGCTTCTTTGAGACTTGGGTTTCTTTACCTTTGGAGCAATACCAGTAAAGCAATGCGGAGTGTCTGAAGACCGTCCACTAGATGTCGCCCAAAGGATTGGGAAAGGACCCAGAGAATGGCAGGAAATTTCTGTTTTGTTTTGTTTTTGTTTTTTTTTTTTTGGGCAACTGCACAAAAGAATTCATTGCATTTAGCAGGGTTTGCATGAGTTACCAAAATCACCTAAATGATTCTAGATTTTGAATTTCCAGTGTACAATGGTTTCTGGGGTTGTGCACATTAAAGAAACTTCAGGGAAACGGAGGAGGAGAAGGTCTAGCTGAGATTCCCAGCATCTGTAAACCAACTAGTTGGTTTCTAAAAATGGGTCAAAACGTGTTCTCTGCCACCAGCCTCCTGTTTGAAGGTGGGGGCTGGGGGAGACTCATGGCTTCTAAGAAATGCATCTATTGGGGTTGGAGAGGTGGCTCAGCTTTTGTTAAAGGCTAGGCTCACAACCAAAAATGTAAGAAATGTATCTGCAAGGAACCTTTCCTCTGCCTCCACTCAGAAGACCAAGCTTGGGTTAGTAAAATGCGCATACAAATTACTGTGAAGGGATGATGCAGGCCCTGAAGTGTCCTTCCGCAGCCCAGGGTATCCTGCGACAAGCTAAGCAAATGCCATGGAACAGAGTCCCCATGTCCATCCAGACTTCAGGACCATATACCCTTGTATTCCAAAGCTGCTCCAGAAAACAAACTCACCCCTCACTTAGGAAACAGTTTTTCATGTGTGTGGGGGGGGCATATGTGCACATCCTGCTCTGTTGTGTTTACTTAAGACAGGGTCTCTTACTGAACCCAGAGCGTGACTGGCAGCCAGCAAACCAACATGATTGTCCTCCCTCTGCCTGTCACAACACTGGTTGTCACAGCCCCGTGAAGCCACAGCTGGAATTTTTATCTTAATTTTTTTGTGGGTGTTGTAAGGATTCAGGCATTACACTGGGCTGCCCCTGTCACCTGGCAGGATGCTCTCAGGCAGAAACCTGTTCAGCCCAGGGTTCCACGAGTACAGTCTGCACGCAGGTGCAAAGGACCCTTTAAAAGACAGACCCGCCCACTTATGCCCTCTTTCCGCTCTTTTGGCTGTCTGTATCTCTTTCCCGCTGTTCCCCTGGGGCGGACAGGACTTTTCCTGTCTCCCTCCTCTTTTCTGTCCTCTCTCGGTCTCTTCTCCCCTTTTCTCTTTCCTTCCCTTTCTAATAAAACTTCTCACTTTCACTCTGTCTGACTGGCATTTTTGTCCCTCCGCCTCGGTCAACCTCGCCCAACATGGAATCCGACAAAGTTCCCCACAAATATCGTCATAACAGGCGCTGTGGACTTGAACTCAGGTCCTAATGTTTCCACAGCAAGCACTCTTACCCACTGAGCCATCCCCACCCCCTCCCCTGACTTGTTTCTGAAGAGCAACCCTCGCCCATGGTGGTGGGGGCTCCACCCTGAAAAAAATCCACGGGTGCTCTCAGCAGCCTCCTCCAGGAGCTTTCAAATGACCCCTGGGATCTAGCAAGACACCACAGCTCCAACTGGGACCAAACTAACCATGGCAGCAGTGAGTGTGTCCTCTGTGCACGTCCTTACCCTTGCTTCCCCTGGCAAGCCTGTGAGGACGGGAGCGGCCCCTCCGGTACAGGGAAACAGGAGAAACATTTTCCCACAAGACCACGTGGCTGTAAAGGGAGAGAGGATCTGAACCCAGCGCAGCCTGACTAGCAGAGCCTCTCCAGGTGGACTCCCCTTTCATATCGCCCATTATTTTGTTCTGCACTTAGGCAGGGTTTCTTGTCTGTCCCCTGGTAGGACCTGGGTAGTCAGCCTTGGAGCCATGAGCCCCCTACCACACGAAACACGAGTCAGCGTGTGTGCTGAAGGAGCCACAGAGAAGCTCCTTGGCCGGGAACGCTGGATGCCCCTCCAGAGGGCCCAGGTTTCGTTCCCGGCACCCACATGGCGGCTCACAACCGTCTGTAACTCCAGTTCCAGGGGTCCCAACACCCTCCTGGCCTCTTGGCCTCTTTGGGTACCAGGCACAGGTGCACACAGAGCACCCACATATATAAGAATAAAACTCGAAAAATGTGTATGTAAGCAAGCTAGTGCTTGACATGACTGAATGCATTCTGTATGGAGTGGCCTGTCACACAGGTGATGGGTTTGGAGGACCGAGCTTTGGCTTCTCATGTGGGAGCTCCAGAGTCTCTGGGAACATTTAACCTCATGCCCTAGACTTGGTCGGAAAGGTTGGAATCTCTCACCCAAGAGAGCCGAGCGTAACATGGGCAGCTCCAGGCAGGAGGCACCCTGGGCCCCTTCGCTGAGGACCCCGGCCTGTACCCCACCCCCACTCACAACAGCCCCTCCTCCCCAGCCTCTGCACCCTCGTCTCAGCGTTTGGCAAATTCCTTTCCATTCAGGGTCAGGTCGATATTGGGTCGCGCTATAGCCAGCCCTGACAGACAGGTCAGCTTACACACTGAAGGGGTGGCGGAGGAGGGCGCTGCGGGCACCGGCCTCCATGCTTCACCCAGAGTCCACACCTCCCGGGTCCCAGGGCTTCTCGGCTGTCTGCTCAGCCTTCCTCAGGAGGCAGGGCCCTGCCAGCTTCTCCATTGTGCGGTTGCCATTCACACTGCTTGGCTGTCATCCTGGGGTCCTGGAGGCAAAGCTTGTCCCATATCCTCATTAGCAACCATGATATTTAATTGTCCCCGAAGCACTTTATCTTAGAAGCTGGCCTTGGAGCCACCTTGCGGGGAGGGGGGTGTCTGCCTGAGGGTACCGGGGCAGGAGGGAGCCTGACACCCACTGCTCAGTGAGAAGAAAGACACACGTTCAATGGCAAGGGGCGGAGCCACCTTTCTTTGGGCTTTTCTTCTATTTATAACTTGACCTGCCATGTTTGCTTCTGGGGCCCCCTCATATCAAAATCATATCACATGACCCTCCCAACAGGTGAGGCAATGCACTGCTCATTAATCCCCAGGCCCCGACACCCCCTGCACTCCTGGCGAAGGCATGTAAATAGACTGGCCTCTCCCTGACCCCTGGAAACCAAGCCAGCAGGGGCTGGACTGTCAGACTCAGAACTGTGGCAGAAACACTGCTTCCCACCACAGGACACACCTGCCTCCTCTGCTGCCCCTCCAGCGACTCCATCCTATGCCCACGTGTGCGCATGCACACATGCACACACACACACACACACACACACACATGCCTACACATAATGGTATACGTACACATACATAGGAGTTTCTGGAGCCTTCTGTTTGGTCAAGGACAGAACTGAGGGACATGCAAATAACCATCTTTAGAACCCGAGTAGAAGCAGAGGGAGCCACCTCCCACCAATTGTAACCCACAGTTTACAATTTCTAAGGTGTCCTTCTGGACCTGTTTTGCTCTGTGAAGTGGTACAACTGTCTACAGATTTGTCATCATAACCCCTTGAAGAACTTGAGACAAGTCTCTGGAGACTCTGAGCAGAGTGCGCCATCTCTTACCGTGACTCCCAGGTACTTGATGTCAGCCTGGGCACGTTCTAGGGTATACACAGTAGGAGCGGGAAAAGCATGCAGCACCAGAATGACGCTCTCCGAGTCTGTGCTTAGCACGACACCACACTACTGACTGCAGCGTGGAGTAGCGCAGCTTAGAACATACAGAAAACGGGAAGCCCATGTGCCTTGCTGGCAGGAGTCCTTTCTTACCCCGAGGCCTTAGGCAGGTGATTTTCATGGTGACCCCCACACACTCCCAACACACCATCATCCCCAGGTGACCACCATGGCTTGCCCAGGCCAGACCCCAGACGAGACTCTCTGGGACATCTGCCTGTGCACCCTGCCCAAGCTGCCTGGGAAACTTAATATTTCTGTACTCCGAAACAACAAAGCTTAAGAGAATAAATTAGAGTTGAGTTTAAGTAGGCTCAGCTGTGGCAGATGGGCAAATTGATTTGCTTCCCACCTGGGAGATTAAATTCCACTGCCCAAAAAAACGGCAGCAGGGTAATGAGCTGTCAGTCAAACCGTGCGAGGCAGAGCCCCTCGCATAATTGAAACCGAGCAGCTCCTCATTAGGTCCCACAGAGGTCCTGGCTATGAGGTCTCACCTTGAGGTCCTCTGGCTGCATGCACTACAGGAAACGTCACAGGGACAAGTGACATGGGAACTTAAGGAACTTCCACTCGCTTCAAGTGTTTGTCCTATTTGCCCGCCGTCCCTAAGAGTGCTCTAGGAGTTAACGATGGCCCGTTCAAGCAGATGAGTATCAGTATCGCCTCCGAGGCCTACTTCCCAAAGGCTTTCTCTGGAACTCTCTTCTGCCTCCTAGTGTCTCCAGCACAGCAACCATCCCGTCTACATGACCTCTTCCAGCATGCAGAACACACGTACACACACTGCCACTGACTCCGTGTCTGTTTTATAGAATAGATAAACTGAGACCATGGACGTAGGGGGCTGCCTTCACCTGAGGTTTATCAAGGAAAAAGACCAGATCTCTCCCCAGGCACAGCTGCGCCTGACCTCACTCCAGAGGGGCCACACGTCTTGGCCGACCAGCCCTTGGCACGCACCGGCTGTCTCCGGAAGACCACCACCATCACCTTTGCTTATTTATAGTCCCGCCCAACCCTGCATGTCTCCACCCCTTGGACACTCCCAGCATCCTCCGGGAATGCTTTCTCCTGGAAGGGCACCCTCTTTCAGTCCACCCTACATATCCACGGGCTGCAGCAGCGGGTTTGCCAGACGGTGGGTCCTATGCAGCTGCCCCTCCACCCGACCCTTGCCTATGTCTGCGTACACAGTCTCTGACTTCCATGGGCCATGCCTGGTACAAGGCTCTGGGGATACTGAGTAAGGAGACTCTGCCCTCCACAAAGACACGGTCCTACAATGACACACCCTCTATCCCTTTCCCAAAGGGCCTGAGTGTCAATGTACTCTGATGATTGTGTACATGTGTGTGTCAGCGTACCCTGATGATTGTGTACACATGTGTCAGCGTACCCTGATGATTGTGTACATGTGTGTGTCAGCGTACCCTGATGATTGTGTACACGTGTGTCAGTGTATCCTGATGATTGTGTACATGTGTATGTCAGCATACCTTGATGATTGTGTACGTGTGTGTGTCAGGAGGCTCCTCATAGGTCCTGCAGCTTGCTCCACAGTACCACAGCCTGGCTCCTGGTACTGTCTTATTGTTTGTTGTTTTATTCTCTCATCCAAAAGAGGGGCCGTGACCCTCAGCGTGGCTGCCCAGATCGGTCTCTATGCTCTCTTGGCAGGAAGTGTGTCCCACCTCTGCTTCCCTGACTGTCACGCCACCAAGCATTGTCACCATGGCAGCAGGGCCTTTGAGAGACCAGCACAGGACTCAGGCAGTGGCCACCTCTGTTCCCAGGTTGGAACCAACATCAACGTCACAGGGACGCGACTACGTCCTGTGTGAGCACTGAGTGTAGGCAGAGCAGCCCACAGACGACGCCCTGTGTGAGCACTGAGTGTAGGCAGAGCAGCCCACAGACGACGCCCTGTGTGAGCACTGAGTGTAGGCAGAGCAGCCCACAGACGACGCCCTGTGTGAGCACTGAGTGTAGGCAGAGCAGCCCACAGACTACGCCCTGTGTGAGCACTGAGTGTAGGCAGAGCAGCCCACAGACGACACCACGTCCTCCTAACAGTTCCGCGCGCCATTCCTTGTATCCGTCTTCTAGGCAACACTTTTTGGATCCGAGAGGTAAAACAATTTGTGCGGGCCACAGAACAGGGACCTGGCCTAACCAGGATGCAAGGCAGGAATGGCAAATTCTGAAATTAGCCCTTATTTGTTCGGGGACACTACCTTCCACTGGCCTTGAAAAGCTGGGATCCCGTTTTACAGATGAGGACACGTGAGGCGAAGGTGAGCTCAATGCAATGTCTGAGGCTGCAGAGTTGGTGAATAGGCACCATGGTCTGCATGCCCTCGGTCTCCTGGGCAGAGACAGGCTACGCCAGCAGAGCCCCGGCAGACAGGAATTGCTCTCCTCCTCCGGTTAGGGTTCTGGCTGAGACCTTCCCATAATTAGCAGACTCTTGTTAAGACGCAGTCGCGCCACACTTGGGCCAGCACTTGTTTTTGTTCCCGTGTGGAGGCCCTCGCAGGAAGGCCAGGCCCATGTGCGCAGCCCCATAAATCCAGGCGGCGCTCAGCTCATTACAAGGTTCCGCTCCAGGACTCTGCCAGCCTTCAGCCTGCGAGGGCTTCTTAGGCCACAGGGCCTCCCAGCAGCCAGGCCCAGCTCTCTGTGCTGCTCAAGCCTCAGACATGAGCTCATCCAGCGCTCAGCGTGTGAGGAAGTGGCCGGGCGGGCGGCACTCTGGAAACATGGGGACAATGTGCCTATTAAGGTCCTTTCAGGGCTCCCGCCCCACAGAGCAGGGACCACCCCACTCTTCGCCCTTCCCAACTCAGGGTAGCGCTCACTCCAAGAGGCCACTTCACAGAGATGTGCCCAGGGGCGTGGCCGGTGCTCCCTGCAAATGTCACAGATGTCACTCAGAGTCAGGGACAGCATGGTGGCAGAGAATGGGGCTCAGAAATGGAAAGCTATGAAGGCTGTCCTGAGTCTCCACCCTGCAGGTCACTCAGCATCTCAAAGCCGCCATCACGACACATACAAACAGGAAGCTCTTTCCCCACCATGGCCACGCCTAGCCAGGGGACCCTGCCATGAACAGATGACAGGGCGAGGACAGGCGACTCCCCGCTGGGGAGCCTGTGAAGGTGGATGGACGCAGAGGAGCTCCCATAAGAGGGATGGTACCCCGGGGCCCGTGACCGCAGGGTCCCTGTGTCCTGCCTTTGCTGCAGGGGAGGCCTGGCTGGTCTTTCCGTTTGTGCTCTGAGGAGCTCCTAGGAGAGTGAAGACCTAAACCACCACTGCTGTGTGATCTTGTGAAAAGTCGCCTCCCCTGTTGTGTAGGGTTGGTGACAACGTGCTGGTCACCAGTGGCCTGGAAGTAAGAACTGCTTTCATTCCTTAACCGCCATACAGGGTAGAAGCTGTGTGCTGGCAGAGCTCACACCCAGACGAGCCATGACCAGGTTTGGGGAGTAGTTATCTCACCCATGTGGTTACTCCCCAAGCATAGGAGCCACCTTTATCGTACGAGGCCAAAGGGACCGAAGCCTTCGGAGCCCCTCTCCATGTGACACTGTCATGGCTCAGGACAGCCAGGGAATAAAGCCCAGCTTGGAAAGAACATTCTAGAACAGTATTGACTGAGATGGCAGATGCTAACCAGGTTAAATTTAAGCTAGCTAAGACTAAATGAAGTCGCTAATCCATTTTCACAGCCACACTGGTCACGTTTCAAGCGTGTGATGGCCACACCTGGTCAGGGGAAGCCACACGGCTTGATGGCGCTAAGGACGGAACATCTCCAGTAGGACAGAGTTACGCGGAACAGCCTGATTCTACGACACCGAAGGCCACAGGGCCCGAGTTTTCTGTGTCCCTTCATTTGGACTATGGAATGAATGTCCCAGCCAGGGCACTTCATGAGCAAATGATGCTGAGGCACTACACGCCACCACACTGAGGCGCGGAGAACAGCAACAACAGTGCTCACACGGTGACATCATCATCACGAAATGCCTGACGCCTGCTATCAGGTTGGACTCCCGGGAAGGACTCTCCTGTTAGTGACTCATCTCCACTGTCCAAGACCCAGAGGGCCCACAGGACCCAGGCGGAGTGGCCAGGCCAGGCCTGGCTGCAACGCCGCTCTGTCACCGGGAGTTCTGGGTGGATTTGCACAGCAGCATGAATATTCTTCCTTCTCTGCGCTGTTCTGCTCCTCTGGGAGCCTAGGTGACCTCAGGTTCTCGGCGTGGATACCATCTCTGCTGTAGGGCTGTGAGGGGGCACTCCGAGTCAATGCTCACCCAGCGTCTTCCAGGTCCCAAGAGGACCTGCTCCTCTGCAGTCCACCTGGGTCGGTCACCATGCAGAGATGGTAGACTGAGCTCTGTGCTCCGGCCCTCTTCGGGGGTCCGGTTCGTGGAGCTGGACTGGGCATAAGTGCGTGCCAGGTGATACCCAGTGCGTGCGCCTGAGGTCAGAGAGAGCCTGCCCGTTCCTGTTTCAAGCCACAGCCAGGACGCACAGCAGGGAAGAAAGCCGGGCAAAGGGACTGGCCGGACTCTCCAAGAGCCCAGGGCCTCACAATTTGTTAGCCGTCCTCGGCTGTTCATTGAGCCAAGAGTGAGTGTTGCTCACCTGCCTCAGGGCCAAGTATGCCTGGTAGCTGCGAGGAGACTGTTAGTTGCCAGTTCCTCTGGGTCACGGCACCCACCCCCTGCTCAGTTCCCGTCCTCTGACTTTACTGTCTCCTGTGACAAAGCCAGGAGCCTAGCACTCAGAGAAGGGACCATTGCCACGATGGCAGGCGAAGAAACTAAGGCTGGAAGGGCCCTGGCAGTTGCCAACCCTCCATAGTGCACCTCGGGGCTTAACCTCTAACTGCCTCACCTGCCCCCTCGGCTGTAAGAGGGCGGTTTCCACAGACAAGGCTAGACAAGGCTGTGGCTCCCAAAGCCAAACGAGGAGCCCCCTTTTCCATTCCAGGCCTCCCAAGTGTCCCTCCTCACTGCCGGCTGCACAGGGACCTGAGTCACTGGGCAGGACAGTTGCTGAGAACTGTCACTCTGAGAGAGGACATTTCCTTGCCCCACAGTCACCGCGTATTCAGCGACTCAGAACCACTGGCCCTGTCATGGGGTCCAGGAAATAGTCCTGGACCCCAGAACTCCCCACTCACACCCAGGGGGTCACCAAGGACTCACCAGAAACAGGCTGCCAGCCTCAGGGAGGTCTCCCCCACAGCGGGCTCCTCTGGCCACGGGCATGGACGCGTCGTGATGGAAAGGCCCAGGTGCTCACCCAGGCTCTGGCCTGAATCAGCGCCCTGGAGCAGCCCACAGCCCTGCAAGGGGCAGAGGGAGGCGCAGCACCTCCCCGAGGCCTTGGCCCGCATTTGTCTTGCGGAAGCCCTAGGACTCTGGTTTAAGAGCCTTTTTTATAGACTCCTATAAAGGAGAAAGTGAACTTTTAACATGTTTGCACTCTACTAAGTCAATACACATAAAAAGGATAACAGCTGAGCTTCCTCTGCCCGCTCGCAGCCCGGCCGGCCAAGGGCAGTAGGTGCCATCAGTTTCTGAGAGCAGCTCAAGGCTGCTCTTTGTCACCCCGGGGCTGGAAGATGGCCGCACACTGGAAAGTCGAGGGTGGAGGCTGATGAAGCTGGAGGTCCTACCCTGGCTGGTCTAAGGGGGGGCTGGGTGGTTCCTGCCCTCACTCAGCAAGACGGCCCCCCCAGATGCATGACTTTCATGGCTTAAAGATGGAGAGAAGGGGAAGGCAGGAAGCCGTAAAGTTTTACTAGGAATTCTCCACCATCCTCCTTTGGCCCCAGCACACACACTGCCCCTGCATTTAAAGACAGCTTCCTTTCTGCTTTGAACTTACCCCTTAAGTCTAAGCAGCCCTGCGCTTGCCCACCAGGTTGGCAGTCCTGCCTCCACAGATGCTCGCCTACCTGCCTGGGAGGAACAGGGAGACCACTCTGGGCACTCCTCACCTCGGGGCAGTGCTGGAGGATGCAACCTGCCTGCCTGGCAGCCCATCGGAGGCCAGGAATCAGGACTAGTGCAGAGCCTTCTGCTCATCTGTCTTAGGCAGCTCCCATGTGCAAATCACAGAATGCCGGGCCTTGGCGCTTTCGTGTCAAGTGGTAGCCGTGCTAGGCTTCCAGCTCTATGCTCTAGTAACCGTGACTTGCGGTATATACTAAGTTTCTCTGGGTCTATAACTTGCATATTAAAAAAATGCACTACCGCTATACACACAGACACACACCGCCACGGTGAAATGGCTGTCAAGATGGAATGACATGATAGATGAGCCTGGAATGGAATGAGTCCTCAGTAAATGGCAGCTCAGAACACCAACACCTCTCTAAGGAAATGCTGTGGTTTAGATCTTGTTCTCCAAAAGCCCCCACACACTGAGGGCTCCCCCAAATATGAAGTGATTGGGAGAGAACAGTAATGTTAAGAGTGGGAAGAAGGTTCGGGGTCACTGGGAGTAAGCTACAGTGTCTTGGTCTCTCCATCTCCTTTGCTTCCCAGTGTCCCCTGTGAGCGAGGGTTTAGCGCCACTGTGAGCCTCACCACAGGCAGAAACAGACTGGAACCTCGAGAGCCGGCAGACAAAATGAAGCCTTTCCCATCCTCAGTTAGCTGCCACCCGCATTGGTCACACCAATGGCTGCACCATTGGACAGGTTCCCTGGCTTGGGAAGGAGCCAGGCTCCTGAACAAAAGAGAAAGGAAGGGCTGATCTTAGCTCGCACCGTGATTCAGTGCCGGTTCTCCAGGGGAAGCAGGCTCACTGTGACATTCAGTCCAATGCATGGCTGGGTTTTTTTCATCTGCTCCAGAAGATACACACCTTACTTGGATAGTTAGCTGCACTAGGCTCCCTTAAAGGCTGGGGCAACCAAAGCTGTCTGACTAAGGAGGGTCGGGGTGGTAGGCATCCCAGACAGGGCCACATAGCATCCCTCTTGTGAGCTGGCATCCCTCTTGTGAGCTGGCATCCCTCTTGTGAGCTGGCATCCCTCTTGTGAGCATCCCTCCTGTGAGCATCCCTCCTGTGAGCATCCCTCCTGTGAGCTAGCATCCCTCTGCTACATCCCAACCTGGAAATCTCTGGGAAGTTGATATCGCTTTTTGAATTCTGAGAATGGTCTGCTGGTCACCTTTGTGAAATTCATGTATCCTAGGAGGATCTGTGAAACAGCTTCATCTTCTTTCTGAATGGACCTAGAACCCACCAATGTTAGCCATATGAACAGGATGGGATTTAGACTGCAGAGCCAGCCCAGTCAGGTAAGTTCTTATTTACAAGCGTAAGGACCCAACCCAAGTTTCAGTCTGCACCATCCATATAAAAAGCCACGTACAGTGGCTTACCTCTGCAAACCTAGTTCCCGGGGCGGGTGGAAACAGGTGGATCCCAGGAGTTCACTGGCCAGGCGGTCCAGCCAATCAGCAAGCAGATGGAAAGCAGTCAAGGAAGACATCTGATGTTGGCCTCTGGCCTCCACACACACGTATGCATGTACACATGTGCACACACAAATACAAGAACAGACGTTAAAGAGGCTGGGTCCTGTGTAGTGGCACCTTGCCTTGCCAGTGAACTTGTAAGAGAGGTCACACCCTTTGGGCGTGGTTTCAGGTATAAATGTGACCTATTTAGGTAGAGGAGGGGCTGGCCTGCACTCTTGGGTCGTGGAGAGCACCGGAGAGAAGAGAGTTCTGGAGCAGGAAGACCTCGGCTCTGTGTAAGTCCTTCCCTGAAAAACACCTATGTGTCATTTATCTTGAGTCTGGCGAACTCATTTAAACCACTGCCTTCATTTGGCGCCCAACGTGAGGCCACTACTACAAGTTCACTGCCAAGGCAAGGTGCCACTACAGTCCAGTCCCAAATCAGTGTACAGGTCAGACGTAGACAGAACCAGAGAGAACGTCTGGGGAAGGAGGAGAAGCAGAGTTACAGAGGACAGAGTGGCACTTGTCAAGGGAGACAGCTGTCTTCTCAGTCCCTACCCTCCTTGATAACAGCCCTGAAAATGGACTCAGTGGGCTATAAGAAAATAAGGGTGTGAAATTTGAGGAGTGGGAGAAGGTTGGGAGTGTATCGGGAAGAGTTAGAAAGAAGAACGGAGCTGGATATGATCACTGTACGCGTGGATGAAAACACCCCAAGAACCAATAAAACACCATATAATTCTTCAGAGGTCCCAGGGAAGATGGGATCTAAGCTGCGTTCTGGATGGGCTCCCTCTCTAGTGTTATACATGGAGGCCAATACATTGTTTCCTGGAGACAGATGCAAGGCAGGTGGTTTGTGGGTATTATACTATCTATCCAGAGGAAACCTTGGGGCCTCCAATCTGGCCTCCCAATGACATGAGAGTCTAGGGCTCAAAAGAGAACGGATAGTTTCTGAATATGTCAGCTAATTCTCTTGGCAAAAGAGGACCAGGTACTTACTTCTTAGTCTGGCCTCCTACCACAGAGACTGGCACAGATGGAGTCATAGGGAGTAGGTTGCTCTTCAAGCCCATTTGTTGAAGGATGAGGAAGCCAATGGGATCCTCCAGAAGCCCACCATGGGCCGTGCAAGCCTCCTTGGCTTGCAGCAGCTGGGCTTAGGGAAGAAAAAAAAACCTGTCACTCCAAGGTGCAGGGTTGCTTCTGGGCCTCTCCTGGAAGCACACACCCTGGCTATCATTCCCAAGAGAACACTCAGCCTAAGCCCGAACAGAAAGGGCAACCCCGATTTTGTTCAAGCTCCCCAACCCCTTCTCACTATAGGAACGGCCTTTGCAAGTAGTTACAGCTTAATCTTCCCACTTTTCCATGGCGGGCCAAGGCTACTCTGAGGAGAATGGCCAACACAAGTGAGACAAGAAACTAAACTCACAGCTGCAGGATGGTGCATGTCTATCTGTGGGTGATAGGGCCAAATTTCACAGGGCAACTTCCCAGCCTGGAGTCACCTGTCCTAAGCCCAGAGACGTCACAGGAAATGTGTCCTCCACTGATAGTTGTTTCAGGACTTTGTCCCTGAAAGCACCTTGCTCCCAGCCCTGAGAAGGCCGGACAGGAAGAGGGTAGGGTCTCATGAGCGCTGGGTCCGTGCACAAATGGAGAAACTCTGGCCGTGTGTGACTGAGCAGCGAAGAAACCGTGTGAGTCTCAGAGATGAGGGCTGGCCCTGGAAACAAGGCTGAGCTGATTTCTCAGTGCATCAACAGGCGTGGCTTGCTAAGGTCTACTCAGAGAATCATCTGGTGTCTCCCTGGGTGACACCCCTTGAGGCCCCCTCTTAAGGGGTTGCATATAGACAATCTAATCTGCCTTGCAGAAAGTCTAGCCATTGGACTCATGGACACTCAGCAGCGTCTGAGCTTGTATGTGACCTAAGGATGCCAAGCCTCACATAATCTGTAGACTGCAGCGCGGGAGAAACTGGTCTAGGAAGATAGCAGCTGCCCCTGGCCAAGTGAGATGGTGGTTTGTGATGCGGGAGGCCAACTCTCAGGTTACCTTCCTGGTCCAGGGCATTTTAGAGGACAAGACAGACCCAGAGTCCTGAAAGAGCCGAGAGGCTTCA
This sequence comes from Mesocricetus auratus, assembly GCF_017639785.1. Taxonomy (NCBI): domain Eukaryota; kingdom Metazoa; phylum Chordata; class Mammalia; order Rodentia; family Cricetidae; genus Mesocricetus; species Mesocricetus auratus. Next base: position 75,971,232 of record NW_024429196.1, on the reverse strand, counting down.
CACCTGGAAGGCCCAATTCTTCTCCGCACAGAACACCCTCAGAGTCAGATGAGTCTGACAAACTCATCTCCAGGGCATCTAAGCCATCGCAGACAGAGGCAGTGAGTGAGGCAAGTCAGGACCAGGGCAACCCAGTTGACAGCATTAAGTGACCAGGCTCAGCCAGCAGCAAAATCAAGGAGGCAGAGCCACTTGAGTCCGTAGAAAGAAACCTTTAAAACAGCATATCTGTAGCTTGGGACCATTCAGAGCAGGGACCGACTGCCACATGAATGAATAGAGTAGGTTCTGGGTTACTGCAGAAAGCAGAGTAGCATGTCATAACAGGCAAGTGTGTGTGTTACCTATTAATTGGTGTTTTGACATGGAATCTTACTACTGCACTACCACTACATAGACCAGGCTGACACAGAGGTCAAGCTGCCGCTGCCTCCTGAGTGCTGGGATCAAAGGCGAGCACCAGGTTTTGAGAGAGAATCTCTCTAAACTAGAGTGCTCTGATGCAGCAAGGCTACCTGTCCAGTGAGCTCCAGGGAGCTCCTGCTCTACCTCCAGCCCTAGAATGACTGAAAAGCACCAGGCCCAGCTTTGGTGTTAACGATGCAAATCAGGTCCCCACACCTGCATGGCAAGCACTTTGCTCACAAAGTCGTCTCCCTGCTCCATTACTCCATTATTGCTAAACACACCAGAATGCTGCCCCACAACCACCTGCTGCCCGGCCTTCTTATTGCTTAAACGCAGCCTCTCGAACCACTGGTCCTGACCTTCCTAACACTGTGACCTCTTAACACAGTTCCCCAGATTGTGGTGACCCCAGCCACAAACTTACTTTCATTGCTACTGCATAACTGTAATCTTGCTGCTGTTATGAATCATAATACACGTATCTATGCTTTTCTGAGAGTCTTGGGTGACCCAGTCATGATCCGTAGGTTGAGAACCAGCGCTTTAGAAGTTCAAGTGAATTGTGAATTGATTGCTGCGAAATTAACAAACTTGAAAATAGTGAGTGAATGCATTGTATAGCCTTTACCCCAGGTTAGCTCTGGAACTCGTCCATCTCCTCCTCCACATTGTCCCGAGTGTTTCTTCCATAACCTTTTTCACAGTCTCTGTAGACCTGCCTTTGTGGGAAATTTCACATAAAGGACATTGTATACTGGCTCTGCTTCCTGTTTGCTTAATTCATGTTTTCAAAGCTCATCCATACGGCGACATGTGTAAGTAATCCCTGTACTTTCGCTGTGACATCACACTGTGCTAAATGGATGCCATGCTTCATTTATCCATCAATAATCAGCTAATGGACACTCAGGCTATCATCACAGTTGGCTGCTGTTTTATATATGATATATATATATCATATATATGAACTAATCAGCTAATGGACACTCGGCCTTGTCACAGTTGGCGGCTGTTCGAGATATATATATATATATATATACACACATATATATGTATGTATGTATCACTGCTATGAACAACCACATGCACGCCTTCACAGGGTAAACATTCTTGTTTATCTTGGGTAATGCGATTGGCAAAGTAATGGGCATGTGTAGCTTGCTCGCTGGCCAATCTCAAAGCGAAAGATGGCCTGGATTGTTTTATATTGTGCCTGTGCTCGTTATAACCCCCAGAGACTGTAGAGATCAGACTGCATGAGAAGGGGGAATTAAGATCTCCCTAGACTGGAGGTTACTAACCAGCTGCCTGTAAGGGAGTGAGATGTTCTGGGGGAGACCCAGTGTGGCTACAAGGACCTTAGGAGGGTGCAGAAGACAAAGGCAAGTGACGGGCATAGGAGACCACGACCCTCCAGGGATGGCTTTGACGTTGGAGATGGTGGCCAGGAGACAAGGGGCTCAGGGCGGCCTTTAGAAGCTGGTGAAGAAAATATGAAAAAAAGATCTTCCTTGAAGCCTCTGAGGGGAATGTAGCAGGCTCTGAAGCCTCTGAGAGGAATGTAGTGGGCTCACTCACATTTGATCCGTGAAGATCCTTCAGGACCTTCCAAGGTCACAACTGAAGATGCCTTAAGCCACCATCTTGGTGGTAATTTGTTATAGTGACATGAGAAAATCAACACAGGTAGGTATCCAAGGTGAGGGATTCCGGGGTTCCATCTCCAGCTGGTGATTTGAGGTGAATTATCTCACTGTCCTCTGTTGATTCACTAGGAAGTAGTGTTAATCCCAGGATTTTCTGCTTAACTATGTGCTGGAGATTAGATAGTACAGGTGCTAAAGCTATTAACGTGATATATAAGTCATGATAGGCAAGTCAGAGAGAATGGACTGACTTCTGCCCGCTCTGAGTCACCAAAGGAGACAGAGGAGGGAGAATGGATTCTTGAAACGTTTAAACACTTGTCTTATTTGACATGTTTTCCGAGTCATCCATACATTTCAGAAGTCTAAACTTCTTTGCATATTAATTTTACAAAGAGAGCTTTATTGTGGCCCCATCATGCACCGTGCATAGTGTACTTAACTCCTGTTTACCCCATGATTCTCATGCTTCTCCCTTCCCTACCAACTAGAGCCACACATGAGAGAAGCGGGTGACATTGGTGACATCGGCCTCTCTGAGCCCAGCTCATTTCATTTAGCATGGTAGCTTGTAAGTCTGTCTAGTTTCATCAACAACATGGTTTATTATTTGTTATAATGCCCCACTGTGTAGCTACCCCACGTTTTTTCATTGTTGAACACATGGGCTGATTCCCTAACTCAGCCACTGTGCATAGTGTTGCAACAAGCAGATACTGTTCTAGCCAGCACATGACTGATTCCTTTAGGAATGTACCCAGGAATAGCATAGCTGGGTCATATGGTATTTCTTTTTTCTTTTCTTTTTTTTTTTTTTTGAGGAATGTTCATACTGGTTTCCCTAGTGCCTGGACTAGTTTACAATCTGACTAATAGTATAAGAGTGACCCTTTCCCATCATGCACTCTGTTATTACTTTCCTTGTACCCTCCCTGGATGACATAACATGCCAGGCCACCTTGGGTACACATCTTTCTCACAGCTAAAGACACCGAGCAAGTCTTTAATGCTTGAGTTCAGCTCATTCGCCCATTCGTTAGCTGGTGTGCTAACTCATTGGGAGCCTGACATCTGCAGTTCCTTATGTGTTTTGGATGTCAATCCCCTGCCAGGTGACGAGGTCTCCTCTCGTCCTAAAGGCTGCCTGTCTTCTGTCATTTCCATTTAACTGGTCACGAGCTCACTTGTCCTGTCTTGCCATTATGTCCTGAGCCACCAGAGTCTCACTCAGAAAGTCACTGTCTGTGCCTGTTTCTTAAAATGCAGAAACCTAAAGCTAAGCACTGAATACCACAAATCACACCCTGCCAGTGAAAGCCACATGCCACCATCTTTTTCCATCAGTAACAAGTCTTTACGACAGGACAGGACCACACACTTGCCCGTGTCTCAGCACATACTTCCAGAGTCTTCAACCCAGCCCAGGGAAGATGGGCTGAGAATCACGATATTTGGAAGACTGAGAAGAATGAGAGACCCAAAGCAGCCAGGTGGTTCACTCAAGACTCTACAGGAAGAAAGTCGTTCACTCAAGACTCTACAGGAAGAAAGTCGTTCACTCAAGACTCTACAGAAAGGAAGTGGTTCACTCAAGGCTCTACAGAAAGGAAGTGGTTCACTTAAGACTCTACAGAAAGAAAGTCGTTCACTCAAGACTCTACAGAAAGGAAGTGGTTCACTCAAGACTCTACAGAAAGGAAGTGGTTCACTCAAGACTCTACAGAAAGAAAGTCGTTCACTCAAGACTCTACAGGAAGAAAGTCGTTCACTCAAGACTCTACAGAAAGGAAGTGGTTCACTCAAGGCTCTACAGAAAGGAAGTGGTTCACTTAAGACTCTACAGAAAGAAAGTCGTTCACTCAAGACTCTACAGAAAGAAAGTCGTTCACTCAAGACTCTACAGAAAGAAAGTCGTTCACTCAAGACTCTACAGAAAGGAAGTCGTTCACTCAAGACTCTACAGAAAGGAAGTGGTTCACTCAAGACTCTACAGAAAGGAAGTGGTTCACTCAAGACTCTACAGAAAGGAAGTGGTTCACTCAAGACTCTACAGAAAGGAAGTGGTTCACTCAAGACTCTACAGGAAGAAAGTCGTTCACTCAAGACTCTACACAGGGGAGCACTGTGCAGAGAACCAGGCAGCCTCTGCCCACCCCGGCTCTGATTTGAGGCCCTCGATACCAAGCTGATGCTGGCGTGGAAGTCTCTTCTGAAAAGCAAGGGGGTTCATCCTGTTATGGCTTGCGGTGTGTTACTCTGGAGAAACCTAGTCCATTAAAGGAGCCATACCTGTTCTCTTGAGCCAAGCCTCTGAACGCTCGCTATCGGAGGACACGGCAGAGCAAAGGGATGAGGAGAGAGCATGAAAGCAAGGGAAATCACATCAGACCGTTTCAGACCCAACATAAGCAGCCACGTCTGTCTGTCTGATGACCTCCCCCCTTCCCGCCCTCAGGCCTTACCAAGTTGAGTGTGAGTACCCGGACATACCCCCCCCTTCTCAGGGTGCCTGTCCAAGCTTTGTTGCAAACAGTGGGAAGAACGGGCCCTTCCTCGACTCAGCACAAGGTCATGCCTGCCTGTCCTCAGGTCACCAGGGTGGGCCAGGGTGTGTGCCCTGTTTATGACGTCAGGAAACCTAGGGCCTCCACTGCCCCCTGTCATCACAGAATGAGATCCCTGAGGGTACCTGCCAATCAGGACTGCCCCCACGTTCCTCAGGGCCAGGCCAAGCAGGGAGATAGGGAAAGAGGTAGACAAACACGCCAGTCCATGTTAGGACAGCCTGCCTCATTCATTCATCCATCCATTCATTCATTCCTTTGTAGCCTATTCTATGACAGCAGCCAGGTAGGAACTGGTGACTAACATTTGTTGCAAGCTATGTGATTACACTGTGTAAAGTTATGTCACTGCGATTGGTTTAATAAAAAGCTAAATGGCCAATAGCTAGGCAGGACTTCTGGGCAGAGCGCGCTCTGGGGAGAAGGACGTGGGAGTCTCCAGCCCAATGCACAGAAATCAGGACGCACAGGAGGAGCGGTAAAAGCCATGAGCCATGCGGCAGCATGCAGAGGAACAGAAACGGGCTGATTCGAGTTATGAGAGCTAGTAAGGAACAAGCCCAAGCTAAGGCCGAGCTTTGGTAATTAATAAGTCTCTGTGCCGTGATTTGGGGGCTGGTGGTACAGAGGGGGACTGACCACAAACGCTGACACAGCACTCCACAGTTCTCGGATTCACCGTACAGGGCTTCTCTTCAGCCACTCTCACGACATCAAAGCAGGTTTGGCATTCTGCCAACGTCACAGATGAGCGCACTGAGGCCAGGAATGGCTTGCCCTGAACAAGGAACATCGCACCACGCTAAAACCAAGAATGGAGGTCTGTAGACGGACGGCACATACCGCCTAGAGGCCTTTGAGGTCCCTTTGTGGCAAGGTGGGTGCGCCAACATGCAATGTATGGTAACCGTTTCATGGCCATACGGATCTATAATCCCAGCACTCTGAAAGCTGAGGCAGGCAGATTGTGTGTTCACTGTCAGCCTGACTCCAAGCAACAGCCAGCAGCAACACGTATGTGTCTCCCATAAGCACACTGCAGGACATCAGTGCTCAGCGTGCCCCTCCCAGCCTGTCCCTCAGCGCTACAACATCCCTGCCCCCTTCCAGCTGGAGTGCTTCACTGGGTACCTAACCAGCCTCATTTGTAAACCGGCCACAGCAAGCATCACCGTGTCATCAAGAGGACTCCGGTGATCAAACAGAATGCATACTCTAATCAGCATTTTAGGATGTTTCTCCGCAGCTGGCCTGACACACTACGGGGGTTCAGGACTCTAGACTAGATTGACCAGAGCCCACAGGTTAGTCCCCGGTCTCCTCCCTGCCTGGCCTCCCAGGAAGAGAAGATAAAGATAGAAGGAGGTGGGGGGGGCAGGAGGAGGCGTCCAAGGGATCTGTGGCTACCTCATGCCCATGCATTCCCAGTTCTCGCCTTTGTCTATACCCCTGTAACTGAGAGGCCCGTCTAGACTGAGCGGCTACTAGAAGTAATCCCAGGAAAATCTCCCTGAAACCTGATCGCTCTCCTTATCGAGGGACAGGCAGATTAGCCTGGCTGATTGAACAATAGACGCCATGTCTTAACAGGATCTCCATGTGCAGAAGAGGCTCCAAGGGCACAGGGACCACCTAGTGGAGGGACCTGTCCTTTGGGGTCAGCACTCTGCAGATGCGGGGCTCGGGAGGATCCGCTTCCTCTAGGGCTGTCAGCTATAACCTAACGCCCAAAGACCCTGCTGGGGTTTGAGGCCACCACAGTGTAAGCGCGCAAGTCTGAGGAATTCACTCAAGGTCACGTGGAGAGTACAGGGTTCTGGGCCAGCCTGTCTGTTTCACAAAAGCCAGGGCTCTTGCCCACGTTCCCATCTTGCCCTTGGTGGTCACAGAGCTGGGGTCAGTTAGCCAGCTGCGGGCCTTGCCTGTGACTCTGATGCCATCCTAACACCATCCAAGCCGCTTCATCGCCATTGCGAGTTTGAACATCAGCCCCCGCCTCGTTCTCTGAGGGCTGCTCAACCCGTGCCTGGGATTCAGATTACAATTCCTGGGAACTACAGAAACTCAGAATGGATCCTCTAGTCACCTAAAGCAACCGGTTAGCAGCAATAGACAGAACTGATCTCCACCCAGGGGAGAGATGCTTCTGTACTACGGATGGGGGCGAGGGGGGGTCACTGTTCTGGATGCCACTTCCTGTGAGCTGCTCTGAGGCTGTGCGAGGGCTTCGGTCACAGACGAGGAAACTGGGGCTCCAGAAGAATTCATCAAGGAAACTAGAAGGCTGTTTCCTTAGGAGGCACCTGGGGGGTTTCCATGGCAACATTGTCAGCTCATTACCCAGAGTGGGTAGCCCTGATCTCCCCTAAGACCTCTGAGAGGTTTTGCAACCTGAACACCCAAGCCAGGGTCCTAACTCATTTCAGCGAGTGGCATCAGATGCGTTTCTATCTCTGTGATCTCACAGTGGATAATCCTTGCCCGGCTGGCTCCCCGTTGGCCAGAGCAACACCTGGCATGCCAGAGTGAGCCCTTCGCTTGACGTGGTTCTGATAGCTCCAGCTGTCCCATGCAGTACCCCAGCTCCTCTGTGGACTGACCAGAGAGAGCCAAACACTCTGGGCAGGATCCAGCCCACTCCATCTCCCAGACCATAATTGTCTGGGCCATCCGCTGCCTCGGCCTCAAAGTCCTCGAAGTACACTCAGCTTAGCAGAAGGCATAGGCAGTGCCACCCGCCAGCTTCACACTCAGCTTAGCAGAAGGCATAGGCAGTGCCACCGCCAGCTTCTTCATGTGGTTTTATGACCAGTCAAGCAATAGTGACTGAGCCAGGCCCTCCCTTAGGGACGGGGGGCCACACCCATGGGAGAGGGTATGAGATAGTCCTGACCATGTCATGAGGCAGGGGAGGCAGAGAAGAGCCAGGCAGTAGCTTGGCGTTGAGAGCAAAGGCGGCAAAGAGGGAGGTGTCTCCACGAAAGCTAACTGTACCCCCAGCCCCCAGGAGCAGTGACGCACACGCTTGTCACTAGGATGCCACCCACCAACTCAGCTCAGGACACAGAAAGGGCGTGGCTGGGTGGGACGGTTTGCAGAGAGAGAGGCCGGATCCAGAATGCCACGCTGCTGGGTGCCCGGGCAGAGAGCCACTGGTGACACAGGACTGACTTCTCAGACCACTGTGGTGTCAGCACAGCAGGTGGGCCGGGCTCAGGGCGGGAAGGAGGGAGGCCCTCCATCCAGGAGAGCGCGCGCCTGGGTCCATGCTCCTTACCCTTTGTAAGCTGTGTGGCCTTGGGTAGAATACTTAACCTTTCTGAGGTTTTCGTCTGCCCAGTTGAAAAGAGACCGTAACAGCAGGCCTGCCATGAGGATTAAACTTGATAACGCATGAAAAGCGTTTGGCAGGATGCCTGGCACACAGTAAATGCTCAATAAATGTTTGCTTAGAAAAACAAAAAAGGCGAAGGCTGATTCTAGGGGCCCTTCCCTCCCCCCAGTCCCCTCAATCAATAAAAGCAACCCTTTTATCTAAATCCCCGAGTCCAAGGGGAAACCAAACACAGCAGCTGCAGCCCTGCCTTCTAAGACCCGCACCCTCCACTCCTCCCCCACCCCCCTTAGCTGCTCCAGCCCAGCCCTCAGTGCCGCTGGCCCAGGAAGGAATGCTGGCACTGTGACCTGGCCATGAACCTGGCCCCCAGCCTCAAACACACACAAAAGCCATCACTCTGCCTTACAAATGCCCTGCTCAGCCCTAACTCCTTGCACCATCAGGAGCCTATGGACGGACTTGGGCAGATCCTGACAGGGTGACGCACCTGCCTGGCCCAAATGTTTAAGGGCAGAACAATGCGTTCTTCATCTTCACTACTCTTGGTAGTATTTTTTGTGCTTGGTGCTGATTTCTGCATAAGGAAGGGAAATTCAATCCAGTGCAAGATATGCTCCGCAGAAGACGGTAATACAAGCTCTTCACACGCTGAGAACTTTGTTGGTCTTTTCACAAGAAAAACTGTGGGGTCTCTTGGGTGGGCTGGAAGGTACTTATTTCACAGAGTGTGTCTGTCCGTCCGGGCGGGGAAAGGCTCACTCAGACTCTCCACGGCTACAGAGAATTACCCTGCTGACGGTGGATTGGATGGAAGTGTGGGTTTCCAGTGTGGTCATCAGCTGTTGCATGCCACAGTCACGGGCAGGCTGGATGTCACCTCAGATCTGAGGGAAGAGGTTGCTCGCTTACTTGCCTCTGGATCACAGTGCATCTGCCTCGCTGTACCACAGACAAACCACGGGCTAGGGAGATCCTGGGCTACAACACGTTTTTAACCACGTAAAATCCATGCGGCTTCCTTGATCTGAGCCTCAGCTACAGGGTTAAACTGGGGTTCTGCCAGCTGCAAGAGCAGAACTAAATATGACAACTGAGCCTGTGCCCAGCACGCACACCATAAATATCTGTCCCTTCCCTTCCGTTTCAGAATACAGCACGTCTGAGCCACCCTTATCCCCAAAAGTAGGCCAGTGAATCCATTATTTAGATAGCACAAAATAATTTTTAAAATTACTGTTACTAGATCATTAAGATAACAGGGAATGAAAAGATTATTCAGATATTATCCAAATAAGCTTCGAGTTTCCTGTATGTGCAATAAACAGATAAGCAAGGAGCCTAGTGCGCTGTGTGGAGACCTAAGCCCCGGTCTTACTTCCAGACGACGGAGGGTGCGGCTTCTCGTGCAGTGCTGTGTCTCACGGTAACTGCTCCTTACGGGGAAAACCACATGGGAAAAATCCCTGGGAAGGTGCAAAGTTCGTGGCAAAATGGAGGAGACATAAATCCTTAATGAAGGCTGCATCTCCCACTTTTGAAACCAGACACTTTGGGGCTGGAGACACAGCTCAGATGTTAGGAACACTGGCTGCTCTTTCAGAGGACCTGGTTTCGGTTCCCAGCACCCGCATGGTGGCTCACAATCACCCGTAACTCCAGTCCCATGGGACCCACATTCTCTTGTGGCCTCTGTGGGAACCAGGCACACATGTGGTACATGCATACACACACACTTGCATACATACAAGCACACACACACACACACACACACACACACACACACAAAGCATACATATTTATATAAAGCAAAAGTTCAACACTAAAAAAAGTAAAATGAAGAGGCTTTTTCAAAATTGGCTTGTTTCCAGTTTCTAGTGCAGAGTATCTAAAACCAGAAGGCCAAGTCATACACCCACTCTAATAACAAACGCACCGAAACTCCTTGCTGGCAGGTCTTGGTTAGCAGAATTCTCTTTTAAAGGTAAAGTGAAATGTTTCCACTTTGTCTCCAGCGGTTTTTTGTTTGTTTGTTTGTTTTGTTTTGTTTTTTGATAAACACAGACATACCTGGAGCCCAACACAGTCAGACAAAACCAGGAATATTCTATTTCTACAAATCTCCTTCGAGCCCCTCCACAGCCAAATCGTTCACCCCAGACAATGGCTGTGTCTGTTCCAGGGACTCTCATGGAAGCATCCTTTTCCTGCCCAGCATTCGGGTAAGATGCACCCTGGATTCTGTGTTTCTTGGTAGTTCACTGGCGTGTGGGCGTTGTGTTTTGTTATTTTATTGCCAAGTGGTATTTCACTGTGCAACTGCACCACCATCCATCCATTCACTTGACTGATGAAACTCGGGTCATTCCAAGTTTGAGTCTCTGATGAATGAAGCTGCTATTAATATTCACGTAAAAGTCTCTTGGTGAACATATGTTTCCATTTCTCTTGAATAAATACCCGGGAATGGAATATGGCAAGTGTGTGCTTTCCTCTGAGGGAAACTGCCAGCTCCATTCCCAGAGGGGCTGCCCAATTTTACACTTCAACAAACAATGTGTGACAGTCCCAATTACTCCACCCACCAGCACTCGGAACCACTAGTTTTTGTTTCATGTTTTTACATTTGAAATATATTCCTCCATAAATTTATTGAGGTATAAATCACAGGCAATAACATTTGCTGGTTTTAAGGACACAGTTTGATTAACCTCGGTATTTTGTAAATAGTTATGTGACCATAGCCACAATTAATATGCAGACACACAGTCAACCTTTCTACTGTCCCCCAAAACATTCCCTCTGCATGCTCTCTGCAGTGGGGGCCAGTCCACTGGCCTTTGACCCTGCCCCCCCATGATCTCCTATAATCTTCCTTTCACAGAATTTCACATAAATGGAGTCACACGAGGAGACGATTTTCACTTAGTGTTTTTTTGAGATCCAGCTGCCTTGTTGTGTGCAGGAATATTTCTTTTATCAACCACTATTTGACAGTATAAGTCCATCACAATTTGTTTATCTGTTTGTCACTGGGTGGTCAGTGTGCCTGTTCCCAGCTTGGAATTCTTATAAATACTACTCGCAAGGCCATAGGAGTCTTTTTCGCTATCCCTGAGTAAATAAAGGTTCCCAGGAGAGCACTTGCTCCCTTCTGCCTCATCGTTATTTATGGTCTGTACTCCTACCAGCGTTCTAGTTTCCTGAACTCTCACCCATCAGGCTATGCTTACGGCATTCTAGAACTTCTCCAAATTTGCAGCTCCAAATGTTTCCAAATTGGTCTCATAAATCAGTTCCAAAGGCCTAGGAACCACACTGTCAGGTTCCATCCCAGAAGCAGCCCCCATCCTGCTGTATTTTTCTTGTCACCATGACCAAAAATACCTAACGGAAGAGCCATAAGTGGGAGAGGTGGTTTCAGAGAGTGTAGTCCATGGCTACTCGGCCCCACACCGCCTGGGCAACAGGCCGGCAGGAGCATTTGATGGGGTGCTTTTCGCCTGATGGCAGACAGGAACATGACAGGAAGGTGTCCCCAAAAGCCCCCAGGGACTCACTGCCTCTAGCTACCTCCATCTCCATAGGATTCCACAACCTCCCCGAATGGTACCACCATCTGGTGACTACATGTCCAAAATGTAAACCTTCAGGAAACACTGCTTGTCCCAAGTGATAGCATCAACTTGACAGAAAGGTAAAGTTTACCTGAGCACATGGCGTCACAGGTCTAAGGCGCAGCTGTTCGAGCCTGCTGCTTCCAGGCTTGTGGCAGGCAGTGTATCCTGGTGAGAGCACAGGACAGCGGAAACTCACCACCCCACAACGGCTGGGGAGTGAAGACAGAGATGGAGGATCAGGTAACCCATTACCCCAACGTAAGAGCATGCTGCAGCAACCTACCTTTCTCTAGCCACAACTCTTCAGGTTCTGCAGTTCTGTGAACAGTACCGTCCTCACAATTAAAAACACACCAGAGAAGACACAGTGGGCCTGCCTTATCTGGGAAGGATATGTTCCTAGACCTCCAGCAGCTGCCAGAACCACGATAGTACCAAACTGTGTATGTACCACGATTTCCTATGCATGCATGCATACATACACATGTGAAGTTTAATTTATAGATTACGCACAGTAAAAGATCAACAATGAAAACCAATAATGAAACAAAACAGTACATTAGAATATAGTTATGTGGATATGGCCTCCCCTTCAAAATATGTTACTGCAGTACAGATCTTAGCAACTTCAGCGCAGAGTCTCAGACCAGTCGAATGTCCCAGATTTGAAACAATCAACTCATACTATGCCAGGCCCCTGAATGGCACCAGTCACACCCAAGTGCCTAGCGGAAACCTTCCAGGATGCTCACCAACTTGTACAAGGTGCACATTCATTCATAGAGCATGTGGGGTGAGGTCACTGGCCAAGAAGACACATGTCACAGGACCTTTTACTAGGAACCTGTCTATGCCCGAAACAGAACGAGTTGAGATGGGAAGGAGACAAAGGGCTTCCGACCTTCCTGGGTGGCACTTGCCTGGATAGGGCTCTGGCAGACGGATGACCCACACCACTAACAGGACCGGAGTTCTGTCCGCCCTCAGGGAAGAGTCCAAAGAGAGTGGTGGGATTACCCCCCCCCTCCAGGACGTGGAGCCTAGACATACCCCACCCACTAACCACCTGGCACTGGGCTTGTCTGAAACACAGTTGGATGGTGCCCTTCATCCTGGCCATCTATTACTGAGAAACTGTGTGCAAACTGCTCCAGCCACATCAAGTGGTACATAAGCATTTGCTGTTAGACATATTAGCACCATCATCTCCATCTTCCTCCTCCTCTTCCTGTCCCTTCTCCCGCTTCCCCTTTCTCCAGTCTTCTTGTGCGGCTGGAGAGAACCACACAACGTCTGCTCACTCCAGAAATGGCTCCAGCAACAGACCAAATACTTGACTCCACCTAAATTTAGCCTAGTGAACCCGTGAGTTTCCTGGGGTTACTTAGAGGTAGTAAGGGTGAGGAGCTACTTACAGAAACACGGGTGGCTCAAAGGTGTCGGGTGCATCCCAGAAGAGCTGGTGACAACTATGGTGGCCACAAGAACAAAGACAGACTTTTTTTTACAAAGCACTCAATATTCCTTGTAGTCTGGGATTTTAATTAAAGAAAATGCTTATTGATGTTTTGCCTATGCGAGTACGCGCGCATGCGCGCGCGCACGTGTGTGTGTGTGTGTGTGTGTGTGTGTGTGTGTACACGTGCGCGTGTGCGCACCCCTTGCCTGACTGGTACTCATGGAGTGCAGAAGTGGGCACCTGGAGTTACAGATGGTTGTGAGCTGCTGTGTGGGTGCTGGGAAACAGGAAGAGCAGTCAGGGCTCTCTCAAGCCTCACAGTCTCCGGGCTTTAGTGGTGACATGCCCTTGTAAAGCTGAGCCTCTCCCACTTCTGCCCTGCCTGGAAAAGAGCCTGATGTCATAGCCAGTGGCATCTGGCCAGCATTGGTGCACTCCCACGTTTAATGTGATCGTTATAGAAATGAAAACTTATTTTAGGGCACATTTTTAGCTCATTTTAAATTCTTGCCACCCGTCCTCAACAACGCCAACAAGCATGTGAACCATGAGGGACGTGCCATGGAAGCCCCGTGCCGAGGAGGACCACATGCTGAGCCTTGGCCAGCCCTGCAGTAGCAGCAGCGAGGGCACTGAAGCCCTGTTGGAACCTGTCCTTTTGGGAGAGACATTGTCCTTCTCTGTCTGTGGCCACTGGAACAAGTCCCATCATGCAAGAGTACTGGTAGGTCAAACAAACACAGACAGACAAGAGAATAGGACTCTCTAGGTCTGAGAACCATAAAAGGTGGGACCTTGGAAGCTGGAGTGATCAGAAAGGCCAACCCCTCGTAAAGCCAACAACCCCCTAAGCATGACCCATGCTATACATGTGCAGAACCTACTCAGACCAAGAGCTGGCCACGGAAAGCAAGCTGAGTCTGCAGCTTGAGCCTAACTGGCAATTGTAAACAATGAACAGTACCCAGAATGTTTTATAGAATCCATGGTTTGACAGCTTACCACACAGTATCCTGCGTTCAAAATCACTCAACATAGCAAGCATCAAGAAAATTATGACATGTATCAAAGGGAAAGATCTTCAATGGGCATCAGCCCCAAGATGATGCAGATGCTAGGATTCTTAAACTGAGATTTTAAATGTAACTACAGAATTACCCTCCACAAAATAAGCATAAACAGTCTCAGACTGAATGGAAAACAGACATGTAAATACACAGAAACAATGATGAAGAAGAAAATGCAGACTTTACAACTGATAAACTGAACATCTGAGACTATAAGTCACAGGGTACGTTCAACAGCATGGAGATTATAGAAACAAGAATGTACAAACACTTTTAGAAGAATTATCTAAATTAAACAATAGGAAAGTTTAAGGGCAACGAACAGAATTCCACAGACCTGTGATCATTCCAAAGGGTCTAACATCCATGCCATTGGAAGTCCCCAAGAGAAAAGACAGTAGCACAGGAAGAAAAAAATATTTAAATATGTTTTAGTTTGAAACTTTGGTACAAGAAAAAATACAAAGTTGTGAATAAATAAGCTAAATAGACTTCAAACTGAGCAGAGTTCAAGAAACGTCGCACCCAGACACACAAGAAACAAGCTGGAGATACTGGAGGAAACACAGCCGGGCAGCAGGAAGGCAGCGCATGCTCTGTGAGAACAAGGGTTAGAAGACGATTCTAAAGCTGTGCGCTCCCATTCAACAGGTTTTCTACAGCTGGGAAAGGACTGAGTCTTCAGTAAGTGGCACTGGAAAAGCTGAATGACCACATGCAGAAGAATGAAGATGGGCCCTTCTCCCACACCAGATATCAAAAGCAACTCGAAACGGGTTAGACTTAGGAGCAAAGCATGGAACTATAAAACAACTAGAAGAAAACTCCAGGCAGGAGCTCCACAACGGTGGTCAGGATGATGCTTTTGGCTATGATCTCAAAAGCGACGAGAAGAAATCAAATAACATCAAAACAAACAAAAACCATACACAGTGAAAGAAACAATTTACAAAATGAGATAACCCATAGGATGGGAGAAAGAAAACCGCTTCTAGTAAGAGGGTAACACACACACACACACACACACACACACACACACACACACACACACTGAAATACTGTGTGACTTTTCTGGAGTCATGTAAACAAATGTCCCCACCCCAGACAGGACACTGATCACAAAGAAACACCCCACCCCGCCATCTAGCCTGATGAACCAGTGACGAATTGGGTGACTTACAGAACAGCAGTGAGGAGTGTGATGGACAGGAGCAAGGATAACTCAGAGGCTAGGGACGTCTTCCCTGTGCCTCGGGCAACCGTGCGCCGCTTCTGCCGTACTAAGAGCCACTTGTAAGTCCTCCCCATTTCTACAAGGGAGCATTAATGGGTTCAGTCCTGCGAGGGACTGATGTGGGTAATCACAGATTCTCTGGTTCAAAATGGTACATCATGCCTGGGGAACAGAGATCTAGAACGTATAAGGAATACAAACTCAATGACAAAACGAGTACTTGAGCCGGGTGGTGGTTCACACCTCCTTAAGAAGGCAGGAGCAAGCAGATCTCTGTGAGTCTGAGGCTAGCCTGATCTACAGAATGAGCTCCAGGACAGCCAGGGCTACACAGAGAAACCCTGTCTTGAGAAAACAAATACACAAAAAGAGAGAACTTGATTTTTAAAAAATATTGACAAAGACCTGAGCAGATATTTCTCAAATGAAGACATGCAAATGGTTGATTGTACGCAAAAGCTGACCAGCACCGAGATAGTCAGGAGAGACCATCTGCTGTTCCCAACTAGGTCCTTACCAACCCTCTCTAAAAATGGAGAGGACAGACAGTGAAGACAGTATACAGACAGGAGATGCTTTGTTGCTGCTTCAGGATTAACAACTGTAGAGGATAAGAAGGTGACTATGTGGGATTTGACGATACAGCTGAACAGACGTTGAACCCCAGTAAGCAGCTGAACACCAGTCACGAGCCACTACAACTCCAAGAAGTATCATAGCTCCTGGGGGTCTCCAAAGCTGCTCATCAGAAAGACGGGAGAGTGGAAGCAGTTTTTGCAGCCTCAGGCCAAATTCTGGAGGCTACCTCAAGCCAGCTCTCTGTCCAGGGTAGAAGCCTCAGCCACAGGGAGATGCCACTGCTGAACCTGACCCCAGGCACTTCTTGGGGGGAGTCTTTCTACTCTTCTATCAAGCTCTGTGGTGGTTCTGTGGTCTGTAGTCCATCTCATCTGAATGTATAGGGGCTAGCTAGGCCCTGATTGGTTGAGTGTGGGTTATGCAGATGAGGTGAAAAATGGGACCAATCAGGAAAGAGCTGTCAAACCTGGTTTAAAGGGAGGAGAGAGAAAACCCTTAGTAAGTCAGGAGCAGCCAGGAGCTCACAGTCAAGTCTGGCTTTGTGCTTTTGCCTCTGCAGTGGCAAGGAAACAGACATTTGCTTGGAGGTTCCCATCCGTTCTGCAGTTGGCTCTGTGCACCTCCTTTGCCCCCACAGCTTGAACATGCTGGCTGCCAGAAAGTTCCATGCTGGGAGAGGGGCTCCTTTCCCTATCAGTGTTCACTAAGCACCAGGGACGAATGATTTAAATTGAAACAACAATGAGACAATCGCCAAAATATGGAGTCAACCTAAGTGTCCATCAACTGATGGATTAAAAAAAGCTGTGTGTTATACACGCAATAGAAAAGGAGGCAGTCTTAAAAACCTGGCGGACCCTGTCTTTGTGACAGCATGAGTGAACCTAGACAACCGTGCCGAGTTGATAAGCAAAACATAGATAAGAACTTCAGTCAAGCATCTCCGCTGCTACGCAGAGACTAGCTACAAATGTTACGGCTAGTCCTTTTGTTGCTCTAATTATTTATTTACCTACAGGAGTCCATGGAGTTATCGTCATCCCATTTCAACAGGAAGTAATCCTAAGAAAACAATGCCCCTTTTCCCTACTGTTGACTTTAAGGGATAGTATTCACCTACATAGGGTTGGTTTTAGTTGTTTAGGGTTGGGTATGGAAGGTGATGCCCAGACTCGGGTATCTCTATAAGTTTTAGGCTATAGATGGGAAAGGCATAGTTAAGATAGGATATAGGTAGATTTTCTAATGAACTAACTAACAACTGTTAGCTAAGATAACTTAAATTTTTATATTATCATATGTTGACTGTTTAGGGTCTTCTGTCTGTTTACAATGTTTTACACACAAATATGAAACTATCTTGATGTATATACATTTTGTATATTGATACAACTTAGGATATTTTATCAGATTACACTTTACAGTTCTATCTCTAGTCAAGACATTTCAGTTCAATCTCTGTTATTGAGAATTTTATATGTGTGTGTGTGTGTGTGTGTGTGTGTGTGTGTGTGTGTGTGTGCATGTAGCTACATTTTTTTAAAGTCACTGTCCTGGTTCATTCATTTTGGGAAGCTTCAGCCATTGTACAACTATGTTTCTGAGAATTACAGATTATTACCACCCATGTTTCTTATCTATGAGATTAGTCAGACATAGCTATTTGGTCTTCAAACACTTCATAGACTTGCAGAATATGACATTTAAATGTTTAAATATTAGTACCCCGTTTACATGAGACACAATTGCTCCTGACGTCACTGAGCTATGCCTGAGAAAATGTTGGGCACCGATGTCACTCCTTCTGGAGTCTGTTCTCTCTTCGGCTAATGGCCTCTTGTGCAGAAAACTGCCCCTACCTTGACCGCTGACTTTGGGCATGTTGTCCTACTGTGCTTGCAGGAGATAAATTAGAAGACTGCTGAACCTTGCCAAGTCAGGGTAAGACAGCCTTTCTACCTCCCTGCGTCTGTGTTGGTCACTCTGATACTCTAGGTCTTAGCCAAAGCTGGTTGCCCCTACGCTGCTGTGAGACTCTGGGTGACTGTCCAGGTAGTGTGCTATTTCTGTCTTCACTGCACCTTTGGAAGTTGCTCACCTGGACTTCCTGTCTACCCTGATACTGTTAACTTCCTTCTCAGGTTTTTTATGAGGTTGAAGATTAGACTATCACAATTATTGTTCTCTCTCCCCAGATAGAAATATTAGGTATAAGACTTAAACTTTCCAGCTAAGGACAGCTCTATGGTAATCTCTGTTATGCCTTTACCCTAGGACTGGATATGTAGTTCTTGCCATTTGCTCTTGTTGCTTCTCTGGCTATAGGTCTTAAGTGTGGGTGTTCCTACTTTTCCTTCTCCTAGAGCACACTTGTTACTTGCTATCTTTGTATATAGTTTTGTATCAAGTCTAAATCTTTTTCTTTAGACTAAAAGGGGAATTGTAGTGGCATATCCACCTGTAGCACTGACCACGCCTGTTTGGGCATGGTCACAGGTGAGGATGTGATGGGGAGTGAGTTTAGTTCTGGGGTCCGGGCAGGTGGCTCTCTCCATCAGGTCGGTTGAGTCACAGGGAGCAGCCTGTGCGGATCCTTAGAGCGGGAACCTGCGGTGGCCATCTGCTTCTTGTGAAAGTGACTTTTCCTTGAGATAAATTACATGGCAGTCTCCACCATCAGTCAAGCAATGGCGCTGTGTATAGGTAGTGGTCAACATGTACTGTACCTTTTGACAGAGAGACTGGCTTTCACAGAGGCATGGGTTGGGTTCAGTTTTCTTCAGAGGAAGAACTTCAGAATATGTGCTACAACAAGAAAATCATGTTATTGATGGAATAAAGATCTATGTTCAAGATAGGAAACAAAGGGTTTTGCAAGGGGCTCAAACATCTGATAAAGAGAAAGACTTCTGAGATGATTATTGTACTATCTATTAAATAAATGTAACAGAGACTTTAAAAATTATATTTAATATTTGAACCTAGTCCCATGAATCCTTATCCGTGCCTCTGCAGTCATTCTAGTCAAATTAATGTGACCAGGTTTCAGTGAGAATCCTTGTCTCAAAAAACAAGGCGGGGGACCTGGAGAGATGGCTCAACGGTTAAGAGCATGTGAGCATGTGCTATTCTTGCGGAGGACCCAGTCATGGCCCAGCACCCACATCAGGTGGCTCAAATTAACCTGTAATGCCAGCGCCGGGGGCAGTTACAGCTCTGGCCTTTGCAGATACCTGCACGCATGTGTACATGAATACAGGGAGAGAGAGAGAGAGAGAGAGAGAGAGAGAGAGAGAGAGAGAGAGAGAGAGAGGGAAGGAGGGAGGGAGGGAGGGAGGGAGGGAGGGAAGGAGGGAGGGAGAGGGGGGAGAGGGGGGAGAGGGTTAAAATAAATCTTAAAAAAATAAGGTAGAGAGAACTATCAAGTAAGACGTCCAGTGTCAATCTCTATCACAACAGCAATCCGAACAGGAAGAGAGCCGGGAAGGAACACAGATTGTAAGGGATGGATGTGTGTTAGAAATGATGACTTCGGTACAGTGGAGGAGACAGGCAAGAAAGGAACTACCTCAAGTCGCTCAGAAACCACGTTCTAACCAAGCACCATGGAACCAGAGAAAACAAATCAAACACTGTGTAAATACTGTGCTGTCATTAGCAAGTTTGCATCTCCCAAAGTTTTGAAAAACTAGGCAGTTTTGAAGCAACTTTATACGTTAAAAAAATGTAAATATTGCAGTCGGGCTCTTTGCAACCTGAGACAGCTACAGTGAGGGAACGAGGGTGGTCCAAGTGAATGCTGGGGATGGGTTAGAATTTGAAACATCAATATGAACCAAATATTGAAATACATTCAGTTAGACAAGCAAAGGAGAAAATATAAATGCTGTGTGCATGGGTTGGTATACACATGTAATCCCGAGCTCTTTGCTCTGACTGGGAGACAATGGTATCATGGTAGCCATGAGGACATAGGCTAACCAGATCTTAGTTTCTAAATACACTTCCCCTAATTAAAATAAGCAAACAGACACTAAACGGGGAAAGGATTAATTCTAGGACTAAGACAGAGCGCACTTCTTTCTTAGAAAAGGATCCCGGAGCACTCTGTGGTACCAGAATACAAAGGAGCATCAACGATTGCAGTTGGGGATGCAGTCCCATGGCAGAGACCACGCCCTGCATTTGATCCCCACCCAGCTTGCGCTCTGCTGCAGTGATAAAACACAGGCTGAAAGCAACGTGAGGAGGAGAGTGTTTATTTCACCTCGAAGCTCACAATCTATCATGAAGGGAAGTTGGGGCGTTAACTCAAGGCAGAAACCTGGGGGCAGGAACTGAAGCGGAGACCCATGGAGGAACGCTGCTTGCTGGCTTGCTCCCTGAAGCTCGCTCTTTTTGATTTCTTTCTTCCCCCATAACATTTCTATTGAGAGCTTCACATCACGCACCCTGAATCCCAGACCCTTCCCAGTCCTATGTCCACCACTGCCTTGTGACCCCCCAAAAGAAGATAACAACAACAATAATAAAAGAGTCTACTTTGTGTTATCTATACACTCACTGGAGCATGGTCACATTCTTAGTGGCCTGCCACTCAAACAGATCTAAGTCCTTTCCCTCCCATCCCTCTGCTAGAATCCATCCATTGCAGAGAGCTACTCTTCAGCATGTCCGTCACACTTTCTAAGAGTTCCTTCTGATGGCTTCCTGTCTAGGCTGTTACTTTATTGGGAGGTTGAGGGTGGTAGGAGCTGTCACAGAAGTTTTCCATGCCCCTCCCTCTCAACTGCACATCTGCAACCATCTCCGATTACAGCAAAAGTAGCCTCTTTACTCTTCATCGTCAGCAGGAGTATGCTCCACGTGGTCTTTGGTGATGGCACAGATCACAACCACTGATCCCTGTGTTGCAGTAGGACCACGGACCCAGACATGGCCCTTGGCAGTAGCAGAGCCTATTAGCATGGCTTCAGGTGGCAGGGCAGGCCACTCAGATCAGTATGGACCCCCAGTGGCTGCACAGCCCACAGATATCCACACAACCTTTGGTGGCAACTCAGACCACTGACATCAGCACAGACTGGCTACTGTAGGGCCTCAGGCCCAGACGTGGCCCTTGGTGGCAGCAAAGAACCAGAAATCACCGTGGTCTCAGGTGGCAGTACGGGCCGCTCACATCCGTATGGCCTCTGGCAGCAGCACAGCCTATGGATATCAGGCTGCAGCACAGACCTTGGGCATGGCCCTCAGTGGTAACAAGTACCACAGACATCATCCCAGCCCCCAGCAGGTCGAGGCCTGGCAGGGTGAAAGCCTCGGCTAAGGGCTCTTCTGCAGCATGCTCGCCCATTCTGATCTCTTATACCAGCCAGGACCCAGGAATGGCATTGCTCTCAGTGGGCGGGACCCTACCACATCAATCATTAACCAAGAAAATGCACCACAGATTTGCCTGCAGGGAATCTGATGGAAGCATCTTGTCAGTCGATGACCCTAGCACCATCCCCAAGAACCCCTTCCTGATATAAAAGATAAATCCACGTAAGGATCACAGGGTCACAAAAAACAACCTCGAAGAATTCTCAATGGCCAAAGCAGACACAGTCTGAGCATCAAAACACACATAAGCATAAGCTATAGAATGAGTGTGTGAGGATCAATACTGACATAATAAAGGGAGGCATGAGTAAGTGGGGTAGAGGAACAGCTCTTGCTTACAGAGTAACTGCAACCGCTGCAGTCAAAGAACAAGGAACCGCTGCTCATCACAGCAGCTGCTGCAGACCAGGTCCACAGCACCAGTGGGGTTTGCACGACCTCGAAGCTACTCCCCCGTGGTATTTATCGACCACAAATGGACACTTTCTGCAGAGAACGCAGCCAAGACCACGTGAGTGGGTGGGGCATGTTAAATGAGACTGACAGGTGGATAACTGAGACTAGCCTAGCATTTAGAGGGAACCCTTCTCCAAAATGTCCAATCTCGGGCTACCATGAGAAAAACCAGGCCCAGCTCAAGAGACAAACCACAGAGTAGCCCTTCTAAGGTGTCACGATCACAAAAAGCCAAGTGAGGAACTGAAGTAGACAGGAGGCGGCTAAGGAAGTATGACAGCAAAAATTCTCCACTGACTTTCCTGAGAAAACCTTATGGCTAGAATAAAGTCTGTTAAGTTTGTGATATTGGAGCAACGCTAATTTCCTAGTTCTAAGAATTGTACTATGGCTATGGGGGTGGAAAGGAGACAGAGTTCCAGAACCAACTCTACAACTTTCTTGTAAGTCTGAGTTATTTATTTTAAAGTTCATTTTTAATTACATACATGTATATAGGTGTGTATGCGCACATGGATGCAGTGCCTGCAGAGGCCAGAAGAGGGCACTGCATCCTCTGGAGTTGGAGTTACAGACTATGTTGGCTGGTCAATGAGTGTCTGTTTCAATAGCACTAGGTCACAGCACTTGCTATCATATGTAGGTTTTTACTCAGACCAAACTCAGATCTCCATGCTTTTGTGTGGCAATCACACCACCACATGAGCTATCTCCCCTAGCCCTGAATTTGGACTTGATAAGTACTGGAATGGCTATGGCTCTGGACTATGGGGATAGGGTACATTTTGCATTGAGAGGTAGACATGAATCTTGGACAGGATGCTATGGTTTGGACATAACTGAATGTGTCCTCCAAAGATTCATATGTTAGAAGCCTGGTCCCCTAAGGCAACACTGGCAGCGATGGGCTTTTAAGAGGTATCACACATGGGGAAACCCTCGGGTCATGTGGGTAAGGGGAGTTTGGAAGGGACTCTAAGACAGTCTCCCTCTGGCATCCAGTTTTGAGATGTGACCTATTCCTCACACACATGTTGCCACCATGAGGTGATGCAGCCAGAGAGAAGCCAATGCCAGAGTGACACACTGAGGCCTCTGGTCCATATGAAATTAGCTTGTCCTTGGGCATTTACTACAGTAACAAAGAACAGACTGATGTAATCCCGGTGCTAACAAAGGCATCAAGTCAACTCACTGGGTGAAAGCGTAGCTCTATATAGGACAATAAATGTGAATCACTTCTTCATGTTATGCACCAAATTTAACTGGAAATAGATCAAAAATCTACATGTAAGACTAAAACTATGCAGCCCTTGAAGAAACTTTAAACACACATCCTGTGATCTTTGTTTTGGTGATAGTTTGTTTCCTAAATATGACTCTCGGAGACACAAAAATTAAATAAACTGGACACCACTGAAATGTTTAATTCATACTTCAAAGAATCTTAGTAAGAAACTAAAATGACAACCCATGAAATTTTTGCAAATCAGTTATCTGAAGAGAGACCTGTGTTTAGAACACACAAAGAACTATACCAACTCGATAAGAATAAATAACCCAATGTTTAAAAACAGGCAATTTATGTAACTTGATACCTCCAGAGAAGATAGACAGACAGATGGTCAGCTTGCACATGAAAAGATGCTTACTATAATCAGAGAAAAGCAACTCCAAGCCATGAGAATCTTCCTCGTCCCACTGGGATGGATGCAATAAAAAAAAAAAAAAGACGGACACCACACATATAAAGGCAGATATAAACAAAGAATGAAAATGGCGTTTCCACTGTGCAAACACACCAGTCATTGCTGAGGAAGTTAGACAAAAACCATCACACAACGCAAAGATTCTGCTCCCGGGTATAACCCAAGTGAGAACATGTACTCGCACAATTTGGTCATGGATACGCAGAGGGCTATTACTCAGAGTAACAACAACAACAACAAAAAAAGATGGGGGAGCCATGTAAATACCTGCAGCTGTGAATGGACAAGCAAAACACAGCCTATGTATGCTACCTAGTACTATGTCTCCGTAAAAAGAAACAAGGAATTGTATATGCATTTCATTCCACGACTTAAATATGGACAGATCACAAAAGCAGTATACCAAGTAAGAAATTAGAAAGTGACTCATGACTCGGGTGTCCGCTTGTATAACATGTTCAGAATAAGAATCCACAGGAGGAGGGAGCAGGCTTGTGGTTTTCAGGGGCTGGACAAGAGGCAGGATGGGAGGGGGAGCAGGGGAACAGCTGCTCATAGGTCTGAGGCTCCTTTGGAGCCAGAGGAAAGGGTCTATTGTCAGACAGCAGTGACAGCGTCACAGCCTTGCAAACATACTAAAGCCACTGGCTTGCACATCATTTTGATGGTGCTAAATTTTATGGTATATGAACTATATCATATAATAAAATGAAAACCACAGACCAGTATTTGTCATAAAAACACAATAATGAACTTTAAAATATTAGTAAGGGGAACACAATACTACATAAAAATCCTAATGAGGCCATGTGAGGTTTGCATGGAAATCAATATAATTTACCATATCAACAGAATAAAGGCTAGCAACTGCTTAGTCATCCCAGGGGACTCATATTGACAAGATAAGAATCAATGCTAGTTGCTGTGAAAAAAAAAACTATACAACATGAAAACTATACAACACGTCTAGAAAGAAAAGAAACATGGAACAAATATTGTCACAGTCTCCAGTCGGGAATGTGAGTGTGGACGAGACTCCAGTGTCGCACCACAGTGACACTTAACGGCCACAATGTTCTCTGAAGACTAAAAGGGCAGCGAGTGTCCTTCCGAGTCCTTCTGTGATGTCACTGGACTAGTTCCCCTGTCAGCTACTGAAATCACTGTCTCTGTACTTGACTGACCGCTGACCAGAACTCTCAGTCATTTTGCAATGTGGCCACCTTCCCAGCAAGCAAGCCAGCAAGGGAGATTGAGCCCCAAGATGGAAGTTTCAATCTTTTACCAAACAGAGTTTAATTTGGCATTGACACTCCATCCCTCTTGCTGTATTCCATTCGTTGGGGCAGGGCAGGAAGTCCACCCAACAGCAAAGGGAAAGAGCTCGCACAGCAGCAAGCTAAACAGGGATTTAAACCTCTGAGCTACCTTAGCGACTGCCTGCTACCAGGGGCACACGCAGAGAGCTCTTGCTGATGGCACTGGTGTGATGTTTATTAGCTGAACAATAACAGCTTCCCTCCCTAAGGCAGAGAAGAGCAAAAAGATGCGAACTCTCACCCACGCCGTTTTTGAGGGACTTTACAGTGCAACAAACAACAAGTTAGACATGAAGGCCAGCAGGCAAAGGCAAACCGTCTCTCCCTGCCCTGAAGACACAACTGTTTCTATGACAAACTCTGAGAATGCATTCATACCAAATACCCACCCTCCACAACTAGTACTAAGAAAGGAGATATTCTGTCTCAGGATAAAAGCCAAAATGGAAAAATCTGTTACACTGCTACATCCTGATAGCAAGCAATTAATGATATTTAAGACATAATACGTTGTTATTATGTTATTTATGATACTTTATGTATGTACATAACATACACTAAACACTGAGTGCGAGAAACAATACAATTTACAGCAACATAAAACACAAGATATCTAGAAATCTAGCAGGAGACAGGAGGGCCTCTTAGGAAAATTAGAATTATAATGATGACAGGAACTAAAGGAGCTTTGAACGGGCTGAGACCTCTGTCACACTGGAGGACTGTTAAGACCTGGGGGAGCTCTACAGTCTTCGCTTCAAACTGAGGGAGTGCCAACCACAACGTAGTGTGCTCTTTTGTGGAAACAGCAGACTGATCATAGTATCTGAAAATTCAGAGGGTGTGAATAATCTAAAAACAACTATAAAGACCAAATAGACATTCCATCCATGTTCACGAACACACACACACACACACACACACACACACACACACAGAGTAAGGGTTCCATCCATGTTCACAAGCACACACAATAGACATTCCATCCATGTTCCAGTTCTGAGGGATCCCATGGCCTTGTCTGGCCTCTGTAGAGACTGATTACATGCAATGCACAGACATACATGTAGGCAAAACAGGTATACATAAAATAAAATAGAAACAAATGTTTAAAAATGATGAGACTAATACCACTTTTTTTTGGTTTTCTGAGACAGGGTTTCTCTGCGTCTTTGGAGTCTGTCCTGGAACTAGCTCTTTTAGACCAGGCTGGTCTCAAACTCACAGAGACCTTCGTGCCTCTGCCTCCTGAGTGCTGGGATTAAAGGCGTGCGTCACCACCACCCGGCTGAGACTAATATCACTTTGATACCCAAAACAGACAATGACAGCACAGGAAAAGCAAACTGGTAAACACAGATGTAGAAAATTCCCAACAATAAAGAAAAAAAGAGCAAAGCAAATGCAGTAACTCATTAGAAAGACGGTTCACGACAGCCAAGGGGAATGTACCCATGGCGTGCAAGCATGCCTGACATATGCAGGCCAGCAGGTGTGATACACTCCATCATTAAAGAAGGGCACACAGACATGCCTGGTCATCCTACTGGGGGCAGAAGAAGCACTTGGCACTCTTAACAGGAGTTTCTTACAACTTAGATACAGAAGGAGATCTCCTCACCACAATAAAAGTCATTTGTGGAAAAGCCCGAAGCTAACGTCCTCGTCAGTGGAGAAGATAGAACTCTTGAACTCTAAGATCAGGGGTGAGACAAGGGTACTGTCCAAGCCTCTTCTGTGCATTGTGACACAGAAGTTCTAGCAAGAGCGATTAGATAAGCAAAAAGAAGTGTAAGGAATACCAACGAAGAAGCTAAAAACAAAATTACCCCCATTTGTAGGCAGTGTGACCTCAAAGACACCCCAAGTATAAGAATAAATGAATTCAGCAAAGTTCTGTGTTTCAAAAAAATTAAAGTCTCCAAATTAGTTGTATCTTTGTTCATCATAACCCTAAAGAAAACCAAGGGGGATCTGCCAACTTATGAAAATATTGAAGGCAAACAAAATATTTTAATGAACTCAGTCAAGATGGTAAAATAACTACACTCTACACACTGAGAACTGTGCATTTCTGATAAAAGAAACTGAAGAACATATGTATATGTATATATATGTACAGATAGATACATACTCTATACTTCTATATTAGAACATTGTTTAAATGTTCATACAGCCAAAAGCAATATATAGATTCACAGTGGAACCTACCAAACTTACTTTGAAATTCTTTATAGGAATAGCAACAAACATTCTAAGTTTGTATGGAACTATAAAAGACCCAGAATAGCCAAAAATATTTTGAGAAACAAAAACAAAGCTGGAGGCACCACATTTTCTGGTCTCAGAGATGGCCATCAACACAGCATGACTGATGTAAACAACACAAAAGTCAACAGACTAGACCCTAAAACAACCCAAACACATGCTTAATTAATTTCTGGCACCAAAATTAGTGACACCAAAAAGGGTATGGGAAGTCTTTTCCACTCATTAAGGGTGGTGGGGGGAAAGTGGGTACCCACGTGAGAAAGAATGAAAGTGGACTCATTGTGTACCATAAAAATCAACCCAAGACCAAGACCTAGATAAAAAGGCATTCAACATCACTTACCACGGAAATGAAAAATCTAAACCATGATGAGATAGCACCTTATGCCTGGTAGAATGGCTCTCATAGACAGGTAAGCAGTAACTAGTGTTGGCAGAGATGTAGAGGAAAGGGAGCCCTTATCTACTCTTGGGGAGGACAAACGTTGGGCAGCCACTGCGAATAGCACACAAATGAAATAACCCTCCAACCGGTGCTCTCACGCTCCCTTGTTCACTGTAGTATTACAACCACGAAATTGAAAAAGCTGGATAGATATCCATCAGTAAATGACTGGATAAAGAAGAATATGATGTGGGGTGTGTGTGAGAGAGAGAGAGAGAGAGAGAGAGAGAGAGACAGAGAGAGAGAGAGAGAGAGACAGAGAGAGAGAGACAGAGAGAGAGAGAGAGAGACTATCATTCAGTCTTTAAAGAGAGACTCCATGCCTAGGGGGCTGGCATGGTGGGTAAAGACAGACTGTGTGGTCATAATGACCTGAGCTTGGCTGCAACCCACATAGAAAGGTCAGATGCGGCAACGTGCACCCATAATACCAGCACTGGAGGTAAAGACAGAAGGGTCCTGGGGACTCACTGGCTAGCAAGTCTGGTAAGTCAGTGAACTGCAGGGTGGGTCAGAGACCCCCATCTCAAAAGGTAACACACAGCACCCACCTCTGAGCCCCCCAAGCCCATGTATGGAGCACGCGTCCCTCCGATGCACACACAGATCTGTCATTTGCCACAACTTGGACAAACTTGGAGGACACTGTAGGAGCTGAAATAAGGCACGTCATATGCACGGCCTTGCTTCCTTTTTACACAAAAAGATATAATTTCATATGAAATTTTGGTCGTTTTTAGACTTATGATAACTCTTTACTATGAATGAATATGTCAAATCATCACGTGGTACACCACAAGAATTCTTTGCTGTAATAAAAATGCAACACTGCAAACATATCTGGAGGACCTCACTGGTTTTAAGATTTATTATAAATTTCCAATAACTAGAATGGTTCAGCACTGACAGACATAATCAAATATACCAGCAGATAAGGATGCATAATCCAGGAATATTCTCACACAGAAAATTTTTTGGTCAAGGACCTAAACCAATTCATATAGTAGAACACAGCCTTATTTTAAAGGATACTCTTAAGTCATTTTTAACAGTGCTGAAATAACTGGGTATTGATGTGGGAGAAATGAAGTTGGAGGTTCAAAAACAAACTAATTGATGGTGGCAAAGATAAACATAGTCGCTGACTCCGGGTTGGTGAGGAGGAAAACTCCAAGGGGCTTTTAGTGCTCATGGGCCTGCTTGTGTCTGGTCCTGGGATTGGTCCTGTGTGTATGGTTTTCTCAAGATTGGTCAGGTTACACACTTAAGAGTGCACGTGTTGGTAAACTTTATCTAAAATTGAAAACAAAAAACTCCCAGGCTGGCTGCTGAATGGAGACAAGGTAGGAGCCTGGCTGTGACAACGCATCTACAGCTGTGGCCGTGATGCCAGGGAGAGCTGACATGACAGAGCTACAGTGGGGTCTAAGTCAGATTTGAAATAATAGTCCCTGCTAGGACATCTTCTCTTAGGGTGACATCGTAAATCTCCTCCAAACGCTTCCGGTGCATGCCACTGGCCTCACTGCAGTGCACGCCACTGTCCTCATTGCAGTGCACGGCACTGTCCTCACTGCAGTGCACGCCACTGGCCTCACTGCAGTGCACGCCACTGGCCTCACTGCAGTGCACGCCACTGGCCTCACTGCAGTGCACGCCACTGGCCTCACTGCAGTGCACGCCACTGGCCTCACTGCAGTGCACGCCACTGGCCTCACTGCAGTGCACGCCACTGGCTTCATTGCAGTGCACATCACTGGCCTCATTGCAGTGCATATCACTGGCCTCATTGCAGTGCACGCCACTGGCCTCATTGCAGTGCATGCCACTGGCCTCACCGCAGTGCACGCCACTGGCCTCATTACAGTAACTGCAGCACAAACATGGTTGAGCGCCCGCCCTGTGGCCGCCCTGCGCCTGCCTCACGCCCACCCTGCACCCACCCCACGCCAGACTGTTAATCAACTTCCTCTTTCAAAAATGGTTTGTAAAACGATGGGATCTGGACTACATTCTAAACTGCCTTCTTCCATGCATTTGTTAGATATGTATCTGTATCTACCTCCTGGGGGTTTTATGAGAACTCCATATAGATGAAATATTGTTTATTCCTAGTTTTAAGTAGAACACTACCTACTATGCTGCAGGTGCTAATGGAATACCATCTTCCTTTTTGGTCAAAATGAAGTAAAATGCTGTGCATCGAACGTTGTGTGTGCAGGTTTGCTCAGATCAGAAACACCAACAGAGCTCACAGGATTTTAGATACTTTAAGTCTGTACCCATTAGAACACACAAATGTCAAAGTTTCTAATGAGACTCAGATTCATGGAGTGTCAGTTCAACCTTTGTTAAAAATCTCAGGAAAAGACTTATGAAGAAGGAAGTTTAATAGAACTGATTTAGACAGTATGCCGTGCAGCAATATGATCTATCAAAATCAACAGAGGGAGACTGACACAGGCAGGCTCGATTCTACTGACAACATACTAGCATTTTGAATGCAGGGAAAGCGTGCTCAGAGAAGGGAGAAGGTTCTTTGTTTGCCTCAAAGCACACACCACTGCTGGAGTTCACTAAGAGGTCGGTGTCCTTGTGCTGGGCCCCGGGGAGCTGCCCATCGTTAGGTCAAATGGTAGCAGACCGAGTGTCCCCAGAGGCCAACAGAGCATCGGCATTAGACAGACACTCAGTGCAGAGCATTCTGTGGAGCGCCGGGGTGAAGGAAGAGGTAGCTCTCGGAGAAGGGACGTGAGCAAGCATGGACCAAGCGGCACTCACCCAAAGCCACCGTTCAACCAGTCCCTGGGGAGAGAGAGAACCCAGCAGCAAGAAGATGAGCAGCTGGACAATTGGTGATGGACAGAGAAGATCTGAGAAACCAAGCCCCAAACAACAGCGATGGAGGGAAAGACCTGGGGGTCAGCATCCTCAACGTCTCTGTGGTGGGACCTATGAAGAAGAGGGCTGCTTTAGACGGCTGAAGACAGCCAAACATCCCTGTCCCCTAAGACCACTGCTGCAGCAGGAGACTCAAAGGATAGGTTCTGGAGAATCCGAGAAAGTCCTGGGATCACCACGTCCAGCAGAAGGTAGAAGAAACAGAACAAAGCTTGAGGACTACGGGAGACAAAACGTATTGTTGTGGAATTAACTGCCACCTTCCCTCCCCCCAACTCTATCAAAGACCTAGCCCTGAATAGGATTGTATGTGGAGATAGAGCCTTCAAAGGGGTGGTTAGGATGAAAGAACACTGTGAGGGAGGGGCCCGCTGCAATGGCATCCATCTCCTTATAGGAGATAGTAACGACAGAAGTGTCGGCTCTGTCCACGTGGCACGGAGCAAGGTCACAGGAAGACACAGTGAATACGTGATGTTGACCTCAGGGCAGGAAGAGAGGCCTCACCTCAGACCGATGACACTGCTGCTCCACCCTAGACTTCCAGCCACCAGAATGTCAAGATGTAGATGGTGTGAGCCAAGATTGTAGCAGAGAATGATCTCCGAACAGCTGAGTGACAGACCCAGGAAGCACCAGCCGGACTGAGAAGGTCCCAGGAGGGGCGCCTTTAAGAAGACAAAGCCAACAGAACGAAGAATGAAAATGCAATTTTGAGATGAACTTAATTCTACTGAGAGTTTGGTGTTGAATTAGTGACACACCCATTATCTCGGCAAAGTTGGAAAAGTCTAAATCCTGGGAAGAAACATGGGTCAGGAAAGGGTGTCACTGCAGCTCCACTGTGGGCAGCTTTCTGAAGATCAACACAATGGAATTACTGGCCTAGGTACTGACCTGACAGATGGACGCTGTCTCTGTTTGAGAGCGAGATGGGAAGTGTGGGGCTAACAGGAGTGAGGGAGAGCGGCTAGTTCTAACGCCGTCTTCCTAGTGAGGAAGCCAGGATGGGTGGATGCGAGGATGCAGATGATGCAAAGATACAAGGATGCATCTCTCTCTCTCTCTCTCTCTCTCTCTCTCTCTCTCTCTCTCTCACACACACACACACACACACACACAAAGGATGCATCTCTCTCTCTCACACACACACACACACACACACACACAAAGGATGCATCTCTCTCTCACACACACACACACACACACACACACAAAGGATGCATCTCTCTCTCCCCCTCTCCCTCTCTCTCACACACACACACAAAGGATGCATCTCTCTCTCTCTCTCTCACACACACACACACACACACACACACACAAAGGATGCATCTCTCTGTCACTCACACACACACACACACGCATGCACGCACGCACACACACATACACACACACACACACACACACACGCACGCACCCCTCATCATATTCGTCTATATCCAGTCATTTACAGATGGGTATCTAGCTTTTTCCATTTCATAGTTTGTCAGGTATTTAGAAGGTGGCCAAGTGGCTGGAGGGGGACCCACCCGTCATGGAGACTCCCGCACGATCCAGCTTCAAAGCTGCTTCAAGCCAAGATTTACTTCATCGCAAGGCTTTGTAGTTTTTCCTTTCCTCTTTCAATTTGAACAACCCATTTCTCGGTCTCCCCACTATTTAAAATCTTGGGGGACTAATCTCACCTCACGACAGCGAGTTCCACTTATGTGTCACCTGACCAAACCACTTGCAGGAGTGCTTTGATCACATTGGTCAGATCATCCAACGCAATGGCTTCCTTAGTGCAGTTCTCCTTTGGAAACTCATGCCTGGGCTTGGCAGCCACTCTATGGTATTTCCAGCCCCAGTATGTGCCTGGGGGCGCTGGTCTAATTCTGCCCACCAAAGTCAAACCCCACAATGAACACAGGGGTCCCAAATGGACTGAGCCCATTGTTTTGTGTTATGACTGCTTCAGAGTCATGATGGAATGACACAGTGGCTTTGTCACGCCATCTGGGTTAGTGTTGAGGTGCACAATGGTTACATAGATGTCGTCCCCCAAAGTACAGACCTGTACTGTGATTTTATCCTTTAGAGACTTTTTTTCCCATGCCAAGAACAACAGCGGTCCATTCTTTGTACGGCTGTGCTGGACTCTGATCAACATGCATCATTAAACTTAGAAATATTCATCAGCCTGCATGGCAAATCTTCCCATGTTAACAGAAACTTTTTGGAAATATAGGTTTGAGCTGCTTCTTGTCTTGCTCATTAGCCTCTCATTTCCTTGGAAAAACTTTGAGACACAAACCCAGGCTCTTCTGATTTCAGGGTCTTGGAAAGATGTGTGGCCAGGACAAGTAGGGAATGAAGGCCAGGTTGACCACTCCAAATGACATGTATCTTGATGATACTCTGGTAACACAAACCCACAGTCAATTGTCCCCGTTATGCCCTGTCTGCTCTGTGCCCGGTAGCTAGGAAGGTCCCTGGCCCAAAGCAGCTGTTCAATAAATGGTGGCTGTGTGGAGGCATGAATGAGTGGACAACTGTCCTCCCACAAGACCGTGAGCTTCCCCATTGGAGAGGACCACACCCGGCTCGCCCTTCCTGAGCCAGCTCATGCTGTTACCTAGAAGACGAAGGCACCAGCGTCAGGTGTTAGGTGCAGAGTGCCTCCCCAGTCAAATTCTTCCCTGCCAGCTCCAGCCCAGTCAAGTGGGAAAAAGTCTAAAAAGCCCGGGAAATGCTGTGCTCGGTGCTGGCCACCCTAAGGAAGGCCAGCTAAAGTCTAGAACTCATTCATCTGCTTCCCAGGACAGCTGCGTGCCAGATGCACGGCTACTGTCTCCCCAGATGATGAAAGGCATGGACGGGTTAAAAAGCCATTTGAGGACAAAATAGCAGAGGTGGGGTTTTAACCCAGACAGTTCACTGAACTCTTGGGGCCAGTCCACAACCTTTCTGTGTGTCCGGCAGAGTGGAGTCCTGTCCATCCATCTCAGGCTCGTCCCTGTCTACAGCTCTCAGAAACTCCTCCATGGGCCCTGAATCTCGGGGCTTCTGCTGGACCTTTTTCTCCTGTTCCGTTTGCCACAACAGGGGATGGTATGGTCTTGTTATTCAGCTACTTGACACAGAGTCTGCCTTCCAAGCTCTGTCCCTAGCACACTATACACACCTCAGGCCCCTGTAAGTGCAGGCAGGCAGGCAGACAGGCAGGCATGTCCCCTGGTTCTGTGTAGACATGAGCTCAAACATACTCACTGTCTGCTATGACCTTAGGTCAGTTATTTAACCTTTCTTGGCTCCAAGACAGGCATCATAAGGGCATCTTCCCCACATCCAAGGGAAAAAAATACATTATTTTTCCAAACCTCTGCAGCTGCCAGAGCACACAGCCACCATGAGGGCTGGCTTTGTAAGGACCACGCTAAGGAGGCCCGAGGAGCCTGCCTGCACAGTTCCTCCATGCTTGCTCCCACCCATGGCAGCCTCTTCACCTCACTGTAAGCTCACAAGCCTTTGCCAGATGACCACCAGTCCCCAGCCAAGCCCTAAGTTCAAGGGCAACTCAAGTCAGCCACTGCTCCCATGCCTAGCTGACGGTTGAGAAGGGACGCCATGAGAGAAGAATTGTGTGAAGGTGGCTCCCCGCCCGCCCACCCCACCCCACCCGCCCACCCCACCCCGCCCCACCCCAAGTACCTTCCCTGCCATCTGTCCTGTTGGTCCCCAGTGAGCCTCACCTGTCAGGAGTAACAAGAGCACCTTCCTCATGGTCACTATGAGCGACCCTCACTCCCTCTCACTCCATCCTCCCTCTTTGCAGAGCTCGACCGAGCTCGCTCCTAATTAGCCTGGCGAAGCTCAGTCATCACAGGGAAGTCCTTGAAGTTGGAGATTTCCACAAAGCTAAACCGCTAAATCCCAGGGCCGCCAGCCTGTCTTCACAGCTCCTCCAGTCTGCCGGAAATCCCGCCCACTCCCACACAGAAACCGCAGTCCCGGGGTTCGCCGTCACCCCATCTCAGGCCACCTTATCAAGGCGGGTCCAGCCACCCTTTATCTGGCTGCCTCTCTAAGTGCTCCCATCACCCTGAGAGGCCTCGTAAAAGCTGGTAAGAGACACAGCTGCCTGGTTTTGACATCACTGACTTCAAAGGCCTCACATTAGGTGGGGCCGGTCTGGCTGCCGTGGCTGAGTTCAGAGCACTGTTTCATGCTCCTGGGATGACCCTGTTGGCCTGGGGATCAGTGCGGGAGCCCTCAAGCTTATCAATAAATACACGGAAATGGTTATGAGCATGGAGTCTGGAGCCAACCAGCCCCGCGCGTGTCCTAGTCTGCCACTTGGTAACTGGGCCAGTCGATCACGGCCTCCAGCCACTGGGCATCCAAAGGCCACACTTGTACGGTGACCAGGAGTCTGTCCAGGAGAGTGGGAAGCCACTATTTCACAGGCATGGTTTATGCTGGGCAGATGAGAGGGATGTGGACTTGGAGATCCCGGCTGCACAGCTGCGCCCATTTTCACACAAATGTGCCCAATGCCGCTGAATAGTATTGTAAGACATAGAAAGGGGTCACGTTTACATTAGGGCTAATTCGTCCCTGCAGTCTTCTGAATGTCGAGAGCAAGGAGACAAGGCACTGCCCAGACTCTGCCTGAAATGAAGCATAAGCCAAGAGCTGGTCACCTCCTGCCAGCTCAATGCGCTCCTCACACCCGTCAGCCCACCATCCGGATGCTGAATACACTGGGCACAGGCAGCAATGCCCCCAAAGGTGTCTGTCACACTCATTGTCCCATCCCACAGAAGCCCTGGTGTCCAGCTGTGCCTGACTCGTGACGGCTGGAGCAGCACCTCGGACCCCACTCCAGCAGCCCCAGACAAGGTAGCAAGCGCAGGAAGGTGGACAAGAAAGGTGGCCTTAGGTCACTCTTAGCTTTTCTCCTGAGTTCCATGGAGTAGAAGTAAGACACCTTTTGGGCTCACTGCCCAGAGATAAAATAGGGGATGAAAATATCTATTTGTTTCTAAGACTCTTGCTATCCCAGATGAAAAGCCCACCTTGGTTGTAACTTACTGTGATTCGAGCTATTCTGAGGCAGGCCCTCTTCCCCACAGCCCCCTAACTTACTCAAGTTTTGGGCAAGAGGTTCAACAGTCACTCTGGGGAAAAAAGTGGGACCCCTATCCCAACAGAAACTGAATACACTAAATGAGAATTATCCCCTATCGGCACCAGGGAGTCATAAATAGCCCAGTGGCCCCAGCTGAATCACCAGAGCTAGTACTGTGTCAGCATTTCTACACAAACCAGGGTTTGCTAGGGGATTAGCTCACAGCCATAAAAAAAAATTCTGCTGCAGGCTAAAGCCTGGCCTAAAGGAAATCTCAGTCCAGGAGTAGATACTGGAAACAAAGCCAGGTGACACGGCCCCCAAGCCTCCCAGGACTTGGGTGATCGTCACCGGGGTCTCTTAAGGAGGGCTCTGCAGTCCTCAGCAGAAGTTGCTGATTTAGGACATTGACTGTAGTTGTCATAACTCAAATTTGGGGCTTTGCTGCTGCTGTTTTTTTTCTTTTTAAGCTAAAGGATATTTGCTGCTTTGAGAACTTGGAAAACTTGAACTTGAGTTGAGCATGTGTGATCCAAAGCCTTCCCCTTCCCTGCTGAACAGCAAGGGAAGAGGTGCTGAGCTGGACGGGGACAGGGCTCATGCCACTGACTCCTCATACCTGTTGGGACAGTAGCTCTGCCTGTCTATCCCACAGGTAACACCATCTAGAGATAAAGTCAGGCCCTTTCACATGCTGTCTACAATAACTACATAGCAACCATATTTTATACATAGTACAAATATCTTATTTATAACATACAAACATAACCACATCATAATTAGATAAAACATTAGAAGAAACTGAGAGAATGTGTCTATAAGCAGAGAGTAGGTAGCTTTCTGCATCAGAAAAACTAGAAGCCCTTACAAGAAAGGGGTTTGAATGTTTTAAAACTGAATTGCTCCTAAATTTTTAAGAAGCTATTTTTGGTGCTCTGCTGGGATAAAGGGACGGAGGGCACCTTAAAGATGAGGAAATGGGTACTAGCAAGAGTGAGAATGTGCAGAGCGCCACCAGCAGCTAGGGAAAGAGGAACAACAGAACTGAAACAGCAGGCTGAGGGTGTGAAAACAGAAGAGGCCGCAGCTCCACGGAGGATGCGGGTGGAGGAGGTCTCAGTGACGGCTAAGGGGTGACAAGAAAGTAGCCAGTGACACCCAGCAAAAGAGCAAATCCTGGAGTAGCTGGGAAGGCACAGGCTGCCGTGCCTCAAAGCCTGCTCTAGGGACCATGTGCTGCTGTGGATGCCGGAAGTACGTGAGCCGCAGGATGAGCAGACACGGGGCTGGGTCAAGTGCCTCATGAAGACGATGGTTTCAGCCAGCTGGTACTTTGGTTTGGAAAAACCATACGGCTCATCTCGAAGGGAGGAAAGGAAAACTGATACCAACTTAACTCTGGTTCAGTGTTCAAGAGGTAATTCTTACTCATGCCATCCTACGATACAGGGTTAAAGAGCAACGTTAAGACGGAAAGATGTGTTTGAGCGCTGTATCTAAAAGAGAGAAGGGAGGGGGAGGGGGAGGAGTAGAGGGAGAGAGGGGAGGACGAGGAGAAGGACATGGGAGGGTGGCTTAGTGGGTGAAGTCCTCGATGCATGACACCGAGGCCCTGAACTTGGATCTCCAGAACCCACGTAGAAGCCGGGCATGGTGGTCCAGGCTTGTGTCCTGGTGCTGTGGGGCAGAGACAGCTGGGTTTGCTCACTGGCCATTCTAGCTAAGAGAACTCCAAGTTCAGTGAAGACCCGCATGAGGAAGACAGCCAATGCCAACCTCTGCCCCTCACATGTATCCACATGGACCAGCACCTGACATGCGTACACACACACACACAAACACGCACACACACGCGTGCACATACACACACGTGTGCACATACACACATACACACATGCACGCATAAGTACACGCACACACACACGGGCCAATACCACACACACACACTGGATGAAATAACCTTATGTTGATGGATTCTGATAGTTCTGGGGATGGGAAGGGCAGTGGATGGGGGGGTTCACTTACAAGCTATTCCTTCTTCCCTCCCTCCCTCCCTCCTTCCCATCCTCCCTTCCTATTTTCTTTCTTAAGATAAGGTCTTAACTATGTAGCCTTGGCTGGCCTAGAACTTTCTGTGTAGACCAGGCTGGCCGCCTGCCTCTGCCTCAGAAGCACTGACTTTAAAGGAATGTGCTACCACGCTCAGGGAGTTTTCCCTTATAGACTTCCATGCTGCTTTGTTTTTAAAATATAAAACATTATTTTATCATATTTTAAGTAGAAAAATCTTTAATTACCCCAAAATAGAGTTTTTTGGAAGAGGGGGAAGTGGTCACAGACACTCAAGATGCGCTCAGTCACCACACAGAATAACCAATGACCACTGCAGCAGCCTCTCTCTCACTCTCTACTTTGACCCTGGGGCAGAGCAGTCATCAGTTTTGGGAGGCAAAGCTTGGGATACGAGCACTACCAGACTGACAAACAAGCGTTTGCCTTGAGAGTCCCGGAGAACACAGTGCCGTATGATCCTCCTCAGGCAGCATTTGGACTCAGAGCACAGTGAGCGTCCATTTCTACAGTGAAGAAAGCGACTGACCTGTAAATTCCTGTTATCGGAGGCACGGAAAGTGATCCGCTTCACCTGTGGTGACTGCAGGATGGAGGACTGTGGTTTCCTCACAGAGCCTTCCTTAGTCAAAAGGGCGACACTGTGTATGCCTAGAGCTCAGACAAGCCTGGATAAAGCTTACATTTAGGCTGCATGGACACAGTAAAGCCAGCTCTGAGGAGAGACACACCCTTGCCTTCAGGTCCCCTCTCCCAGCCCTCAGGATGATGATTCTTGAGAAAGTGGCCGGACAGGGCTGCTCGGTGCGGCTCGCAAGAACTCCAGAGGACTCAAGGATTCACTTTGTTCTGCTCAGCTTACAGACCTGAAAAGAAGTGTGCAAGACAGACTTCGGAGACATACAACACGGCCCTTACAATCCAGTCCTCCTTCTAGCTGCACACCTAACTCAGCCCTCAGCCCTCAAAACACATGTGACGTCTCTCAGGGTCTCACGGCTGCCCCCCACCCACCCACCTTCTCCCGCAGAACCCACAAACAACCGTAACTTCTTCTGGAGCAATTCCCAGGGCCCAAAGGGCCTGGCTTTCTTCCTCAGCATCAGAATCCCTTGTTTTGTGAAACCTTTGCTTTCTGGTCACAAGAGCTAAAGACCCTCTGTTCATCCGCAGGCCTTCAGTGGACACTCCTTATAAGCCGGGGTCGGGGTACAGCAGCAAGGGAAGCAGAGCCCTGCCCTAGTGAAATTTAAATGTTAGCATGACAGGTATAATCAAATTCGTTCGTAAGTATCTAGTTTTAGTGCTGTGAGGCCTAGCAAGGCTACGGAGTACGGAGGGCCAAGGATGGGTAACCGTGGGGTTGACAGGGTGTTCTGTGAGGTTCCTTCCTGTGGGATGGAACCCCACCTGCAGTGGGGGTGACTTCTCACCTGTTTCCTTTCACTACAGCCCCATTCCCTCTGCTCATGAGACTCTAACTTCAACAAAAGCGTATCTGGGTAATTCGATATAAACTAAATTTAAACCCTGCCCTCCAACAATGGAAGTGCTGCTTTCCCTCTCTGGAGATGCAGATGAAGGGCCCGCTGGCCCCACTTTCTGGGTTTCTAACTTACTCCTAAGATGATGCTAAATTTGACTCAGAACCATCTGGGAACAGGTCAGGCCTGCGGCGGGCAGCTAGCCCGGAGCCCTTCTCCCCTCCTCAGCCCGTAGAGAAGTCACCTGCTTCTGGTTCTTGCAGCCCAGCTTCTGCTGTGTGGCCCTGCTGCTCAGGACCACGCTGGAGCCACAAACACAAAACCCAACTACTGCCTTCCACGGCACGAAAAATCTGTGCCGGTTCCC
Organism: Mesocricetus auratus; assembly: GCF_017639785.1. Lineage (NCBI taxonomy): Eukaryota > Metazoa > Chordata > Mammalia > Rodentia > Cricetidae > Mesocricetus > Mesocricetus auratus. The sequence goes on along the minus strand of NW_024429196.1, from coordinate 75,931,804 downwards.
AATCTTGTAAGAACCGCTTTAATCCCCGCTGTGGGTCAAGGTTAAGTGTGGGCTTACTCCAATCTGCCCCACGTCGTGTTCTAATTCCTGTAGGTTATCTGACTTGGAAATGAAGGCAGGCAATTGCAGGGTCCACGTGGGGCTGTCTGCAACCAGGACCGCTGCCTTCCTCCGCGCCTCCAGCGGCCGCCCCGCCTGCGACTGCACGTCTGCCATTTCCTGGATTCTGAGCATGGCCTTCACATTTCTCAGGTCTTCTAGCTACAAAATTAAAGTCTTGCTTTTATTATTTTTTAAGAGAGAAATTAAATGTCACAGTCTGGACCAGAATAAGCAACCGAGCGTTCAGATTCAGGGGTGCCCTGCATTAATAACTGTTCACCGAGGAAGCATTTCCTGTTTATACACAGAGCCAATGAGAATCCATCATGCCTGTCAAATACACTGAACACCAAATTCAAATGTCAAACCAAATGTAAGAGGTCACACATTTCCTTTGCTAACTAAAAGTGTAATTCATAAATATTATTGCTACCAAACTCTCCATCTACATCATTTGTTTAGAAATATGCACATGTAATATAAATTGTGATTAAGTTAAATGGGTATATTATTTCCTGTTTTAAGGGCTAACAGCAGCATGAATTATGCTTTACTGCAAAGAAGCCTTGAGTCATCAGCAGCTCTGCCTGAGCACAGCCCCACATTTTACACCCCAGGTTAGGCTTTGCACACCCATTCATAAATACTTTACATTACCCGGCTCTGCTGATAACTTTCACTCCTTCAGCGGCCTTATAAAATAGCTCTTACTGCTGAAAAGGTCAGCTAAATGGACATAAGCTTTGGACCTCACTGCATTTAAAAATAAAAGTGAAATACAAAACAGCTTTACAAAGGCTTGGGTCCTTCAGCTCCATTCTGTAAGCCCAACTCCAGAAGGCAAGTTGACTGAGGTCTCACATCTGCACATGGGTGGCGGCAGTTGGGAGCAACCACGCGGACGCCAGGAAGGAGCCATAGAATTGGAGAACACGCTTCAATCCATCTTCTCTACCGTTAATTCATCTACTGTGCTCAGCTTAACCCAAACAAACAAACAAACCAGCAGCATGTGTATAATCACTACTTACACTGTTTTGTAGTGCAATGCTCTCCAGGGGACACGAGGAAAGCGGGACAAACGGAAGGGGGTTTTCGTCTAAAGCCCACGAGTGACAAATGGGACATGCCGCAGGAGGACGAGGCCATGCAAGGGCAGCACCAAAGCTGACCACTGCTGGCTACGCTCTGGCAGGAGTGCAGATTCACCCCCCCAGTCAATGAAAACTCCCACCAGTGACCCAAATAAATACAAACACATGGGTAAACCCTGCTCTCCTGGGCCAAGTCTGATGGAGCTGCTCTTACAGGCAAGCGGGGAGCTCACCCCCAAGTTTCAGCACAGAAGAGCCAAGCCAGGCCCACAGCCAGGCGAGACCTGGGGCCACCACATCCAGGGACCCTCGAGCTGAGCCAGGAGGAAGAGAGGGGGTGGGCAAGAGGGGCCCGAGTAAGTCTGACTCATCGTTGGTTCTGCTTCCTTGCAAACCTTCCAAAGGGAGCCTGCTGGCCACCATCGTGGCAGACGATTGTGCAACGAAAGCGTCGTCTTTGATGTCACAGATCAGGGAGAAGGCTAAGCTGGGCTTCTGCGAGAGATAACCAGGACAACTCCCGGCTTTTGAAGTCTGGTGATCATCTCAGGGGCTCCCACTTCAGAAGAGACAATTGACAGACGACAGCGGTGCTTGTTTTTGTGGACATCACTATGACAGCAGCCGCCGAGCCCAGGGAAGGGGTGGCCCACCACTGTCTTGCCCAATGACTTCCCTGAAGGCTTAGTCAGAAGGAGCTGACGTGGACTGAAGAGCGGGTGCTGCTGCTGCCGCCGGTTGAGAGCTCACAGCTCCTGCTGAATGTTTCCAGTTTGCTTTCTCCCAGAACATTTTCTCCCCATCTTAAGATAATTTGGGGGGTGGAGAGATGGCTCAGCAGTGAAGAGCACTTGTTCTTGCAGTAAACTGGGGTTCAGTTCCCAGTTCCCACATGACAACCATCTGTTAACTCCAGTTCCCGGGGATCTGGCGCTCTCTCTGGCCTCCACAGGCACTGCACTACCCAGTGCACACAGGTATATAGATGTTGGCAAACACTTGTACATATGCAATAAACATAAATAAGACATTTTAAAAAGATAATGTTACATCATTGAGTCATCTGAAATGATATAGCATTCGTTACCTATGATTTGAAGGTCAACAAAACAAAGCGACTTTTTATGCCACACTTTTAATTATGGGAGTTTACATAAGATGAATACACTGACTTGCACTGTTTTTTACTGTGTTTGCTTTTGCCTTGCATACACTAGGCAAGGACTCTGTGCCTGGCCTGTGTCTCTGGTCCTCTGTTCAGTTCTAATGAACATATGAGAACACAAGGCAACACCCCACACTGGCTACCCACTCTCTCTCCCCTAGAGCCTTGACTTGATTTCTGGCACCACGCATTAATTTCCCCCATTTATGGGCTGCTCCCCAGGCAGGGCTCCGGGTGGTTTCTTTTGGTTATCCTGCTCTAGCTGCAGATGGGACCCCAACACCTGTTCCCTTGCTGCCGGCAGACAGCCTCACCTCTTAGTCCCCAAAGGTCAGGAGTGGCGGGTGGTTCCATCGACTTTCCTTACACTTAACTACAGTTTAGGACGCTCCTGCAGCCTGGCCATCCTCTACCCCGTGGTCTGCCCCAACTCTTTCTTTAGGTTCGTGGAAGCCCATGCACTAGAGGGAGACAAGGGCGACACACACCCACCTTGTACGTGTGGCTCCAATGAGTTCTAAGGCACACTGTCACCCACCTAGTAGGTGTATCACACTCAGGGCCGTTTGCTAGTCACGTCCTCCCTCCTGCTCCCCTCCTCCCCCTCCTCCTCCTCCTCTTCTTCCTTCTCCCACCTCCTCTTCCTACCCCCCCTCCTCCTCCTCCTCCCCCTCCTCCTCTTCCTCCTCCCCCTCCTTCTCCTCCTCCTCCCCTCCTCTTCCTCCTGCTCCTCCTCCCCCTCCCCCTCCTCTTCCTTCTCCCTCCTCCTCCTCTTCCTCTCCCTCCTCCTCCTCCTCTTCCTTCTCCCACCTCCTCTTCCTCCTCCCCCTCCTTCTGCTCCTCCTCCTTCTCTTCCTCCTCCCTCCTCCTCTTGCTGCTCCCCTCAAGATATAACAACTGTGTTTCTTGGGAGAGCTGGCTGCTCAGTTTCAATTCACTGGGTTACCTTGTATCTGCAAGCTCTGTGATAGACTGGAATGATTTTATAAGTTGTCTGACTGTTTTATCTCTAATTACTGAGGTAGAGAAATCATTCTCTTACAGATTTTACATTCTAGGTGGAGTTCCTCGCCAAGTATGAATATTAATAAGTAGTAACTTGTCTTTGAGCTTGTATTTATAGGACTTTTAATATGCTTGCCTTCACACATTATTTCTTTACTAACGAAACTGAAATCTTTCCCTTCCCTGAGAGCCTGCTGAGCGTTTGCATGTGGAGCTGCTCACGCAGTGACAGAAGTTCACACGCTCTCAACAACAGAGTGAGCTCAGAATCTCAGCTATGGAGCAGCACATGCTGGACACATAGGTTGAACTGCATGCTGGCAGGAAACTCCTGCCTAAACCACAGGGCCACTACCTGGAGAGTGTAAGACTTGACCCCAAACCCACATGGCAGTTAGCTCAGTGGTTAAAAGCATGGCTACTCTCCCAGAGGACCCGAGTTCAATTCCCAGCACCCACATGGCAGTTCACAATTGTAATGCAAATAAAATAAAGTTAAATGAATTATTTAAAAAAAAAAGACTTGACCCCAAGCAGTCTGGATGCTGGAAGCCACACTCGGCCTGTATGTCTTAGGGAGGTGGGTGGGCATGGGGTGTTACACATTCCTTAAGCTGAACTGTCTTAGTGATGATCAGCATCTGAATTTGGACTGGCTTGTCTGTCTCTCCATGCATCCAAGGCCTGAGCAACACGTGCACCCCCCCATCCACACATGCTTCTTCCATATTCCTTAAGCTGAGCTGTCTTAGTGATGATCAGCATCTGAATTTGGACTGGCTTGTCTGTCTCTCCATGCATCCAAGGCCTGAGCAACACGTGCACCCCCCCATCCACACATGCTTCTTCCATATTTGATGTCCCCAGGTGCCCTGACATCATCCTGAACTCAAGAAGAAGTCTTTCTCCAGGGCATCTGCCAGACTCAGGACCAAGACCGGGTATGGGTACACAGTGAGGAAGCTATGCTATGGCCGTAAGCAGGGCCAGGATGAAGGCCAGAAGACGGACTGTCCAAAAGAATGCCACATGCCCCGTTTGCAGGAGAGCTGCAACGCACTATGGGCCACCAGCTGACAGATCTGAAGAACAAGCCTTGAGGGTAATGTCGCCCTTCTCCACTTGGAATCCAGCAGCAGCCCATCCCAGATGCCTGCCATTGAATGGAGCTTGGCTTTCTTAAAACAGCCCTAACCATACAAAGCAAGATTCTCTTCAATCATTTATAAAAAGACAAACACTGCTAGTCAGAGACCAGAGATCAAACGTGCCTAAATCTCCTCTATCAGTGGGCAGCTACTCCCCGAGTCTGAGAAAGTGCCTGGTGCTGCTTCCTGGTTGGCCTGGCCATCCCTTCATTGAGTACCTGGGATTCTGGAAGAGAAGAAATGTGTTTTTACTTACACAAGTCTCTATATCTCAGGCAGATGTATGGGATGATAACCAGCAGTCCAATCAGCTCCTGCTCTGGTGGCTGCCACAGGCTGTTTCAGAATCCATCCCTGGAATAGCTGCCTTCGCTTTCTTTAAAGGGGGATCAAAACATTGAAATGCATCCAAGAGCTTGGCTGTGTAAGCCGAGAGCAGACGGTGTTCATTAATAGGAAGTGCACAAGGTGCTTCCCTGTGTGTTTAAGATCCCCTCAACATTCCTCAGGGAGAAGTGGGCCCCTTGGCTGCAAGCACTCCCTTTATAGGACAGCGCGTGTCACAGGCTAGACCTTCTAGGATTACACATTTAGGTCACCTGAGTAGAAGTTCACCTCTAGGAACAAGAAAAATGAGGCTTTTTCTTGCTTCCGTTTGGATAGCCTACAAAGGAACAGTATTCTGGGCTCTTGTGGTTAAGACGGCTTGGAACTTTTAGAGAAAGCTCATTGCTGAGTGTTGGGGGTTGGGGTCCAGGACACCTGACATGGCACAGGGCCATGTGTATGTGACCCGCCTGTGTCCTTATTTTTGTTGCTGCTAGCTGGCACTCTTACCCTCTTACTCCGCCCCCCCCCCCCCCCCCGTATTCTCAGGCCGTGTGTAAATCCCTCAGCTATACTGAGTCTCCTACGTCAGAGACTAGAGGTTACCACAGAGCATCCAACATGATCAGAGGACATTTGGTGAACGGACAATAAATATGTAGGCAAAAGGGCAGCCCTGGGAGTGAGGGGGGGGGAGACCCCAGATGCCGGCATCTTCTCATCCTACCCCATGAGGTGAAGCGGTCGTCCTACCCCTTCACTGAAGTGAGCGACAGAGCTGCCACGTGTCTCCCAGTGGGATGCCAGAGGCGGGAGGACCAAACACATTATGGGCCTGCCAGCAAGGCGGTTCCCAAACAGAACTCCTAGTAATGAGGCAGAAACAGTGGGCTACGGCTCTGTGGGGCATGGGTGAACGGCTCGGCGGCCTCTGCCTCTGCCTCCTCAGCTGCCTCAGGCCTGTTCCTGCTTCTGCTCGTTCACTGTGACAAAGCACTCTGTCCAAAAGCAACTCGGGGGAGGAGAGGATTGATTCTGGCTCATTTCAAGCCACGGTCTGCCTCTGAGAGACATCAGGGTGAGAACTCCAGCGGGAACTTGAAGCGGAAGCCACTGAGGGAGACGGCCTGCTGGCCTAGCTCTCGGACTCTCTCACAAGCCTACCCTCAGTGAGCTTTTATTCACCTCCCAGGACCACTTGTCCAGGAAATGGTGCTGCCAGCAGTGGGCTGGGCCTTCCCGTGTTGACTAACAATCAAGGCGATCCCCCACAGACACGCCCACAGGGTTTTAGCCAGCCTTCCCATCAAGACTCCCATCTAAGGCAACTCCAGTCCCTGAGGTTGACAGTTAACGCTGGCACAGTGGCTCAGAGTGCCGCTGGAAACGTCATTGAGATGCCACACGCCCGGGGCTCTAACAGGCAAGCGGAGGGGCAAAGGCCAATGGGAAGAAACTGCATTCTAGGCACTGGAAACGCTGGCCTAAAACTCAAGGGGCGTGGGCTAAGCCAAAGGGGCTGGGACTCTCACAATGTGCCTGCCTGCCTGGGTCTCTGGGGCAATACCAGGGCCTCAACCGAGAGGCTGGTCCTGGAAATGAGAGGGTGGGGGAACTGGGGACCCTATGCAGGGCCTGCACATCGAGGAAGGAGGACAAGGCCACTGTCACTATGTTGCTACTAATACAGCATTGTTGACACACATGGACTCTCGTCATCGCGCTCCCTCTTGCTGGCTGCTAGGGGGCTCAGAGTCTGACTGACAGCCACATCTCACCAGGAGCTAGGAGGCTCAGCGTCCGACTGACAGCCACATCTCAGCTCAGAGTCTGACTGACAGCCACATCTCACCAGGAGCCTGGACTCACAGCCTTTGCCACCCAGCTAAGGCAGGACGCATGGCTGTTGGACGCTGTCGTCCTCCACTGTGTCCCACAGGCCTGCAAACACACCGCGATGGCCTGCCTGACAGACAGCCAAGCCTTTGACTTAGCTTTCTTTTCCCTTGCCCCCCGTGTTTCCTTATTTAATGTCTGTCTTGCTATGGTGTGAATACTTCTAGAACCACTTCTGACCCTCCTTTGTGAAAAATGGGGGGGGGGCACAAATTAAAGGAGAAGGAGGCACCACCCATGAAGGAGCCGTGGAAGCAGCGGTCCCGCTGCCTCAGTACCAGAAACGCTCTGCTGACCTTCCCCGCCTGTCTGCCTTCAGAAAGAGCTGGTGGTGACATTCAGGTTTGTCCTTAGGAGGCCTTGCTACCAGGCTGCTTCCCAGATTGTGTTACCTCAGGCCCCTTGCAGAGGTTGCCTAGCAACACCTCCCAGCTCCATGCCTCTAAATCCCTCATTTGTGTCTTATGCCAAGCAGCACAGTGTTCCCTGGCCCTGGTCAGCAGCCTGCCCTCCCACACCCTCTCCCTACAGCAGGGTTGAGCCTCTCACCTGGGCAGGTAGAGGCAGCCAGGTAGAGGCAGGGGCCTGGACATTACCCCCCCAAAAAAAAATCCTGATGAAAATTCCAGGCTGCTGAGCATGAGCAGCAGCAGAGACAGGCAGGCGGACGCCTTCGAGCTTCGGGAGCTGCTCTGTATGAGCCGGGGAGATGGCCGAGTGAGGGAAGGAGAGAAGAGGGAGAGAGGGTAGTTGAAGCTTAAAACCCAAACAGCCGCACGCGTGCGAACGTGCTTAGACTTTAGCTTTCCTCGGGTAAAGTCTCATCCGGAAGGGTCAGAAACAGGCAAGCAAGTAAACAAATGAAGGTGTACTGAAGACGGTGCCCAACGGCAGGAAAAATAAACACGGTATTCTAAAACAGGGCAGTGGTGCCTGTCTGTGGAAGCAGGGAGACCAGAGCTGGGGGGTGGGGATAGCTTTGGGATATGCAGATTTCACCCGAACTTCGGGAAGTTGAGGGAATGGGAATGGGGGGGATGAGGGTGGGGCTAGGGGTGGGGGTGGGCTAGGCTGGGGCTGGGGCTGGGGCTGGGGGTGAGGAAGGACTGGGTGGAGAGAACCCCAATCACATGGGGCACACCCAGGTGTAGACAGACTCTGATCCTTTCTTCTGGTGTGAGAACTTGACCATGCTATCACCCTGCTGCCAGTACTCCAGATTTACCCGCCTTATCAGGCAGTGCTCTCCAGCTTGACTCCTGCAAGGGAAAACGAAAGTGTCCCTTTTCCTGTCACCTGGAGAGGAGGGTATCCTTTCTTGTGCTGAGTCTAAAGCTAGCCAACTCCATCTGGCCTCTGTCTCCAAGCCAAAAGCTAAGCTCTAAACATCGCACGCATAGAAAGTGAGAGTCATTTTAGCTCTTATGACGAAATCTATTTTCAATAATAAAATGAAGAACAGACAAGGAGAAAAGGTCAAGTCAAAACACGCTGGAGCTCTGCTGTCCCATATAGCTGCCACTAGTCACTTAGGCCTGATTACATTAAAATTTAATTAAGCTTAAATAGAATTTTAAAATTAAGCATTTAGTTCACCAGCTACATAGTTACTATTTCAAAAGCAGAGGCGACATGCATGGCTAGTGGTTGTCCTGCCAGACACTTACAAGTTAGGATAAGAATGTGAACCTATTTAGAAGTAGTTCTTTACAGAAGTAATTTAATGAAAGCACATGAGATGCAGGCCATGCCAGTGTATACAGTTGTCCCAGGTCTTGAGAGCTAGACCATGCTGATGTATACAGTTGTCCCAGGCCTTGAGAACTAGAACATGCTGATGTATACAGTTGTCCTAGGTTTTGAGAGCTAGACCATGCTGATGTATGCAGTTGCCCCAGGTCTTGAGAACTAGACCATGCTATTGTACACAGCCGTTCTTAAATCCAATGACAAGTATCTTCCTAAGAGGGAAAGACATAGAGGATGAGGCTACAACAGGGTGATGAAGGATGTCCTCCTGCATATATGCTTCTCTTATTGGTTGATGAATAAAACATTGGCCAATAAGAGGCAGGAAGATAGGTAACCCACCCATGCTCCCCTAGGCCCTTGCCACCCCAATGCTCCCTACTCTACATACAAGATCTCTCCTCGCTTTCCTGCTGACCTCTTTACAATTCTTACTCCAAGATTCACCTCAAAACCCACCTCCTTCAGAAATCTCCTCAGACCATCCGTCCCGCGGGACAGCCTTACGCCAGGGCAATGACCTTGAGTTCTAGGCTTGTTCCAACCACGCTCTCACCTTGAGACACCCCCAGAACCTCTCCCTCTCTTGGGCCTCAGTATCCCTATCTGCAGCATGACCAATGAGGCTGTGGCCTAGCCCTTGTGATGTTTGGAGTTTAACTTTTGGCTTGGAGACAGAGCAAGTTTGCTAATCCGACGGTAATATCATTGGTAAAGACGGCAATAATGAAAACTGGCGATTGCAAAGCTTCTCACGACGTTAAATGCTTTTCAAGCATGATCACACCAAACTGATGTTGGAGGAAAGGCAAGAGGGGATACCTTCTAGTCAGCACCAGACTCCTGGAAGCCCATGCTCTTGGCCACACCCGGCTCACATCACAGCGTCTCTCCACTGCCGGGTAAATATGCAGAAGGGACATACATAAAACAACTGACAAAAGCAGACCACATTTAGCACGTCTTCAGATTTGAATGGGACCCACCTAGGCCCAGAACTTTCAAGAGGGATCAGAGCTCTAAATCCAAGGGCCACAAGCAGACCCAGACACAGATAGATGCCAAATCCACTACACCAAGACACCTGGTTTCTTGCCCGTGTCCTCTGGAGCCAAGGTATATGCAGAAGTCACAAACCACAGAGCCAATAGGACTAACCCCAGTGTCAACACTGGCTGGGTGTCAGGGAGCCACGTGTCCCTCGTGAGTCTTCTAGAAGGACCACGCCCTTCCACCTTGGTCTTCCTCCCTAGGTGGCTGCATTTCGTTGTCACTTGTCATCTTCAGTAGCCTGAAGGAGGCGCGTTGGAAGAGCACGCCTGGCTGGAGCCGGGCATCCCTGGAGTTTGATCTTCCCTCATTCAAAGCTCCCTTAGCCCCACTTTCCAGTCTAATCCCTGATGCTGGAAGCCAACCAATGAATGCAAGCCCAAGGGATGAGGGTGCCACTGGACCCCCATATGCCAGAAGGTGACAGAAGAGCTGCCTAACTGTAGGAATATCCTTTTACAGGGACCCCAAGCCCAGACGGAACAGGTCCACCTGGAGAAAATAGCATAAATTAGCCACGGTGACAGAGTTTGGGGCAACTGTGCTATATACAACTTACGTTCCCTCTGTTCTCTGTTAAATATTATTAAAATTTAAAATGGGATAAGATAGCAAATATCAAAAATGGGAGGAAGAGTTTTGTTTTATGTGTTTGTTGTTTGTTGAGAAAGAGGCGGCAAAGGGAGATACGTAGGGGACAGAGAAGATGAGGGCTAGAAGAAAGCCTTAGCTATAAGGATGCTCACTTTGAGGGGACTTTCCGGGTTACAGTCTCCACAGAAGGGATAGTGACCCTATTGGATGGCAGGTCTGAAGTATCTGGGACCTCACTACCATCTACGCCAGAACCAGTACGGGGACAGACCCCTCTAGCAAAAGCTACGACCCACAGCAAGGGAAGTCTGGCCAAAACTGGACAGCAAGCCACCTGTAGTGTCCAGACCCCAACTGGCATGCTGAGCTGAAGTTCTGGGGTCCCTTTTAGTGACTCGTGCTTATAGATTACCTTCTGAAAACAGGTATTCCCCCAAATAATCCTGACCCTCCTCCATGATCAGAGCTGTGACCTGACCCTTCCCAGTGTTAGATTCTGACCTTTGCAACACAGAACCCTTTTCCGGTGACAAATCTCATGCCCTTGTTTCACGGACACTAAGAAAAGCTCTCGCCACTCCGTACCCATGCCCCGCCACGCCCCAGAGTGTCACATGCTGTGACATGGACCCAGAGGCAGACATGCAACTACAAAGAGGGCGGGATGGCCATGACTAGGTCAGTCATATCTGTCCAGGCCCTCCCTCTAACGCCAGAACAAGAGGGGCCCAGGAAGTAAAAAATGGGTCATGGTGGGAGCCAATTGCACATGCTAATAACAAATCCGTGCTGGGCCAGGAGTCACCCAGATGGAAGAGGAGATTTATGACCCAAACCTGATTCCTCAGAATCCATAGAACTCAGGGATGGAGAAGCAAAACCTGACAGAACACTCCCCAGGTCTCACGGGGAGCCGGTGTGTGTTTGAGGGCTTTGGCCTCGCCTGCTTGCTGTACTTTATTGCTGGCAGAGAGATGGGAAATTTATTGCTTTACAAATCATACCATCCGCAGCATAAATGAACTGTCTGGCTGCGGCACGCTCGAACCCAGATGATTTGCAAAATGTCTAATGGTAAGCGTGGTTACGCTATCTGCTTACGGCCTCCAAGACAAAAGCCAACCGTGACGTGGAGTGTCTGGGCAGTGTAACTGGAGGTCGGCAAATTGGCTGTGACTCACCGATGTTGGCTCAGCAGCATTACATAACTCAGTACGCTCCACCAGGGACTCAGAGGAACACGGAGCTGGCCCTGACAAGGCTGCAGATGACAAGCAGGGCACCACCGGCAGGTTTGGGACCCGAGGTCACGGCCAGGCCGAGTTCCACAGCCTGGTTAGTCCCAGGGTCTGCTAGCCATCAGGAAGCTGGGCATACCCCCAAGGACTGCCAGGAATAGCCTTTCTGCTCCAAATTCCCCAAACCTAGGGTGGGGGAGAAGGTGTTGAAATTCTTGACAGGAGTTAGTCAGGGGTCACAGCCCATGGGTGGCAACCCTTTGCTGGCCGGCCCAGCTGGTGACAGGCTCAGCTCAGTGCCTGGGACTTTGGGTATCACTTAAAGGAGGTGAAAGCACATGTAGTTTACAAAGGCAACTAAGCAAGCCACTCCACTTCAGGCTCACGGGAGTGGTGGCACAGGACTCTCCTGTGTCTATGACACACGGTCACCATGTCACAAAACCCTCAGAGCAACTGGGAGACGGGGATGGCCATTCCTATTTTAACATGAGAAACTGAGGCTCAGGAGAGTCCACGCCCTCAGTCAAGCTGAAGCCTCTCTCAGTCTGGTGTTATCTTAGGGTCTGTCACCACCTCTCACCATACCATTTGAGGCAGTACCCTCAAGAACTCTTTCAGTGAGCCTTCTCTAGATGTTCAGCAATGGGTTAGGGAAAGGCTCCTTAAGAGAGGGCTCTGTGCCTGGTCCCTGGGAGCCTACCGTCATCCATGCTCCAGAGGTGGTGCTTCTCCAGGAGGCCAGCAGAGTCTGCGGGGAAAGCACACAGCTGGGTTATTCCTTAAGCCAGGCTTTCAAAGACACACTAGGGTCTCAAAGGCAAGTTCTGCCAAGGTGCAGATATGTAGGGGAGACCTTGCTTTGAACACACGGTGCCCATGGCAGTTCTAGGACTCAGGTGACCTTCCCAGGGCAGGAGAGGAAGCCAGCAGTACTGGCCCATCTACAGATGGGTCACAGGACTCGATATAAAATTCAGGCTTAGATACAGTACGTACAGCACTGGGAAAAGCCAGCCTTGTACTGATTCTTAACCCAGTGAAGTCTTTAGCCAAAAGGCAAAAACAAAGACTTCTGAGCACCAGTTTTCAAAATGTGAATGGTTTTAAAGCTCTTCAATCTATAAAAATAACCAAGTTGTTTTGGTGATAGTCACAACCGTAAATACCGCCTGTGCTACTGGTGCTAGAAATAGAAGCTATTCACTGAATACTCACACACACAAACCAGTAGATAGATACCAGTCTCCCCTATTTTATAAAACATACACTTGGTCCTACGTAGCCTTCTCTCCCTCCGTTACCTCTTACATTCATTTACCCACCTGCCTGTTCCATAGAGCTTACTGCTCCAATATCAGTTTCGGTCCAACAGAAGGAGTCTGTGGGATTTTTCAAGCCCATGTGTCAAATGCCAGATGCAGATTAGCCACCACCCCCCCCCCCCCCCGATCTCTGGAGAAGCTTAAATTCAGCTAATGGACTTTTTATAGCATGTAAATGTCGCCTCGGTAAGGAAGCCTATAGACACGTAAAAAGCACACGCTTGCCTGTATGAAGTGCAGACGGCAGGAGAGGGGCAGCACCCACGGGTAGCACCAGATCTACCGCCAGGATCATGGCATCCAAGCAGGAGCACTGGCGTGTCCCTATCAGAGCCTTCCAACCCTACAACCAACACCATGTACGACAGCCGCTGCGGATGCATTCATTGCCAGTCTGGTGTCTTAAGAGGAATTAGCAAAGCCCTAGAAGCTTGGCCTTGACCTAACCAGAGACCCACAAATAGAATACCATGGATGCAAACCCAAGTGGCCTGGAGTCACAATCCCTGGGCACCCACCTCTGCAAAGAGCCAAGATGCTGGGGACATTCTTCATCTCCAAGGCACACACTGCAGGGGCCTCTAGGTTCCCCGACATAGCGGGATCCCTTGTGGAATGGGGGGAGAGCAAGGCACAATGCTGTCAGGGCACAGCAGAAGGGAACACGAGAGGCTCAGTACACACAGGTGGCACGGCCCCTGTCCTCACACTCCATTCCCTGGAGCAACCCTACTGAGCTACAGCTACAGCACCAACATGACAGGGCGGAAGGACAGACTCTCAAGAGCTTCCGTGTTCCTTTAATGACAGAAGCAGTCCCGTCTGCTTCAGAAGTCTCACCATAGCTGAGAATATAAGACAGTGGTTTAAAGTAACGGCTCAGTGACTAGTCAGTGGGGGATCTAGCAGAGGTGTGGAACCCTCCCCCACAGAAAGACTCTCGCTTCTCATCCAGTGTTGAAGGATCCGAAGATAGCCTAAGCATCACACATTTGCTCGCAAGGGCAGAGGCATAAGGCAGTGTTAAGAGCACTTGCTTAGCCGGGTAGTGGTGGTGCACGCCTTTAATCCCAGCACTCAAGAGGCAGAGGCAGGCAGATCTCTGTGAGTTCGAGGCCAGGCTGGCTCGACCGCCTCCAAAACAATGCAGAGAAACCTTGTCTCGTAAAACTAAAAAAAAAAAAATTAAAAAAAAAAGCACTTGCTTAGCATGTGCAAGGCCGCTGTGTCTCTCCAACATGCCAAGGTATGTGGGGGGGGGGGGCGGGGGCAGGGAGTCTGTCAACAGAATTCCTCAACAGAAAATGACCAAGGCAGCCAGCCCGTGGTCATTTGTACAAATAAAGCTTGTCTGAAGATCAGAGGGCGGAGACAGCCACTAGCTAACCATAGAGGTCTGGAGGTCAGGACAGAGAGGAAGTGATAAGGTGGGAGGAGACAGGATCTCACTCTCTTTTGACTGGGAAGTTGAGTGGGTAAGGTGGCTGTGGTTTTGTTCCTTTGTCTCTCTGATCTTGGCACCTTCCCCTATATCTGACTCTGGGCTTTTATTATTAAGACCTATTAGAACTCCTGCTACACCAGCCATTACCCACCCTCTGTGACACACAAATAAGGACTCACATCTATGGCCACAAGAAGGTTGGAGGCCCCCCTTCCCCTCTTACTGCTGGATAAATCCAGGGTGAGGAGGTCCAGCTGCTGTTTTACACAGCGCCCAGGTGACCAGGAGGCTGAGCCATGATTAAGGACCACTAATTTGGGCTATGCACCCTTGCCTCCCCAAGAGTCTCCTTCAAAGGTAGGTTCTAGAAGTTCTCTATCAGTGTGTAAAACAAAACAAAAAACAAAAACAAACCTGCTCTCTCTCTCTCTCTCCCCCTATCTCTCCCTCCCTCCTTCCTTTTTGATACATTGTTTAACACTGCATCCTTGACTAGCCTAAAACTCACTATATAGATCACTGTATACTATAAAATCACTATATAGATCACTCTATACTTCAGAATCACTATGTAGGTCTTGATCTTGCAGAAATCAACCCTTCTGCCTCTGACTCCCCAGGGCTGAGATTCCAGGCACCCTCATTTCTTAGGCAAAGTCATTCGGAAGGGTAGGTTCAGCCCAATGCAGGAGAAAACAGGAGGAGGGTAGGACTGTGTGAAACTCCTTCCAACCCAAACTTTCTCCCAAGCCCGGGTCCACTGCCAGTCACTGCCCTGGCTCACCACAGTCCTATCAATCTAGAGTGGCTGAGACAATGCAGACAGGGAGAGGCCTACCATGCAAAGACCGAAAACCCAGTGCAACCTGAGTTCTCCTGACCTCCTGGATTCTGCAAAAGAGCCCTGAACTCCTCTTGCAACGTCAACTGCAGGTCTGGGGGAAATGAGTTTGTTAATTCAAGCAATTCCCCAGTGGTCAGTAGTTTATACCACATGCTTTGAAACAATGTAGCCCAAGTCAGGGGAGAAGTTGCACAGCTTCCAAAGGGAGAGCCAAGGACTATCTGTTAACCTTGACAGGCTCTGCAGCCTCTGCGGCAAGCTAGCCAGTCACCCCCATTCCTGGGCTGGGGGAAGGCTCTGGTTCAAACATACCCTTGGAGTAGCTAGTTGGGAGGACGGTGGCTTCCTAGAAGGCTAGTGTCTGCCTTCATCTGTCTCTGGAGAAGCCCTCATGCCCAGCTGGGGACTGTGGTACACAGGACTCAGGACGTTGTGACCAAGCAGACCCAGGGAAAACTTGCTGAACAGGCTCCCTGCTTGCAGGAAGTTGTGGGAAGAATCCTTTTAAGAAAAGATTAATGACTGTAGGAGGCTTCTAAACCACCTGGTAAATTCCAGTCCTTCACCCTGCTAATATTTATTGGGCATCCATTACCTGCCGGTTTCGCCATAATAACCCCACGGTATTAACCTCACATATGGCAAAGTGTGGACCAGGGAGAATGTGTGGAGGAAGCCACGGCCATCACAGTCGTATATGGATGGTCTCTTCCTGACCTTTCGAGAAGACACAGCTGCCCAAGAAAGGCACAGCTGCCTTCCCCATTGCACACATTGGGAAATGAATGTGTTGTCCGAAGTTACCCGGCGGTGTCATGGGGATTTGGTCAATCTGGCTCCAGAGCCTTGATCTTTTGTCACCGCTGCCATTTCCGTCTTTATCATTATCATGATGAAAGCATGTGAGCTCCCATTTCTCTACGCCTTGTGAGGGTTCCAGAACATGATAACCAGGACACAGTATTCGGTGTAGAGCCCAGAATTCAAAGTCTCGGCTGCCCGGCAAGAACCTTGAACAGGCTCCTACAGCATTTCTGGTCTCCGCGGGTCCTCTGCTTCTCTTCCTATCAACTGGCAATAACCGCCATCAGTGGGGTTCGTGTCCCACGAAGCTCACAAGTTCGAAAGTTAACTCTCACAGCAGAGGTGTTGGGATATAGGGCCTGTGAGAGGTGGCTAGTCATCCTCGTGTCCTTACCGCATCACGTCTTTGTAGCAAGCGTGATCTGTGCTTGTTTGGGATGTCTCTAAGTCTCGGGCATTTGAACACTTGGTCCCTAGTTGAGGGCTGTTTGGAGAGGGAGGGAGTGTGGCCTTGCTTGAGGAACTTTGTCATCCCTGGTGTACTCTCTCTGCTTCCTGTTTGTAGATCAAGATGTGAACTCTTTCCAGAGCCATGCCGGCCTGTCTGCTGTGATAGTGG
The DNA here is from genome assembly GCF_017639785.1 of Mesocricetus auratus. Lineage (NCBI taxonomy): Eukaryota > Metazoa > Chordata > Mammalia > Rodentia > Cricetidae > Mesocricetus > Mesocricetus auratus. Next base: position 75,915,400 of record NW_024429196.1, on the reverse strand, counting down.
TGGACTCTGAAGTGTAAACCACAAATAAACCTGCCCTCTTACAAGCTGCCTCGGTCATCACTGCAGTAGAAAAGTGACAAAGACAGGCTCTGCTGTTCTCTGTAGATGTGAAGACTTCTGTCACGTTGGATCATGGCATGAAGGGGACTCACCAGATATGACATCTTGAGCTTGGACTTGCCAGCCTGCAGAACTGTGTCAAATAAATCACTATCCAACAGGAATTGCCCAATCAGTGATGATTTATAACATCAGCAAACAGAGCAAGCCCGTCACCCACAGACAAATGAAGGGATGTTCAAATGCTAAGTGTATTGTCTGAAAATAAGAATCTGTTCAGTTCCCTGCTCTGTAATAGTTACACCTGTTCACAGCATCATGGCAAGGACAGATTCTACATGAGACTTCAGTATAAAAACCCCGGAGATCATGGCCCATAACAATTACCATCATCATTTCCAATGTGATACCCAAAGAGAGAATCTTCCCTTTGTGTCTTGATAAACTGGCCAATGCTCCCCTCCTTTTCCATCTTCCTCCTCCCCATGTGCAGCCACAGCTCAGATCCCAGAGCCCTAAGAATGAGCAACAGACCCTGCCACTACAAACAAGATCAGGAAGAAGAAATGCTTCGTACTTTTGGCAGGGTGTTCTCTTATTGATCCCTCCAGTATGTCAGGCAGATGGGAACGTTCCAGAGATACAAGGTAACTGCTCAGGAAAGTGCCCAGTAGACCGCATCAGCAAGTACCGCCAAGAAAGGTGACCCACTTACAGGGCCCAAACCTCAGCACTAGTGCCCCCAAATGTCCCAACTCCACAGACAGGTCCCTCAAGCCCCGCAAGGAGTTAAGGAGCAGAGTGGTGACCAGAGAGAGGTGAAAGGTGTGCCTGTGACAGCCAGTCACACAGCTAGTCACAAGGGAAGACTGTAGTGATCCCACATTGCATCTGTCCACAGGCTACACTTCTCCCCAGGCAAGTTTTCTGTCAATCATCCAAAAGGCAGCAGGGGCTTGGAAACACTTGCTGTAAGTGGCTTCCTTCCTAGGTGCAGGAGTACTAGCTCCCTGAGCCTAATGTCCGTTTCCCGTGTGTTGGGAGAAGACGCTAATGGGCTAGCCTAGTTCCCAGATGAGGCCTGTCCAGTGCCCCAGGAAATGGCTGTGCCTGGCCCCATCTATCTGACCGTGGTCTCTCTATTAGTCAGTATTAGCACCTGCTAAGAGACTAGACGGCCGTGCAGAGGCTGGGCTCCAAAAGGCCCCCCCAGCCTTGCCCTTGTCATCTCCCAGATCCCAAGAGCCACAGCTACATCTCCGGATGGATGTTTTAATCCCAGCTCAGCTGCCACCTCCCCCAACCATTCCAGTGGCCCTAAAGGCCAGTGCCGGGCAAGTAGCAGCTGAACGCTAAGGGTAAGCAGAGGCAGATGGAACCCTGTCCCTTCCTTCTAGCGTGGGGGAGGAGCAAGAAGGTGTGATAGCCCCAGACCACTCTGCCCTGGAGAACTCAGAATAGACATGAGAGATGGGTGCCGGCCCCACCCCACCAAACCCATCACGATGACCACTGAAGCTGCAAAAAACAAAACTAAACAAAAAAACCCCTCAATTTTCTGCAGCTTCTTTGTGGGTGGGGTTGAAATTCTGAGTGTGCAGAGCCATTGGCTTAGCTTCCTGCATGTCCGCTCCTCTCCCTTTCCTGTCTCTTCCCTTGAGGTATAAAATCCATATCCGATGGTGTACCACCAGCAAGGGCATAGGGCCCACAGTCAGGAATGTCGTGCCAAACCACAGGAGATCATCTTTCATGGCATCTCACATTTCTAGAACACTGAGTCATTTGGCTAAAAACCCTCACAAGTACCCCGAAAGACCCAAAGTTAAAGGTGGGGTCAGAGGATAAGAAAGGAGGGGACAGAAGAGCTCATGAACCCCAGACTCCCAGGGCACCGATGTGAACCTTTAGGTTGTAGCATCAAGACCACTGCTCATCGGGATCAACCTATACGCACTAAACACTGTCCGGGTCTGTCCGGCTGCATCCCCATCCACAGCGCATAATGACCTTGAGACATGTGAAAATACTGACTACAGGAGCCGGCATGGACGCATGGATGACATCTGTCACACATTTGGTATTCAGTGACAGACACTGTTCCTTGAAGTCTCCAGATCACAGCTCTAACTCTCCAGGCAGACAACCATTTCCAGGTGACCCGAGGTCTTCCAGCCCAAGTCTCCCTGCCTCATCGTCTCCGCCGTCCCTATGGACAGATCCTCACGGGCTGTGTGCAGTTTGCTTTGTAGCAGTGGTTTGCAAGGTGTGGCCCTGGGCCAGCACCATGGGCACCACCTGGGAACTTCAGGGAGCTTCGTTCTCAGGCCCCACCCACCTACTGAATCAGAGCCCCTGGGAGTGGAGCTGGGTGGAGTGCATTTCAATCCCCGCTGATGACTGTGAGGGAGTCACGTTGACGCCCCTTCTCTACAGAGTCTCATTGGGGAGACAAGACTTCAGGAAGAGGAGGGTTGCATCCAGTTTCTCTGCTACCCCTCAGTCGCCGATCCTGCCTAATAAGCTTCGGAGACCTTCCTCCCCTCGGTTTGGCTGCTGGCTGCTGCAAGGTCCCCAGTCGCAAGGGGAGAATCTTGCAATGTGTTGGTGGATACCAAATTTTATTTGCCACATAACTTAAATATTAGACCACACACAGAGATCATATCCCTATCTCAGGCTTCACACTTGGTTGTTTCCAGATGTAGGACTCTTCACCCGAACATGTTTTGCTGCCCTGCATTCTAGGCTCTTTGAGAAAATGTTATCCTCAGACAGGCCAGCCTGGACCATGCTACTAAACCAAACTCATTATCCTCTCCCTCAGCTACCTGATCTTCCCTCTCTACCCAATTCTGTGCTATAGCGTGTGTGAGCACGCATGTGCATGTGTGTGTGGTTGTTGTTGCTCTGGTGTGAGGTTAAAGTACTTCGGCCCACTTGTGTGTGCAGATTATAAACTCTACAAAGGATGAAGGGTTTTTGCCTTGTTTATTTGTGCTGTATTCTAGCAGTCGTATGACAAGAATTCAAAAAAGATACCAGGTAAAGAAATACAGGTAAACACAGAAACAAAAATTCGAGCTAGCTTAATATAGCTCTTCATATTTATCACCCTGGAACATTCTTTTAAAAGAAGCAAAATTGGAAATTAGATACAAATAAAAACCAACAACAAAATCAGACGACGGGTTTTGCTAAAGCCAAATTGCCAAGAGTAGGCTTAATAATACAAAGATTCCACCTCGGGTTACTTCTCTTTCTGTATTTTAACTTAATACTAACGTGGGTAGCACATGGCTGTGAAAAGACGTATGCAAGCACACGGAGTGATATTAATAACTTGAAGGCTTTGTTTTCAAGTTCAGGATAACCATCCTTGGTACAAAACCAAAACTCGGCACATAATAACCCCGAGGCACCCATGTTAATAAGGGATTACTTGACAACTGTAAAACTGTCATGTTTACCTCGTGGTGGTAATAAAATCTGCCTTCCATAGACAGTCCACTTCTTCCTAACCATACTTCCAGCAGCTTTTCCTCTAGCATGCAGCCATAGGCAGATCCAGGATCCGTTTGCTATATGCACGTAACCCAGGCCACCAAGAAACAATGCCTTGGCTCCCGCGTTGCACACTCTAATGCACTTGGTTCCACCTCTGCTTCTCTGTCAGAAATGATGCAACCAAATTGGACCTCCTTTGTTTGGCGGATTGGGGGCACCCTGGAGCAAGTAAGGCAATTGGATACACAAATACGTTCATGAAGACCTGGTAGGAGTTTGTCTACGATTCAAATTACAGGGTAGGTTCCCAGGTCACCCTGAGATTACATACATTTTCAAAGATAGTTATCAAAATGTAATAAAAGCAGAGCCACCAGTCTCCCTGCCTGTCCTGGACCCGGGCACTTGTTACCAAAGCAAAGCAGTGTAATGCCAAAAATATTGCATGGACCAGGCACAGCCCTACCAGCCAAACACAACTGTCAAGTCACCACAGAGTCATTAAAGTTCCAGTTGCCGCCATGCCCACATGAGCTTGTGGATCATCTCACTAGATTCACACGTTTCAAATGGTCCTGTAATTCTGCCATCCACCCTGGCTTTCCAGGCCGGATGGGTGCCAAAGGTTTAATTAAAAATTTATGGGTGAAAAATTTACACTTAAGATCATTATATCCACTCTCTTCGGTTCAGGGTTTATTTCCTTGCAAATATGGACAAGAGTACCGTGATTTCTGTTTTATGGGGAACTTCTAAATCCTGGGCCACTCAGCTGGGGGGCTGCCAGAGGCTAGAGAGCTCTGCAGCTGGGCTGACCTGGGCATCCTGCCTGGGCCCTCATCCTGCAGTGGCCCCATGGAAAGGGTGATGGCAAAATCATCCCCTGTGAGGCCGATGCCTCATTTTGATTGGCAAAGATTTTGGTTGGTCATCTTCTCCAATCATCTACCTACAAGTAGATCCCCAGCCAAAGGATGGGGCCCGATGGCCTCTAAGACCAATCCCCCAGGTAGAGCCCACGCAGCCGTCCTTACCCTTGGGTGTCCCTTTCCAGCATGTCCCTAGCACAGTGGCAGATGAAGGGATGGAGAACCCTCCTCACCTGCTCCACACACGGAGGAGGGCAGCTCCATGTGCCATCTCCATCCAGCACGCATGCAAAGGGGTCCAGAACAAAGCATTAACACTAAGTCAGCTGGGGGCAGCAGATGGGTCAGCCCCTGGCATGGCCGGGGAAGGAGGAACAGCCTGGGACTAGCTCATGAGCCAGTGGCAGAGCTCCCTGCTTCCTGGGGGATGGGAGTAGGTAGAGAGGGACACTTTCCATGACTCGACGCCAGGCCTCGGCTCCAGGCATGCGTGCAGGCCCTTGCCAGAGCCCAGGCTAATATCCATACACATCTCGATTAATTACCGTATTCTGTTCACATCTTTCCTACAGAGTCTTTTCTCTGAGAAACAGACTAATGATTATTGTCGTTAACAAGGGCTTTCAGAAGTAGCAGGTGTGAGTAGGCTGGCTGGGCTACCCACCCTGTGTTTCCAGGACCATTAGGCCAGAAGGCTGAGAGAGAAGACATCTGGGTAGGACACTCCTGGCCTCTCAGTGAGCCAGTGAGTGAAAACTTCAGGCTAGGTCCTGCCTCGCCGCTTCACCTCACCCTCCTACTGTGTGCGCAGGATGAGGGTAACCCCGAAAGTCACCCCTGACTCCCTGGGGCCTCAGGAAGCTGACAGATGAGGCTTTGGCATGGAGACTGTAGGGCAAGGTTAGAGACTAGATGTGGGATGGGAGCACTCCCTGGCCAGGGAGCACTCCATGGCAAGGGAGCACGGGGCCTCAGTTCTGCCTCCGCCATCAAGCACCACAGCCAGCCCTTCTCATTCAGGCCCTCCTCTGACAACACCATCAATTATAAGATGCCATGCCCAACTGGCAGACAGGCAGCCAGGAGGCTCTGAGGGAGGCCAAGTCGCTCGCCTTGGCCTAGCCGGCAGGGCGCTCCACATTCCTGAGCCAAGCCCTTGACAATACTGAAGGCAGTTCCCTTCAGATCTGAGGGACCAGTAAAGGGACACTGGCTAAGCCTGGTTGTCCTTCCTGGGGCCTCATCCCAAGCCAGCCCTCTCCACTACTCAGAAACCGCGTAGCCTCACCCATCCAATCCCACCTTGCCCTACCCTACCCTGGCTCTAGCGAGGCATGAACGCTCTGACCTCTCTCTCTCTCTCTGTCTCTCTCTCTTCTCTCTCTCCTCTCTCCTCTCCCTCTCTCTCTCCTCTCTCTTCTCTCTCTCTCTTCTCTCTCTGTCTCTCTCTCTGTCTCTCTCTCTGTCTCTCTCTCTGTCTCTCTCTCTGTCTCTCTCTCTCTCCTCCTCTCTCTTCTCTCTCTCCTCTCTCTCTCTTCTCTCTCTCTTCTCCTCTCTCTCCTCTCTCTTCTCTCTCTCTCTCTCCTTCCCCTGGCCCCTTGGCAACTCCTTCTGCCGAGTCACGCTTTGTCATGAAGTGTGGACTCAGGGAGGAATAACACCAGCACAACCACAGCCGCGTGGCTCGTGTACAACTTGGCACCGGGTCTGGAGTGGCGCCACCCGTGCCAGGTCCCCACTTTGTGCACATGCTTGCACCTCGAGATTGGAGGCTATGTGGTGGGGTGTTCCTGAAAGGGACATGCTTCTGACGCTGTGGCTTGTCTCTGCTACCTATCTGTCCTATCCGTGGCCCTCTGTCCAGACCATACGAAGTCCTAGGACCTGGACACACTGGCTGGGAGACCAAAGACCTGAATTTCCTCTCTGCCACTGACTCAACCGTGACTTTGGGCACGTCCCTGCTCTTCTCTGGCTTTGGCGTCCATGCCCAGGAGGAAATGGTGATTCCCAACTTTGTTCTTGCAAGCTGAGTTTTTTGGTTTCTGGGGGATGCATCATAACCATGCTCCTTGGTATAAAGTTGCCTGTGGTGGCTACGGAGGACCTGGAAGCCTGTGGGGACTGGGAAAGTGATCGTGATGCCCTTCCTAAGATAGAGTTCCGGCCTCGCCCTTTCTTCCCACTCAGGGCCTTCCAGGAAGTTTTGGGATGTGAGTCCTTGCCCAAATCAGTGAGCCCTCTCCCTGGGCAGGGCAGGGTGAGGCAAACGAGGCCAGACAAGTGAGAAAGCCACCGACCGACCTGTGGGCACTGGCAGAGACTCGGGCGGGCCCTGCCCCGACGGGGAAGGAATTGCCTTCAATCAATACCTGACTGCCACAAAGAAGTCCTGCTGGGAGGGGTGGGCAGGGTCTCAGAATCTGTTTTAAAAGTCAGTAAGATTGTTTCTAATTTAAATTAAAAAAATATTAAAAAAATAAAAGCCACCAAAGTCTCAAAGGCCTAGGGCCCAGGCCAACTGAGACTAGAAGGCCAGAAGTCACGTGATCCAGCTTAAGAGAGCAGAGTAGCCTGCCTGTTACGTGTCCATTCTCAGACAATAGCATGCCGAGTTTGGCGGCATTCAGTCACTCCTGGTGTCCTCAGTGTGGATCAGCTGAGCCCATGGAGCCAGAATGATGACAATCGGAGAGCAGAGAGGCCAATGGCAGCCATGTAGCTGCTCTTGGACAGTCCCTTCGCCATGCTTCAGAGGCCCGGAAGCATTGGGGACTGAGCCTCAAGAGGCTGAGCACGCTGATCTGGGCCACCCGTAACCCATCCCTCAAGGCACTAGCCAGGGCCTGCCCATGTGGTACAGAGCAGGAAGGCCAGGCTGCTTCTCTGTGGGTCCCAGAGCTGTCCCGGAAGTACAGACCAACAGACTCTGATGTGCAGCTTTGTCCTGAATTCCCAACCGCATTTCTTTCCAAGGGAAAAAAAATTACAACTAAATATTCCAAGGTCATTTCTTAGGGGAATATATGTTGTTTTTAACTCTTGGACTGGACCCACAAAAGGAAGCCAAGTGCTCCCATCTGAAACCCATCTTGGTTCAGCTTGACCTCAGAGGGGAAAGGAGGCCAGGAGCTCCAAGGTCTTCGCTTCCAGAACCGTCTCTCTGAGAAAGACACTCTCAGAGATCACACACAGAAAGATCAAAGTGCCGAACACAGCGAGCCCTGGCCCAGGAGGCAACGGTAGCCTCACTACTTTTGTCCTGCAGCCTTGTCCCTGAAGACTAGACACGCCTCGGCAACACTGCCCAACCGCCTGCCTCCTTTCCCTCTGCGAAGAACCCAGCCTGCATCCCAGGGTCTGGGCAGCAAGACGAGGGGCCACCTGAAGGCTGCAACATGGTTCACAACACCCTCTCACTTCAAGAAGACTTCAGGCCGGCCCTCGGTGCGTACATTAGCATCACACGGGGAAAAGCAAGCGTGCCCTAACGCCTCGCCCTGTTTTGGTTTGCCCGCTCCCCTGTTTTTGTCTGGATGAGGTCCTGGACACACTGGACACGGTCTGGCCTGCCATCACTCACTCGCCTTGCAACTTCCTATCATCCTCCACAGATATCCGCTCCCTTCTCAACTGCCTACCACACACACCCAAGTCCTTCCAGCCCCCTGCCTCAGCTCTTCCTCCCTGGGCAGCAGGGTGCGGAGTGGGTGTCAGTTCTTCTGCTCAGACCCAGCTGTGTGACCGACGCCAGGCAACCCCCCCTCTGTTTCCACACCGTAACCAAAAGCACTGTTCGTGGGGAATGCAAACATTCTCAGCACAGTGCCCGCTCCAGGGCCGACCCTCCGGGGACAGACGCCCTTTCTCTCCAGGAGCCTGCACTACTAACAGGCACGCTGGTGACTGGGGTTTGGTAGCCTAAGGCCGGAGTCCCCTCTGTAGGTGTGCAAGGAGGGCCCTCAGGGACAAGTCACCTCTGTGTTTTCTCCCCCAGACCAGTGATCCACACCACTCCCTCCCTGCTTCCTGAGCCCCTGCCCGGTCTCCAGTAGCAACAGGAACAGCTTGCCCCATGGGGTAAGGGACGTGCCTCCAACCACTTGCCCCCCTTGCTGGACCCCAAGTATCAGCACAGACTAGAGGCCACCTGCCACTGTCACACAGGAGCAACCCTCACTGAGAAAGGAAGTGAGTGCCACCTTTACGCATGCCTCCTGACTGCCTGCAACACAAAGCTGGACGGACAGGATCTGAAGGAGTGGATGACCACAGCCAGGGTTAAGCCCGGCCATTCTGGCTTCCTGGTAGGACCCAGGGATGATCAAGGGGGTAATTAATTCCAGCTCCTGAGAATGCCTCAGCAGGTGCCAGAAACGTGCGGGTGGCATTGTTCATCTCTAGCTTGCTGCATTACCTAAATTAACCTCCCAAGGCCTTGGTATTGCCTTCTGAGAAATGGGTACAACAATGGGACTTCATACTTAAAAGTTATGAAAAAAATAAATCAACACCTCAAGCGGTGCCTGGAACACAGTAAGTCCTAATAAGTGCTAGTTATTATTATTTATTGCCCTCGTTTTACACAGGAAGAATTAACTTTAAAAGGCAAACCTGACAGGCATAATTTGGAGTTTCTACCCCATGTCCTTGAAAGGTCAAAACCTCTAAATGGATCTTCCTGGCTAAGCATAACCCCAGGGGCTCCCAAGGGGAACATGCACCCTCTCCCTCACCTGCCACAAGGCTTGCACACAATGAAGACTTGCTTGTCTTCCGCCAAGGACATCGCCTGCCGGGACTTCATTTGTGGAGTGTCCCCTGCAGAATCTCAGGTCCGCTCACCGTTTGGCAGAGACCCCCAAAGCCTGCAAGGGCAGTCTGTGAACATGTGCAGAAATGGGGGAACAGAGCGCCGTGGGGCCTCATGCACACCCACGCACCTGAGAAGGCAGAAGGTAGAGAAACCGAGGCCGCGTGTGTTTTCCCATTTCTCAGCCTGCATCAGGAGAGGGCCTGCTCACTCTGGGAAGCCTGGGGACTGGCAGGGAGATGTGGAAGCCACTGAGCCACAAACCAACTGGTCCCATACCAGCAGGCAAGCAGGGAAGAAGGAAGCGGTGGCCGCCGCAGGGAGATCAAAACATCCAGATAATGAGCCGAATTCTTCTCCCAGAGACACCAGCTAATGAAGGGAGCCCAGGAAGCCCCGTGCCACGGACCCAAACTGTTTACACAAGTGTTAAAAATACATTTCAAAAGAAAGCAAGGAAGCCTGAGGAAAACCCTCCATCGTCTTTGGAAAATGCTCTCTGAAAACCACATTAATTTGTTTTCCAAAAAGGTGTTTGAAGTCTTTCAGAGTACCCTTGGGCGACTTTAATTCCACCTCCTAATCCTCTATTAAATGTGATGTTCACTAACACAGCCTGCCTTGCGGATGCTGATTTTTATTCTTAATTATATAGATACATATTTGGGGCCATGTGAGCTTCCATGTAACTTAAAAGGGCACGCTGTCAGCCACACTTCTCCAAAGTGCCCAAAATAGCCTGCGCTTCATTAAGGCGCGAGGGGGATTTGAAATAAAGTTTAAAGGGTCAGAGAACATAATTTAAAAAATTAATTTCCAATGCCTATAACCTTACAGCCTGAGAGGAAGGGCTCGTGGGAGAGTTGAGAAGCAATATGAAAAGAGGAGGGGGTAAGGGTCACTTTTGTTACTCATGGCAGAGGAAGAGACAACCAGTCACCCAGCCTTACAGTTCTGACCATCGCAGGGTAGGTTTTGGCAGGTCAAATGAATGTCCAGCAATAACTGTCTTTGTCATTGTCATCACTGCACCATTAGCAGCAACTTTTGTTTCTTGAACACCTACTATGTGCCAGCAGTTACATAGTATACATAGGTATATAGTACCAGCAGTATAGTTAACTCTTCACACTCAACTCATTAAACTTTCTAAGAGAGATACTGTTATTAGCCCCATGCCTCAGCCAGGAGGCAGGAAAACACTGGTGGGCCTCTTGGCATCTCAGTGAAGAAATGCTCCATCTCACAGCACGAAGAAATGCTCCAATCCCACAGCATGAAGAACTGTTCCATCCCACAGCAGGTGCAAACAGCCCCACCACCGGTCCTCTGCCTGTCTCTGAGCAAAGCGAAGTTCACGACAAGGTGACATTACAACGTCAAAGTCCATGAGCACTGCCATCACACCCTGAACCGTCCTGTGCAGTAGGCAGGTGATGATGCCCTTGTGACATGCAGCACTGGGATGGTGGCTGGGCATGACTGAAAGCCGGTGTTGTGGGCACAACTCCAGCACAGAGAGCGCAATCTGGACATGGGGGTGGTGGACACAGGGCCCCAAGAGAAGGCGGCGTCCCGGAAAACAAGAGCAAATGTGGCACCAAGCTTTGCCCAGCATGTGCCTGGCAAAGGCCCCTGTGCCATCAAGTGGACCTAGCCCCAGATACCATGGTCTACCCATCACCAGCTAAGAAGTTAGGGACCAACTCCCATAGACAGGTCACCTGCAGCTGGGACCTGGGTCACAGGAAAACACCCAGCTCAGAACGGTGTGCAAGACAAACAAGTTAATACGACCGGAATGGCCTTCTTAGAGCCAACAGCATACCTGCCAGCCCAGCCCGCTCCTGGTGCTTTCCCGCCTGCCTACAGACTTGCTTACACCCCGCTCCAGCATTCGGGCAGCCCAGGGAGGAAGGAAGAGTGGTCACTCTGGTTCCTGTTTATAACTGGTGCTCCTGAGACCCAGAGACATGCAGAATTTCCCCATGACCACACGTCACAGTGAGCAGCAGACATGTTGAATGCCAATGTCACGCCAGCCCAGGCTCCATGACCTTCAAGTGAACAAGTAACTCCATCCCACAACCCTGTAGAGACACAGGTCCTCAGTAAGTGACTGTCCCCTTCCTTGACCTCAACTTACTGTCCTGCCTTTGACCACAAGGCCTCTGGAGTCCCCTGAGAGGGAATATACCTGTCAAACGGCACAATAATCAGACCATCCTTTCTGCTTTATGCAGCACACAGCTACCGACACCTCTCAACTGTGGGGTCAATAACTACAACCCCAGGTCCTAAGGAGGGAACATGTGACCCAGATACCAACTCAGAGGGTCTGGGCAGATCAATGTTATCCATCCTTCCATCAACAGCACCTCACAGCCCCGCCCCCCTTTACACCCATTAGATCTGCAGAGGCCTCTCTGAGTCTAAGCTCTCCCCCAGATATGCAGTTCATGCCCCGCCCCCCCAGCGAGGCTCATCTTGGTCATTAGTTGAGGGCAAGCAGCTGACCTGCCTCCTTTCACCTTGTAACATCCAAGAGCACACTCAAAGTGCCAAGCAGAATGCATGGCTAGTGATCAACGGGCCTGTGGTTTAGGATACACACACTGGAGGCGTTTAAGCCTGATGGGGGTCTCAACAGAGAAGGGGTTCCTTCCCCAAGGAGGACTGGAGGAGTAGACAGGGCCAGATACTAAGAGTTGATAAATCCCTGGTAGATGAGAGAACCTATCAGGGGCAGAATCACCTTCCCTGGCAGGAGGATTTCAAAGCATCCAGGAAACCCCAGGCTTCATTCACTTACCATGTCTGTATGCAGGTCCACCATGGGCAGAGGAGAAGGTTAGACGCCGGGCCCACTCTGGCAGTGGGGAGTAGACATGAGCATGCCGATCCGCAGACAGCACTCTCTCATGGCTTCCTGGAATGGGGACAGCAAAGGAGACATCTATCACCCTTAGCTGGCTGTCTAGGACTTGGGGGGAGCCCTTTGCATAGCCCAATAGCAGGAGGGTCTACCACCACAGAACCTTCTAGGGGAAAGGAGTACCCCACAGCACCCCAGTGCTTTAAATGCCCGAACTCCTCCTCATACATACATGGAAAGCAAGGTTCAGAGAAAACAGAGCCAGGGTGACCCTGGCAGCCTAAGACAGCCAAGCATATGCCTTTAACTTCTCCCCTGACCCAGAACAGCCCCTTGTACGTTTTCCTGGGACCTTTCCCAGGGTTGTTGAGCCAATTATGAGAGGGCTGACAAGTGGCCTCAAGTACTGTGCCTGGAGCCCTTTGCTCCATCAATACAGTTGCCTGGCAAAGGGTCTTCTCTTGACAAATATGGTGGTCTCTCTAGGGTAGATCATACAGCGCTGAGCATACACCCAGAGAAAGGACAGGAAAATGGGCCTCAAATTACATAATAATGTCAGAGGCACATGGAGAAAAACCACAAGGAACGTTCTCCCAACCATGGAGACCCACTGGGGAAAAGTCAAGGCAAGATGACCAAAGGCTTGATGGGTCTTTTAAAGCTTTGTTCAGTTGTAATGTTTGCTCTGATTTTAAAACTTTCTCGGTCACAGATAAAATTGTTCTCTAATTTGGTCATACATTTGGATTTCATTATTTTCAGAATGTATTCCAGACATCTAAAATTAAACAGATGTCATCAACCCCGTTTAGACCTAACAGACTTGTAACCAAACAGTGACTTCAACCCCAATACAATAGTGACTTGGAACATCGTGTTTCAGTCATTAAAAGTTTTAAAACTCTGCCCCGTTTTTCTCATTTCCTATAATGAGATCTGTCCCCCCCCTCCTTAAAATACTCCAGTTCTTTAAGGGTCAATGAAAAGTCAAACCAGAGAGTCAAGCACATTTAAATATGAAATCTGCAAGAGTGGAGTCTGAAATCCTTATCCCCTAGCCCTCTCTGAGATGGAGCTGGGCTTGGCAGCAGGCAGCCACAGTAGTGAAGGAGATTGCACAAACCCAGAGCGTGTAGGAAGGGGATTTGACTCCTAAAGCCCATGCTTCACTCTCGGTCCTTTTCTGACAGGGATTAGATTAGTGAGAATCCTCCGAGCCTAACGGTGTCCCGGGGACACTTAAGAAGAAAAGACAGTTGTTTCTCTTCTCCAGCCTTCACCTCTGCACTTGTCCCAAATGAGTTTGTTAAATGGCACAACCAGGACCAAGGGAAGAGCCTCTTTGAGATGCCGAGAATTCACAATCGGGGGCGCTTGACCTCTTAGGAAAGGCTTGGGATGGGGGCATGGGTTTGGATTTGCTCACGTTTGGGGTCTGGCCTGTTTGACTATACAATGTCTTCATTAATTGTCTAAGCAAAATGTTGAAAAAAGAAAAAAGACGGGGGTTGACGGGGGGTTATGGGGATGACTGGGGGAGGGGTGATGGGGGTTGATGGGGGGAAGGGTGATGGGGGTGATGGGGGGAGGGGGGAGAGGTGATGGGGGGTGAGGGGGAGGTGCAAAGACACAAACAGGTCATCTCCGACCCCTTGGGACCTCTGACCATGCAAGGCAGCAGGTCCTGCCCTCAAACCCAGCCCCCAATTCCACAGAACCTGCAGCACAGCCCACCCAAATCCTCACACCTGAACTCAGATACATCCCACGTGGTGCGCCCCTCGACCTTTCCATACTGTCCTGAGACTCTCAGGGACCAGCTGCCCTCTGTCTCCTCAGCACACACTCTTTGCCCAACCTTCTCCCAAGGCATCTCTCACCTCAAGCTCCAGGAAAACTCCTCAAGAGGGTAGAGGCTTCTGTTAAAGGCTCCCACCGACTTTGGGGTACACAGGAAAGAAATAAATGTCAATGCTCCGTTTGGGCTCTGAGTCGGATTTGGTCGCCATTGTCCCAAATGTGAGAACCCATCTAAACAACCTGTCCCCAGCATACCGGGTAAAGTGTCTACCTATCCCCCGACTGAAGCCCAGTCCAGACCTCTGGGGCCTGACCTTCTCAGGTGGTTTGTGAGCCACCAGCTTTTGTCCCAGGATGCAAGTCTGCGCAGATGAGCACGGGTTCTTTACTAAGAACGATTCTTGGAGTTTACTTGTGGTGTCTGCCTTAGGTGTGGTCAGAGAGATAACAACACCATTTGCCAACCCACGAGAGACCGCAGGAGGGGACACCGAGGCCAAGAGAAGGGACGCGAAACAGGTGAGGACACACCTCAGAAAAAGGCTCAGCAGTTAAGAGCACCGGCTGCTCTTGCAGAGGATCAGGGTTCAATTCCCAGCACTCACGTGGCAGCTCACATCTGCCTGTAACTCCAGTTCCAGGGGATCTGATGCCCTCATACAGACACTCATGCTGGCAGAACACCAACGTGCAAAAAATAATAATAAATAAATTATTAGAAAAAAACTAAAAGGACACCAAGCTTTGAACAAAACACCCTACACTGGGAAGCCAACCATTTGGGGATCTCTGAATTTAAGTCATGATACAATTTTCTAAGTTCTTGATCTACCCCCCTAGAGCTAGCCCTACCCATGTCTGCTGGGGAGAGAGAAGAGGTCATACTCCAGCTCACACACTAAGCCAGTAACAAGGCCCGGAGAAGATATGGGGAGCTTCTCCACCAGACGCCACCGTGTCAGTCACATTACCATCCATACCTGGAAGGCTGGAGCTGGGGGTGCGATGTGTCCCAAAAGGGATGCAGAGGAAAATGAGTGAGCTACCATGCTCCAGAGGGAGCTGGGGACAGTGATGGGGTACTTGTGGGCTCTGCCACATGGCCATTACCTCACTGCGGGACTCAGAAGGGAGTGCAGAGGACAGTAAGCTGCTAAGCCTGCTTGCAGGAAGACAGCCAGTCGGTCAATGTCACCTGTCCTCAGAGGCAAAGCTCTTTTAGTAGCGGCGATCCACTAGGTCACGAAACAGACCAACCAGCTGTTTACTGCAAACTATTTGTTTCACAAAAGGACTGTTTTGTCTTTACCTCAGGGTCCTTATAAATAGCAGAAGTCCTTCTGCTATTTGGGAATAATCCCATTTACAAAGATTAGAACATGCCTGGCCTCTCAGAGGCAAGGAGCCGCTGGTTGCAGCAGAACCTGACGGCTCTCCCGGGTCAAGCATCTGTGATACAGTCGGATGCTGCTCTGAATGTTGAGGGATCCTGGATAAGGACCACAGAGTAATGATGCCCGAATAGAGTGGGCCTGGACTCCAAGAAACTCCCGAGAGGAGAAGGTGGGAAAGCCCCTGGAGGCCTCGCTGAACCCCAGACATAAACACTCATTATGCAGGTGTGGATGGAATGCCTGCTGCCGAGTGGTGTCTGTGCCAAACACGGAGGTTTTACTGCAACTGAGTAACCATGAGTTGAAAGATAAGCAGCGACAGGCGAGGAAAGGATGGGCGCAAGTCGGCCAGGGAGAGACCAGAGTAGGCTCCAAGGCAGTGAAGCTGGAGGGAGAGTAGACCGTTTAAGGAACGGGGGAGGAGGGTGTCCGAGTGGCTAAGGAACAGAGAGCAAGGAGCGGGTGGGCAGGAGGCAGGACTTTGTGACAAGGACAATAGAAAGCTGCTGGGGGTGGAGGAGGGGGAGGAGAAGCTCAAGCAGTCTTGGCTTTAGAGGGTGGTTCTGGGTTTTAAGAAAGGGCTGTAGGGCCAAGGCGGGTGTGGGCGCCATCTTGCTACTCAAGTGAGATTTGGAGGCAACTGGACCTAGGTAAGAACAGAGAAAGGAGACCAAGGGGAGCCAAGAGCCAGAGTGTTCAAAACTGACATAGCTTGGGGGCAGGCCGGAAGTGGGACTGGGGCAGGCCGGAAGTGGGACTAGAGTCAGGCCGGAAGTGGGACTAGAGTCGGAATGCCACCCAGCACCCGGCTGTGTAAGCAGGGGAGGAAGATGGACCAGGGTGGAAGGGTTGGAGTACAGTCTTGCGGGGAGGACACTGAGGTCCCACGGGACACCCCGAGCTTCCTCTTCTTGGGACTGGCACACCAGGAAGCAGCGCAGCACCTATCATCCTCCGCCTCCCGAATCTGCTTACGAGGTGACCCCACAGTGTGAATGCGAGAGCGCGCGGCTGGTCACAGAGGTCAGGCTCCTCTGCGCACAGGAAATCCTCACCGTCCTTTCCCCCAAGGGAATGGCAAGGGGAATGCACTTCGAGGCTGGCACCGGGGATTAGGGCAGACACTCAGGAGAACTTCCTGTCCTGAGGGTGTAGCACCGAGTGCATTATTAGCAAGCCATCAGTTTGTGCTTTCCTTGCCCTGAGGTCTCAGACAGGCTGAGGGCTGTCTTTCAGGAATGCCTGAACACAGCCCTCCCAGCAGTCAGGGCTTTGCACAGGAGGCAAATTGGGCTCCCTGAGCCTAAGTGACTAAGCCCTGGCCACAAGGAATTCTACAACACACAGTAATAACAGTTCCTTTCAGCGCATGCTCCCAGGGCGTAGGCAGGACAGGACCACATTTCTTCATCGGATCCTCTTTGGGAGCATTAGCCCTATGAGAAGGTGCAGACAAGGAGGCTGGAGGGAGGGGACAGAAGGGGGAACACTCTCTCTACTCCCTTCTCCCTATCCCTTCTCTATGCTGACATTTAATTGTGAGAAGGGGCCGATATTATTAACATGTTCTTAATATCATAGACTCCGGGCGGCAGAGAAGCAACCTGTAAATTGCTTCTCAGTGCAAATCCCTAACATAAATACAATAAAATTTCTAACCAATAAGCTATTCAAGTATGCCCCCACAGAAGGAGAATCCAACTGTTTCTACCCAAAGAAGAAAGGAGTGATGGGTAAAGTCAATAAGGAGGTAAGTTTTCCAGACACCGGCACCAAAAGGAAGGTAGGTGCATGTGTGTGTGTGTGTGTGTGTGTGTGTTTAAAGTGCCTCATAGAAATATTATGACCACCTTTACCCAGAGATAACTGCAGTTCCAACGTTCCCCAACCTCACAACAAAAAAAAACCCACCATGTGTATCAAGGCGCTGTGTTATTTGTTGCTCATGCATTTCAAGTGCAATTCCTGTTCTTTATAATTTACAGCTTTCTCTGGAAGCTCTGATAGCCTACACAGTTATTTCAGTTTACCGTCTAGAGAAACGATCAAAAGCTGCATCATCTGTGAAGTCAGCTCTCCTGGGGTCTTAACTCCACTCCTGGTGGGTGATGTTGCTGTGGGGTCTGATGATTGACATGGGAGCATCCTCCGAGGGCAACAGTCCCGTCTCAGGGCCCTGGGGCTAGCTGCTAGGTACGGGCTCCGCTTCAGTCAGAGAAAGACAGTGGGCAGTGAGTTCTAGCGCCCCAGAGTGCCGCCTGCTCAGGACAAGACTAGAACACACTCACCCTGAGGCCACTCAAGACCCAGTCTTCCCCGGAAACACGGCTTCTGAAGCCCCCTTTGCTCTGCAGCTTCCTGACTTCTCTTCCCATGTTGCCCAGTTATGCAAACAAAGGCATGTCTGGGAGAAGGGTGCTCATATTTAATAACCCTCAAATCTGGCTCCACATATGGCTATTGTTAGGCATATTTAAACAGCAATTACAGAGGGACCTCCTTCCTCCTCAGCAACAATCGAGGCCTTTAATCCAGCTAAGACCCAGAGAGTTTAGGGCTCAGCTCAGGGAGATGAAGATACCAGCTTAGGCAGAGCCTGCCCTGGGCTGGGGGTGGGGCTGGAACCCAAGCTCACCAAATGCGTTCTTCTTGCCAGCAAGGGTGGGGTTGGGGTGGAGGATGCCTGCTACAGATGCTATAGTAAATATGGCTGAGGATTCCCATGGGAAGCTTGCAGTGTTGGGACTGAGCAGTCAGGCACAAGGGCAACTTAGCTCCACAAGAACCCAACGCTCAGGCAGAGACTGGAGTGAGGACTCCTCCTTTCAGAACATGTGGCATTCAGGGTTACCCATGACCTGATCCGAGCAGAAAATACAGTTCCTTAGGGGAAGTGTGGTCAGAGGCAGGACTGAATTGGGAGACAGAAGTCAAATGATGCCCCTCAAGTGTGCACATCCTCTGCATCCCCACCTCCCCAGAGCGGTCCAACTCTCCACTTGCCTGTCCCTTCCCTTCCTGTCAAGTCCAGTTGGTCATGTCATGTCCCCGGAGACGGCCTCTGTATGAAATGCTTGGGGGGGGGGTGTTTGTGCGCGCGCGCGCGCGTGTGTGTGTGTGTGTGTGTGTGTGTGTGTGTGTGTGTGTGCGCGCGCGCGCGCGTGCGTGACTGCAGGGTCTCAGGGCACAGTCTCCTCTGGGCTCGGGATCTCCCACAAGCAGGGAGAAAGCTACTGGGCTACCGGGAGACAGAAGGTAGAGGCCTCGCTCTACTCCCTTGTAAGTTAGCTCCTTATAAATAAAACCCTTTTCCAGCTTTTGTATCCCAGCTGATGCGACAGGGCACACTTATGGGACACAGGCATGTGTAATGTGCAGAGTCAGCCAGGGCTACTGAGGACATTTGTCATCGCTCCGTGTTGAAAACATTAGGGGTCCTCTACACCAGGCGAGGGGGAGGACGTGAAGAAAAGGAAGGCAGGGACAGCGGCGATGAAGGTGGGAAGGAGTCCTTTCTCTTTGTCACAGTGTCACAGAGGCAGGGCCTGAGCTCCTGCTGCCACTACTGAATCCCGTAAGGTCCCAAGACCCCTCACTGAGGACATCCCAGGACACCTCGTACTGCAGCCTCCCCACCTCAGACCTAGAGCAGCCGGATGAGTCAGCGCCTCTGCGGAGTCCAGCCTTTAGCCTGGATTTCCTCATTCAAGTTTTCTGGGGTTATCTGCTTCTGTTTCACTACAAAACGGTAACAGAAATAGTTGCCAACAACCACAATCTTGGCCAAAAGTCCATGTGGATCAGCAGCCGGCAAGTCAAAGTGGGAGCCCCACAGTTGAGAATCAACGGCCTAGGATGACTGGGCCACACTGGAATCGCCGCTTCCCCACGTGGTGGCTGACTGTGCCAGCCCAAGCAAGTGGCCCAGTCCCCAAAGGCTTTGTTTGCCCCACCCACAAAGTGACAGGGGCAGCAACACCAGGTTCCTGGGCAGCATGATGGCATTACAGGAACACACAGCAGCCACCAAAGTGGGTCCCAGGGCCAACCCCATGCTCATCGCCTAGGACCTTATGAGAGAACACTCTTCCACCAGACCCATAGGTGGGATAGGACTTAGGATGGTGTACCCTGTCCCCTTCCAACCAGGGACCCCAGCAAACCCTGAAAGTGTGAAAAGTCTCTGTTCTGAGGGGGCAGGTGTCAAGAAACAAGGAATAAATGCCCCACAAGCATGTCACATGATGCAAACTGCTGTCTGACCCTATCTCTACTCCCTGCTGGGCCCCAGACTCAAAATATCCAAGTTGCTTACCTAAATGCAAAAGGCCCAGTCATGTGACGCGAATCCGGAGACACAGCCCCACCCCTCGAGGCAGTGCTGTCTGCTTTGCAGTGCGGATTTTGAAGTGGGTACAGACATCCCCGTGAGGCCAACTGGAGGACAACATGACTAGAGCTCTGATTGTCCCATGCAGCCTATCAAGAAGGTGAAGAGGCTGGGAACAGCCATTGGCCCTCCAAACACCGAAGGTTTGGAGCCTCCAGTGCAGCAAGAGGTTCCCGAGGAACAGAGGACACAGTGGGGCACACTGTCAGGAGCACACAGGTGGCTCAGCCCTCACCGGAATCTTTGAGCCGCGCAGATAAAGGAGTTGACTCTGCTAAGAACTTCCCCAAACTGAGATGCTCAGCAGCTAGTCAATAAAGCCCACTATTTTCTCTCTGGCCTCAGCTCCTCCATCTGCAGATGGGCAAGGGGAAGCACCCTACCAGGAAAGGTTTTCATACCTACCCCAGCTGCTCCAGGGCACCCACACATGCTCACACACACACACACACACACCTGCAGCAAGAGCCCAGAAAGCCCTAGCCACAGGCTGCCAAGTAGAGAACACAGATATGTGCAGACATTTCACAAGGAACTCAAAGTCTGAATACTGCCCTGCCTCTGCCTTGTTGTGTCCTCTAAAGCCCAAGTCCTCGTGGCTAAGTGGAATCTCTCTCAGTCTTCCCCTTCGGGCAAGAACCAGGTTCCAGATAACCAGATACTTAACAAGACGCATTGTGCAGCCTGCTCAGCTCGCTGCAGCCCTGAATTAAAACCGGACCACCTACTTCATCAGAGCCACGCCAGGCTTCCTGAAGCCTGCAGCCCTGCTTTGCCTACACCCAGCACATGCAAGCCATGCTGCTGGTTTTAATCACCCGCGAAACCATGTCCTGTGTGGTGGCGTGGATGAGAGTGGCCCCCATAGTCTCATATGCTTGAGCACTTGCCCCCCCATTGTGAAACTGTTTGGTAAGGGTT
The DNA here is from genome assembly GCF_017639785.1 of Mesocricetus auratus. Classification (NCBI taxonomy): domain Eukaryota; kingdom Metazoa; phylum Chordata; class Mammalia; order Rodentia; family Cricetidae; genus Mesocricetus; species Mesocricetus auratus. The sequence goes on along the minus strand of NW_024429196.1, from coordinate 75,894,768 downwards.
AGGGGGTGTGGCTTTGTAGGAGGAACTGTTTGGTAAAGGGTTAGGGGGTGTGGCTTTGTAAGAGGAACTGTTTGGAAAGGGTTAGGGGGTGTGGCTTTGTAGGAGGAACTGTTTGGTAAGGGTTAGGGGGTGTAGCTTTGTAGGAGGAACTGTTTGGAAAGGGTTAGGGGTGTGGCTTTGTAAGAGGAACTGTTTGGTAAGGGTTAGGGGGTGTGGCTTTGTAGGAGGAACTGTTTGGAAGGGTTAGGGGGTGTGGCTTTGTAGGAGGAACTGTTTGGTAGGGGTTAGGGGGTGTGGCTCTGTAGGAGGCAGCATGTCACTAGGGGAAGGCTTTTGAAAGCCCACACCCTTACCAGTCAGCTGCCTCGACCTCAAGCTTTAGCCACGGCTCCAGCGCCATGCCTACTTGCCTGATGCCATGCTCCCCACCCTGATGGCCATAAAGACTCTAACCCTCTGGAATCCTGAACACCAAACAGAAAGCTCTCATTTATAAGTTGCCTTGGTTGTGGTGTTTTGTCATGGTAAAGGGAGAGTAGCTAAGATATCCTGCTTCGGTTTACCTCAGGGATTTTATCCTTCAGGCATGTTCTCCTTGGTGGGCTCCTCCTCAGTCTAAACCATCTCCTCTGAGAAGCCCCTCTCCCCACACCCCGCCCTTCTGCTGTACTCTACCCCGGCTCTCCTGACAGCCCGCTCATACCTTGTGTCTTTCCTTGTGTTCTATCCAAGTGTTCCCCCATCTTTCCTCTTCACCCACTTACCTCCAAGTGCCTGGAACACTCTGAGACAGACGCCTGAGAATGGGCAGCATGGTGGGTGACTATACTAATAAATCAAGTGAAGAGTTTTCACAGGCGGGACAGCAAATCAGCTGTCACCACCAAGCAAAACCAAAGAAAGTGACTGTGTCCCTAGTCAGGGGAAGAGGAGGGTACAGACAGGCAGGCTCCAGCCTCCCTTACAGAGACTGACGGGGGAAAGACAGAGGGTAACCCTGAAGAGCTTGCCATAGGATTGATGGTGACCTTCTGCCTGCCATCAGCTCCCACAAACCAAGACGTGTCCAAGAGCCAGGTTGTTGATGCCCACCGTGTGCGGGCTGGGGCTGAGCCCTAAGACAGATGGTTCCCTTCCAGGTCTACCTGCACCTCGCCAAGGCCTGCTGCTGCTCCATGGGTGGTGAGCACCCATCAGCAGCTTCAGACAGGACAGACCTCACCCCGATTCCATCTCCAGCTGGTGAGCTCCTGGAGGCAGGCGGCCGCCAGACTCGGGGAGCATTCGCCCTTCGTGGGAGCCCATGCTTCTCCCTCCCAAGCTTCTATTTGAAACGAGCCGTGATGGATGTTCATGCTGATAGGATGACTACCAGCTGCTCTCCACGTACTTAAGCCAGGAGGAAGCTCCACGCGTCTGCTCTCCAGCTAAGAGGCGGCCATGGCCATTTACAGGCCTCTGTGCATGTGACTTTCTGCTAGAGCCGCCACTTGTCTGTGGACGTCCCACGCCACCATCTCATTCGAAGGAGGGGTGTGGGTGACGGAGGCCTCTCTCGAACTCTGCCCTGCTCCCCTGTGCCTGCCTGAGAATATTTATAGAGCTGCGGGGTCGGGAGTCTGAGCTCCATTAGCGGGGTGTAAATAGTGCTTGCTCTTCAAAGGCGAGGGCCAGCCATTCTGTGAGGTCTGAGTCAGTCTGCTGGTTCTCTTGTGTTTCAGGGCCTTATTCATCTTCCTGATAACTTCCATAAAGGGCCAAGACCGCCTCTCTGGTATGCAAGGCTTGCCAGCAGCACCCCAGCAAGATTTTCGCAAGAAATTGGCTTTTGCTGCTGATATGATCCTGTCCAAGCTGGGGTGGGGAGGGGGAGCGGAGAGCAAAACGCCAAAAATTCAAGCACAACACTGGAGAGAGCTTAGCGCAAGCCAAACCACACACAGACTGAGGCATTCAAAGGCAGCGCTATCAGGGGTGGCAGGTGAGCCAAGGGCATCCGACCCAGTGGCCGACACAGACTTCTGTCAAACCGCAGGGCCCTAGAGAGGCAGCTTAAAAACGCTACAGCTGAGCTTTCTTCAGGGATAAGGCCTACATGAGCAGTTCAGGACAACACTCGGTGTGGTGTCAGGCAGGGTGAACACTCTGGAGCTGTCTGGGGAAAGCTAGTATGGTAAGGAGCGAGGACAAGAAGTTTCTAGCCTGTCACTGACTGAAGACTGGTAGTGATGGCCCAGACTGCCTTCCCAGCCACAGTCAGAGGAGGAGAAACCCAAGGCCAGGCTCCAGCCATCCCCATGGGTGGAAAAATCCACCCCAAACAGCCCTGGAAATGGCAATCCCACAGAGCATTAGCCTCGTGGGAAAGGCTGCTCTGAAGTCCGGCCTCAGCACATCCTTGCTGTGAGGCAGCCCCATCGCTCGGGAAAGCTGAGTGTGAGCATGGCCGTGGGTTAAGCTCCGTGCGCCATTCTCAGAAAGATGACTTGCTTCTTGCTAAAGGTCCAGCTGTGATAGACACAGGTAGAGGGTGGCGGGGTAAGAGAGGGGAAGATCACTTTCTTCTCTTCTGACAACTGTATCTAACATAAGATGCACTTTTCCTCACCAAACAACAGAGTACAGGGGAGTGTCTCCTGTCACAGGGAACCCCTCGGCACCCTCACAGCATCCCTGTGGGCAGCAGCAGGCATGTATTTGTAGAGAAAGTGGGCCTCAAAAAGTACAAGTGCCTTGTCCATGGTCACACGGCGCCCCACCCACGGGCACAAGGCGCCCCGCCCACGGGCACACGGCGCCCCGCCCACGGGCACACGGCGCCCCGCCCACGGGCACACGGCGCCCCGCCCACGGGCACACGGCGCCCCGCCCACGGGCACACGGCAATTGGAAGCAGGGCTGCAACTCTAACCCACAAGACTACTGAGTCCATCCTCACCGCCTTTCCCACCTGGCGGTCTTCCCACCAGTGCAGCCTGCCAAAAGTTAGGCTGTTTAGACAGACGAGTATATATGACATACATAAAAGTATTCAACAAAACACAGGTCTCCAAGAGAGCAAAAGATGCATATGGCAAGAGCTCCCAAAGTCAGGACAGAGGCCGCGAAAGTTCTCGTTGAGAGAGGGCAGTTGTGGGGAACAGCAGAAGCCCCGAGTGAATGTGTGGCGTGTGGATGAAGCCCTGAGTGGATATGATGGGCAAGGGCTCAGAAACCACGGGGAGCGGCAAAGCCTCCCTCCGGGTGATGCTCGGGGTATGGCAAAGCCTCTCTCTGGTTCAGATACAGGCATTTATGAACAATAGGCCCAGTGAGTACATATGAATGACGACCAGTGCGTGGAAAAGCTAGCGACCGTGGCTTCCTCCTCCCAGCCTGAAACTGCTCAATACAGAGACCTCCTACTGAAACTAGCTAACCCCTCTGCACACGCTGTACATCACACACACACACACACACACACACACATATGCACGCACGCACGCACACGCGCACACACACACACACACACACACACACACACACACACACAAAGGTTCCACACTGTTGCATAATTGGTGCCGCTCCACCAGAATGCACAGGGCTGCCTGATCCCAGCTTTTCTGCATGTGTGTCAGTGTATCTGAACACTCTTCATTCCCTTGTTGCCCCAGTCAGGTTACAGGACCAAGCCACAGGGGACACATTGAACAGTCAAATTAAAATTATAGCATGTCCACACCGGGGACAATCCTGCTACAGGAGAACAAGCCGTGTTGTGCTAGTACAGGCAGGGCCACAGGGCACCGTGAGTGGAAAGCATAACGGTGCCAGCTGGTGGTACGACCCAGAGAGGCTGAAAAGCCATCGGCATGGAGACCTGTCCTCCACCAGCAATGCCAGCCCCAACCTGCTAGTCCCCGCAAAGCGAAAGCTGCATGGATGGTTTCCTGTCCCCTAGACACAAGGTATGCCAGCAGGTCAAAGGCGAGGAGACTGGGAGTGAGCAGTCACCTGTTCCCTTGCACGGGGTCTGGAGTGGACCCCCCTCCTCCCCACCACAGGGCCCACGTCAACCCTGCAGTCAACCCTGCAGCTCACCATTATTTGCCGATGGCCCTGCCCATGGCTTTCCACGCTGTCTGTACAGTCAAAGCCTCTAATCATCTAGGGCAGGGGTCGCCTAAGATAACCCTGAACAGAGAGTAACAGGGGTGGGCGTGAGGGAAGCTTAGACATCTGTAGTCACTCTGGTCTATCCAGGAACCCTGTGATTTTTACTTTTCACTGTGCAAAATTTTAAACACTAAAACGGAGATGTAAGCAGGCAAGGTCAGCTTCAGTCACCATCAGACCAGATCACAGACCAGGCCCTGCTACCCACCCTGGGACGGTGTGTGTGTGTGTGTGTGTGTGTGTGTGTGTGTGTGTGTGTGTGAGAGAGAGAGAGAGAGAGAGAGAGAGAGAGAGAGAGAGAGAGAGAGAGAGAGAGGAAGAGAGGGAGGGAGGGAGGGAGGGAGGGAGGGAGGGAGATGGAGAGGGAGAGGGAGAGGGAGAGGGAGAGAGAGAGAAGGGAGGACTCTCGCCGGCTTTCAGCTGCCTTAGCTCCCTGGATACTTGACTTAGAGGTGTGTCTACACACCTGGCTTGCATTTTCAGCTGACAAAGAAACTGTATGTCCATATTGTCCAAGTAATTAAATTTAACAGAAAGCCAAGGAATCCTGTCTAGTTTAGACAAGTCCATAGCTTTTCCCTGACCCTGACCCATGGTCCAGAGGCTGATTGGGTAGCTTGGGCTATCATGCAGTGGGCCAGGTTTCTACCAGGTATCTGAACAGAATGGATCTTGTTACTAATGCAACAGTCACAGAAATAACTCACATCACCTGGAATTTGCTCAGCCTAGGACAGAGCTCTCTTGAGTTTGGAGTTTTACTTCTTTACTGACTCTTATTTATGTGAGGAAGGGTGTGGGGGGTATTAATGTGTTTGGGTATAAGTGTGTGCATTAACCTGTATGCATGTGTGGGTATTAATGTGTGTGCATGTGTGTGTATGTGTGGGTATTAACCTGTATGCATGTGGGGGATGCTAACATGTGTGTTTGTGTGCATATGTGTGGGGGTGCTGACATGTGTGCATGTGGATGTTAATATGTATGCATGTATGGGTGTTAATGTGTGCATGTGTGTATGGGTGGATGTTGATGTGTGTGCATGTATGTGTGGGTGTTGACATGTGTGCATGTGTGGGTGTTGACATGTGTGCATGTGGGTGTTGACATGTGTGCATGTGTGTATGTGTGGGTGTCGATGTGAGTGCATGTGTGTATGTTGATGTATGTGCATGTGTGCATATGTGTATGTTGACATGTGTGCATGTGTGTGCATGTGTGGGTGCTGACATGTGTGCATGTGTGTTGATGGATGTGCATGTGTGCATGTGCGGGTGCTAACATGTGTGCATGTGTGTGTTGATGGATGTGCATGTGTGCATGTGCGGGTGCTAACATGTGTGCATGTGTGTGTTGATGGATGTGCATGTGTGCATGTGTGGGTGCTAACATGTGTGCATGTGTGTTGATGCGTGTGCATGTGTGCATGTGTGGGTGCTAACATGTGTGCATGTGTGGGTGCTAACATGTGTGCATGTGTGTGTTGATGGATGTGCATGTGTGCATGTGTGGGTGCTAACATGTGTGCATGTGTGTTGATGCGTGTGCATGTGTGCATGTGTGGGTGCTAACATGTGTGCATGTGTGTGTTGATGGATGTGCATGTGTGCATGTGTGGGTGCTAACATGTGTGCATGTGTGTTGATATGTGTGCATGTGTGCATGTGTGCATGTGTGGGTGCTAACATGTGTGCATGTGTGTGTTGATGGATGTGCATGTGTGCATGTGTGGGTGCTAACATGTGTGCATGTGTGTTGATGCGTGTGCATGTGTGCATGTGTGGGTGCTAACATGTGTGCATGTGTGTATGTGTGGGTGCTAACATGTGTGCATGTGTGTTGATGGATGTGCATGTGTGCATGTGTGGGCATTGATGTGTGTATGTGTGTACACAGGTTGATGAGCATGTGGCAGCTAGAAATCAGTACTGGGCATCTTCCTTGCTGTTTTCTACCTAATCTCTATTTTTAAATGTTTATGTGTTTTGTCTGCATGTATATCTGTGCACCACCTGCATGCCTGGTACCTGAAGAGGCCAGAGAGGGCGTCAGATCCCTGGTCCTGAAAATATGGATGTTTGTGAGCTGCCAGGTGGGTGCTGAGAATCAAACCCAGGTCTCTCTGGAAGGCCAGCCAGGGTTTCTTAACCACTGAGCCTCCTCTCCAGCAACTACCCCCAGGTTCTGAGACAAAGTCTTTTACTACCCCTAAAGATCACTGGTTCAGCTAGTCTGGCTGGCCAGCAAGCTCCACAAATAAACGTGTGTCCACCTCCTTAGCACTAGGATTATGGGCCCATAATGCTGCCCTGAACCCAAACATATATACTTGGTTGAAATCCCTTTAACTCCCTAGAAAGCCCAAACAGACATGACTGATTCTCTCTCTCTCTCTCTCTCTCTCTCTCTCTCTCTCTCTCTCTCTCTCTCTCTCTCTCTCTCTCTCATGTGTGTACAACAAAAATGAAGAGGTCACTAATTTGAGAAAGGGGCCATGGGAAGAGATGGAGGGAAGGAGGAGTGGTAATAATATACAGTACTCATGCATGAATTTATTTTAAAATGGGGGGATCTGACTACATCTCTAACTTCTAAACATTCATTTAATACAGAAGTATTTATTAGAAGAAGTGGAGTAAGACTATCCTGAGGGAACAGCTGGCGGGGACAGAAACACCAAGAAGCAGTGGGGGGCAGCAGGCGGGGGGGGGGGCAGCAGGCGGGGGAGGCAGCAGGCGGGGGAGGCAGCAGGCGGGGGGGCAGCAGGCGGGGGGGCAGCAGGCGGGGGGGCAGCAGGCGGGGGGGCAGCAGGCGGGGGGGGGGCAGCAGGCGGGCAGAGCCATCTCCTGCTGTCTGTGGCACCCTCGGCAGAGCACCACTTCCGGGAAGCAAGGCTGCTCACCCACATGGTGAGAGCGGGCGGTGGCCCCGCCCAAGGTCACTTCCACCAGGAGAAACCTCAGATGGCTCAGAGAATTATTTTGCACTTTAAAAAAATTGCCAAATGCTTAACAAGATGTCAACAATGGAGCCTTAAAGCAATGCAGGAAAATGCCACATCCACGTGGACAGGCTTTGGGAGCCCGAGAGGCAGGGCCTTCTCTCCCATAGAGGTCTCCTTCCCGGCCTGCAAGGGACGTTTTCTAAATGTCCCACCAGGGGGCCCGTGGGCTCCTGTGAATAATACATGGAATTATGATTAACACACTGGTCTCATTGGCACCGAATACATATTCCAAGTACTTTTCAAAGTATTTGTTGAGATGACAAACTTCCCTTTGAAAGCCAATGTTTTGCGCTGTCTAAACAGCAATAAGTCTGGAAGGTCATGGTGGCCTCCTAAATCCAAACGTCTCCTTGCATCTTAAAAATAAAACAGAACTGAGACCAACAAGAAAAAAGAAAATAACGGCACATGACTCGTGCCTTCAGGGTTAGTAGCACTCATATATCACTAGATGTTTCAAGTTCATGTAGGAATTGAGTACCGAATCCCAAAGTGCCAATACTACTACACACCTGTGATCATGGAGAACAGGGGTTCCTAAGAAAGTTCCAGGAAAGCCAGGCACCGTGGCACATCTGTAATCCCAGACTCAGGAGGCTGGAGCAGGGATTAGGAGATTAAGCACTCCCCGGGTTACGTAGTAAACCCTTGCCTTAGAAAACAAACACGAGTCCGTTGGGTCAAGGGTTGTGTGTTGGAGCAACAGATAAAATAGAAAGAATCGTCCTGAATGGAAAAACCCAATACTGAATAAAATCGTGAGTTCAGAAGCCTGAACTTGGTGTTTGAGTTTGACTTCAGGGAAGATACTTGAACAGCAGCAGGGCTGGGCCTGGCCACAGTAGACCATCGTTTCTTTGGAGAGAAGGAAATGATTTGAGAAAAGGTATTTCCCCTCAGCTTAGGGATGTAGCAGTAAGGGGGGGGGTGCACATACAGTCCCCTGCCCCACCCCACTAACCAAGGGACAAATTGCACTTCACTGCACTGACAAAAGGGGGCAGTCTTGGAGCACCCTGCAAACCACCTAGGAATGGCGGGGACATCTCAAGGGTAACTATCAGAAGTTACGATAAGAAATAGAGATAAAATATGAAGCTAACATTCTACCTGGTGAAAACTCTGTACCCAGAAGTCAGTGATAGAAGAAGTAAAATGTAACATGATATCCCAAACTGAGTTAAATATTATAAAACACAGACTTGAAGTTTAGAAAAAGCAACAAAATCTGCTTACGGGGGCCTTTCAGCCAAGATCCAGTGCCTTTCCGTGCCCTCTGAAGATGCCCCGTGCCCTCTGCAGTGAGTGCTCCACGCTCTCTGCAGTGAGTGCTCCACGCTCTCTGCAGTGCTCCATGCTCTCTACAGGTGCTCTCTGAACTTGAAGCAGACCCTTGCTCCACCCTATCCATACAGCCCCTGGTGCTTCACAACCCCAGCAACACTCCGGTCCTCTGAGAGACTTACCAAACAAACCCCCCAAACCCAACAACTAAGATCACATATTAAAATATAAGAATTAAAAAGGATTTTAGTGAGGAAGAAATGGAAGTGGCATTGATATATTTTAGGGGAAACATTAAATAAAAAGCCAAAAATTCCCCAGTAATAAATAACAAACTACAAGACGTCCACAACAGATGGATTCAGATTAAATTTTACTAAAGATCATTTTAAAGGGTAACAAAACGGAATCAAAGGGTGACAGAAAGGAATCTGCTGAAATATCGAGGCAAAGAAGGTATAAACTAAGAATAAGTGGAGGCCACAAGCAAAAAAATAAATAAATAAAACAATGGTATAGGAATAATGCTTCCTCACATACGATAGGTCCTAATCAGTGCATGAAGAAGACCTACTGTGTGATTTAGGCAGTTGATTTGGGGTGCACACATCTGGAATATTCCCTAGTAAAACCAGAAAAATAACATCAATAGCAGAGACAATAGCACCAGGACACGTAGGGGAAGAATGTCGAGTTCCTGTTCAGGTAAGAAACTCAGGCTGTGGAGAGAAGCTCAGCAATTGTGAGAAGTGGCTGCCCCCCACACATCCACAGAGACCTGGCTATGTTCCCAGCACCCACACGGTGCTCACATCCCTCCCAAACTCCAGTCCCACGAGATCTGATGCCCTCTCTGGCTTCTTCAGACACCAAGCACACACACGGTTCACACGTGCACGCAGCAGAAACGCCCACACACATAAAATGATAATAATAATAACAACAATAAGTCAGGCTGACAGGATTTCCTAAGAAAGACACACCAAGTGGTCGGAGCAGGAGGGAGCCGTATTCTGACGCGCGTGCCTAGGCTTCCACGCCTAGCCCGCATCTGCCAGAGAAAGACTGGAGCTTCGGATAAGGCCTGGTGACGACAGCTCAGTGCATCAATGGCAGAGGTATGATGAAGCGGGTCAGGGCATCATGAGATTACCAACATGATATGCTCTGAGTGTGCAAAGGTGCGTCCGCGAAGACGGCAGCACAAGGGAGAGGAAAGTCAGACATGGTTTCTATTATCCATTCTTACTGAGGGGATAGGCAAGAGTCAGAGGAGACCCCATAAAACTGTCAGCCCACATGGTAAAGGTTAAGTAAGAAACAGGAAGAGCTGATGGTACTATTAAAAACTGCGGAAGGCTGAGAGGCTGCTCTTGCAGAGAACCTGGGTTCAGTTCCCAGTACCCACGTAGTTGTTCATACCTATTTATCTGTAACTCAAGTTTCAAGAAATCTGATGCTCCTTCTGGCCTCTGTGGGTACTGATGTACGTGTGTGTGTGTGTGTTATTGTATATATGCACACACTCATATCTACATATATTCACATACATGTATATAAATACAATGGCAGCAACAAGATCAAGGTCATAAACATTCCCAAACGCTAGGAGAGTCTGACCATGAAAATAAGTCCACAAACAAAGCTTGACACACATCCCTAAGCCAGCATCTTACTTGGTGGGTACACTCCAGAGACGGAGGAGAACAGGACCCAGACACACACACAAGCCCAGGCAACAACAGACACAGCTCCAGTGCAGAAGATGAGGGAAAGCCAAGAGCCTTGAGAACCAGAAATGTTGGGTAGATTCCCACTGCAGCATATCTAGAAAATGCTACAGAATTATAAAACTCACTCTCCAAACTTCTGATGGCCAAACTCCTTTATACTCTTACATTTTGGGGGACTTACATCTCTTCATATTTTCTATATGAGAAATTTAAACTGAGAAAAGTTTTATTAATTTAAAAGTAATGATAAATATGTCAACATAAAGAATCATATTTTCAAAATAACTAAGTAAAACTTACAGTGAAGATTTTGTATTTTCATGTGTATTTTTTGTTATCCAGGGAGCTTTTCGTATCTGCTGTGACAACACACATCACATAACCTCTGGAAAACCTCTACTATATGCTAGAGAGAAAATGGAAATTTAGAGAACAAATTCTCAGTGTCTTTATGGAAATGGTTTTGGCCTTCTGAATCCACTGAAAGTATTACAGGAATTGCCAGGGGGAACCTAGAACAAGACTGAACTAACCCACATAAAACAACTCAGCATAAGAGGAGATATTGAGATATAAAATTAATACCTAAACAGAATTTTTGTAGACACAAGTAATACCTAATACCTAAACTTGTGTAGGCACAAGTAATACCTGATGCAATATAATAGAAGAAAAATCCCCACTTACAATAGCAATGGGAAATTGAATTGCTTAAAATAAACTAAACAAGAAATGCTGACATTTTTACATGAAGAAAACTGTAACACACCCCTGAAGAGGAGTTGAGTCAATGGGTTGCCCCCCAGTTGACCTGAAAACTTATGAAGATCTTTAAAAAGTTTAAAGGACTAGGGCTGAAGAGATGACTGGACGGTGCTCTTGCAGAGGACCCAAGGTCAGGCTCCAGCGCATGTCAGGCTCACCACTGTTTGTGACTTCAGTGTAAGTGGATGCGTGTGCGCACACACACACACACACACTAACAGAGTCACTCATTTTTTAAAAAATTCTAAATAGTGCTGGGCATTGGTGGTGCACACCTTTAATCCCAGTACTTGGGAGGCAGAAGCAGGTGGATTTCTGTGAGTTCAAGACGAGCCTGGTCTACAGACAAAGTTCCAGGACAGACTCCAAAGCCACAGAGAAACCCTGTCTTGAACAACAACAACAACAAAAAATTTCTAAATAGCTTTGGAACTAGACAAGCTGATACTAAGGCTCACATGGAAAATTAACATGCAAGCACTGGTATAAAAACATAAAAGAACTACAAATAAAGAAGAATTAGGTCTACCAGTTTTTTTTCAAATCTCTGTAGTTAAGAGAGGATGACAGACAGTGTTACAAAAATAAATGGAGCAGTGGGACAGACCGTGGCATCCAGAACCATAGCCAGGTACACTGGAAACCCTGCTCGTGCAGGAAAGGCTATCTCTCATCACTAAGCAAAAGAAACTGTGGTGATTTGAATGAGAAATGTCTTCAGAAACTCCAGAAACAGAAATGCATTTCAATACTTGGTGCCCAGCTAGTGGCATTGCTTTAATGCCCATCCCTGATAATGAGTTTGACAACTCCACTACCTTATATAGAACCTTCATTCAGTGACTGATGGAAGCAGAGGCAGACACCAACAGCTAAACCCTGAACTGAACTCCTGGAACCCAGTGACAAAGAGGGAGGACTGATGAGCAAAGAGGTTAAGACTGAGCTGGTGAAACGAACAAAAACAGCTGACCTGAACAAAGGGGAGCTCTAGGACCCCAGACTCACAGCTGGGAATTCAGCATGGACTGATCCAGACCCCCTGAGTGTGAGAGTCAGTGAAGACACCTGCACAACCTATGGGGCCCTGGGCAGTGGATCAGTATTTAACCCTGACATAAATGGACTTTGTGTGTCCATACCACAGAGAGGGATGCTCTCTCAGCCTGGACTCTTGGGGGAGGGCCTAGGCCCTGCCCTGAACGAAATGACAGACTCTGGAGATCCACTTGGGAAGGGAGTGGGGATAGGGTGGGAGGCTGGGGGTGGGTGGGTGAAGGGTGCAGGTGAAGGGGAGGGAGAGGGAGCTGGGATTGACATGTGAAGCAAGCTAGTTTCTAATTTAAAAATGTAATAAATAATAAATTTTTTACAAAAGGCTCAGCTTTGATGGAGGAAGCAAATTCACTGGGGGTGGCTTCGGGAGCTCACAGCCTTTTGTGTCCTCCTCCCTGTCCTCTTCCAGCAGTGACGGGTTCTATCTATCCAGAACCGCAAGCCAAAATAAATCCTGTCTTCCCTGCGTTGCTCTTGGTCATGGTATTTTATCACAGCAACAGAAAAGGGCGGCGGCTGCTGTGATGAACCAGATGGCCTTTGTGTCCTTGAACTATTCTGTGGAAGATTCTGGAACTGTGTGCTGTGGGCAGAACTCATGGAACAGTCTTGTGTAATCTTTAAAGTCAGTGATGCTGCCCATGTACAGGAAGGCCCGGCCCGTGAGGCTTCGCTGGGGAACGAGGGCTCTACTGGACCTGAGCTAGAGGCTGTTTGTGGGATACTGTGGCTAAAAACCTGTCTGCATTCTGCCCGTGTCTTGATAATTTTTATGAAGCTGAATTAAAAAGAAACAGATCAGCCTCATTGGCAGAAGAGATTTTAAGGCGGTGTAGCAGCCTGTGGCGCAGTTGCTGCTCACTACTCTCACGGATGTCTACAATAAAAAGGGACAGGTGAAGACAAAGGAAAACAAGCAACGTGGAGAGGACAAAGCCTAAGAAACTGAGGATTGAAGTCACGTGCTGGAAAAGACAGTCATTGGCAAAGAGGTTAGCACCACTAAAGAGAGGCCCCTGGCTCCAAACTGGAACAACAGGAAGGGTCCTGAGGGTAAGACCCAATCCAGCTAAGCCTGCAGCTTGTGGAAGGAGAGGGCCCTGGGGCTTTGTGTTTCTAGAAAGCGTGTGTCTTGGGAATTTTCACCACCTTCAGAATGCAGAAGCTCACGCCCCTAAGGTCCAGTGGAGCCAGGCTTCACCCAAGCCTGGCAGCAGGGTTTGACAACAATACCAGGCACTCTGTTCTGGTTTTGGAGCCTATGAAGATGCACGGGTGAAGACCTTATAGATTCTTCCTCTGCTTTTTCAGAGAGCCCCCGAGGCCAGGCAATGTGGGGCAGTTTGGAATCCCTGAAGTGAGGTCATTGCATGAAGCTGTGAAGGTCAAGTCTGTCAGAGATACCAGGGATGGATGCAGACCAGGAGGAGAACCAGCCCGAGAGAGATGCATGATGCAGGCAGCAAAGATGGAGAGATGGAACCACCTAAGTCCTTTGAAACCGAAGCCCTAGATACTGGGCATGAAGCTAAGAGTTTTGATCTTTCTTTGGCCCAGTCTTTCCTTGCTATGCCTTATGTTTACCTTTTGGAATGGGACTGTATATTCTGTGCCATTATATGCCAGGAGTATATACATTATCAGGGGTTAATGGTTCAGATACTGCCTGGAGTCTCACAAGAATGGTTTGGACTTTGAACATCGGAGCCCAACTCAAAGTCGATATCCCCTGATGTATTTGGAGACTGTTAAAGACTACAGTATCAGATGGCCATGAGCCTATGGGGCCAGGTGCAGAATGTGGTGGTCTGCTAAGAAATGTCCCCATAGGCTCTCTTGTTTGAACTGTGGGTCTCCACTTGGCTTGAGGAGCTTATGAAGCCCTTAGGAGGTGGATCCTTGCTGGACAGAGTATATCAGGGGGGGTGCGGGCTCTGACGTGGGCTCGCTGCCTCCTGGGGGCGGTGACTGGCCAGCTTTCTGCGCGGTGCCTTTCTCACCATGACAGACTCTGTCTCTCCGATGCCGAAAGCAAAAAGTGAGCCCCTTCTTCCCTAAGCCACTAACACAGACATCTTCTGGTGACTGGCTCCCGAATATTGAACAGATACTTGTAAAGGCCCAAGTTAGATCCTTTCTCTACATCATGCACAAAGGCAAGGTCCGGATGAGCCAGTGCGTAAGTATGGAGCATTCCAGGGTATGGGTGCTAAATGAAAACGTGACCCCTTCTGCAACCCAAAAGTAGCAATGTCTTATAACTATAATTCCAAATCTAAGTGAAATCAGATATTAATTAATAACTGACATTTAATTTTAAGAGGGTGAATAGCAGAAATATAACAAGAAAAAAATAGAGGACAGTGTGGAAGGAATCGTTTGCCTTCTCTGTGTATCACAGGCAATGAGCTTTAATGAGTTCCCTTTAAAGCTGTATGGTGGGCAGGGGCATCAACAACCCAACAGAAAGGCATAAAAACAGATCTGAAATCTATGATAAAAATGTCTGCAGATAAAATGGTGCATAATCAGAGAGATGCAAATTAAGACGTCACTGACATAACTACTTCTCACCCAACAGACTGGCAAAATCCAAAGTCTTAACAACAAACCACGTCAGCAAAATTCTAAGGAAGCGGGTGTTCCCTGCATTGCTGGTGAGGATGGATATTATACACTCCTGTGAGGAGGCTGTCAAGACTAACAACCACTCAGTCATTGGTCTTGACTCCATTACCCTACTTTAAGGAATCACCCCAAAGACAACACCACCATGGAGAACACTGCATTCAAGCCAGGCAAGGTGGCAGACTCTAACATTCTCAGCAGGCAGGAGGCCGAGGCAGGAAGATGATGTATCTGAGGCCAGCCTGGGCATATAGTGGTACCCTGTGCCAAAACAAACACACGAACAAAAATTACAATAAAGGAATGTATCACACCCAAGTTTCTTCACTGCAGAATAGTACTAGAAATTCCCTAACCCCTCAAAGGCAGACAGAAACCGGTTGGGAACAACAAAAACCCACTGTGTACATACGTGCAGAGAAATAACATGCTGTGGTTTGAAAAAAGGAAATAACTCTGAATTGACATGGAATAATTATAGGGTGTACTGCTTATTATGAAATACATCATATGTTATGTATACATCAAGGTTTTATGTGTGCATTTATGTGTATAGAACTTAGCATGATACCTTTGTGTAAAAAGGAGCAAAGATACCTGTTTGCTTGTTTTTTACTAGAAGAAAAGCATGGTAATTAAAAATGGTCAACATGCTTTGCTCAAAAGTTACCAAAAAAATCCCTCACTCCAGGGATATCCCCTCTGGCCTTTCCTGCCTGTGCTTTCCTATATATATATATGATTTTACATATGCATATGCTTTGGCTATTCGCTTATTTGTATGCTATAGAATCAAAAATAAAATTGACATGGATCCTTAAAAAGAAAAGTTAAAATCGAAAGCAAACAGAAGTGAGCCATACTCGACTCAAGCAAAGAACGGATCCAAACAATTCTTTTAACAACATATACTGATTGCACACTGTCGGCATAGAGGGAGGGCAAAGTGCTCCCACCTCCTTGGCAATCCAAGCTCGAGAATATAAGTATGTCATAGTGTTAGGAGCCAGGGTCCTTTCTGAGAAGGAACTGAGCTTCAAGTTCAGGTGAATGGGAAGCAGTGGAGACCCCGGGGATCCACGAGACTCAGAGGTAGCAGTTGAAACCCCTATTTACACATGTATGCATTTGCGTACCTATAATGTACACATTTCAAAGCTAGAGTAGATGGAGATGTGTTCTGTATCCCCCCCTAGACTTGAGGCAGCCCAGAGCCTTCCAGGAGCACTGGGCAGACTGACAACCTAGAACCTAGCAGAGGAACTACTGTTACCTAGCAAAATACACCAAGACCAGGGAAGGGAGGGGGACAGATAAGAGGACAGCTCATCAGAGTCAGAAAGCAAAGAAATACTCACAAGGACTCCGGCATGAAACCTGGAGGGGCCTCGCTGAATAAATCTCAGCAGTTTGAAGAGAGAACGAATAATGATTACACTATAACCCAGTGAGTCAAACAGAAAGCTGTGGTTCTATATTCATGAGGAGGCCACTAAGAAGAGAGACTGGAAGAGACAAGAAAGGAAAACATGGAAGAGTTTATCATGTAATGTTGGGTACATAGAGGAACGAGAAAAATCACACACTTCAAAGAGGTCGTTGTTTCAAAGACGGACAGGTGAGAATTCCAAAGGACTCCACATCTGCAAAGGGGAATGCCCTGTGAGAACATTTACATATTTCCCTGTCTCCACAGCATCAAGGAGAACTGAGAGCAGAGTAAGCAGACAGGGCCCCAATGAAGAAATCGGAGCCAGCATCACTAACCGGTGTGTGAGGTAACATGAGGCCCAGAGATGTGAGACCCTGAAGGATCCAGCCAGGGATTCAGTCAGAACTTAAACATGACAGAACTGCGCAAACCCAAATGAAGGACGTTTTATACCACGCCCCCTTCTCCAACAAAACTGTGCTGTGGTTGACAAAAGAGAGCCAGAAGGTTCCCAATTAGAAGCTTTTCAAAAGCTGTGCCGTTTGTGACTATGATTGTCATGTGTGGCGGCAGACGAGCGTGCAAACCAACAGGGACAGTTTGGGATCGGGGCTGTACGGTAAATGACACAGGGTCAAAAGCGGGCCGTGCCTAGCAACATCTCCCAGCTCTGAAGGTGGTCTGAAACCTTGGTTCTGCAAATGCCAGCATGTTCTTCCCCCCACCCTCTCTTCCCCAGCGAGGCCCGACTGCCCTTCACCATCCAATGAGCGCCAATTCCAAGAAGGCCTGGAAAGGGATGTTCCGGAATTACCGTGTCTAATCCGTCCAGAGAGTACGCCTCACCCTCATGGGATCACCAGAGAGCACCCCAGCGATGTGGAAGCCTAGGATCAAAGGGCGTGGTTCTCTCTGACCGTTAGCCAGGTTGGACGCAGCCCAGAGGGCAAAAGAGCAGAGCTCTCCCCAGCTGGAGCTCGCCCGTCTGCACAGATCGGACCAGGCCCAGGCTGCACGCAGAAAACCTGGAGAGCCCTCCCCGCCCCCAATCCTGGCCAGCCTCCAGGGGCCGTCAGCAGCCACCATAGTGACTCACCCTACATGAAATTTGGACAGAGGGGAGATGGGGAGTGATTGGTACCATTCGGATCCACTTCTCTTCCGGGAAATTTATTCTGGATTATTCCATCTGACACCCTCACATATGTGGGAATGGCTTTTATGCCAGAAAGCAAAAACCAACTTGTTTTTTATTGATTTATTTATCTAGATTCTGTCTGGCCTCAGCGTACCCACAGCTCTTGTTAGACTCCGGTCGCAGGACATGGGACAGGCCAACCAAGGAGCTTACATTTTCTACGTCCTCAGCTTCCTGCTGCAATTCCAAATTCCAGAACTTCACAGTATCCCCTCGTGCACCCAGATGGACACGTACAACTCCTGTGAGGCAGGCAGGAGTGACGAGGAGCAAGCAACAGTTCTTCCAGAGGTCCTACGTGCCCGAATTTTCACATGAAGCAAATTAACAGGGGCCTGAGGGGCAGAGGCCAAGGCATCACCGCCCTGCTACAGCCACACAGAAGAAACACAGGGCTACACTTATCTCCAAAATGGGGGTGACCCAGAGCACGGCCTCTCACAGGGATTAAGTGGCTAACGGTAATGACGTTCAACGGCCGGGGCAAATGCTCTCTAAGTGACTGCTTGACGAGTTACCCCACCACCGACTGTCCTCAAGTCCATTTTCTCTTCTCCTTCCTTTAGGGTTAAACACCAGTGTGGATTCCCCAGCTGATAACGGCAGAGGATTCCAGTGTTTTACAGAGGAGGAAAGACAGACAGACAGACAGAAAAAAGAAAGACAGAAAGGTGCCGCTGCAGCCTCACTCCCCCCAACCCCCCCCACCCCCCACCCCCCACCCCCGTCAGAGACTGCCAAGCAACCGAGAACGGCCCCACTTAAAAGCCTTTTCCACACAGCGCCTCCCTGGCCTCTGGAATCTGTTATCTCAGGAGAGGGAAAGTTAAAACAAATGAACTGTGGCATCTGGAAAAAAAAAAAAGACAAGAATGGCTCAGGCATGCTCTTCCTCCACACAGGCACGGCCAAGGAGGAAAGCCAAGTCACCCATAAGGGCTGAGGGAAAAGACAAGGGAGCCGCTTTGACCGTGGCGATGTCTCGCTGTTCCAGTTTGCCACAACTGTGGACAAGGGTTCTGTGTTCCAAGGTGTGTACAGAGAGGAAAGTGGCCCCCGCTTGGCCTCCCGTCCCTTCTCCTGGGGAACCCCGAGGGGTTTGGTCGGGCCACTCCAGCAGAGTCGGCAGCTGTGTGGGAGTCCCTGTGGACTCACCTCTTCTGTCCTGAAGGGTGGAGACCCCCACAGACCTGCCCCTCTCTGAGCTCATTCGCTGCCTTGGCCAGCAGAGAACGTTAGCTCTTGCGAGTTCCACAGGCCCCGTAGGATTGCGTATCAAACAAATGTCCCAAACTCTCTCCAGCCTGATTTTTAGAGATGTTGTCAGGAAGAGAAAGCCAACCTGTTCGAGTTCTGGAGAGCTCATGAATGGAGACAGGGAAGCCAGTTGGCTGGAGGCCACTCTAAGCACGAAGGCGGAGACCAGCTGTGCCAGGTGTGTTTAAAGTTTGTCTTTCTTTGCCCCCCCCCATATTTCATGACGGACAGTATTGTGGGAAGGTGCATTCAGTCAGCTGTGCATTTCTGTCAGAAAGGCTGGGAATGAAAAGGAGTTGCTTGGTGGGAGGCGGCTTTTGTGCTGAGGTGAATAGCGTTGCTCGGGGGCTTTCTATTCATGCTCCTGGGGCCAGGAAGGTAGACATTTACTGACTTCCTACATTCTTTCGTCTCCATAAAAATGCGAGTCCTGGCTCAGTAGTCCTCTGTCCCCCCCTCTCTCCCCCTCCCTCTTTCTTTCTCTCTCTCCCCCTCTCCCCCTCCCTCCTCCCTTCCCTCTCCCTCCCTCCCCCCTCTACTAAGACAGTTCAGTGAGCCCTTGTCCTCTCTGAAAGCCCAGAGCTGTGTGTCAGGGCTCTTGACCACAAGGCATTCTCTGTATATATTGGTTTTAAGTCAGTAGTCACCCAGGAGAAAACATGTCAAAGAACCATCTCTACCTTAAATTACAACAGGAGCGGGGGCGGGGAGAGATCTGCCCAATTACATCATCCCATTTCAGGGTTTTCATGAGGCCCTAGACTAAGAAAAGTATTTCTTATGGCTAAATCATCAACAGCTATTAGCCAAACATCAGAGTGCCTACAGTTTTACAGATGAGACGCTGACGCCGTTTTGTCCTCAGGTAAGTTAGGAGGAATTCATTCGGTTACAAAACCCTGGGCTCGCCGGGCGTTGGTGGCGCACGCCTTTAATCCCAGCACTCGGGAGGCAGAGGCAGGAGGATCTTTGTGAGTTTGAGGCCAGCCTGGTCTACAGAGCGAGTTCCAGGACAGCCTCCAAAGCCACAGAGAAACCCTGTCTCGAAAAACCAAAAAAAAAAAAAAAAAAAAAAACCCTGGGCTCTCACAGCCACTTCCCTTATTTGGGGCAAAGAAAAGGTGCCTGGGTTGGATGGTTGCTGTCTATTAAATGCCGAGTAAATGAGGTTCGGCCTATGGGAGCAGATCAAGAGAGCAAGTTCTTCATGGCGCTGCAGGTGCCGGCCTTGGGAGAATGACAGCAGTCTGTGCGTAAAGCCCGTGGGATGAAAAACTGTGTACCTCAACTGGGCCAAGGCCCACCTGTGGGCCAACAGTGGCTGGGGTTCTCAGCCCCCCCTCTGGACCCAGGAGAAAGCCCTGACATCGGATCCCCACACACACCCAAAACAGGAATGCAGATTCCGCCATCATTCACGGCCTCTATCCCCAGAACTGGGAAAGCATGGGAGATGTTCTTCAAGTCTTGCCAGGTCCATTGACTGGTTCTGTGTCTCAGATCAAATATAACCTAGAGAGATAGTTTGCTTTGTCCTGTGTGTGTGTGTGTGTGTGTGTGTTGGGGGGGGGGTTCCCAGCATGCCTGCCACCCTGTCTTATATTCCTATTCCCAGTATCCACATAAGCCACATATTGCTAGAGGCTGCCTACAGAAATATTTCCTGGGTGAATGTAAGCTGATACACAGCCCTCCCAAACACAATGGTTCATCTGTGATATTTGGAGGTGATCCCTGACTTCCAAAGAGGAGAAGGTATACTCTCCCCTTCTACCGGAAGCTCCCATACACTTCTTTCTGCCTGTGGATGAAGTTCCCTATACAACCCCTCCATCAGACCCAGGGAGGCCCTGTACAAGGGAAAGAACCCATACTCAGTGGCAAGAAATCCCAAACCATACAGGCAGCCTTAGAGGCAGCGTATCAAGAGGGCTATCTATGTACATCAGAAATGAAGCCAAGCCTGTCTCTCCTAGAAGAGAACTTACACATCAGAGGCCAAAAGAGGAGTCGGGATGTCCAGCTCAACTGTCCTGTCCGCAGAGGCAGGGGTCTGGACATTGTATTTCAGGGCCTGCTCTGTTGCGGTGGACCTGGCCACCTGGACAGATGAGGTTGCCTGATGGGCCATCAGGAGACAGGTGCTGGTCTCCAGCCACTATGACCTTGGCCCAGTCTTTAAGGATTATTGGATGCTCAGCTTCTCCCACCGCGTCAGCACCACCAGCGGCCAACAGGTGGCAGGCAAGCTTCGGGGAGCGCTCACCTGAAGGCCATGCTGGTCCCCACGCTACAGCCGGCAGAAACCCAGGCTGGCTTTCGCCACCAGGCACTGAGCAGCCTGGGACAGACACAAGAGCTGCTGTGGAGCCTGGCCCTCGCTCTGTCCCCACCGGGTGCCAGCCTCCAGGGCTGGGTCCCACGGATGGAGTGCAGGGGGCCCCCACCACATCCTAGATGTACCCAAACCACCACCATCCACCCCAAGCTCCATCCCAGAAGAGCAACCAGGGTCGAGGGGTTTGCGTTGCTTACAAAGATCTAGACTCAGAATGGGAAGTGGCTGGAGGTGCCACAGACCAAAGATACGGCCCCGCTGTCGTCAGGTGCCCCCTTCTTGGCTGCCCGCTGCAATCGCTGACAGAAAAGTATGTTTTGGTTTGTTTTGTTTTTAAACTGGAATGACAACAGTAGACACCCCCACCCCAGGAGCGCCCCGCTTTTTAATAACTAACATTTCCTACCACCAAATTCCAGAACTGACAGAGGGAACCCCTCAGCGTGGCCAGAACACTTTATGATGTATCACCCCACGCATTAGAAAGCAAAAGGAATCCGTCAGCTTTAATTTGCTCTGCTTTGGTCAGAGCTGAGGTCTCTCTAGAAGCCGTCCATATACTTCCCAATTTTCAGTTCGAGAACGCTAAACTAATGACATGAAACTAATGTAGTGTAACTCCAAGTGCCCTCTCTGCCAGTAGGAAATAATTTCTGCAGTGCTTCTAAAAACCAAACCAAACAAATAAATCAAATGGTTTTACAATGTGGAAAAGCCGAGAGTCGGCTAAGTTGCAGCCCTGTTTGGAGGGGGGGGGGGGGGGGGGAGGCAGGCAGTTTGAGCAGCTTGGAGCCAGCGACTCAGTCACTAACAGGAGGTTACTGGGCTCTGGGTGTCTGCAGCTGGGAGCCGCTCAGCTCTGGCCCAGCACGCCCCAGGAAAGCAATCTGTGCCACAAATTCAACATGACAGTTTTAACAAATACGATTTCAGCTTTTATATTTGGATTTAGGAAGGGGATGATGGCCTTACCCCCGGAATCACTATTAAATAGTAAGCTTATAACATGTTTGCTGACGGCAATGCAGACCCTGCTTCTGATTAACTCTAAAGCATGCTGCCGAGCCTGCTTACAGGACAAGGGACACAAAGCTGACTTGCTGGGCACACGTAGTCAAGAGGCCAACGCACAGAAACTAACGCAAAATGGACAGGAGCTTTTCCTACCTCGACCTGCCAGAGGAGCCTTTAAAATTCAAGTTGGTTTTTAAAGATTTACAAGAATTCCTCACCCCCCAACCAGTTAATGTATCATTTTTTAAATATTTTAAATAAGCTGAAAGTGGCAGCTTTGCTTTTAAGACTACAGACATTTTTAAATGAATTTACTTTATTGTGAAATTGCAGTATTTGTTAATGAAAGAGAATTGGTTGCATCTGTCTATTTAGAGTTTTTTAAAACATCCACCAGTCATTTGGCCAATGTAGAAAGCAAATAAATATTTCCCCCATGTCAGTTTTTTAATTTCCCAGGAACAAGCATCTCCTTATTATCTGCGACCCACTGAAATGAAAATTATTGTTAAAAAGTTGCAGGTTTTTATTATCTGCTGGAGAGTTTAGAGCCCAAAGCTCCACATTTCTCTGGCACATTTTTCTTGCACATATATACAAGTCTTACTTGACTATCTTATACTTGAGATTTGGTAACATATATCATTATTAAAAAAGACAAACAGGCTACCATAAAAGAGAAGAAATAAATGATGCCTAAGATGCTTATGGTCCCGGCAAACAGAAAGCTACGATTATCCTAGTATTTGGAAACATTCATTTTGGAATTAACAGAGACTTGAATAATACAACTGTCTGTTACCATGTGTCCATGTGGGGTTAAGGGTTAAGGAAAGAGTTCACTCAACGATGGGTTTGGTTTTATTTGAGAAATTAAGGCTATGTGAGCTAACACTGACAGCCAAGGTCGGATCACTCACTGCTCACTGATCCAGCAGAAGAAGGGTGTCCCCGGGAACGTTTTTTGCATGTGTTGTGCGCCGCTGCACTTCTCAGAGAACAGAGGCACGGAGGAGAAACCTTCAGTGCCGTTGCTTAAAAATGATTACAGCTAATACCTGGCCACGGCTGATTTTCCTGTCCTTCCCCCACTTTAACATCGGAAGCATGTGATCGGCCCTCCAGATGCCCATTATTAATTGCATGCCCTTTGATGTCTGAACGTGGATGGAATCTACAAAGGCATTAGCGTAAGAAAATATGCCTCCTAAGAAATTCCCAAGCCACTGCCTGTGATCTGCGCAGGCTCTGTAGGTTTGTCCACCCCCAGTGGCACTGAGACCATGCTCCTGGATGCCGGACATTTTGCCAACAGTTCTAGCAAAGTATTTTCTTTAAAAAAAAAAAAAGAAGAAGAAGAAGAAGAAGAGGAAGAAACTCAAAACTCATCTAAAATCTCCATGCTGCCATGGCACACTCGCACATTTAAGAAGAACCCGTGTAACTAAAAAGAGCAAATTTCTAAAGTTTTATAGCTTCAGGAAAGTGCATGAACAGAACTATAAAGAAAAAAAAGACATACAGAAAATAGCTAATAAAGATGAAGTTGTTCCTCTGGACAAGTGAATAAAACCACCCCCCTCTGCAAATATCTACACTTCGCTGATGGTTTTTCTCCCCCAGAGACAACTTTATTTTTTAAAACTTTATCACGAGGGAGTCACTGACTATACTTAAATTTCTTTGCTCAGGCAGAAGGCAAATAGAGATATTGTTATAACATGGTTCCTTGTGTGCAATTTCAAAACAAATAGACTTTTGTTTTTACAAACCATTTATTTGGGGGGATTGAGTTGAAGAAAAATTTTCCTTTGCAAAGAAAAATTTATAAAAAGCTACATGTTCAGATTACTTGACCCACTGCCTATCATAACATTTTTATACACCTCAAGGATTTAGCGTTCTAAAAGGAAAAGAGTGGAGAGGGCTGGAGGGTTAGCCCAGAACGGCTTGCATGGATGGTTGCTCTCCTATGCAGAGCTCAGGAATACATCCATCCGAGAATTATTTGTTTCCCATGAAAAAATATCTGAGCCACTCATATTGAATTCTTGCACATTTAGGGCAAAATCTTTTTTAACCATCTGGAATTGGGTATGTTAGTGGAGCTTGTGTTTTCAAATATTAGATTTTCTGTCATTGTCTGAGATTCTCTTAAAGCACAGAACTGAGCAAGCATCCTGCCTATAAACATACTTCCTGTGAAACAACCAAAATTAAGAACTTTTAAGGGGAGTGAGGGAGAAATCTCTTCCAAAAAGAAAAAAAAAACAACACTCTCATACTCTGCAACTTTGTTAAATCAAGTCCTCAACAGATTTCACAGGAGAAAACAACAGGCCAGGCAAATTCACTATCTACAAAGTTGACCAGTTAAACGTAGAGTAAATATTGTTTAAAATCATCCTGATCTAAAGAAGAATTGGAAAATTAAACATTTACAGGCAGGAATCTCGGAGTCTTCATTCCTGTACTCTTTGCGGGGTACACAGTCAATGGGGAATGGAATTTCCAATTGTTTAAAGATTCCCTCTGCCAATAACATCATGGTCCCTACGTGTGCAAGCACCACAAATGTAATGACGCATTAGCCACACGTAAAAACTCCAGTTCCCAGTAAATCTAAATATGTACGAAATTAAAATTGAAACAAGGAACAAGTCCAGTGTTAGTCCCTTCAAAATACTAATTTAATAACTCTCCAAGAAATAGAGTGTTTTAGGAAAGGCAACCCAGATGTCAGCATATAAAATCAGGCTATAAAGTGCCCTTCAAATATATTTCAATCATTTTTAAATATTTACATTTAATAAGGACAAGTTTTTATGGCAAGAGAGAGGTAATTACACTTATCATTCATGGAAAAATGTAGTTTTAATGGCTTGTATATTGATTTGCAAAGGTAAAATAGTACCCTAAAATATGTCATTGTCTTTTTTTTTCTCCCCTTCTGTTTGGCAATTTGGTGCTTTTGCAAAAACAAAGTATGTAACGCTAGACGTGCGGCTGGTAGGCGGACACTGTAGGTCAGGCATGCACATAGTGAACCTTCTCCCAGCCTCCTATTCTAACAAACTGAAACTCCAAGAATCTGTGCTTTGGGGGATAATTATAAAAATCTTATCAGACTTTTATAGCCTTTCCTAATGAGGCTATTTATTTGGCAAACATCAGCCGGAGGATTGGTATCACCGTGACCAGGATCCGGACCTTACTGAAGCTGCTCCCTCCTGCGCGCACTACACAAAGGCCTATCTTATCAGAAGGAGCAGGCAGACCACAGCTTCTGAAAACTCACCAGGGGTCAGACTTCAGACCAGAAGCCAGGCGGAATCAGGTTCGGCCACTATGAGCCCTGTTACAACTCAGACCTGTGGACTACCAGTAAGAGGGGGAAGACAGGAGCCCAGGAAGGATCCAGGCTTCCAACTAGAAGAATTTTCCTCTTAACGAGGAAGCAGTTACACTCTGGGGACCTCCTAGTGTAGCATGAAACAGGCTTTCTCGGCACATCCACGCAGACAGCTCACCTGTCCTTGAATAGCTCGCTCCTACCAATGGCCTCTCTATTCTGGTCCCTTCTCATAATCCCAGAGAGTCTTAACTTGATTCAAAGTGATTTCAGATGAATTCATAAGTAAAACCCTTTCACCTCTAGCAGGGAGGGCAAAGGGCTTTGCGTGTCTGGACTGGGCAGTCCTGACACATTTAGGAGCCCTAAGAAGGGCAGACTAGAGAAATAAACAAACCATTTGGGACAGCATTTCAAAGCCCGCCAAGATGGAATTCCCAGTCCACTGCTTCTGACTTCATTTTGGGCAACCAGACTTGGAGGGGACAACCTTGGGGTGGGATGACAGGGGTTAGGTTTGCAAATGACCTAAGGTGGATAAATATTTGTAAAACACTTTGAAATTTAACGAGGTACAACAGCACCCCGGCTACAGAAGAGGCCTCCATTCCGTCACTTAGGAAATTTTCAACAGAGAGTTGATATTTGAGGCCCCAGACAAAATGTATCCTAAAGAGCAGACCTCTGAGGGCTAGGGCCAGACTCTGGGCGGCAGGGGCTCCATAAAGAATGCTCTATCGTGAGTTTGCCTAGAGAGCAGGTCGGTTTTTGCCTCATTTTAGCTCTGACTGAGCTGCCTTTCACCCTGGATAAACCCAGCTGTGCTCCCCACTCCCGGGAACATGAGATGACCTCTCCTTTCTGGTCGGGCTCTTAGATCCCCAGAATAAAGCCAGAGCAAAATGGCTCCTCTCAAGGCTGCCACCCACTCCTTCCCAAAGCAGGCCAGCAACACCCAAGGCCTGGAAGACAGTGGGACTTGTGCTGTTGGGTTAGCCTTCATCTCTTTTGTCTGAGACAGTCACTCTAACCACAAAAACAACTCTCGAAGTTGGCACTGCTTCCGTCACCATAGCAACTGGCTTCTAGAAAGGCTAAGGCATTGGTTTGAGATTCACAGCCAAATTAACATTTCCACAGCTCTTTTTGCTGCTCACTAGTCTCTCCCCTTCCTCTGGGACCTTCGAGAGCCCAGTCCTGAAGCAGCTGGATGGCTTCCACAGCGGGACTCTACCTGCAAACCCGTACTCCAGACGCCCACTCACCACCCCAACTCAAACAGGTGAGCCCCAGAGGCTTCCCTCGGACTTTCATGACAGCTGTCAGACTGAGGTCTCTGGAGGGAAGGAAGCAGAGAAAAAAAGTCTCCCACTCCTCTGTGGAAGCTGCCTGCCCAGTGAGCATGTAGGCCTCGCTTCACTGAAAACATGAAGCTGCACTCTGAAGACAGCAGCATCAGTCTTTAGAAACTACTCATCAATGCTGACACTGTAGCCTGGTGAGGAGAAAGACTTTGAGCCACACCAACTAGATATTCCTGAAGAATCTGCCACTCAGCAACCCCAGTAAGGCCGCACCAGGGGGAATACATGCATACTTCTTCCTAAACGCTCCCCAAAATATGGAGACCTGTGAGACACTTGGGCCCAGCCTCTAGACCATAGAGGTGAGACTTGACAAAGCCATGGAGAATAACTTGGCCTAAAATTTGGCCTCTTGGACACGCCTTTGGCTGCGTCAGTCTTACAAGCTGGGAGATGGCTGTTCCTGACTGTCTGGGTCGGTAACAATTTGCAGTGAGGAGCTATTCCACAAACTCAGAGAGACTGGAGATGGACTATTAGCCTCAGCCCCTTTCATGTGAAATTACTTCTACTGGCACTAATACGCCATCATTTGAAAGCCTTAACCCAAGTGGACGGCGCCCGTCCCAAGCCAGAGTGGGGACCTAGGCAACGGGTCCATGTGCTAGCTATTAGGGGGTTGTCTGGGCCGCCCCAGCCGGCATCGCTGCTGCGCACTGAGCACTGCTGTCAGGAAATGTTCTTTTCTAAATTACATAATTAGGGCGTGGGGGAGCATAGCGAAGGCAGATTAGGGGCGGCACTTGTTCCCGGCGCAAGCGACGATTCAGAGCACATAAGCAAACACTTAAGCTATGCGAATGGTTTAATATTGATTAAACAATGATCCCCAGGTCTAAGCTCTAAGCATGGTAGGTAGAAGGCGCTGGAAGGAGAAAAAAAACAAAGAGTGGGCTTAATAGTGTGCATTGATTTACAGAGCAGTGTGGACTTTGACCCGACAGATCAAAATCAGGATTTGCAATGATTACCTGAAATAAAGTCCAGGGTCCCACCCTCTCGAGCTCACAGTGGGGCTAGGGGCTAAATGGTCTGGGTCAGGGGGGGTCAAGTTCTTCTCTCAGCAAGACCAGCTTCTCACCCACACCCACTTTCCAGAAACCGAGACCCAGGCAAGGCGCTAGCTCAAATTGCATTTCATTTGTTTCTAACTACATGGGCCACAGACTCCAACCTGATTAGAACATTGTGCTGGTGCTCCCTGGGAAGTGGGTACCAAACCTTCCAGAGGTTCGGTAGTTCAGAAGGAGGGGAGTTTCCGCACACAGCTGCTGATTCCAAGCAGCATTCCCGATATTGGCAGGGCCTGTGACCATACATTATCCCAGTGCCCAAGCGGGAGCTCAGGGTGAGGGCAGCTGTGACCCCACAGGCAGGCTTCCCGCTGAGAGGCTTGCACACAACAGTACCCAAGTGAGTCCCAGGAACCGCACTGGCTGTCCCTGGGGGCTTGGGGACACCACTAGCCTCCTCCTGACTTGCCGGTCAGCCCAACCGCCTCTCCCCTGTCCCAGCCTTCCTGCCTTCTTTCTCTGTCCTTCGTCAGAACACAGAACAGGAAGGAGGCTGGGACTGCCAAGTGTCTTCCACTCGCCTGCCCCTCACTACACTATCACAGGCAGTCCTCTGGGGTAGGCATCATTATCTGTTTCGTCCCGTGACTGGATAACAAAACTGAGACTCACTAAGAGTAAATTGTCCCGGAATTTGCCACAGCAAATTTCATAAATTTCGCTCATTAAAAAAAATCATATAGCTTTTATTTTATACTAGGCAATATGCTAAAACTTTTAAGTATTTGCTATAATGTTTATCTTCTGTTTGGTATGATGATTTTTCCACCTTAAAATGAATAAACTGAGTCACAGACAGACTTACGTTATGTGCTCCAGGTCATAAACCCTGTAACTAAGTCAAGATTCTAAGACATCCCCCCCCTTGCTCCGAAGTCCACATTCCCAATCTTCCCAATCTGTCCACGGAGCCGCAGGCAGATCTAAACAAAAGGCCGGCACAGCCCCCTCAGGCAATCTGCTATGAGCCTCTGGGACAGGGCCCACCAGTGTCTGAGGGTTCCCAGGTGCTACCGGCTGACAGATGAGCCAGGCTCCTCTGCAGGTCTTACCACCTGGAACCTGAACCGGATGCAGTCCAGGGACCCCTCCCACCACGGCCTCATTTTCCATGCACAGAGTGTAAGTCTACCGAGAGGCTGAGGAGCCTGTGGGTGCTGGACCTGCTCTTCCTAGCCCACCTCAACCCCAGCTACTTCTCCTGGGGTCAGAGCCTGGCGGGTATGTGTTGGGAAATCACCGTTACCCCTTCCTCCGAACACTGGCTTAGGCTCCCCATCCCCACAATGCCATCAACTCAAAAGGCACGCCCCATCTCTGCTGATGTCCTGGAAATCCACCAGGGCAGGACTCACAAGGGGCATTGAAAGTGAAAAGCCTATAAAGATAAATGTCTTCTTATTTGTGGGCTGAAAATATGTCCAAAGAAAATAGATGCATGTCTCCACCCACATAAACACGCTGCTGTGTTTACTGTGTGCAGAAAACCCACCAGGACCACTGTGGGCACCCAGACCAGCAAAGCCCAGCCAGACACCTCACGGCCCCACACCCTGTACTCAGGGCTGGGCCAGCAGCTAGCCCTGGGACTTTGAAGAACCTTCCCTGGTGCTTCTCGTGTTCCCTGTGGTGTCAAACCCCCAGGCAGCTGGACTAAGCAAGCAAGCTTGACTTATCTGCCAAAGGCAAACTAATCTGTATTATTGGCAGATTTCTTTTTATTTTGTTTTGGTTTTTGGTTTTTTTTTTCGAGAGACAGGGTTTCTCTGTATTGTTTTGGAGGCTGTCCTGGAACTTGCTCTGTAGACCAGGCTGGCCTCAAACTCACAGAGATCCGCCTGCCTCTGCCTCCCGAGTGCTGGGATTAAAGGCGTGTGCCACCTTTTGGTGGATTTCTTATTTTCAAATTTGCATACCCACTAAATGTCACTTGTGATCCTTGAATCCATGCTGATAACAGCATCTTTGAGTATTAGGAGACATAGGTGATGAGTGAAAGCCCTGTAAGCTATTCAACGTGTCAGTTGCCAGCTGAGGCCCAGAAAGAGAGGTTTGCCTTCTCATTTCAGCTCCTATCCTAAGTGAGTGCCCTCTGTAGCGCCTGTCTTCGTATTTTTGTGGCATTTCCTCAGTGATGGCGCTAAGTGACCATGGTAGGAGGAGTTTATTTGGGCTCGTGGCTGCAGTGGATTAGAGTCCATAATGGCAGAGCAAAGGCACGGCATAGGAGCAGGAAGCTCGGGGCTCACGTCTTCAAAGACAGGCACAAGTAGCAGAAAGAGGGATGGCACACACCTTTCAACTCCCAAAGTGACCTACAATGCCACACCTCCTAGGCCTCCCCAAGCAGCATCACCAACCAGGGACCAAGCATTTAAACGCCTAAGAATTTTTTTCATTCAAAACGCCGTCCTCTTCAGAGCCACTAACTCAGTGACTTCACACAGGGAATACTCGGTGTGCATCACCGGCCTGCTCTCAGGGACGCGAAACCTGGGGGTTTAGGCCTCGCCGGTATGCTAGCTCATCTTCTCCTCGGTGTCTCGAGGGCGCAGCCTGCCCTGGCTGGGAAAGCTACTGCCCTGAGTATGGTAGACAACTTTCCAGCTCTGGGAGCGCCAAAGAACGCTCGGAAGGCAAGTGGGAGCCAGCATTGATAACATTCCGAGAGGGTAGGCAGTTGTCCCCCAAGCCTGGTACCTCTGAGCATCAGCCAAGTCACGGCAGTGCCATCCCCTGCTGGACGGGACAAGCTCCACACTGATCCCTGTGCTTTCCCATCAGCAATTTGCCCATTGCTGGCTTGCTGTGATGGGTGCCCAGATCCCGCTGACGTGAAGGTTGGCCACGCTACTACTTGGTGCACGGAGGCCGCCTGGGCCGCCGTCAACTACCCCAGGTGGTTTTGAACAAGCACCTCACCTCTCTAGCCTGTTTCGTCCTGTCTGCAAAATGGAAATAATTACATTCCTACCTCCAGCTCCTCATTTCTGTCTCGTTTAAGAGAGGTCGGGAAGGGCCACTGAGCACAAAAGCAGCAGCTGCTAAGTCAGGACCGAAGTGGATGACGCATCAGGTAACATTCCCAGTCATGACGAAAGAAGCGTGCAGGGGCTCAACAGGTAGCCTGGCAGACCGGAGTACACACTGCCCTTGCAGAGGATGCAAGCTCAGCTCCCAGCATCCGTATCAGGCAGACCACGACTGCCTGCACCTCCAGCTCCAGGGGATTCATCACCCTTTCCTGGACTTTGTGGACACCTACAGTCACACGAGGACACACATATATGCTCATAATAAAAATATTTTTAAACACTAAAATGTGTAGAATTAATTCTTCCCCACCCTTGACAGTTTCCCCTGGTGACAGGACTAGTCAAGAGGCCAATTCCCAATATTCCTGGCCCCTGAGCTGAGCTCCTTAGGGTAGGAGGCACACAAGGCCTTCACTGACTGGTCGTGGGTCCAGATTACCTCTAGACCAGTGGTTCTCAACCTTGCTAATGATGTGACTCGTTATTACAGTTCCTCATAGTGTGGTGACCCCCAACCATAAAATCTTTTTTTTTTTTTGCTGCTACTTTCTAACTGTGATTTTGCTGTTATGAATCATAATAGAAACATCTGCTGTGCAGGAGGCCTGACATGTTACTCCAAAGGGGCCATGACCCACAGGTTGAGAAGCACCGCTCTAAGAGGCGGCCACAGGCAGGTCTACGGCAGAAGCGGTGAGTGGAGCCTGCGACAGATGAGAAGCAATGGGCTTCTTAGCCAGCTGGGCTGCTGAGGGCTCCGTGGGAGCAGGACAAGTCCCCCTTCCACCTGGGACTCCGGAATCCCACTTGGACCATCTGCCTTTGGGCTGCCCTTCCTGGAAGTGGAAATGCATGGGGCCACGCCTGACCAGCAGGAGCCCCAGGTAAGCCGCCCCAGGTGCAAAAGTGACCTTAGCCACGGGGATTCTGTCTTCCCACCTGCAGCTTCATTGCCGCTGCTGAGATGGAACAGACCCAATTACACAGCGCATGCAGGGCCTATACACCCCACACACATCCCAAGCGTCTCTCCTGCAGGAGGTGGAGAGGCTGTGTTCCAGTCCACACCCTCAGACCCTCAGAAGCTCTGCTATGCCCCAGAGAGGTCCCTTTCCAGGACACTCTTTGGGGGCCACCCCACAGCGATTATCTCCACTCCCCCTCTGCCGGCTGCCTCTGAGGCACTTAGCCCGTGTCCTTCCTAATGTAAATATTTAATCCCATGCATTTAGGATCTGCCTGTCACCTATTCCCTCCTCACCCAGATGGTCTTCCTGCCAAGCCCAGGGGCAAGGTTTGGACTCAGGGGCTCCCTCCAGCTCAGAGTTCCCTTATGAGCTGCCGCCCACCTGGCCTCAGGGATGACAAATGTCCCAGCTTCCTAGCAGTCATACAACTCAAGTTTCTGTGTGTTCTGAGGCCTGGGTTCTTGAGCGTGTCCACCTCCCACGGGTTTCTGGATATTAAAATCCCATGTGGTGTCCAGTGTACAAAGGGGACTCTGCGGATTCTGACAAGCTGAACTGTGAGCCCCATGCCGGCTCTTGGCATTACCACAGCCCTTTGCCTTCCCTCCCGACTCTACGGAAGGTCTTGTGTCAGGCAGCCCCTCCCTCTGTGATGAAGATGACTGGAGGGCAAGCATGGAGAAGAACCACGCTGGGAAAGGAAGGATCTAGTTGGAGCCTGGGCCCATCTCCACATACACCACATACACTAGAGAGCTGGAGTGAGTGTCTAGGAGGAGGGGACCGATGGATGTGGCCGTGGGTGGCCAAGGATTGCCACTAGGGGCTCAGTGTACTGCTAGAACAAGAGACAAGGGCCTTCAAATGCCAGTCTTTCAGGGGACAGTGGTGGACAGGTTTCTACTTACCTGTAGCTGCCTATGCAAGATGGGGGGAGAGGGGAGGGACATGGATTCCAAAGCTATGAGAATTGCATGCCCAAGGTCTTTCCAAGTGCTCACGACACCCTGGGAGGCATGGTTTTGTCCCTACTAGACAGCTGAGGAAGAAGAGGTCTGGGGTTCCAAAAGAACACTGGGGAGATGAATTAGCAGTTGGGGGTGCTTACTGCATATGTACGAGGATCTGAGTTTGATTTCTAGCACCCACATAACAGCAATGAACCTCTGTACCCCACATGCCAGGAGGATAGGGATAGGCAGATCCCAGGGTCTTATTCACCAGGTAGTCTAGCCAAATATGGCCTGCTTTGGGTTCAGTGAGAGATCCCGTCTGGTAAAACATAAGGTAGAGATATTTAGAGGAAGACAGGTGACAATGACTCATGCACACACAGGCAAACACACACACACACTCTCACACACACATACTCTCATACCACAGGCACACACACACACCACAGGCACACACTCACACC
Source organism: Mesocricetus auratus (assembly GCF_017639785.1). Lineage (NCBI taxonomy): Eukaryota > Metazoa > Chordata > Mammalia > Rodentia > Cricetidae > Mesocricetus > Mesocricetus auratus. The sequence continues at coordinate 75,861,692 of NW_024429196.1, read as the reverse complement.
ACAGGCACACACTCACACCCCCCCACAGGCATATACACACACACACACACACACCCCACAGGCAAACACACATACACACACACTCTCACACACACATACTCTCATACCACAGGCACACACACACACCACAGGCACACACTCACACCACAGGCACACACACACACACCCCCCACAGGCACACACTCACACACACCCCACAGGCACACACACACACACACTCACACACCCCCCACAGGCACACACTCAAACACCCCCCCACAGGCACACACACACACACCCCACAGGCACACACTCACACACCCCCCCACAGGCACACACACTCACACACACCCCCCACAGGCACACACACACACACACCACAGGCACACACACTCACACACACCCCCACAGGCATACACACACATACACACACCCCACAGGCATACACACACACACATACACACTCACTCTCACACACACATACTCTCATACCACAGGCATACACACACACCACAGGCACACACTCACACACACCCCCCACAGGCATACACACACACACTCACACACACCCCCCACAGGCATACACACACACACACACACACCCCACAGGCACACACACACACACACATCACCGACACACAGACTTCGATGTCTACTTGAAGCCTACACATGCTGGAGCCTGGATTCCCCACCCACTTGCTCTAGGAGACACTGCCCAGGCTGGGTTCTCCAACACAGGGTTAGGAGACATACACTGCGCATGACCACCAGTTCCCAAGCAGATACTGCCAAGGGGAAGGGTCCTGAGCCACTGTGGAATGCAGCATGCCCAGCCTGGCGGGGATACATCAAGGGAGGACAGGCTGGGGAGGCCCCTTGCTCACAGTCCTGCACTTGGGGAACCCACTCCAACACAAGGCTGTGGTGGGGTGAGACGCACCAGGCTCGAGGGGGTACCCTGAGCAGGGAAGGCTGCCTCATAGAACCAGGAGCTGCAAGCGACACTCTGGGATGTTGTCTGGGGGAAGTGATTTGTGCCCATCTGTGTGTAAGGGGAATCGGGATTTAAGCAAATGGGGCTGGGACCCCAGGAAAGGAGTAAGATGAGCTTGGGTGCAGAATTAAGAGAGGGCTGATTTCCAGAGGAAGGAGTACACGGGACCTGTGCTTGGAGGAAGAGTGTGGCCCAACAGGGACGCCAAGCGTGTGGCCAGCCACATCGGGGCAGACAAGTTCAAGGGCCTGAATACATTATAGAGAAGTCAGGTCAGCTTTGGCCAGTGTCACAGGGGCCTAGGAAGGGGCATGGCAAGTGGTCCCTTCATAGAGCACCAGTCAGGTGGGCAGAGCAGGGTGGGAACGAGCCTCCACCTCAGAGAGTCTTGCCTGGGCATTCATAGAGTCCCTGGCTCCCAACTCAGCGGGCTTTCCCCAGACCCGGAAGGTAGACGTGGAAAACGCCCATCCCAGATGGGAGGGACTGCATGCTGCAAGAAAAGATCCAAGGAGGCTCCTGGACCCCCGCCTTGCCACGCCCCCAGCCCCACCTTGCCACACCCCCCAGCCCTAGCCGCCACATCTGTCCAGACAAGTAGCTGTATAATAGACAGGGCCCCAGAGAGGTAACACCCTAAGCTTGGTGTAGTCCGTCTTTCCTTCTCAGCCAGCTCCACCAGGGGAGCAGCCTCCGTCCCGCTTGCCCCGAGAAGCCCACTTGGCCCGCTACAGGCCCCCCCTCTGCGCTCACACAGCCCACACTGCAGTCAGTTTTCCTGACAATCGTGCGTGCGCGTGGGTGGTGACTGTTTGAGGGCAGAGGAACTCATCCTCTTCACCCAAGCTGTCTCCGCAGCTCCCAGGCCAGACCCTAGCCCACAACCAGTGCCTGGCGTACACGGGCAGAACAGAGGGTACCGCAAGCCCACGTCCGGACTCCTGGACTCTCCTCCCAAACAGACACTGGTTTCTGACCGCCAGGTCCTCATCGCCAGCTTCTCAGCATGAACCTAGGCCGGGCACAACAGCCACCAGACCAGATACCCACGCCACCCGGATGCCATCCCTACGCCCGTGCGACTGCTCTCCTGGCCCTGAGGAGGAAACCCAGCCAAGGGCAAACAAAAGCTGAAGGCCCAGACACCCTCGCCCTGACCTCACAGGAGGCTTCACTGCCCTCACTGCCCGCCCCTGGCTTTCCCTTTGATTCTCAGATCATAGGGCCAGCAGCTCTTTCTTCTCCTGAAGATGCCTTTGACCCTCCATCCTGCGTCTCTGAATCCCTCCCAGGCTTCCCTCACTCCTGTCCTTTGTCTCCCTGGCCTCGGTGCCCAACTGTACAAAGAACTCAGCACCCCACAGACACACATGGCGACATGCTAGTGCTCTCTCTACCTCTTAGCAACTTCCCGTCGGGCCCAGCGAACCTCAGGAAAGGGACTGCGCCGTTGGACTTGGAAAGGAACGTTCTGAAAAGGAATTTAGTAAATGACATCAAAAAAACTAAAAACAGACACCTGTAAGCCAAAACTTCGGTCCCCAGAAATCCTCAAAGTTCTAGCACACCAAAGTGCTGGACTTTATTCTCATCACAGCCTGGTCCATGAGGCTTCTCTTAGTCAGGGTTTCCATTGCTGTGCTGGGACACAATGAATGAGAGCACCTTGGGGAGGAAAGGGTGTGTTTGGCTTACATTTCCACATCACTGGTCTTCACTGAAGGAAGTCAGGGCAGGAACTCAAACCGGGGCAGGAACCTGGAGGCAGGAGCTGATGCAGAGGCCATGGAGGGTGCTAATTACTGGCTTGGTTCTCCGGGCTCGCTCAACCTGCTTTCTTATAGAACCCAGGACCACCAGCCCGGGATACACTACCCACCATGGACTGGGCCTTTGCCCACCAATCACTCATTAAGAAAATGCCCTACCGGCCTGCCTACAACCCAGTCTTATGGAGGTATTTTCTCAATTGAGGGTCCCACCTCTCAGGTAACCACAGCGTGTGTCAAGCTGATATAAAACTAGACATCACAAAGTCAGACTCAGAAATTGGCTATATATCCTAACACGAGAGAGGGTCTAGTATGTTCATACCAGGGGCCACAATTCCCACTGGGCAACTCTCAATAAATTATGTCACTTGTGAATGACATGTCTCTAGTGAGGAGAACAAGTTACTAGAAAGGACCACACCCAGGAGCTGGATCAATGACTCCGTCATTAAGAGCGTGCACTGCTCTTGCAGAAGACTCAAATTCTGCTCCCAGCACCCACACCAGGCAGCTTGTAACAGCCTACAACTCCAGCCCCAGAGCGTCTGTCCTCTTCTGGTCTCTGAGGACATGTGCTTACACACACACACACACACACACACACACACAGAGAGAGAGAGAGAGAGAGAGAGAGAGAGAGAGAGAGAGAGAGAGAGAGATGACAGACATACATCTAGTTAAAAATTAAATAAATCTTTAAAAAATCAAAGTATTATAAGAAAATGTGCACATAAAAATGGGGGGAACCTAGAAGATTCCAAAATGCACTAAAGTAGATATAGATAGATAGATAGATAATACTTAAGCAGAATACTGCTTCTAGAGCAATTCCTTCTCGATCGTGATGATTAACCTATTGTCAGTGTGACTGGATTTGTACCTGTGAGGAGATTTCCAGAGAAGTATGATTGAGTCAAGAAATCCTACCCTAGAGGTGGTCCTGTCCTGGACAGAATGAAAAGGGGAAAGGAGAATGCCAGCTGAGTACCCCCCCCTCTTTCCCTCTCCCTCTCCAGATCAGCTACTACATATTCTTTCTACCCTGCTCACCACTGCAGACCGTATCTCCCTAAAATGTAAGTCAAATAATGTCAAATAATCCCTTCTTTCCTTCAGGTGCTTTTCTCACAGCCATGAGAAAAATAACTAATACACTAATAGATGAATCAGGGGCTAAGGTGGGGAATGCCCGATAATTATCACACTATCACATACACACACACACACACACACACACACACACACACACACACACACACACAGAGCTCCCCCAGAACACATGCGCAGATATTGGTGCTGAGGTGCAGAGCATGCTCACTTGCCCACCCAGCCAAAACAGGTACCATTCACCAACCCAAGACGTGTCCTTCTCCTCAACTGACCGCAGTCCCCACTAAGCAATACTGTCCATTGTATCCAGACAGGGCCTAATGTTCACCAGACCACAGTAAGGCCGCAGTAGTTCCCTTCAGGCTACAGTGACCTGTGGAAAGTGGACACTGACCTCACCCTTCACCCTTATGGGGCACACCAGAGCCACACCATGGTAGGAGGCAGCCATGGTTCTCTACAGCCCCAGTCTATGTATTAGACTTACTCTCTTGGTAGCCGATGGCCTTGCCACACTGAGGCTCCAGAAGTACCACCAGGTCTTCTGTGTTCTGGGCACAAGGAATAGGGGGCATGAAGTCAGGATGCTGGCCCAGACAAGCCCAAGATGAAGGCGGGAGTAAGTAACGCAAGGCCAACTCCATGCCAGACACCGTGTTGGCACCTCACCCGCTATGGCCCTCGGAGCACCGTAGGGAGATGTGCGGCCACAGCCTCCTCATCTGTAGCTAGGAGTGTGGGACGGTTACACACAACTCCCTGAGGAGAGCATAACCAAGAGGAGCAGGAGCTGAGGCTTGAACTCTGAGGAACATACACCTTCGAGGCGATGAACACTGATGTGGCCTTTTAGCCACATGACCTGCAACCCTTCAAGCTCAAGACACCAGTGGGCCTCAGATCTAGATGGCTACAAGCACATGAGCCTGGGCAGCCATCTCCTCTGCCTTTGCTAGCTCCCACTACAGAACCAACAACAGCGCCTCCGCCATCCCATCCTAGGCTTCCTTAGAACCGGGAAAAACACATCTATACATATCAAGCAGCCTCACCTGTCCCCGAAGCTGCTGGCTTGCCTGGCTTCATCAAGGCACAAGGGCTTCCTCCCGTGTATCATGGGGCAGCTTGGCCCCTGCTATTAGGGTGGGACTTGATGGGCGGGTGCTGAGGGAGAGGGGAAGAGAAAAGGGGGCCCCACTGTGCAGGTCTCTGTTGCCGAAACCACGAAACAAAATATTTTCATTCATGAGTTCATCCAGCCTAAACATGCACCTAATCCCTGGAAACTGACAGTTCAAAACGGACCCAGGTGGAGGGAGACAGGGCTCTTAGTTCAAAGACGAGGGCCAGACACAACTGCTTATCACACAGTGACCATCAGCAGAGGCAAGCAAAGCCTGGGCTTAATGAATCAAGGCCAGCCAGATTCCAGTTTCTAAAAAGATCTCACACCATTGGCTGTCAGCCTGCCCACCGGCCCTTTTGTCTAGGCCCAGGGCAGAGGGACGGAGAGGTCTTCTGCTTGATCAAGGCCAAAAACAACCACCACCAAAAGAAAACCAAACACAACAGCATTTAGGGCGTAAATGGTGTGGGATGTGCCTTCTACCCTGCAGAGTCCTGCTTTGTGCCAGGAGGAATCTCTGGAGCCCAGCGGCCACAGAGGAGGAAGGAAGGAGATGGCTATCCCACAAAGCATTGCTCAACAGCAACTAGACACAATGAACAGCCCCCAGGGAGGAGAATGAGGGCCGGCGGAAAGGTTGGGTCACTCTAAGTCTCCAGGGCCAGCTCAAGGCCCTCAGTGCCAGGGCTGGCCGTGCTCTCTCCCTGGAAGGCAGCTGGCTGGAATAAGGAAGATCACCATTGATGATTCCCGGGCAGACAGTGTTTACACAATCCAGAATCCGTAATCCCTCCTGGAAGACAAGGTTGCCCGTAGGGACTCTGAGTGGATCCAAAGGGGGGAAAAAAAGGAAACCCTTTGGCTCCTACTTGACTAATACTTTCTAGGAAAATATCTGGAATAGTGAGCCACCCCCTGGAGAAAGCAATTTCATCAAGGCAGCCCCAGGCTCATGGTTAACCAGAGTGATGGGTCTTTCTCCAGGGCAACAGGAACTGCCTCTGAAGCCTTCAGAGTTCCGCAGCTCTGCCCAGTCCTTCATGGCAGGCTGGCTGGACTGCTGAAGACTGAGTGTGAACACTCGAGAGCCCAGACAACGTCCCATAGCTGGTGTCCTGCCTCCCATGCTTAATACCCACGTGTCCTTCCCCCCCCCAGGGTCCCAGAAAAGCTTCAAGTGTTTGTGTGAAGCTGAGCTATGTTTATACCACCAGATGCCAGGCTAGTTGCCCGGTGTTTTACACTCTTGCTCTAGCTAACCCTCTCCCTGCAAGGTAAAGCCCCATCACGTAAGTGATTGTCCTAGGTCACACTGGCAGTAAATGGGGGCACAAGACACACCCCAAGGCCCCCGAAGTTGCTTAAGACCATAGACAAGGCCCCAAGAGAGAACACTGCAGGGGGTTGTGCAGGGAAGGCTAAACACTGCATCAGACGGCCCATCCCGCCACACACCCTTCCGTATCCTGAGGAGCCTGCTTCACACACTGGCCACCTTGCCTGGTCCCTCGCCTTGCTACATGGTCTCTGTCCTTTCCACACCTGGAAGGAGAGCACAGGAGGCAGCCATCAGGCACCGTCAAGGCAGCGCTGTTCTCGGTCTTCCACGCTTGACGACAGTGCCGTCACGGGAAGAGACGCGACTGAAGCTGGAACTGAAGACTGTGTCCTCTGATACAAGGAGGTGGTGCCCTCCATGTGCCTACCCAGAGTCACCTCCTCTCCAAAACGAAGCCCCAGAGGAACATGCATGTGACCCAATGAACTAACGGAGGTTACCAGGCCAAGCCACACAAAGTCATAAACAACTTCTAGTGGGAGCAAGGGTCAGAGAAAGGTCTGGATCCGCCCACCAAAGAGAAACAGCAGTTAACCACACATGCGCTTTCAGACATTTTAGAAGCTACGGTTCCAAAAGTCAACAGGTGAAGCTGGTCTTGGCGGTGTATTTTCTTTAACCTTGTATATCCAAGTATTACTCTAATCCACGATAAATGTTTTAAAGATATTAATGAGATATTTTACATTCCTTTGGTGCTATGTCTTCACACTCTGGTGTGTACTTTATACTTAAAGTTTATCTCAGTTCTAATGCCAGACTTTCTCCAGTTCCTTGATCAGTATCTATACCTCATAAAACATACAGTTGTTCAAGTAAGTTCATATATTCAAGCTGTTCCCATACCTGGAATGTTTTCCAATAATTGTTGAAACTTTGGGTCTTTTATAGGTTTTTTTCCTTGTCCCTGTTGGTAGGTTGTAACAATTATTTTAAACCTGAATCAAGTAGAATCTTTAAATATTAAACTTTAATTCTTCAGTGGCCATTTGTCTTTTTTGTTGTTGTTTTTCAAGACAGGGTTTCTCTGTGGCTTTGGAGGCTGTCCTGGAACTCACTCTGTAGACTAAGCTGGCCTCGAACTCAGATCCACCTGCCTCTGCCTCCCAAGTGCCGGGATTAAAGGCGTGTACCACCACCGCCCGGCTCATTTGTCATATTTTAAGTGCTCAAAATCCTCAAGTGACTAGTGGTGACCATCCTGGACAGAATCAGAATGGGTTTAGATGTCAGGGAACAGACACTGAAAACCTTGGGAGGTGCCTGAACTGCTCCCCACCCTGATGGCAGAACTATGCCTCTTTGGGGCTGGGGAAATGGTCCTGCAGTCAAGAGCACTGGTTATTCTTGCAGAGGACCTAGGTTTGGTTCCCAGCACCACGTGATAACTCCTGCTCCATGGGATCCAATGCCCTCTTCTTACCTCTGCTGGCACTTTGCACACATATACAGTACAGCACGGATAAAGTTAAGTCTAGAAAGGAACTCGCCTCTTCTGTGGAGTGAGGAAGTCACTAACTCTACCCAGGCCTCTTCTCTCACGGCACCTCTTGCCATCCTAGAAAGGTCCCAAGTCACACAATGAGGAGGAGGTTCCCTAACACTGTATACAGAAGAACCTCCACTCACTGCCCAAGAGCTTACAACAACAGGTCGTGGGACAGCAATACAAAGATGATGGCAATGTTTGCCAGTTGCTAAGTGGCCTTGTCTAAGGACAGGAGGTGTTTGCTCATTTCTCTGTGCATGCCAGATTCATCTAGGTACAAAAAGAGGAGAAAGGGATATGAGTTTGAGGGGCTACCAGGAAGTCAGGGAGGGCTATGGAGAGCAGATATCAGGACCCAAATGTTACATCCCCAGCCATCTACTGTTGGACAGTGTCCTCTGATCTCAGAGGGTGGCTCTAATCACAGCCTAGAAAGTTGAGAGACAATTTAGTGTTGCCACAGAGGTGTGATGTATACCTTTCTTGGCTTCAGAAACAGGAGTCCACATTGCAAGAAATTAACACAGCAAGGTAAGGATGGCAAGGCACAGCCAGGGACAGTGTTTCAGAATCCCTCAGACATCTAAAATGTGCCTCCTACAACACACTATATGTGCATTTGGAACAAACAACAGCAAAATTTTCAAACAAGCAGAAAGATACTAATCACTTATGCTTGACTCTCTGCTGCCTGGGCTGTGGACCCACTGCCCACTTGTTTGTGCCTTCTGACTTCCTTGGTGTCACAAAAGTCCCACACAGGTAAGGCTTCTCTCGCACTAGCTGCTGCATTCCTGGTGCCTAGCAACAGGTGTCGTACTCAGTGTCTGGGGGGATGGAGGGACAGATGGATGGATGGACAGACAGACAGATGAATAGAAGGATCAGTGGAGGGATGTTTGGAGGGATGAATGAATAGATGATGGATCAGTGGAAGGAAGGAGGGAGGGAGGGAAGGAGGGAGGGAGGGAGGGAAGGGGGGAGGGATAGACAGGCAGACGGATTCCAAGCTGCCTCCTAATTTCATGTTTCCCTTTTGTCATCCGAGAAGTATTTGTTTTCTTGAGTCATCTGCCCCAGGTTTTACGTTAACACAATTTCTACAGGGAAACTTCTAGATACCCAGCTTTAAAAGAAGTCATATGTTGGTCACACGTATCCCCAGTGTGGCAACTCTCTCCCCCAGCATGAGTGTGAGTGAGGATGTCAGTCAGCAAGGGTGTCCCCAGACAAACACGCCCAGGCTCTTCTGCACCAGAGGAGATGAGTGCCCAGCCTTTGTCTCGGTGGCACATCACCACAGGCCAGTAAAACTCCTCAGTCACTCTTCTGCCTCACAGGAGCCTCAGCGGCGAGGCTTGATAGTCCCGCGTGACCGGCATGTGGCGGAGCCGGAAACAAAGCTGCACTTCCAGCGGCATTTACACCTGTGTTTAACTTCTGCTCAATAGGACAAGCAAAATGCTCTACCTAAACGGCCAGTTGACGGCAGGACACACGTTTCTGGATTAACAGCTCCGTAAGAGATGCTTCCAGCCAGCCAGGATCCCCACTGAGATGGTTATAATTACATCCACATAACGTATAAATCTCAATATACTTTTAATAAGCAGTTAATACTCTGATATAAAATATTTACATCTCCACCAAATTCATCCTGCATTGAGCAGCCCTGGTTTACAGAGTTATTAGAACCACTGACATCCATCGGTCCTCCAGCTTAACAGAGCTAAGCAGCTGGAGGAAGCCTCCCCCGCCCCTGAGCACAGGCTGAGGCCACTCTTCCATGAAGTTTGGTGACGCTGCCCACCTTCTGCCCTCCCTTCTCCCCGACTGACAGGGCTCAACAGCCAAGTCTGAGAAACGTGCGTCCTCCCTCCCATCCACAATGACTCCAGCATCTCACTGGCTTATGAAGTGGACCTACAACGGGTCCTTGAGAAGCTTCCAGAACCACTGATGCAGGCAACCAGGTGGAGGATTGTTGCTGAAGAATGCATACGCATCATAACAAACCCATCACTGCCCAAGTCTGGCCCTGATGCCAGGCCACCCCTGGGAAACCCTCGTGAGCAGACCTGACCTACCCTGTCTCTTACCTTTCACTGCCTTCCCCTGGTCTCTGCCTCCCTTTCTAGAATGTGAGACCCATGGGATTCCATCTGGTTCCACTGACTTTTGAGTCCCTAGCAGTCAGCTCCAGGTTCGGTGTCTGGCTAGTGCCGGCCACCGCTTGACATGTGAATAGGCCAGCAAATCAACCAATGGCCAAGGACACAGCAGAAGCCCGCCTTGACTCCATGCAGGTGGTAGGCTCACTGACACCAAGCACCGCCCAAGGTAGGACCTGTCACGCTGGCTCCAGACGGAGTGTCTCACGGGGACCCGCAGGAGCTAGCTCAGTTTGAAGAGATAATCCAGTTAATAATAGGATTAGTTCAGGCACATCCCCTAAACCATAAGCTTGAAACCTCTACCTGGGCAAATGTTTGGCCAGCCTTTGCCAGGATCTCTACCCTCACCAACCACAGGCCCTTCCTAACACACACAGTCCCTTGGCTCTGACACCTGTGGGGGCATAGCTAGGGATTTGGAGATGAGCAGCCTGTTTAGGAAGGCCCTGGCATCCTCAGGCCACAAGTCCCCGCTGCAGAGCCCTGCCAACCACTGCCCCACAAGACACCGCCTGCTCTTCCCGTGCCAAGAAAGTGATTATATGTACACAGGGGGAAAGGGACCCCAAGAGGACAAACACCAGTGGCTCTGAACTGACAAGTGACACGCGGCAGCACCTGGGGAAGCAGGCTCTGGGTCTGTGCTCCAGCCCGCGTGGGACGATGACGCAGCTTCACCTCAGGTGCCCCTGGGCCTGCATCCAGTAAGGATGCTTTTAGCATCCCATAAAATCCCCAACCAAACCTTAAAAAAAAATCACACTAACTACCAAGACCCCAACCCCAGAGGTGTGGCCATGAACCAGGCCTCTAGAAACTTCACTTCCTAACTCATAGAAGCGGAACAGGTCAAAGGCCCCATGACAACAGCGTGGAAATGGTCTAGGGTGGCGCAGAAACCAGGAAACAGCAGGTGTACACTCACCTTCAATCCCTTCCCCCAATGCAGTCCTGATTCTGTGTGGTGGTTTGAAACAAAATGGTCCCCAGAAGGAGTGGCACTATTGGGAGGTGTGGCCATATTGGAGTGGGCGTGGCCTAGCTGGAGGAAGTATGTCACTGTGGGGGTGGGTTTTGAGGTGTCTTATGCTCAAGCTACTCCCAGTGTCATGGACCACTTCCTGTTGCCTATAAGATGTAGGACTCTCAGCCACTTTTCCAGCACCATGTCTGCCTGTGTGCCACCATGTCCCACCATGATAATGGACTGAACCTCTGAGCCGTAAGCAACCTGCCTCAATTAAATGTTTTCCTTTGTAAGAGTTGCCATGGTCATGGTGTCTCTTCATAGCAGTAGAAATCCTAACGAAGGCACTTTGCCAGGTACTACGTTAGACTTCAGGCCACTTGACCTATCAGAGCTGTGCGCCTCTTAGGATGATAGCTACTGGTCTCATTGACTATTTAAATTTAAATGAACGTTAATTAAAACTGAAAAAGAATTAAACAGTTGATTCTTGGGTCACAAAGTCACATTTCAAGTGGTCAAAGCCATGGTGGACAGCTTGGGGAGATAGGACTCTTCATCATGAATGAAATAAATAACACAATTTCTGTGAGAAAGCCAAGAATATTGCCTAGCATGTAGTATGTGTTTAATGTCCTCTGCCCTTCCTATAGGCTCCAGACAGTCCTCTGACTCCTCCTGCCACCTTCCAGAAGGTCACCAGATACTCAATGCTCAGTCCTACAAAATACTTACCTGGGGTTTGAGAGAAAACTAATGTCCCCTCTACTTTCTGCTGTCCCTTCACAATTATGACATTGCTGCCCCCTTATGCAGATAAATAGCAGCACTGAGAAATTAAGATTTTTTTCCTCCCTGATCAATAAACTGGATGCTTCACCAAACCACTGAAGGAGCTTTGAAATGGGCCCCAAGAAGGCCTCCAGGACTGAATTCCAGAATGCTTCTCAGCAGTCCTGCCACCCTGGAAAGTAGAGACAGCAAGCAAAATAATGACTTCTTAAAGATGACCATGTCCTCAGTGCTAGAACCTATTAATATTCATATTTTATAACAAAGGAATAGTCATGTCTATAAATCAGCTTACTCTAAGGTGGGAGCTCATCACAGATTTTCTAGTTGGACCAATATAATTACAAGTTTCCTTAAAGGTGGAAGATGAAAAAGTCAGTTTCAGAGTGACTCAAAGTGAAATGACACAGCCAGTTATTGCTGGCCTGGGAGATGGACAAGTCAGTGGGTCAAAGAGTGAGTGTAGCCTCTAGAACTTGGAAAGCACAAGAAAGTCATTTCTCTTCTAGAATCTTCAGAAGGAAACTGTCCTCCCGACAGCTTGGTCTGAGCTCATTTTGGACTTTTGACCATAAACTTGTAAGATGAAAAATTTGTGTTGCAATAATTTGTTAGGACAGCCATGGGCATTTAATGCTGGTTTTGGTACCAGAAGTGGGGTGGTATTGTAACAAACACCTAGAAGTGTGGATGTAGCTTTATTATCAAGCTGTTACATAGTGTGAGAGAATTTTAAAGAGCATAAAAGAAAAACAAATTTCCCTGGAGGAGAATATTTGTATAAACTAATACTTAGAAACTCTGCTATGAGCCGGGTGGTGGTGGCGCACGCCTTTAATCCCAGCACTCGGGAGGCAGAGGCAGGCGGATTTCTGTGAGTTTGAGGCTGGGCTGGACGGACAGCCTCCAAAACAATACAGAGAAACCCTGTCTCATAAAACCAAAAAAAGAAAAGAAAAGAAAAGAAACTCTGCTATGAATGGACTCAGAATGAGAAACATCGTAGAGAAAGCCTGAGCCACTTCGGAGCTGATGTGAGTTGTTATGAATGGACTGTTAGATACGGATACTAACGGTACTGCTGGAAGAGGTTCCGAAGGAAATGAGGAAATGTTACTGAAAAACTAGAAGAGATGGGATCCTGTCGCACAGAGACAAAACCAGTGAAAGTGTTTCCTGGAGTCACGTGGGGCTTCAATGAAGGAACATTCGTGATGTAGTTGGGATACTTAGCTAAGCAGAGTTCAGGGAATGTGTTAACTATGTGACAACGTTACTCTAGCTGCTTAGAATAAAATACAGTAGGGACAAGATAAATTAAAGGAAGTGTTAAACAGAAATGAATCAAGTTGTGATGGCTTGGGGAATCTCTCAGCCTATTGAGACAGCGAAAACAGCAACATTTAGACATTTAGTAGAAAGATGCAGGTGAGCAGCTAGAACCTCAGAGAGGTCAAAGTATTCACACAAATGCCTCTGAGGGGCAGCAACATGGTTCAAGGAGTCAAGGTGCTTGCCAACAAGCCAGATGACCTGAGTTTAATGTCTAGGAACCACATGGTGGAGGAGAGAATAGACTTCTGAAAGTTGTCCTCTTGCTTTCACACATATGCCATGACACATTCATACCCCCCCTCTCTCTCTTACACACACACACACACACACAGAATGTAATGTTAAAAAGTTCTACAGACTCTTGGGAAAGACTGTGTGAACCCTGAATTCCTTTGATCGTCTCAGGAAAAGGGCGTACTAAAGTAAGAATGGGATGATAGGACCTGTGGGGGAGAACCACAAAAGTCTTAAGAGTGTGAGCCAGGCAGAATCACTGCCAGGTTGTCTGGATGAGGCCAGAGACCAGAGATGAAAGGAGACTACAGAACTCAAAGGCTCTCCAATCAGCGTACTGATAAAAACTCTCCTTCTCAAGAATGTACTACACCTCAGTGAGGGAAGATGTCTCAGGGTAGACACTTAAACCCCTACGATAAGAGTCAAAAATGACAGAGGAAGCCTTAAAACTAGAGTTTGTATGGCTTGCAAATCAATGGTGGTGGAGAGGCTGGGGAAATTACTCAGTAGGTAAGGGCTTGCTTGCTGCACAGCCATGAGGACCTGAGTTTGGATCCTTGATGCCTAGGTAAAAAAAAAAAAAGGTGGGTAGCATATACTTGTAACCCCAACACTGCAAGAGCTGTATGGATTCCCTAACTGGGCAACCTAGCCAGGGGCAAGTTTTGGGCTCAGTGAGAGAACATGTCTCAAAAATTAGGGATGAGGATGTAATTCAGTGGTAGAGAACTTGCCTAGTGTGTATAAGGCCCTAGGTTCAATCCTCAGTACTGCAAGGAGAGTAGGAAGCCATTGACGTGAGGTTGCCTTGATATTACTTTGGGCTGGGGAGATGACAGTTAGTAGCGCACTTGGTGCAGAGGTCTGAGAATCTGAGCTCAGACCCCAGATCCCACATAAAGCCAGATACGGAAGCACACACATCTGTAATGCCAGCAGTGCTACAGTGAGATGGGGGATGGAAACTGGAGAATCTCTACAGTCTAAGGGCCAGCCAGCTCAGCTCAATGCACACGCCAACGAGCCAGAGACCTTGCTTCAAAAGGGGTGGACTGCAAAGACTGGTACCTGAGGTTGTCACACATCACACACACATGCACGTATACACACAGGAGCACAAACACATGCACATACACATATACACACACATGTGCACACACATGCACATACACACATAGGAGCTCACACACATATACACACACTCACACAGCAGCACACACGCATGTGCACACACATGCACATACACACACAGGAGCACAAACACATGAACACACACATATACACACATGCACACACAGCAACACACACATGCACATACACACAGGAGCTCACACACATGCACACACACATATACGCACATGCACACACAGCAACACACACACATGCACATACACACACAGGAGCTCACACACATATACACACACTCACACAGCAGCACACACACATGTGCACATACATGCACATACACACACAGGAGCACAAACACATGCACACACACATATACACACATGCACACACAGCAACACACACATGCACATACACACACAGGAGCTCACACACATATACACACACTCACACAGCAGCACACACACATGTGCACATACATGCACATACATACACACAGGAGCACAAACACATGCACACACACATATACACACATGCACACACAGCAACACACACACATGCACATACACACAGGAGCTCACACACATGCACACACACATATACTCATATGCACACACAGCAACACACAAACATGCACATACACACAGGAGCTCACACACATGCACATACACAGGAGCTCACACACATGCACACACACATATACACACATGCACATACACACACAGGAGCTCACACACATGCACAACACATTGTTAAGTTGGAGAATAACAGAGGAAAATACTTGAAGTCAACCTCCAGCCTCTATACACACACGCATAGGCAAGCACAGCCCCCCAACACATGTTTACATATGAAACAAAGGAGAGAAAGGGAAGGAAAATGGTTAGGACACGTGGCCTTCTTTTTCTTTCAATTTTCTCCCTTTTTAAACATAATTTCTGGAACTATTTTCCCATATTTGTGACATCTGTTGTGATTTAAGAAAAACATCACATGAGAGAAAGATGCCATGAGACAGGGTTCAAACAGAGGGTTTTTTTTAATTAGGGAAAGGGATCATAAAAAGGGGAAAGGGAAATGGGGAAGACCAGCCTCTGGAGACAGGAGCAGCAGGAGAGAGGAGAGAGATGTAAGAGGGGGAGAAAGAGAGGGAGAAGGAGGCAGAAGAAGAGGAAGAGAGAGAAGGATGGGAGGTAGGCAGGGCCCTTTTTAAAAGGGAACATAGTGAATGTGCACAGGTGGTGCTCTTAGTGGCTGCAGCTGAGGGCGGATCCTGTCAGAACTCCAAAGGCAGGCCAGTACAGATGCCTGAATACTAATATCATCATTATAATTGGGAAGAAAAAAGTTCTCCATTGAGTTTTACAGAATTACAGGGGAAATAGTTTAAATGTAATTGGCCCCCTAAGACCACAGGGAGTGGCACTATTAGGAAGTGTGGCCTAGTTGGAAGAAGTATGTCACTGTGGGGTTGGGCTTTGAGGTCTGTTTTGCTCAAGTTTTGTTCAGTGTGACCATCAGACCATTTCCTGTTGCCTGCAAGATATAGGACTCTGTTACTTCTCCAGCACCATGTCTGTCCACCATGATGATAATAGACTGAACTATATACCATCTCAATTAAAAGGTTTCCTTTATAAGAGTTACCATAGCCATGATGTCTTTTCACAACAATAGAAATCCTAAGACAGCAGGGAAAGTTAAATCATGCCTGAATGGGCTATATTACTCATCTGTATCCAATTCAGTAGGCAATCAAAAATAATCAATCCACCCCCAGAACTGCCTGGGACTGGGGAGATGGCTCAGGAATTAAGAGAACTACTAACTGTTCTTCCACAAGACCAGGTTCAATTCCAAGCATCAACATGGCAGCCCACCACCTTTAACTTGAGTCCCAAGGAATAAAATGCCCTTTCTGGCCTTCATGGGCACTGCACACATATCTTAGAGACATGCATGCAGACAAAACACTCATACACTTAATAGATGATCACACACACACACACACACACACACACTCACACACACAAGAATATACTGCCTGAGCTGTAGTTCAGGAAAATGGAAGTCCATCATTGCTACAACTATGTATTTAATTAGTTGGTTTTGCTTTGCTTTTTATGATGGTGAAGATGGGGTAAAGACTGAAGTTAAGGCTTTGCATATGCTAGACAAATACTTGGCCAACTCAGCTATCTCCCAGCCCCACAACTGTCTCTTGGGAGCCACAAAATTGATAGCCAGATGCTAACATTTAAAAGTTAGCATCTTATTTCTGTGCTGGTGCCTAGATACCAGCAAGGTAGATGCCATTTCATCTTTGCCTTCTAAACCTTGCACAAATGCATCAAAGTACAGGATCCTCTACATACAGAACTTCACCCATGAAGAACCTGGGCCCTAGATTACAGGAGAAAGATTGAAAGATTTTAATTCTTGTACACACCAAAAAGAAAAAAGAAACCTATGAGGAGGGCAAAAAGTCACTACACTTACCAGTCATGTTATCATTTCATTTAAGCCTTGGTGATGGTTTGAAAGAAAATGTCCCCCAGAGGGAGTAGTACCATTGGGAGATGTGGTTTTGTTGGAGCAGATGTGATCTCGTTAGAGAAAGTATGTCTCTATGGATGTGGGCTTTGAGGTCTCATATGCTCAAGTCACACCCAGTGTCTCAGTCTACTTCCTGTTGCCTGTGAATCAACATGTAGCCTCTCCTCCAGCACCATGTCTGCCTGCACTCCACCATGCTCCCCGTCATAACAGACTATACCTCTCAATTAAATATCTCTTATAAGAGTTGCCATGGTCATGATGTCTCTTCAAAGCAATATAAACCCTAACCAAGACACCCTCCAATAAACCTATTAAATCAACACTAATGTTTTCCTACTTTATAGACAAGGAAATTGAACTTCAGCAAGATTATGACACTCAAAAACATCCTATTGCTAAGGAGGAGGAAAAAATCAAACTCAGGACACTAAATTTAAATCAGCATACATGTGAAATGATCCTAGTGTCTTGGTGTTTGAGTGATCCAAAATATAATATAAAGGGTGACTAAATGGCAAAAACCACACATGTACAAGCAAAACGTGCTATGCCCTGTAAACAAAGTACAGACTATATCAATCATAAATAACCCTTAGATCCAACCTCCTAGCACCATGTGAAAACTTTCTCTGAAATATGCACAGCCAGGTGGGAGTACATCATTAATTCCAGTACTGGGGAGGCAGGGGCAGGCAGATCTCAGTGAGTTCTGGGCCAGCCTGGTCTATGTGGAGTTTTGTAGGTTAGCCAGGAATACATAGTGAAAGACTATGTCTAAAAAGTAACTGATTGGTTAAAATACTTATTGATAAAATAATTGTTTAACATCAATGATTAACACATAGTCAAAAATAACCAGGCACACATGGAAACAAGACCTTGTGAGAAAAAAAAAATCAAAAGGTCCATGGCACTTCAAACAGCAGAATCTTTTCTCCATCTATAACACAAGTGTAATTAAATAAACAAAACAGAAAGCATCTGCAGGAACAACCACCCGAGGAACTGAAGGATTAACAGGAGTTACCAGATGGAAAAGATGGAGGTGGTGTAGCAGAAAAAGCCTTGTAAGCAGCCGATGCCGTTCGTGTTCTAAACCACCCTCAGAAAACAAGGGCAGAGGTGCCGAGCAAAGAGTGAGGAGCCGAGAGGAGATTGGGTCCTGTGGCGCATTTTCATACGTTTCCTGAGAACCACCAATGAAAGTAACCACCAAAGACGAGCTCAGAAAAGTTTTAAAAGCAGGAGATGGGCTAAGGAAGTGAGTCTTGGAAGCTCATTTTAGTCTCCCACTCAACTCTGAAGAGATTTTCCTCCCCTTGATCAGAGAGCAGTCACACAAAAATCACATGATCCATAATGAGGCAATGCCAGTCCCCACACTGATGGTAACACAGAATCACTGGCCTGTCTTAAGGGCTCTGAAGAAAACCTGTTTGGTTTATTTTCTCTTGGGACAGCACAGACCAAAAAATAAAAATAAAAATAAAAAAGCAGTGAAGACGTTTCTGGCAGTTTACACGAGACTCATAGCCATGCAGGGTAAGGCAGCCTGTGTGCATGCGCACATGTGTGCGAGAGGGGTAGGGTAGCGCTTTAAAATTACCAAAATTTCCACCCGGCACTGACCCAAGCTCAGCAAGCAGTACAGCAGGTCTCCTTCAAGGGAGTGTGAACAACAGTGATGCTTGCTCCTAACCCCGCCCCGTGTGAAGCTCCTCCCACCCCGTGCTGGGTTGAAGGCATTGTGGATGCATCACCCACCCAGGCCCAGGCACTCCCACTGCGCAGTGTTCGTCACCCCCAGGCTGCCAAGCATTTGTTCCTGCATGCCAAGGACCTGCCAACCTGCCCTTCAACCTAAAGCAGACCCCCCAGAGATTGTGCGTAGGTCGCGACCCTATCAGGAGCTCCCAATCACTCCTGACCCATGCTCTGAGCTCATCGAGGAAGCCCCAGGTGGGGAGCAGGAAGGACCACTGTGAGCCCAGGCTGCTTCTCGGGCAGTGGCGGAGCCTTGAGGGGAAAGTTCACTTTGTCAGTCAGCCCATTGTTGGCCTGCCAAGCGCGGGCTCGTCCTCCCCCGATGTGTCACTGGGTGCTGTTGACATAGATGTCAACTGTCAAGGGTGCCCTCCACCCTCCAACTCCCTCCTAGGGCATCCTGCAGGCCCAGCACAAGCGCCTCTGTCGCAACGATCCCCACTGGCCCCTTGCAAGAACCACGATTGCCACACCTTTGGAATTGCCAAAACTCGACTGGATACTTCATCATGTGGATTGGCCGTGGAGGCTGCCGCTGACATGAACAGGTATGGCAGATACTTGACTGCTTGCCAGGTGACAAATCCCAACTGAGTGAAACCTGCAGACTTCACAGTATCTGCCGTACAAGCCTCCTCCCGCCCTCCCAACCCAAGTGGCAAGCGGCAGCTTCCTGGGGCCCATTTCCAGGATGGAAAAAAAAAAGAGGTCACATTTCCATGATCTAGGCCTATGTGGGTCCAAAGAGCAGCCTAAGATCACAGCACTGGCTGAGATACACCCATTCCCTTCACACCCACCTCCAATCTGCCTCTAGCCAGGGAGAAGCAGGCGCACTGGGAAGAACGGTCCCCATGGGCCCCATCCCCGTTCTTATCATTATGAGTCCCAGTGTACTTCAAGACAGAAGGGATCTCCTCTATGACAATTCCCAGATGATAGAGACTGCATGCGTCCCAGAGCAGGAGCAAGTCCCAGAATTCACTTAATGCTAGTTCCAAGGAAACCTGATAGAGCACACATGAAAACACACAGTCCTTTGGAAACTTGCCCCCATGTGCCGCCAAGATCCTGCTGAGCTCAAAGTCTTGATCCGGGTCTCCAGAAATGTCCACCAACCATGGCTGGGGCTGCAGGAAAGACAGGAGGAAGGAGCAATGTCAGATCTGTCATCCATGCTATATTACTGCATGCATAAGCTCTACACTATAACCCAGGAAGCAAAGCATGGACACCCCCAAGGGAAGCAAGGCACCACGTGGTCAGGTCAGCAGAGAGTCAGGCTTCCCAGCTGTCATCTAGGAAGAGCAGGGACCTGAGCTATGAAAATTATGGAACCTGACACCACAGACCAACAAGGCTTCCTGGTGTCATCCTCCATCACCACTATTGTTCAAGCAGGTAAACCAGAACCTACAGAAAAGGACTTCTCTCAGACAAGTCAAGTAAGGCCAGCGCCCCAGCCACCATGATAGAACATTGTTTAGAGCAGGGATTGATGCCCAGGGCTCTTTCTCAGGACATGCTGTTATACATGGCTAATGATTCCTTCCCAAGATCAGGCCAGATTTCCTACCCAGAGGCCAATCCCACAGAGCTGTAGCAAGAGGTCGGGCAGAGAGAGCAGAGGTAAGAAGCCAGGCAGCAGGTAGGCCTGGCGAAGGCTGGCGGGATAGGATTTTAGATCTCCTTATTTTGAAATGTCTATGAAATAACTATTTTGAAATCTCGTTCACTTTTGAAATTTCTTTAAGATAAACCCAAATCTGTCTTTGATGAGTTGATACCTTGAGACTGGCCCTAGTGTGTGGCAAGCGGTCTCCCCTGTCCTCATGACCTTGGGAGCTGGCTCTAAGTCCCGCTCTGCAGCTATCCATAAGACAGGAGCTGGCACTTCCTGGCGTTCTACCCTGAGAAAGGGCTGTGGTACGAGGCCAGCATATGTGGGCTCAGAGACGAGGTCCATGGTAACTCAAGCCCCACACCTGCCGTGTCTCACAATCATGACGTGCACCTGTGTTGCCACTGGGTTCCCTAATGTAAATGTATATATAAAGCAGACATATGAAGTGAGAACAGTCCGCCTGTAGTTCCCTATTCAATAGCTCTGCAGACCACACCTTGGTCCATAGCCTAGGTTTACACGTGTAACATAACACAAGTCAACGAGCAACCCAGGGCCGGAGAATGCCAAGTCCTTTCTAGTTCACTAACAGGGATGGTGCCCCAACAGGCCTGGCCGGAAGCCACAGAAGAAACACGGAAGAGTACAGTAATGAGGCCGCCCACCCTTTGATCTAGGAGGTCTCTCCCTTAGAGGACCAGTCCCCACCCTTTTACACCCACCACCCTCATACTAGGAGAATAACACCAAGAAGACAGCCTAAGAAGCAGCAGCTTCAGTGAAGAACATTCTAGAAGGTCAGCCTAGAATGTGTCCAGATTTGCTCTTGGGGATAAGGAGGCCAAGAAAGCCAAAATGCTGATCTGCTTGAGTAGGGCAAAGTCTTCTAGGGCAGGTATAGATCCTTGAATGCAGCAATGGCAGGTCCCACCATAGTATGCCCTGGCTGATAATGCCTTGCCTTTATTTCTTGTACCAATGGAAATATTGTACAGCACATCAGAACATACAGCTCTACCTATGCAACATGTGTTAGTCCAGGGTTCAAGTTCCATCTACACTGGGCAGTTTAATTATGTTTGAAAAATATCTTCAAACACCATCTTCCTTGTCCAAAGAAATTCTGGATATCTACTGAGCCTGCTCTAGAATTGGGACAGCTTCTAGACAGTAATGGCAGATGAAGGGGTTCCATGGGGACAAGAAATGGAGCCCTTGTGTGGGTGTCAACCTCCAATCATATAGACTCTGCTCTTCACGATGACCACGACTCCCTCTAAAACCAGTCTGAAGACGCCAACTACCAAGAGCCTGGTGCATAGTGGTACAACCCCTCACTCAGCCTTGCAAGCAGTACCAACTCTCCAGTCCTTGGATTCCAATCTGGATACGGGGATAAAAGGATCTGTGCTGGGCATTGCCAACAGCCATAGGAAGAAAACTCAGCTTCATGGCGGTGATGGTGCTTTAATCACAATTATGCAGTTGTCCCTACTGAAGAGGGGGAGAAGAGGCCAGGGTTCCCTCCTAGGAAAGGGGAGCCTTCTAGGAGAGGATGGAGTCTCACATCTGTCCTGATGTCCTGGTTTCAGTCACCACAAACATCTCTCCTGACTGGACCAGAGCCTGAGAACATAGCCACAGCCTGGACAGTGTTAGTCACCCTCCCACCACAGGCAACGGCAAGATGACACAACTCAACACAATGCTTAATCCTGCTAAACGCCAGCGATGGGGCAGAGTTGGGGAAAGAGGCATTCCTCGTGATTCATCTGCGTCAAGGTCACTGCCCACAGCCCAGGCATGGTGTGACCTGGAGGTGATCTGCGGAACCCAGCATGCTGCTCCACTCCTCACCCTAAACTGCTCTCCTGACACCTGTCGCGCCGCCTTCCATTCTCCCTATTACTGCGAATTTCTTTGGGTGCTGAAGTCCTCAGCGGTCTCAATTTTAGTGTTTCTATTCATTGAAAATGCCAATCAATGTCTTGCTCATCTTCACCTCTAACTCCTCCCTCCCCACTGGCTCCAACTTCGTGTCTTTATTTTCTTGTAACCCACTGACTGCAGTTGTAACTCCCACGTAAACATGGGGCCATCCACGCTGAAGGATGGTTGACCTACCGGGAGCTGCATCTTTACGGAACAATGACTTCCCCTTCCTCAGAAGCTAAAGCTATCAATAGCTCTTCTGACAGGGGTACATGCTCGTGAACTTTCTACCCTACTAGAATGTGGACTGGTTTGATCCTGTCCAGGTCGTGTACATACAACCACAGCTGCTCTAAGTTATTGAGTGCAGTGGTCCTGTCATGTCAAGACGACGCTGTCTCATTCTGGTCTTCCCTGACCTCTGGCTCTTGGTTTTTTTTTTCTCCCTCCCTGCCTGCTTCTCGTTCCCTTCTCGGAATCTTGGGGAAGGTGATAAAGATGTTCTGTTTATGGTTGAGGACTCCATAGTCCCTTATTCTCTGCCTTTTAAGTAGTCATTTCTTTGTTCACCACTGTCTAGTACACAAAAAAAGTCTCTCTATTGGGGTCTGAGAGCTACACCAGTCCATTTATCAGAATAATAGCAGTAGGTTTACTCCTTGGGCCTTTGAACTCCCAACCATGGGTTCTTGGCCAGATTTACAGTATTAGACATGTGCTTCCTCCTGTACAACAGGCCTTAACTCCAATCAGAAAGTGCAGATCACCCCTTTAACCCGTATTGCATCCAGGAGCATATGTTCTGCCACCACTCATTATAGTAGCTCACAGGGTTCACAGGTAGGTAAGACGATTGATGCCATCCCCCAACCCAGCATACTACACACTACTTTCTGGTGTTATGAAGGCTAGCCAGCATAGAGGAAGCTGATCAATAACTCAGTAAGAGGGATCCCATACCTGGAACACCTCTGATCAATAACTCAGTAAGAGGGATCCCATACCTGGAACACCTCTGATCAATAACTCAGTAAGAGGGATCCCGTACCTGGGACACCTCTGATCAATAACTCAGTAAGAGGGATCCCGTACCTGGGACACCTCTGATCAATAACTCAGTAAGAGGGATCCCGTACCTGGGACACCTCTGATCAATAACTCAGTAAGAGGGATCCCGTACCTGGGACACCTCTGATCAATAACTCAGTAAGAGGGATCCCGTACCTGGGACACCTCTGATCAATAACTCAGTAAGAGGGATCCCATACCTGGAACACCTCTGATCAATAACTCAATAAGAGGGATCCCATACCTGGAACACCTCTGATCAATAACTCAGTAAGAGGGATCCCGTACCTGGGACATCTCTGATCAATAACTCAGGAAGAGGTATCCAAACCTGGCACTAGACTTTCTATTTAACAGTCTATTGATTCTGTATTATTCCCTGGCCAGGAAAATTCCAATTAAACTCTTGTAATGAGAGAGAGACAGAGAGAGACAGAGACAGAGAGAGACCTATAGTAGATCTCACATTTTAGAAAAAGACATCTGATTCCTAGTTAAATTTATATCTAATTAATTGAAAGAAATCAACCCAACTACTGCAAGTCTCCAGAAAATTCCCAGCTCTATTTCAGGTAGTCCTCGGGAACACTGCCCTTGAGTTGCCTTTGGCTCCTCATAAGCCATACCCCATACCTTATAGTGTCTTGAAACACCTACCTGAAAACCATAAACGAACACGGAAGTCAGGCTATCTCGACAGCTGGGCTGCCTGTGACACTTTACCTACCCTCTCTGGAGACCACACAATCTCACCAGCCCAACACCCTTTACTTGTCTGGGGGTATTTGGGACAACCCCCAGGAAACCATGGGTGAGTCTTCCTTGTCTCTCATTCCTGGGGAGAACTCCTGCTAGGCAAATGTGTGGTAGGGTGCAGTGGCCATCTCCAGAAACTAGTCAAGGGTGAAGAAAACATAGAAATGCCTTGTGCTGGGAACCAAGCACTCACAATCTGCTCTGATGGACAGCAGACTGATCGTGTCCATCACCATTAAAAATCACTTCTGTGCCCAAGAGGATGCTTACCCTGAGGCTACAGGACACAGAATGGTTCTGCCTATGGACAGCTCTAGTCTCCTCTCCCACTAAGGGATACAGGACGGCCCTGGCTATGGTCAGTTCTGGACTCCTCCCCCCTTGCCTGGGATAGGGCGGCTGAGGAGAACATGGACAGGTCTGGGAACAATTTGAAAGAGACGTCCTCAACTTCTCAGTTTTCTGTCCAAGAGTCCTGGGACACTGTGGGTAACTTCCAGAAAAGATGTCACTGCTTATTCTGAGTTCTTCTCTCCTTAGCTGCCTTCCCCTCCTCTCAAGAAGTCTTGAGTAGTCATGTCCCTCCCTCTTGCCTCCTCTCACTTCTTGGGGAAGCCTGTATGTGGCTTGTTGTTGCTGGGTGGTGGTTGCTGGTTGTCACCTGTGACCAGATTCCTGACAAGATGCCGCCTTAAGAAAGAGAGGGCTACTTTGGCTCATGGTTTGAAGGGTGCTCAGTCCATCCTGTGAGGTGGGGAAGCTGTGGCTACAGCAGCCTACGGCTCACATCTCAGCAGACCAATGAACGCTGAGACAGAGGTGGATGGGAACAGACTGTCAACCTCAAGGCCCACCCACAGCAACTCACTTCCTCCAGCTTGTCCCCGCCTCTGAAAGGGTCCAGAGCTCCAAAAACAGTGCCACCAGCTGGGCACCAAGTATTAAACACATGTGCCTGTGGGGAAACATCTTTGCATTCATTCAAACATTAACCGAGGAGGCATCAAAAGCTGAGGATGGCTGATGGCAGGGGTGGCTGGAAGGTGACCACACAGGAAACTAACAACGAAGCAGCCTCTTCAACAGTCACAACTGTACCAAAGCAGAGCAAGGTACTGCAAAAACACTTCTACTGCCATGCTCCTCTTGCGGGGACTGAGGGTACAGCACCTCCATCACAGACCCCAGCAATAGGCACAACAATCAGTCTATCACCATGGCAAGGCTCATCTACTTTGAAAGACCTAAAACACAGATTTAGTTTGAGACCAAGAAACACTAGGTCAGAAGAGGGCCCCCTTCCCATGAAAGCAAGGCCTCTCACCTACCCCTCCCCTCAAGAGATAACCTTGATCTTCCTTGACTAAATATATGACAAGGGACAGAGATTGCCAGTTTCATGAAGACCTTAGGGGTCCCTACCATACACCTGTCCCAAGGCGCAGCCAGGGACCAGAGCAGACCTGCCAGCCCCCAGAGTGATGGGTTTCTCCCGCACATACCTCCCAGCACACTACCTAGATGACACTCACGGAAGATGGAGTCCTTGTGGGGAGATGGACAGGACCACTTCCACTCCAGCGGCTCACTGGGCTTCACCTGCCCTCCCTGGCTAATAAGGGCTCCAAGGAGGCTTTGCACTCCCCACCCCCCACGGGCACCTTCACAAAACTCCACACCGGCAATTACTCCTAATTACATGATGTGACAAGGTGCCGGAGTTGGGGCACTTAACTCAGGCCCTGCATTATGCAACGTTTTTAATCCTCTTACTTAAGGTGGAAAACTGATACGGTGCTCCCAGTTCACATGAATGACTGGAAAATAATTCTAAGAAATAAAACCATGGCCATCGGGATCGCCTTACCAGTTCCCTGGAAGGATTAAAAGGACGCATACCTTGAACCATCAGATGCCCTCTGCTGAACCCTCCCGGAGCCTCGCTGATAAGAAAGCACCTCAGAGGGAGCAGGACCTAGCGGGCATTCCCTGGAGCAGCGTGTGGCGAGCTCCCTGGAGCAGCGTGCAGGGCCGTGTCTCAAGGCTGAGTTCCCTCACTCAGCAGAGCTACAGCTGTGACTGCCTGGGCTCTGGGTGCCCCAGAGCAGCAGGTACACAGGCCAGTGGTCAGCTACATAGAGTGCCCCCCCACCTCTCTCGTTCCTAAGGCTTCAAATCTCACGATTCTGGCCACAGCCTCTCCTCCATACACCAGCTTACCTAGCTTCTAGACATGGTCATGAGGCCCACGGGCCCTAGAGAGAAACACACATCGATGATGTCTGAGATGCCTGAAATAGCTCAGACCCTGGGGACGGGGAGAGATGTGCAGCCTACTGGGCTCCTGGTTTTCCGGGTTGAGATGCTATCAGCCCCCGACAGGCTACTGTGCCACACGGAACTCACCTAAGGCCCCAAGACACTCCGAGTGCCACTTAGCCAAGTGGGCAGGTGGGCAAGCAAGGGTATGGACCCTGAAAGGTCCACACCCCAGCCAAGCCTGGAGGGAGCTTCTCAATACAGGCAGGTACAATTACAGTGGCTAGGCCCATTAAATCTTGGAATAAAAAGCTGGCCTGGTAATTGCCCCTAATCCCTTTGCAGCCTTTGTCTGCTAGCAGTACTTCTGTAAGCCTAATGGGGTGAGGTAAGTGGCCAGACTCCCAAGCCCTCCCCAGAGTGCCTAAGGCAGGCCTCCTGTGGGGACACTCAGTCAACAAGCCCACCAGGATGCCATTCCTAAAGGGTTCCACTGACAGGACCCTCCACGAAGAAGCAGTCTGCACAGGACAGTGAGGTCCCTGGGGCTATAATATGGCACTAGAGGAAGAAGATTCAAGACCCCAAAGGCAGCTTAAAGAAACAAGTGGAATGCTCTCTTTGCCGTGCTCTGGTCTCGCTCAAGCCGTAATTCCTGCACTCAGGCCCTGCGCACTGCACCTGATCGGCGTGCGGCAGCCAATTGGTGTGCCCGGCTGGGACTTCACACACCTGCAGTCAGCCACCAAGAGGCTTCCCAGGGTTACCGGCCTCTGTGCTCTTTGTGTAGCCTAAAAAAAGCAGAGGGGACCACAGTGACCCAGGACAAACCACATGTCCTTGTCTTGTGGACCCCCCCATCCTCCACTGAGCGCTTGGATGCAGAGCAGCAGAGGGGGTCACAAAACATAGACCCAGCAGTGATGGGGTGAAGCAAAGCCACCTCCACACTGACTGACACGGACAAGATGAACGCCTGTGTGTGCACCAGCCTGAAACACACAGGCCTCCCAGCCTCCGCTCTGTTCTCTCCATCTGTAGACCCCACGCCTGCTCTACGCGGCATCTCCTGCAGCTGGAGAAATAGCTCGGTGTGCAAGGGCACTTGCTGCATAAGCACAGGGACCTGAATGCAAGCCCTGTAAAAGAAAACGGGTCCTGATCTCCCTCACATCTATCACCAGAGTGCTGGGGGAGGGGAGGGGCAGAGGATGGGGGAGCTTGCTAGCTGCAAGCCTGGCTCCAGGTTCATGCGTGCCCTGTTCCAAGGGCAAAAGTGGAGAGTGCTACAGCTGTGTACTTTCTTCTCTGTCCTTAGTGCATGTGCATGTGCTCATGCACACACCCACACACACACATGTATGCCCTTATACACACTTACACACATATATACACCCCTACACATACACACACAAGGACACATATACATGCATACGTACGCCCTTATACACACACATATACACACTTATACACATATACACACCCCTATACACACATACAGGACACATATGCATGCATATGTACACCCTTATACACACATACACATATACACACCCCACACACACATACACACAAGCACACATATACACATATACATAGCCCTTATACATACTTACACACACATATACACATCCCTACACACACATACACACAAGCACACATATGCATACATACATACACCATTATATACATATACATACACCCCTACACACACACCTCTACATGCACACATGCACAAGCACACATATACATACACCTCTACACACACACCCCCCTTTGAAAAGGAAATTTTTCAGCTTTTTAAAACAGCTAATTCCAATACACATGATGGGGAATTTCCTTCTGTATGTATGTTTCTCTTATTGGTTGATGAATAAAACACTGATTGGTCAGTAGCCAGGCAGTAAGTACAGGCAGGGCTACCAGACAAGGAGAATGGTAGGAAGAGAAAGGCAGAGAGAAAGGTCACCAGAGAGATGCCATGTAGCCACCAAAGAAGTAACAGGTCTGGGCATTCTCCGGTAAGAAATACATAGTTGTGGGCTAATAATTAAGAGAGAGCTACCCAGTAAGAGGCCTGAGCCATCCACCAAACAGTTCACAGTTAAAGTCTCTGTGTGTTTATTTAGGGCTAAAGGGCAGCACAGGACAAGGCAGGAAAGAAAGTCCATCTACATACAGGATGAACTAAACCAGTATGTTGGGCATTCAGTTTACAAGCTTCTGTCCTGAGTTTGTCAATTTTCAGGGCCCTCTGCTCCCACCTCAAAAGCAACATCCCACATCGTGTCCATCTCTGTAAACCCAGCACCCCGCACAGGGCTTGGAGCGCAGCAGACTCTTCCGAAGCTCCACTAAGTGGCCAAAGGAACAAACAGTGAGCAGAGGAAGGAAGGAGGTCACCTGAGCAAGGCACACTGTCCAATGAGCACAAGCAGAAAGCCCCATCTCAGTGCGCCTGCCCCATGCCATCCCCGTGTTCCTCCATCCCATAATTCACGACTGGAGCTTGAGTTCCCACACTTCAATTTAAATTTTGCTAAGCATCCTCTGCCCACCAGCATACGAGAGTGCAGACCGCCCCCCCAAGCAGGAGGACTGAGGACGCCGAGTCCTCAGATGAGGCACCAATGTTTTCAGATCCAGTCAACTCCGTAAGGCAGGAAGAATGGTCCCCTGGGAGGAGAAGGCCCTCTCTGAGCCCTTAAAACCCTTCTTGTCCACTCTTCCGAATTCTGTAGACACCACTGTGTGACATAAATAGGGACTTGACAGTAGTAGATGCCTGACCCATAGATTGTACTGAATGCGCTGAGGCAGGAGACTCATCCTCCCACGGCTACCAGCCCAAGAGGCTAAACTTGTAATTCAACAGAGCAGTAATATTATGTCAGGTGTTAGGCAGCTGCCTGTTGGCACACAGAAATACTACTACAAACATAGAAATGTATGCTTATGGTCTGGCAAGATGTCTCAGCAGGTAAAGGTGTTTGCTACCAAGGTTGGTGACCTGATTTCAATCCCTGCAACCCACATGGTAGGAGAGAATTAAGTCCTGCAAATTGTCCTCTGGCCTACACACACACACACACACACACACACACACACACACACACACACACACACACACGTGCGTGAGTAATTTTTAATGCACTTTATTTTCTCTCAGTTTTGGACTCAAGTCTGGGATTTACTAGATCCTCTGCAACTGCTTTGTGTTTCTGGGTCTTCTCATACAGAAAATGCATCAGCTGGGCTGTGTTCTCATCTGAAACCTGGAAATGGGGAGAGACATTCTGTTGCGTGTGGTTTTTGGCATAATCCTGTTCCACATGGCCAAGTGGACTGGGCTTTCTTCCTGGATTTTACACTCAACTCTGAGTTGCTTGTTGAAAACTACTCTCAGCCCTTTCCCAAACAGACTTCATTCAACTCAACAAGGACCATACAGCAATGCTGATGTTACAATCCTATATAACACACTATGGAAATAACATCTTGTCATCTTTTACACAGTCTACAAATAATTTCAGGTCCTCCCTAATGCATGATGGCATGAGTATCCAGAGAAGGAATAGTAGGGAGAATTCTAGAGTATCCATGACACCAACAGCAAACTTTTCATTGGCCATCTCCAAACTGACCAAGAGAAACAAAGAGAAAAGAACAGTAAATGTGAGATGTGTTGACATCTTTCATGAGTGAGAGATAGTGATCCAGGTTCCAACACTCTTCAGCCTGCTAGTACTGCACTGGGCCAACCTTCAAGACAAGTCTTGAAAGCAAGAGACAGCCACACTATAGACAGAGACCAGCTGAACACATCCCAAAGTGTGGGGCTAGGGATGTAGGCTCAGTGGTGGGCACTTAGTATTTAATGCCTGTGCTCAATTCCCCCACCACATTAATAAATAAATGTTCTCTCTAAAAGGATAGTTACGTGTCCCACATTCCAATCCCCACCATCTAGGTAACTGAGTCTTTCAAATGTTAATATGGGTTGATTCTCCAGATCCAGGTACACAAGGCAAAATTGAGGGATGCAGGGATTACTGTATTCATTACTCTTCTTGTTGCCATGACAATCAACTCAAGAATGGACTGGTTTACCTTGGCTCACAGCTCAATGGGATGCAGTACTTCGTGGTGAGGAAGGCATGACCATCTGGGAAGGAGGTGGAGGGTGACACTGTATCTGCAGTCGGAAGGCACATGTAAGCAGTGGCTCACAGCCTCCTTTCTCTTTTTCATTCAGTCTACATCCCCCATCCACAGGCATAGGTGTTTCCACGGTGATTATAAAGGCAGTCAAGTTGACAATGGAAATTAAGCATCACAGACACCACTCTGAAACCAGGTCACTCCGTGAAAACATCATAAATGATGGGATTCTCCAAGTCCATCAGAGGACTACATGCTCTTTCTCTCTGAAACCGATTAGCTTACAGCCAGCCTTCTAGACGCTCTATTTTCCCAGTTTTCCTCATCAAAAGTCGTGGCCCTCTGTCTTATCACGCTATGGCGAATCCCATACTCAGTAAGCCCCACCCATTCCCAAAGACCTTCCAACCAGCAATCTGGTGTCCTATCTCAAACGTGAACACACCATAGATATCGAATTAGGTCCCCCAACACAAAAGGGAAGAGTGGAACCAGGAAGAAATAAAAAGAATCCAGAGAGAAGGCACACTACAGCAAGCAAGGGGACCCAACTATTACTTCAGAAATAAATAAGAGGACATAAAATATGTACAGAATGCAGACTGGCTACAAAGCAAAAGGACATGCTCCAAAAGCTCTCAAACATGAAAGAGGGAGCCATGGGTATAACAATGTCAAAAAATGGAAAACAACACTGGGCAATTACCCACCACTGCCTTGTCATTTACACTGAGTGTAGCTACACACAGCAAAGTGGGGCCCTTTTACTGACATTTTTTGACGAGTCTGTAAGTTAATCATCAAAGCCTCAAACTTCCGCACACTGTCACACTATTTTGTGTGACACCATCAGCAACCCATTTCAAGTGCTTCTGTCACACACCTCAGACACAAGTGACCCTGTGGCGGGCAGAGCTGTGAATCCAAGCAGCTGCCTTGATGCCAGTGCCATTTTTACCAAGAAAGGAAAAGAAATGATAAAGAGCTTACAGCTATCTAGATGTAGGTACTGGGCAGATATTTTCACAAAAAAATGAACATGGAGCTGTCATTTCAAGGAAAAGAGCCAGTAGTATTTGTTACTAGTGGTAAATTTGAGTTTTCAAGCAGAATTCAAAGCTACCACCATGGGCTTGAGAGCTTCTAAATGAATCCTTCTAAATGAGTCCAGTGGAGATCAGTAGCTATAGATCTGATTGACCAACAGTCTATAAAGAAATAGTTAACATTTGAAAGACCTGTGACTTAACAAACCACAATTTCCCAACAGTGGGTCTATGGAACAAAATCAGACTCTACCAAGTCCTCTGAGTGACTAAGAACTGGCTTCCACTGAGTTCTGCCTTGAGAATGAAGAACATTGTGAGTTTTCTGGAAAAGCTATTGAAAGACCTGTCACCTTTTCTACCCACACAACTGAATGAAGCTATTCTTTCTTCCTATTCCCAGACAGACTGAGATAGATGGGGGAAATCTCCTACAGTTGGTGCCCAATAGAAACCGGTCCAGTGGGACTGGAAGAACAGAGAAAAATCTCCATCTGCACATTATGCTTGATGTAACACTATTCATGATAGATAATATATAGAACCAATTAATATATTGTTGTCAGGTGAATAGATATTTTTAATGTAGTATATATACACAACAGTGTATCTGTCTGCCATTTGTAGCACCATGTGTGGAACTAGAAGGTATTGTGTTAAGTGAGATAATCTAAGCACAAGAAGAAAAATGCTTCATTACTCTGTCATTTATGCGGAAAAAATGCAGATTACATAGAAATGGACAAGGATAGAGGTCACTAAGGCTAACAAGCTGTAGTGGTTTAAAAGAAAACAACCCCCAAAGGGAGTGGCACTATTAGGAGGTGTGGCCTTGTTGAAGGAAGTGTGTCACTGTTGGGGGTGGGCTTTGAGGTCTCTTTTGCTCAGGCTTTCCTCAGTGTAACAATCGGTGGACTTTCTGTTACCTGCAAGACATAGGACTCTCAACATCAGCACCATGTCTGCCTGCACACTGCCATGCTCCCCGCCATGAGGGTAACTGTAAGTGAGCCACCCCAATTAAATGTTCTCTTTGTAAGAGTTGCTATGGTCATGGTCTCTTTTCACAGCAATAGAAACACTAAGAGCAGCATCAGAGGGAGGCACAAACCTCAGACCCAGGAGCAGTGCCAGTGGGAGGCCCCGGAGCCACCAGTCCAGGGGTGGGAGTGGGGAGTGACTGCTGGGAGTGATGACAATAGAGGCTTCCAGAAGCTCTCACAAGAAGTTCCTCTGGGAAAGGGCACCTGTGTCCCAGCCAGCATCCACTGCCGTTCCTCAATTAGAGATACCCCAATGCTACAGCAACCAATGGACCCTCAAAACCCCACCTACACCTAGAGGAGCAATCACCAGAGCCATGGCCCTGCCTCTAATGGGAGGAGCGTCCACTGGGGCAGTAGCCCCACCTGCACATCGTTGAGCCACCACCTGAGCTTTGGGACCAGTTCCTCCAGGAGGAATCATCACCAGAGGCTATGCTCTGGTTGCACCTACAGAAGCCATCACGGAGACGCAACCCCCAACTATACCAACTGGAGAAAGGTGCAGCCACCACCTGAGCCTTGGAACCAGTTCCTCCAGGAGGAGCCATCACCAGAGGCTCTGCTCTGCTTGTGCATGAAGGAATGGACAACGGAGCCACAGCCCCAACTATACCAACTGGAGAAAGAGAGACCCCCTGAAGCACAAGCTCCACCTATACCAATAGAGGAAAAGATGCATAGACAACAAGGTAAGAACACACTCAACAATACAAAGAGCATTGCAGTACCATAGAAACTAGAGGTCCTACAGCAACAAGACCTGAACATCCAATACAGATGAAGCAGAAGAAAATGACCTTAAAAATAACTTTATGAGGATGACTGAGGCCCTTAAAGAGGAAATGAAAAATTCCCTTAAAGAAATGGAGAAAAGACAAAAAAATTGGATGATATCAACAAATCTCTTAAGAAAACTAAGAAATACCAATCAAATAAGTGAAGGAAACAATTCAAGACTTGAAATACGAAATAGAGGCAATAAAGAAAAACACAAACTGAGGGAATTCTGGAAATGGAAAATCTGGGTGAATGATCAGGAACCACAAATGCAAGCATAAACAACAAAATACAAGAGATGGAAGAGAAAATTTTGGGTGCTGAAGATACATAGAGGAAACAGATCCATTAGTCAAAGAATATGTTAAATCCAACAAATCCTTAACACAAAACATGCAGGGAGTCTGGGACACAGTGAAAAGAATGAACCTAATAATAATAGAAATAGAAGGAGGAGAAGTCCAACTCAAAGGCACAGAAAATATATTCAGAAAAGTTGTAGAAGAAAACTTTCCCAACCTAAGGAAGGGCATGCCTATGAAAATACAAGAAGCTTACAGAACACCAAATACACTGAACCAAAAAAAAAAAGTCCCTTCATCATATAATAATCAAAATAATAAACATACAGAACAAAGAGAATATTACGAGCTGCAAAGGAGAAAGGCCAGGTAACACATAAAGGCAGGCCTATCAGAATTACACCTGACTTCTCAGAGGAAACAATGAAAACCAGAAGATCCTGGGCAAATTCTATACAGACACCAAGGGACCATGGATGCCAGCCCAGACCACTTTACCCAGCAAAGCTTTCAATAACCACAGATGCAGAAAACAAGATATTCCTTGATAAAACCAGATTTAAACAATACCTAGCCATAAACCCAGCCCTACAGAAAGTACTAGAAGGAAAACGCCAACCCAAGGAAATCACCTATGTCCACAAGAACACAGAAAATAGATGAACTTACAGCAGCAAATCCCAAAGAAGGGAAATGCACACACAATACCTCCAACACCAAAAACAAAAATAACAGGAACTGGCAATCACTGGTCTTTAATATCCACTAATACAAATGGTTTCAAATCACTTATAAAAAGACACAGGCTAATAGACTGGATATATAAACAGAATACTGCATACAGAATCCTGCTGCTGCATACAAGAAACACACTTCCACCTTAAAAACAGACATTGCCTCAGAGTAAAGAGTTGGGGAAAAATTCTCCAATCAAATGGACCTAAGATACAAGCTGGTGTAGCTATACTAATAGCTAACAAAATAAATTTCAAATTAAAAATCAAAAAAGATAAAGATGGGCATTTCATATTCATTACAGGAAAAATCCACCAAGAGGAAACCTCAGTTCTGAACATCCATGCCCCAAACACAAGAGGGAGGAGGAGGAAGGGAGGAAGAGGAGGAAGAAAAAAGCAAGAGGTACGATGAGTCACTCCTGAGCATCAAGTCCCAATCTTCTGACATCCATTTGTCCCCACGTGTCCTCTGCAGACCTGGTCAGATGAGTGTAGACAACACACAAGGGGATTGCAGCTCACAACTTTCTACGATTGTGTGCGCGTGTGCATCGCGCGCCTACTCCCCCAGATCTTGTGAATTTCCTAAACAAGAGATTCAGTCAGCCCACCCTAGAGCTCCTGCTGGAAGATTCGGCCCATTTGAAGCTAGTAGGAGCTGAGCCGGCCACCACTCTGGTCAAATTCACACCCAGTCCCTGCCTGGGGTTACATAAGCAGGGCCTGTGAACTCACTCTGAGGAGGGAGATACAGTTGCGTCCCCCTTCCCCTCTCCCTTGTCAATGGCAGGCAAACCCCACATCCCTGGAACCCTGGATCCACCCTCTCTGCTTTGCCTCCCATCTATCCGTAGCATCTGATTGGCCCTCCACGTCTGGCTCCTCCCACTTCTCCTGAACAGCTTCTTCCCATTAGCTTGCCCACACCTGCGGTTGGGTGCTCCATTGCTGGGGGTGGAAAGGTGGAACTGTACTTGTTTTGCCCCATTTCAAACATCTTTTTGGGTGCATGAGAATATGAAATAACCCTGGGGAAGCAGGCCACGGGCTTCCTAGCTTGAGGCCCGTGCCTGTACAGACCCTATGAAAGCCCCATGAAAGCATTCCAGGATGTAATAAACCCGTCAGGCCCCGGCTAATTTATATGGAAGCAGATGATTTCCCATTTTTTTTAGAATGTAAATGTTTAGATTGCAGCATTCCCCTGCCCCGGCATCCGGGGTCCTGGCACGTCAGCGGTGGAGTCAGCCGCTTCGCCTCGGGGACCCTTAGATGGAAGAGCCACGCTGCCAGCGTCCACACAGAGGAGAGCCCTGCTTTCAGCCAGGGTTGTGTGCAAACCTCGCACCAGCACAGGCCACCAGTATTTGCATAATGTCACCAAGTTCCATCTGGCTCTTGCAAGAAGAGAAGTAGCGATCTCAAGGGTAAGCCTCTGAGCAGAGGGTGCAATTCTAATTATGTAGATAGATTTCTTTGCTGTATTTCTTCCCAAAATATTCGGTCGCTGTGGCCTCTAATGTCCTTCATTAGACCCCTGTGTTGTAGAAATCGTGGAAAGTATAGACGGGCGGGAAACCTGTAGCACAGCAATTCATGGAAACAGCATCATCTGGCTAATAAGAATCCCGAGCATCCCACGGCCCTCTGTGTACAGGGATGCTTGGCAATTAAGAACCCTGCCTTCTAACACTCTAGGTGTCCATGAACGTGGGCAAATCTCCAGATAAAGAGTCTGCCCTCGGTCACGAGCCCCAGAAACCAAGGTCTCCTAAGCATCGCTCCTCCTAAGAGCCAGCAGAGTCCCTGTGATACGCCGCCGGCAACTGATGCTCGCCATGGTTCCAGCACCACGATCCATAGTGTCCGTTACGTACAACATGAGCCATCTATGCCACCTGGCCCTTCTTCCTCAATGGCCAAGTGGGGATGTCTGATCCCTCCTCATCTCGTAATGTGGGGGAGGGGCTTCAGAAACCTGGAAGAAAAGCCTCTCCCCCAAGCCAGGAGTGCAACAAGATGTAGCTCCTGGGTCCCCTGGTCCTTCAATAAAGTTACTGCCGTGTCTGGCTGTGTGTCCTTGGGCAAGTGGCCATGCCTTTCTGAGCTTCATGTTCCTTAGTATGGCGGAGGAGAAGCTATTGTATCGGCTCTCCCAGTTACTAATACATTGACAGGTACTGAGTATCTACTCCCTGCTCTAAGGAGCAGCCAGAGGCGGGCACCTGAGAGCGGACCATCTGCCTGGCAGGAGATGCATTCCCACCGTAAACATGGCTGACTGGTGGCAGACGGTGCTCTGGGCTGGGAGATGGCAGGCAGGAAGCAGTCAATCCTGCACTCAGATGAGCTCACCCCCAACCCAGGTCTTCACCACACCTTGTCAGAACCGAGTGGCAGATAACTGGGTAAACCATTTGCTATGGCCTGGCTATCACAGTACTCCGTAACTATTCTCGGAATCCATGGGGGTGGGGGGACGGGATTCAAGCCCCTCCACAGATGAACCAGGTCACCTGAGGACCAGGTTTCCGGGCAAACATCAGTGCGTGCCTTCCCAGCCCACCTCAGCCCATCTCAGTCTAAAGCTCGCAGGCAGCCCAAGGCTCTGTAGCCACCCCTGCAGGAGACCAAGCTCAATGTTCTCCATCAACCTGAGCTGCCCAGGGGCCCTGGAATAGCCCTCCTCCTGTCTCTGGAAGCCAAGCTTCATGCCTTCTGTTCAGTGCCATTTTCCTTGCTCCGGGAAAAGGTGGCAATCCCTCCTCCACCCTGCCTACTCACCTGGGCCTTGCAGTCTGACTGCTCCCCAACAATTCCTGGCCGTCCCTGCCCCAAAGAGCAGGCCTACTGGAGGTTTTACCCCGTCTGCTGTCACCCTGGTGATCGGAGACAGCATCTCTAGCCCAGCTTCGGTGGATTTAATGAGCTAGGTAACGTCACAGTTCCCGCAGAGGCCACTGAAACCTGCCTTCCACCTCAGGGATGCCCTTCCTCAGGCTCCTCCTGGCCTTGCCCTGCACCAGCTCTCCCTCATCCCTGGGGTGCGGCCCGGCTCCCAGAAGGGCCAGGAACTGCTGCCTCCACAGGGACTTCTAACAAACCCCTCAGTAGAAGGCAGGATGTAATCCTCTCTGGACCCATGTCCGTATTACGAGTCATAAAGGCCTTTATGTGCCTATAAAGAAAAATTCCTGCAAAGCCTTTCCATTCCAACAAGCTATGTGCAGCAAAATGTTGCTGCATGTGTCCAACCCTTATGTCTGCCAGGGGCTACCCACAGGCATGCCACCAGCCACACCTGCACCCACCTGGCTAGGAAGGCGTGCCTGGGGGAGGGGTCTTAATCCCAGCCCTGGAACCTACCAACTAGGTAATCTGGGCCTGCCACCTTCCTGGAGCACACAATGTAACAACCACACCTCAGTCATCAAACTTCTGTTAAAAAACAAACTCACTTCTCATTTCATCCGTTCATTCAGTGATTGAACACACACCTGTCGGGTCACTGACTGAGGCACAGGACGATGGGACTTTGGTTGACAAGCTCTCTCAGTGAGTCCATCCTCATGAGAGAAAATAAGAGACAGGCAACAAGAGAGAGAGAGAGTTGGCATTTTGGATGAGGAAAACTAATCCATCGGAGCAGCAGGAGCCATGGTGGGCTGGGAGGCAGGGCAGACGAGGCCATATGAGTAGGCAGTCCTTAGTGGAGAGAAACCCCGGGGAGTCTCCATGTGTGTGGCGGGGATCATCTGGCCTCACAGCACAGTGGGACTCACTCAAGTATGAGGTGCCCGTTAGACCCAAAAGCTCAGCTGCCCATGGGAGCCAACGAAATTCAGGGCCTCACCGCTACTGGCTTGGGATAGCTCCTAGAGACAGGCCACATTCCACCATTCCTATGGCGGGGTCCTCCTGCCTCCTCCTCAGAGTGAGTCTCCCGGCACCCCCTCCCCATCAGCAGCAGCCTGGAAGACGAGACTCTGCTCAATGGCCAGCACACAGTAGGTACAGCAGACGAGCTGAGGCAAAGTGGCAATCATCCAGTTCAGCCTCCAAAACAGAGCTACCTTGTGTAGGGCAGAAGAAAGGAACCTAATTTGGGCAAATTAGCAATGGTGACCCTATAGTAGGGCAAGAACAACGCTACTTATGACTCAACCAAAGCTCCATCTTCTTCAAGCTCACCTCACATAAGGCTATTTCATTTCCCCCTCCCCTCTCTCCCTCTATCCCTCCCTCTCTCTCTTCCTCTCCCTCTCCCTCTCTCTCTCTCCCCGTCTGTCCCCCTCTCTCCCTCTGTCCCTCTCTCTGTCCCCCCTCTCTCCGTCTGTCCCCCTCTCTCTCTCCCTCTGTCCCTCTCTCTCTCTGTCCCTCTCTCTCTCTCCCTCTGTCCCTCTCTCTCTCCTTCTCTCCCTCTGTCCCCCCTCTCTCCCTCTGTCCCCCTCTGTCTGTCCCCCTCTCTCCCTCCCTCTGTCCCTCTCTCTCTCCCTCTGTCCCCCTCTCTTTCCCTTCCTCTCCTCTCTCCCCTCCCTCATCCAGCACCTGACATGACAGAGGTTCCCGGGTCACTGACGATGTACCCCTGTGTGCAGCCTGTCCCAAAGGGAAGCCTTGACACATCTGCATCTCTGCTCTTCAGGCCAGGTGCTCCCTCCGGGCCGGGGGGTGCTCACTGCTAGACTGAGCAACACCACTTTTGCCATCAGGGGCTGGGAGAGATGGGGACTGCTGCCCCAGGTCTCCAGTGTCCACAGCACACATCCTAGATCAGCATTGTAAGGTCCCCACCCCCTGCAAGGAGTCATGGATGGTGAGGGTTTGCAGCCAGCAAGCTCACCAAGGCAGGAGAGAGAGTCAAGAGGTAGGAGGCCAGAGTAGACGGGGAACATGGAGGAGCAGAGACATCAAAAGCTTACAGCCAAGCCCCAGGGATGCTGAAAGAGGCTGCATTTGGGTACTGAAGATTAGAACGCAGCCATTCAACAACTAACCAGACAGCAAAGCCTTTGCCGAAACCACGGGTAGCGATGTGTCCCAGGGTGGAGAAGAGCGGCCTGCTCCTGGAGCCTGGGGCA
Organism: Mesocricetus auratus; assembly: GCF_017639785.1. NCBI lineage: Eukaryota > Metazoa > Chordata > Mammalia > Rodentia > Cricetidae > Mesocricetus > Mesocricetus auratus. The sequence goes on along the minus strand of NW_024429196.1, from coordinate 75,822,141 downwards.
CATGGGAGCAGAGCAGAGGGTGCCACCGTGTACCAACGCCCATACTCTTTAAATTCCTCCTCTTCCTGCTGCCCAGGGACCACTCAAAATCAGGGGTAGAACTAAAGAGGCCCAGCTGTCTTCCAGGGAGCCCCTGGAGAGACTGGAGCAGAGTGGAGACCCCAAAGGATGCAGAGCTGGGGAGTGGCTTGGCCCTGCCCAGGTTGCCCAACCTGCTGCAGAAGATACGCAACAGTTGTTTTCACACCCAGCATAGGCTGGGCACCCTTCCTCGCCAATCTCAGAGCTCCAGGCATTTTGACAATGATGCTTGGCCTCTACTTTCTCAATGAGGTAGAGCCTGCTGGGACAGGGAAGGGAAGGGGTACCATAGGGGTGGGGACCCTTGGACTCATCCTTGCCATCCAGAAAACACCTGGAGCCCTACATTTTAAGCCTTGGCAGTTCCTTCATGTCACAATCGCTTCAGACTCCAGTCTTCATGGACTGAAATAACCCTCTCAATGTGATCTAGAAAACCTGATGTTTCAGAAAGAAGGGAATAGACAGGCCACCTCTGCTAGAACACCCCAGGAAATGGGAGGTACCCCAAGGGACAGTCTAAGTTCTGCTTCTAATGTTAACATAGTTGGAGGGCTTCATTTTCTAGCTCAGAGTCCTTCAGCTTTCCCACCACACACACACACACACACACACCACCCCATGCCCACCACACCACACACAGCGCTCGTGCACACACAGCCACACACACACGGCCACACACACACACGGCCACACACACACACAGCCACACACACACACTCACCCCCCCCCCACTCACTCACTCCATGCTCACTGATTGGACAGAGGTTACGTCCCTGGCGGTATGTAAGGCATCAGAAGAAGATGGGGCCTCTGCTATAGCAGGACAGTGGAGCAGGGCCATGTGCAGACTCACTGGGGTCAAGGAGCTAAGAACTCCTGCAGACCCTGAGCAGACAGCCTCAGGAGCAGGGGATGTAGCCACTGACCTTCTAGCGTCAAAGGCACTTCACTGAGGGACCACACTGGAAGAAGGCCACCACACAACAGAGAGGAGGAAGCACAATTAGCGTCAGAGTGGAAGGACCTAAAAACGCAGAGCCAGGCCAGGTCAGGTGGAGAGTCACTCCCCAGACCTGACGGCCACCACGTCCAGCATTACCAGTCACAGGCTCTGGCTCCTCGCCTTTCTCCAGGACTCCTGGATTTTCTCGACTTCCTCGTCATCCAGGATTCTCCTGGGCTGTGGAGTTTGCCAGCTGCCCTGGAGACATCCAGCATGCGTTCACACAGCTGCACACCCCCCCCCACGCAACCTCCATTTCTCTCATCTCCTGGAACACTCTGGACTCTGCTTGGCAGCCTTGGAAGCTAGTCCAGAAGTTCATGTCCCCCTCTCTCCACTCTCTAGGTCCTGGTATCACGTGAATTGCAATGGAGTCACGGGGGTTATGTCCCAGGTCAACACCCTGGAACTTCTCCTCTTTGAGAAATCATGACAGGGTCCCTGCTCTAAATACGTACAGATCTGGCTGATAAAGGGGAAAAAACGGGGCATCATGGTGCCAACCCTTGGGGAAGATTTTAGTCTTCTTCCAAATACTGAAGTGGCGCCATTGCCACCCTCCCCACCAGAGCTCACTCAAATATTTATCAGGCTCCCAGTCCATTGTTGGCACTGACAGATGAGCATCTTTGAAAATTTTCTACCCTTAAGGTAACTGCCATAAAAATCTTCCAAGCCATGTGTTCACTGGATATTTATGAGACGTCTATCACCAGCCAGCCTGCTGTGCACACTGGCTTTACAGACGGGTCTACAAATTACAGACGGGCCTACAACAGTCTAGGCTGTCACAGAGCTCCCTCTTTAGAGGCAAGAGGGCCCCACCTCCAACAAATGCTATGCAAGTAAAATCTTGTGATTCAACAGAGGGATGGTGAGGTAAGGCTCTTAAGACTGAGGAGTCAAAGATCCCCTGTAGGTACTCATGTCAGACAAGGGGCACCATCAATGTTCCCCTTCTAGCATGATTGGGATACAGAGGCTCAGTGCTACAGAAACAATCCAACTCTAAATCTCACTGGGCTGTCTGCCCTCCCTGTCCTAACTCTGGGGCCCAGACCCAAACAAGTCACTTGGCCACCCTCAAGAGCAAGAGCCAGGGAAGTAGATCCCTACCCTGTGAACGAAGGAAACCAGACACATCTGGGAGGCAGGACCTAGGAGCAGTGTAGCAGAGGCTTGTTGGCTGACCGCCTCTTGAGGTGAGCAGTAGTGTGCGGCGAGACATCCCCATCGGCAGGCTGTGCTGAGCTCAGTACTGGCTCCGCTCCTCCATGCAAGCACAGGCCTAAGTGCCTGCTCTTCTCTTCCCCCCCCCCAAACACATCCTTGGCTAGGTCATCTGCTCTGGCGCACACCCAAGTCGTCAATATCCCACTCATGGGCCCCCTCTTGTCACTCAGGTTCCCCGGCTCCTCTTCCTTGCCTAGATGGGACCTCCAAAGACCTTGAAATTCTCTGCTGCAGAAGTCAAGATCAGGAGGTATCCGTTTCTTCACCCTTCCTCAAGACTAGGTCAGCTCCCTCTAGTTAGTCTCTGTCTCCACATGGGCCACCGAGGAGAGGACCACAGGCTCTGATGCAACCATGGCTCCTCTGGATTAGGCCAAGAAACTTCCCAAACCATAAAGATGTCCAAACATTGGCCCAGCTTCTCGCAAACAGACATAAACTGCCTCAATCACATCCGGGCCCACCACACCCCCCTCCCCTGGGCTTCAGGCACCATCTGGCATCTCCACCCTCAAGGCAGCCCATAGTTACACAGTGGTGGGAAGCAGGACCAGGACAGAGGACCACCACTATGCCCGGCCCATCCCCTGTGGCTGAGACAAGGCCTTTGATGATGCCTACCCTCACCCTTTGCTGAACAGCGACAGCCTGCTTGTTAGCCGATGCCAAGTTGCCCCGAATCCAGTTATTTTTAGCCTGTTTGTGTATCCCGTTTCAAGCTAACTCTGTGTCACCACTTGCTATCATAACAGAGAGCACCTGGACGCCTCTCCGAAGAGCAACAAATACGCTTTGGAGAGTACCGGGGATTGCCAGGAGCGCCAACTCCATTTCCAGCCCGACACCCAGCTGCAACAAAACAGATTCCTTTCTTCCCTTCTCGAGAAAAGTCTAATCCAGATAAGCCAACCGACAATGGCTGCCTGACCGCCCAAGACTTCCCTTCCCCTGGTGATGGAGCTCACACCTGGTGACATCAGCCTGGCACGGCTCTATCTGTAGAGCTGGCCAAACACCAGCTCCCAAGACGTCCACACCCAGAGCCCCAACTTCAGCCAAGAGTGGCTGCCCTTCCCTCTACATGCCAGCCTTGAACCAGCGCACCCAGCCGCAGCCAGAACAGCAGGCTCACAGGACAGACTTGAAGGGTAGGCACTTGGTGGCATGGTCATATATTTGGGCCACAAAACAATGGCAGGGCTGGCCTTCTGCCAATATGGCTGGATTGTCCCCAGGGGTCTTGGAGGAGTGGATGCTGTGGCTGTTAATCTAGAACATTCTTTTCTCTGGTCTGACTCCTGCTAAGCTCAGAGCCAAGTACTTCTGCCACCAGAAGGCTGAGTAATGATAGAGAACCCTATGATCCTCATGGGACCCCGGTATCATGTGAAGAGGCTGAACTACGTGCCGCCATCTTGGGAGCACTACCCAGACACCCTGACTCTAGAACCCTCCATGTCTTACTCCAGCTAGCTGGCTCCAATCTGTTTGGAAAGAGAGAAAGACAGCCAGCCCATCAAGGACGCCTTTCTACACAGCTGCATCCGGATTCAGAGACAAAGGTTATGTTCTGAGACAGCCTCTCCCTGGGCACCTATGTGCTGGCCCTGGACAATGTATCACCCAGGGACATGCCACTGGGAAGGAGGGACAGTATGGTGGACAGATATGTACCTGGCAAGACACATATCTCAGACAAGAGCCCGAGAAACCATCAGATAGAGTGAGCCCACCCCTGCTGCTTCCTGGCACAGGCCCTCATCCCTTGGATGCTCTCACGGCTTTTGAAATGATCTCCTCATGCTCAGTTACTCCTGAGACATGTCACCTTCCTGGTGGAAACCATAAACGGCTCTCACCCCCCCCCATCATTCATCTGAGTGTCTGCCATGCGCGTGGTTCCTCCGAACTGTGACTACAAGGGCAGGCCAAGGCGAGACCCACCCCACGGTGGGCAAGGAGAAAGGCTGGTGCTCAGTGTGCCAAAGTACAGCTTTGTCATCAGACCCACGGCTTCCATCCCAGTGCTGCCATCACACCCACGGCTTCAACTGCTGCCACTAACTGCTGTGTTGACTACCGTTGCTACAATAACACTACCAGTTCCCGGGACCAAGGGCACTGGCCTTGAGTGACCCCTGTGTGAGACTAGCTCCTCGGCAGTACCCCTGGACTGCTACCCTCAAGGTATGTGAATAGGGGAGGCAAGAAAGAAGGGAGATTCCCCCCAGCCAGACCAGGGTAGTAAATGCAACAAAGACCACGTCGTCCATAAGGTACAGTCCACCAGGGCAGATGTGGGTGGCGACTGAATTTGGAGACCAGAGCAGGAAGCAAAGGCCCATGACTGAGGAATAATTGGCACTGTTCTTTGGTCTTTATCCATGGAAGTTTCCAGGTAAAAGAACAAAATCCAGAATTGTCACCAAGAGGCAAAATTAACCGAGGTTGTCATAATGGTCAAGACAGAAGTGCTGGAAAAGAGCAGAGAGGGGGGTCATATAGGAGCCTGTGGTGGCAGGCCAAAGTTGCCTTTGGTTTGGGCGCACGCGTGCATGCATGCATACACACTCGTACACACACACACACACACACATACACGACACCGCACTCACACACCATGTACACATGCACAAACTCACCACACACACACTTACCTTCCCTTGGTGTGAGAGCTCTTCTACTCATCGTTGTGGAGAAGTGACGTCACGCCATCTCCTCCCCAGCCCTCTGAGCAGTCATCAACGCCTCACAAGCCCTTGGCCTTCCTTGTCCTTCTCGCCCACCTAGAAGGCGCAACCAAGATGGTCTGGTCCGAGCCCGTCTTCAAGCGAGGCCATGCCAGCCAATCACGCGGCACTTCATCTGAGCACTCCTGGGGAGCACGGTTATGCCACACAGAGAAGGGCAAACGTGGCCACGTGTGACCAAATCAATCAATGCGAAAACCAAACCACTGTGAGACGGGGGACAGCGAAGCCACCACCGTGGGACAGCGGAGAGCGGACGGCACTCTTCCCCGTCAGAGGAGGGAAGATCAGTCAGTCTGATACCACGTGTGTAGGTGAGAGTGTGGGGAAATAAGTGCTTAGCATGACTGAGAGAAGAAAGCAGTCCAACCCCCTGACAGAGCAATACAACAGCGTCTATCAAGCCGTGAAACGCGCACACACTTTGATCAGCATGTGTCAGCTTCTAGGAACTTCTCCCGGGCACAGGCAAGACACCTGTGCCCCAGAATTTCTCACTACGACAAAAGACAGGGAGCAACTGCCATGCCCACCACCACCAGAGCACTGGTCAAAGAAGAAAACTACATCCTGTCTACACAACGGAGGGCTGGTCAGTTCCTACAACGGAACGCCGTGGGTGTGTACAGGCAGATATAGGAGGGGTAGCAAGATGCGCCCAGTGTTCCAAAGCAGCGTGAAGAAGTGTGGAGCCCTCTTCACTTGAATGCAAATCCCTAGCGGGGCGCAAAGCGAGCACTAGGGACAAACAGGTGGGGGGCCCAGTTGTCGGGGTGCACCCCTCCGTATGACACGTTCACCTTGCATCTGTGCTACCTAAGACAGTCAACAAGCGAACCTGCTTAGGAGACACATCCATCCGTGTTGTGTTCTTCCCACCCTGCCCTCAGCAGCCATGCAGCGTTCTTTTCCCTGAATCCCAGGGCCTGGTGACTGCAGGGAAGGGGCCAGTACTTCCAGCTCAAGGCTTCCCCAAGCCAACAGAGACCAGCGCTTGCTTCCTTCTCAGGGTCTATGCGAGCAGGGGGAGAGACAGCAGACCAGGCCACCAGCCCCCAGGACAGTGCTTTGCTGTGGGCAGTGTGTGTCCATAAGGGCCTGCAGGTCTGGAAGAGGCCTCAGCACAGCATGGGGCCTGAGACAAGCTGCCAGTGGTCCTGGGAATCCTCTTTGTTGACCAATTTCTGTACATAATTTACAACCAGGATGAGTCAACAGCCAGGACAGACAGGACTCCCTAGGACAGTCCCCAAAGCTATTCAGAAGTCCGAGAAGAAGCAAAGAGAGGGCCCCGTGTGGGTTCCCTTGGCCAGGCCACTCCTCTCTGGAGGAGCTTGTGTGTCAATCCCCAGGCCCAGTGGAGCCAACTTCGTTGGATGGAGAAGGAGCCCTGCTCTTTGGTACCAGGGCCAGGTAGCCCCTTATTCCACCCTCTGCTCCTCCGGCTGAGCTGGGTCAACCTATCCTACCTGATGCTTTCTACCCACCCTCCAGAGGCAGCCATGATGACACAATGCTACAATTCATCAAGCCCTGCATCCCCACACAAGTCACCATGACCTGGCTGTGGGCCCAGGGGCTGACCCTTCCCTCCCCTGCTGAGCACCTGCCTCAACAGGCAGGCTTTTCCAGTGGCTCCCATCACACCCCTCATGCACAACACCTCAGTCACCAGGCCAGGGCTGGCACTTCTGGAACCTCAGCCTATGTGTCTGTCAAATGGGCCCATGAAAGTCGTGAACCCAGCACACTGGGCACATTACGAGGACTCGGCAGCTGGCATACAGCACACCAGAGCGATCACCCCAGGGCCCCACACCACCTCCAGGGCCCTTCCTCACAGCACTGAGTCGTCGGGGAGGAGGACATGGGGAGGCGGGCTTCTGCTGGCCCTTGTGCTCTGCTCTGCAAAGCCCGGTAGCATCACCCCTGCCTGCTCCTTTGTTTGCTCTCCCCTCTCCTCCCTCCCCAGTGCCGCCTGCCTTCCCCTCGCCCGCCCCGCTCCTGCAGCGGCAGCATCTCCTTGTCGGCAAACGGCACATTAATTGCTTCTTGGCCATATTTCAAATGATATCACAGAAGCGGGCTGCTCAATTTGAGCGAATGGGAAGGAGGAAGGAGGGGCAACCTGGCAACCCCCGCCAGAGCCGGGGATGATGGGTAGCTCCGGTTACTAATTAATTGACTGCTCAGATGGAACAAATCTGAAAACCCCAACAGGTTGGGCAAGTGAGCCCTGGGCTCCCTGCCAGCCCTTTTTCAGCAGAGAGCAGAGCTATGGTCCCGACCACCTTCAGATGGGAGCACAGGCATCCCGGTGCCGGTGCCAGTCAGTCACCCAGGGAGTGTCGCCTCAGACACCGAGGACCAGTCTGCCACAAGATCTCTCAGTCCACGCACAGCCGCCATCATCAAAGCCAGCCTATGGGCAGTTGGCAGAATATGCTGCTATACTAACCTCTGAGAGTGCCGAGAGAGAGAGAGAGAGAGAGAGAGAGAGAGAGAGAGAGAGAGAGAGAGAGAGAGAGAGAGAGAGAGAGAGAGAAGAGAGAGAGAGAGAGTCCCATGTAAGTAAACAAAGGCTCTGAGGATACTGTATTTAATAAATCCATGCTAGCCTGGCCTAATGACACCTTCTACTACAGGGATTGCTTTGCACCAAGTAACCAATTAAAGCAATGTGTCGATCATGATAAGAGCCACCAAAGAGGAGGCCACCAGGAAAGAGTGATAATAGTGAGGTATGTCTCCAACTAACAGTCCATGAACCCAGGCTCACCACCATGTGAGTGGCCAGCCCAGCCTCATACCTTCTAACGCCCCCCACTCCCAAGCACAGAGGACCCAGGCAGGCAGGGTGTGGCCCAGGAAGAGTGAGGGTAGAAATGAAAGGGGAAAGCGGGGACATCTGAAAAATCTGGGACCCTGCCCAGATGCAATGAGACCACAGGTATATGGGACAGTGGTCCAGAAATGCCCAGACCATGTGGACCCACAATCCACTTTTTCTTCAAAGCCCAGTCCTCACACCATTCTGTAAACACCCAGGCTTCCATGCCCAGCAGAGGCTGTAGACCTCTCCGAGGGATAGCCATCACTTACCGGGCACACACCCCCAAAACAGTCTGCTTCCAAAAGAACTGCTTTGGAAGAGCATTGGGACACAAGCCTGTGCTTGAGTCTCAGTCCCATAACTCTGTTCTCTCTGTAGGAAGCCATTTAGTTTAGCTTTTTTGTTTTCTCAAAATAATTGGCCATTTTCTCTAACACAGGATATATTCCCAACTACAGGGTAATGACCATGTGACATATGCAAAAATATTAAGACCACATACATGACCCAAACTGTCCGCTGGTGACCTTTGTTCCCCTAATTTCCTTTACCAGTTAGTTTTTGGGTGGGGGTGGGAAGCCATCCTTGGACACAATTTCTGTTCCTCCCCTCCACCTGTACCACCTTTGATTGACAGCCCAGATAGTGTGTGAGGTAACCTTCCACTATCTCCTTCATGACCCAGGCTTACACCCAGCATGGAGGGTCCTTCCTCAGAGGTGTCTGACATTTTACAAAGCAGTGAGGTTTTTGGGCGTGTTATCATCTGTACTGGTATTAATAATGGATCCAGAATCCTGATAACAGACATGAAGCTAGCCATTTGCTTAGAAGGGAAGCCAAGAAGAGCATATCAACTAAGGTGTCCATCAGCAGATAAGAAAATGGGGTGTATACATGCAAGGTATCCTTCCACTAGAAGAGAATGAAATCCTGTCGCCCATGCCTCTTGTGACTGGAACAAGAAGGCTTTGTGTTAACAGAAGGAAGACACAAAAAGACAAATAGTACATATGTTCATTCTTTTGGGAAGCTAAAAAAGGTTGCTCTCAGCCAGGTAAAAACAGTGGTCACTAGAGACTGGGGAGGGCAGAGGGGAGGAGAGATGGGCAGAGGGGAGGAGAGATGGGCAGAGGGGAGGAGAGATGGGCAGGGAGAGGAGAGATGGGCAGGGGGAGGAGAGATGGGCAGGGGGAGGAGAGATGGGCAGGGGGAGGAGAGATGGGCAGGGGGAGGAGAGATGGGCAGGGGGAGGAGAGATGGGCAGGGGGAGGAGAGATGGGCAGGGGGAGGAGAGATGGGCAGGGGGAGGAGAGATGGGCAGGGGGAGGAGAGATGGGCAGGGGGAGGAGAGATGGGCAGGGGGAGGAGAGATGGGCAGAGGGGAGGAGAGATGGGCAGGGGGAGGAGAGATGGGCAGGGGGAGGAGAGATGGGCAGGGGGAGGAGAGATGGGCAGGGGGAAGAGAGATGGGCAGGGGGAAGAGAGATGGGCAGGGGGAGGAGAGATGGGCAGGGGGAGGAGAGATGGGCAGGGGGAGGAGAGATGGGCAGGGGGAAGAGAGATGGGCAGGGGGAGGAGAGATGGGCAGGGGGAGGAGAGATGGGCAGGGGGAGGAGAGATGGGCAGGGGGAGGAGAGATGGGCAGGGGGAGGAGAGATGGGCAGGGGGAGGAGAGATGGGCAGGGGGAGGAGAGATGGGCAGGGGGAGGAGAGATGGGCAGGGGGAGGAGAGATGGGCAGGGGGAGGAGAGATGGGCAGGGGGAGGAGAGATGGGCAGGGGGAGGAGAGATGGGCAGGGGGAGGAGAGATGGGCAGGGGGGAAGAGAGATGGGCAGGGGGAGGAGAGATGGGCAGGGGGGAGGAGAGATGGGCAGGGGGAGGAGAGATGGGCAGGGGGAGGAGAGATGGGCAGGGGGAGGAGAGATGGGCAGGGGGGAGGAGAGATGGGCAGGGGGAGGAGAGATGGGCAGGGGGAGGAGAGATGGGCAGGGGGAGGAGAGATGGGCAGGGGGAGGAGAGATGGGCAGGGGGAGGAGAGATGGGCAGAGGGGAGATTACGGCACTGAGTGCCAGCTGGACAGGAGGAGCAAGTGTCCCGTCCAAGCATGGGGTGACCGCAGTTCACACGTATGTGTGGTGTGCTTCAAAATAAGATGGCTGGGGCTGTCCAAGCCACAAAAGATGAGTGAAGGAAATGGAAATGCTACTTACCCAGACTGCATCGTTACATGTTGTAAACACATTTAATTATCACACTATAGCCTCATAAATATATGCAAATGTCACGTGTCCATTAAAAATAAATATGCATCAGTAAGAAGCTGGGGTGTGGCCAGTAAGACTGTGTCTGGACCTGCATTTGCATAAGGCATACCCTGGCATGGGCAGGAGTCTGGGGGCTATCTGCAGGATAGCAACAGTAGCAACTACCTCCACTAACTTTACCAAGCCTGGTGGCCAAGGGCTTTACAAAAGTTTCATTTGATTCTTTGACCAACTGAGACGGTATTAGCTCATTTTACAGACGAGTAAACCGAGGTCTACAGAAAGGCTAAGATCTTACCCAATATCCTATGGTTAGTTGGCCGAGAGTAGAACCAAGACTGAGACACAGACCCCTCAGATGCCACCTCCGCGGCCACTGTTAAGTGCAACCCCTACCCTCCTCCCCACTGCCCCACACTCCACTCTCCTGCCACTCAGGACACCCGCCCCACCCACCCGACCACCCAGGCCGCCAGCCTGCAGCTGGAGGGCTTCAAACTCCCCGCAAATGGATTTCTGAGCTCAGTCTTTTTTTTCTTCCTGGTGGGAGGCTGAAAAGACTACCTACTCTTGGTAACTGCTGTCTTAGGCTTCTGAAAACATCAGGGAGGCCCTAGGTGCCCACTAGGGTCAGAGCCCCCTCATGCAGGGCCTCTCCTCAACTGAAGGAAGCTTAAGGTAGCAAAAACTTCCCCTCCCTCCTAGACACACCTGCCGGGTTCTGTTCCTCGGAGGGCAGCCCAGCCCAGCCTCAGGCCACTCTGCACAATGAGCCCCCACCTACAAAGAATGCATGTAAATCCCGGGGCTCCACACAGGGAAAGCCAGATCTCAGGGCCTGGCAGCAAATCCCAGGATAAAAGCAGAGGCCATCCTGCTGACAATCCATTCGTGCTTCTCCCTCAAATCCATCCACAACAGAACTGTTAAGCTCATGTTTCCTCTTCTGCTGCAAACAATTGTAAAAATGATTGGTATCTGCCCTCGGTGGAGAGCCCGGCTGCTTCATCCCCAGGCTCGAGCCCCCTGGAAAGGGCTGTGTGTGTGAGAAGCAGGCGTTCCCAAGATGTGCAAACAATGACTGTGAGTGGAGACCCTAGTCACTGGGAGCGGAGAAGCGCCAAGACTGTTCAGCACAACCAAGAGCTTGCTGGAAGCCGGAAGCCCACCACAGACTCCAGGTGGGGCACCTGAAGCAAGGTGGCGTACGGTGTGTCTAGAAGCCGAACTGTTTGAAGGTGTCACTCTGCTGCTTGGGCTCCTGTGGTGCCTCCTCTAGCCTCCTGCCCGGATCTCCAGTCTTTGTAGCTCTAACCCTTGTCTAAAACAGAGGGGGGCATTGAGGAGCAGGGTTGGGGGTAAGGAAGAGAGCTCTGGCTGAGGTCAGCACATCTGTCTCCCATCCCAGAGCTGCCACTTGTGGGCGATGTCTTCAGGGGAGAGCCTTTGTGTCCTTGGTCTTCAGCGTTCTCATCCAGATATTCGGGACAAACACCCTCAGCGCACCCAGCCATGAGTGGCACATGCAGATTCCAGGATACTTATACCAAGTAGCACTACAGAGCCAATAGCCAGCCCCCAGTCAGGCCACGCACTGGCATCTGTGTGTCACTGGGCACAGCTAGGCACGCACCGTGTGCAGAGTCACACAACAGGCCACAGCAACTCATACAATGGGAGAGGAAAATCTCTCTTCAACCTGAAGCAACCCAGAGTGGATGTTCTGACACAGTTTTTCACCTTGAGTTGCTATGAGGAACATACTACCTGGTCCTCCCCACATTCATTTTCCTTCCTCCAATACCAGCTCCAATTTTGCTGGAGATCCATCGCTCCTACACTGTCTATCTGTGTGTATGAAGCCCAAGCCTCATATTTAAGCCAACCAGTACTTGGCAATTCCACTAGCCAAAATAGCTCAGAGGAAGACATGTGGCCAAAGCCAACCTAACCAGAGTAAGGCAAGGACCTCTACCAGGGATGCTGGAGTGAAGATTCTCAACCTATACCACTGGACCCAGTGAAATAGAGATGGGGCTGTTGAAGCCCTCCCCCTTCCTCCCTCCCCACCCTCCCACGGACCCCTCCCCACTCGCCTTCAGATTCATGGCCTCTTTTTTTCATCAGTTATTGCATGTATGTACTTATATGCATTTATATTATTAAACATAACATGTCGAGTCCATATATTACCTGCATGTGTGTTTTCAGGGTTGACCATTGGACACTGGACAACCAGTCGCTGTGCTCTTCCCTGGAGAGGGCCCCCTTTCTCACTCCCAGGCTTTACTTAGTTGCCTGTAGTTCTTTGTGTAGGGTTGAGGTCTCATGGGATTTTCCCTACCGGTGCTCCTTGGTGCCCTCCTTGTTCAGCTCATGTTAGGGCAGCCGTGCTGGTTCAGCTTCTGACGTTACAGGGAGGACACAATCCCACAGCAAATCCCTAAGCCTCTGCCTCTTACAGTCTTCCACAACGTTGCCTAGCGCAGGAGTGTTTTGTAGATGTGTCTACTGGACTGGGCTCCACAACTCTGCATTTTGATTGGTTGTGGTTTTCGGTCTTTTGCAAAGAGACGTTTCCTTGATGAGGTGCGAAGACTACACTTATCTGCAGGTATAAGGACAAGTGTTTACAGATTGTTGCTAGGGATTATGCTGGTTTAGTAAATTAGTGGTTGTAGATCCCACCCCCAATAACTATGAATTCACTAGCACTGAGCAGTTAGCTAGGTTTCCAGTGTCGGGCATGGGATCCGTCTTGTTGAGCGGGTCTTAAATCCAATTCAAGAGCTGTTGGTTCCTGTTGAAGTGAGTGCCCCAACTGGGTGTTTATCATGCTGTGCTGGTTGTTGATGCCGTTCTTACCCACAAGAGTTGGGTTGATGGCTAAAGCTATATTTTAACCGTGTGGAGACTGAGAATAAAAGCTTCTTAAAGCACCCAAGCAATTGAATTGTGTGTCAATAGACCATTGCGATAATGAACATTAAGAGGACATCACACTGATTCCCTATGTTCCTAATCTCCTTGAGGAAGCCCTCTGATGACTGACAACACAGCATAGACCTACAAGCAGAGCCAACCAATTCTTGGGACTAGAAATGGGTTGGTCCAATCACATACGGATGAAACGAACACTGAGTTACACATTTCTGCCATCAGTGAGACGGAGGTGCAGTCCTCACCCTCCAGACTGCCCGATGAGGCAACACCTCTGTTCTGCTCACAACTCTAAAGCATGGAGGCTATGGACGCAGTGTACCTGGAGAGGACGGGAATGAAAGACATCTTCCAAGAGCTATCTAACGGCATTTGCTACCCTCTTACACCTAAAGCACCACACCCCTCACACATCCTAGTGGGCCCCACGGCAGCTCTGCGGCACACACTGATCAGGGAGTACCACACCCATTCAACAGAGAAAGGCAGACTTGCATGGCAGGATGGGGTTAAGCAAGGAGGAAGAGCCACCCCATCTTAGAAGTGTCACCCTGTCCCATCTAGATTCCAGGAGTGTCCAGACGCCAACAGTGGCATCAAGAGGTTTAAGATCAGCCAGCTGCCCTAGATGCCTATGGTCTCTTAGAGACGTAAGACAGAGAAGGCTGATGTTGGCCAGGTACAGGGTCCCTACTGTGACTACACAGACCCAGACCAAACTCCCAGGTGGGGTTCACCACTTCTGAGGTTCCCACTGGCAGAAAAACCCATAAATGCTTCACACATGGCTCCACCAGATCCCTGATGGAAGGGGACAAGAGAAGCACCTGGCTCACCATCTTCATCCCAGGGCAAGGAGGTCCAGCAGACGGATGCACGCAATCCTCTCTTGCATATATGAACAATGGTGTGTTGAAGAACCAGAGAAAATAAGAGCAGTTTTAAAAGATGAAGAGTTTAGACTCGGGCAGCCCCCACACTCAGAGAGTGTTTACTACGCTGGTAATGAGCGCTTCCGAAGAACGCCAGCGAAGGCAGATGAGGATAACTTGGGCTTCTAAAATTCAGTTCCGCATCAGTAAGATAGAGATGATTCCTGCCCTCAGGGCTTGGACAGAGTACCAAGAGGTGCAAACAGACACAGCAGCAGCTGCCATGGTTACATAAATGGCAATACCTTTGACTGGTCCTACAGTTTCCATGCACACTCGCTGTCAATTTCCGCACAGAGCTACAGAAGAAAACTGAAGACACATCAGGCAAGAGGAAGAAAGAAAAAAGCCCAGTGATGCTTTTCCCATGAAAGTAAAAAATAAGGGCACGATGCATAGTCTCACAAAAGCAGCTAGAGGCCCTCAACACCTCCAAAACATGCAAAATTGGGGCTTTGCTCCCTGCCCAACAGTCAACACATTGAGGGCCATTCCCACCAGAGGCACGGGCAGAGCCTAGAACTCAAGTTTTCTCTGTTTCTGAGGTGCCTCCCAGCACTGCAGCACACTCAAGACACCAGAGCCTTGGTTGCTCTCCACGCCTAGTCATAGGACACCGTGGTCCAGCTGCACTATCGAGGGCCCCTGGCTCTACACTCCACATCCCCTCAGGCATCAGGGTAAGTTCACAGCCTTGGTAGGGTTTCCCACACGTAGCTTTAGCGGTCTCTCCCCTCTCTCATTTCTGTCTCCTCAGTAGTAGGCCTAGATAATCATGGCACCCACCTGACAGAGGACTCTTCTGGGATCTCTCACAGCCAGATGACTCTGTGATGGAGAGAGCCCGAGTCAACCCGAGTCCCCTTGGGAATGAGGGGCTCAGCTATGGGAATCAAGAAGACCCAATAGGCATTAACCTCAGAGGGTGAGGCATGGGTGCTAAGACTCCACGTGCCCGTGTGTTCTGCCTTGAGTGTATTATCTACGTGGAGGCCAAGTCCAGGGAACACAAGAGGCAAAGGCCTCAGGGCCACCCCAACCCACTTCCTCACCCCCAACACAGTGCGTGTCACTGGCCCTGAAGAACAGAGGAGAACGCTGCAGTCATCCTTCAATACCCACCTTGCCCTCCCTCTTCGCACGCTGGTCCAGAACGAGCAGCTGGATCTGGTTAGCACTCGCTCTCCATGCCATGAACGTCAAGCACCAGATGACAGCACACGACCCCATCCCTCAAGAGTTCAGTTGGTGCGTGACAGTTCTGACATTACAGAAGCCACTTTCCAGCCCTCTGTGCTTGTCACCAGGCTGCATGGCTCTCTGGAGTTTGTTCTTAAAGTCATGTATGTAGAGAGTGTCTGTGTGTGTGTGTGTGTGTGTGTGTGCGCGTGCGTGTGTGTGCGTGTGCCTGTGTGTGCGTGCGGTGTGTGCATGTGTGTGTGTGCGTGTGCATATGTGTGTGCGGTGTGTGCGTGTGTGTGTTTCATACATGTACAACATGCATGAGGAAGCCAGAGGATGACTCAATGCAGTCAGTTCTCTCCTTCCAGCTTTATGTGGGTGCTGGGGATCAAAATTCAGGTCACCATGCTTGTTCCTTTACCCACTGAGCAATCTTGTCTCTTGGGTCTCATTTCTTTATTTTTTGGCTTTTCGAGACAGGGTTTCTCTGTATTGTTTTGGAGTCTGTCCTAGAACTTGCCCTGTAGACCAGGCTGGTCTCTAACTCAAGAGATCCACCTGCCTCTGCCTCCCGAGTGCTGGGATTAAAGGCGTGTGCCACCAACGCCCGGCAGGTCTCATTTTTAAACTTTGCAGTTCTACTGTACACATTACACATATGAATAAACAGGGAAATAAACTAAGGCCATCGCTCCCAAGAGCACCCTGAGAGCAGAGAATAGGGACCTAGGGTGTTCTATGTAGGAAGAATGTTGACTTTAGGGTTGGCTCTTTGCACTGTCATTTATTCAACAATTTTCCTTAAGTATCTTCAGTAACTATCACAGTAGCACCAAATGCTTACTACATACCAAGCACTCACAAAATACTCTCTGCATTCTAAGCAACTTCCACCTGAAGTCCAGGAGGCAGACTCTGCTGTCCCAAAGTCAGACAGCAAGATCAGCAACAAGCCAGTCCAGTCCCATGAACTAGACCAGGCAGTCGGGTTCTAGGCTCCTGCCTATAGCAGCAGACACTGCCAGCATCAACACCCTGGGTTTCATCTGTGGTTCTAACCCCCGAGAAAACATAGGGGCTTCCTTGTTAGTTAACACAGTAAACACACCTTCACTATTAAATTCAAACCAAGTTCCTAAAGAGGCTTCCCGAGGTCATGGTGGGTACTCCTGGTCTAGAGCAGACAGTGCTCCTAGTAACCCTAGTTTGGGAAGGAGAAGCCCAGGTATAGGAAGCCCTGCCTTAATTGGGCTCCTAGTATTATGCTAGAACTATCTTCATAGCCAGCAGAGAAAGGAAACGGTTTATTTCAGATCACAGTTGTCATCAAGTATAAAGGAAAGCCAGGGCAGGAACTCAAGCAGAAACCTGGACTCAGGAGCCGGAGCAGAGGCCGTGGAGGAACACTGCTTCCTGGCTTCCTCAGTCTGCTTTCTTATGCGCCCCAGGACCACCAGCCCAGGGGTGGCACCGCCCAGTGGCATGGGCCCTTACGGTCATCTATCAAGAAAATACTCTACTGAAGGGGACAGTTTTTCAACTGAGGTTCCCTCCTCCCAGATGACTTTAGCTTGTGTTAAGTTGACAAGAACTAAAGAACACAGGCCCTGAAGAGACTGTACGACCTCCATCACCCTAATGGACTCCACACAGCCTAGAGGAGGGCTGGCAAGCAATAGGGACGGCCTGTCAGCTCGGAGGCTGAGGCTCACACAGTGCGAGCACTCTGCATGCGTGTGTTCTGTCCTATGCTAGGCCTCGAGTGAGTCAGCTGTGTGGAGGCCAAGTCCAGAAATCAGATAAGGGACAGAGGTCACAGGCCACCCCCAACCTTCCCTCCTCTAGAGGACATTCTGTGACCACACATCTCCCCGCTCCCTGCCATTTTTCTCCTTCCCTCTAGCTGTTTCCATGGCAACAAGAGAGGACTCTACTCATAAATAAAAACTGCTTTTCTCTCAAAGTCACGTAAAAGAGAAATTCCCACCTATTCTATGCTCAGATAGCTGACAAGCCAGGCACCATGTCACGACCCAAGAGGAGCTCCATGTCACCTCATACTCAGAAGACCCCACTTCCGTCCTTTGCCTAACCCCAACATGGTGACACCAGTGGGTCCAATTCACAGACGCTGCCAAGCACCCCTACTGTCCTCTCCTCCTTCACTGTTTTCTGACTCCCCACTCTGTACATCATTGCTTACGCACGGCATCACCAGGCCACCCCTAGAAGAGACTGGCATGTTCTGCAAAGCAGGCAGCTTTGAATGGGAAGGCAGTGGGGGGGCAGATTTAGAAGAAGACGGTGTTACATATGAAGCTCTGCATTTCTTCTCATGCCCAGACACACTGTTGTCCAACTGTGTTTGCTCTCTGCACTAGTTAAGGCCTTGATTCCCTAGCATTCCATGTACAGGTTCCCATAAAAATGCCACTTTGCCCCAATAACTTCCAGCAGCCACAGGCTCCACGTTGAACATCTCCCTAGCTGCTCACCTCGCAGGAAGATCTGTCTGCTTCAATCAAGCACTGAGCGGTACCCTTCATGAAGACCTGGGTATCACCCTCCATGACACCTCCCCTTAGAGGATGCGGACAATCGGTCTCACCATTGCTGCACTATTCTCCTTAAACATCTCTGTGGACTCCCCTGCGCTCTGTCCCGTTATCACCGCCCCCCTCCTCTCCACTGTCACACGTCATACGTGGTGCACTGACACCAGCAACTCGGCAGAACTTCCAACCATATCCAGGTGCGAGCCAGCCAACTGCTGCACGCTTTTAAGACGGGAGACGTCACATGGGGCAGGGCTGGGGCACAAACTAAGGATCCGACGCTTGTTTTTGTGGAGGTTTGTTTTTGAGACAAGACCTCACTGACCTCAAATCCATAGAGGCCCACCTGCCTCTGCCTCCTAAGTGCTGGGATCAAAGTTGTATGCTGCCTCATCCAACAGGAGCCCAGCACATGTGAGTGCCTTCCTGAGAGAAGCCATCAACAGACTGTAGGGAATGTCCTGTCATGCCTACTTCCTAATTCCTGCCCTCAGAAAGCCTAGAGGGAGGACTCAAGTGACCACAGTTTAGTCCCAGCTCTGCCTCCCACCCTGGGATGAGGCCCTTCCCTTCAGACAGCAGTCACTGTCACAGACGTCTCTTGGCCACTGTGTCCCAGACTCTGCCTGAGAGGAAGACCTCTAGACCACGAAAGGCGCATGCCACCCTGTTCACTTCCCCAGACACCACCTGGCGGGCCCAGGGTCACAGCTACAGAAGCAGTAGATCGGGGATTAGAGCCCGCTTCTTCCCACTTGATACAGTGGCCAAAGACCCGGGCCCTGAGTCCGGAGCCCATGGACCACAAGCGGGTTCACCACTCTGCCTACATGGGTCCAGAAGAGACATTATCATCCCCACGGTAAAACATGGTCAGTAATCTCAACCTTTTAGACTGGGAGGATTAATGAGTTAATGCTGCAAACTGGAGTAGCTCCTACCATGTTTGTAAGCACAGTAGCTTTATGGCTTTTTTTTTAATTTTTCTGGAATTATTACTACTAGCCCCCTAGCAGAGGCCCTGACACCTACGGCCCTCTAATTTTTGCCAGAAAACCCTAACTTCTGTGGTTCTCCTGCAGTATACCAGGAATCACAGTTGGGACTTGGCGTCATTCTACCCTGCTCAGTGCCACCTTCTCCCCCTTGCCCGGTCCAACGCTTCATGGGCTCTAGGAACACACCTGATGCCTGGTCAGTGACCACCATGAACCAGGAACACACCTGATACCTGGTCAGTGACCACCATGAGCACATCTGATGCCTGGTCAGTGACCACCAAAGTTCCAGATGCCTACCCCAACCCCATACCTAGGCCCCTGAACTTCTACATATGTGCTGCTTTGTCTCTGTCCCCCAGAAAATGGGGCGCCGAGGTTTAGATGGTTCCCACCTCAGGAAGCACTTAACAAATGCTAAACACAGCCAACGGCATAATCAAACTTTGGGAAGCAAGAAATCACGAACAAAGGCCCCAGGGACACATCCAAACTGTCTCTGCTTCCCTCACAAGTCAGAGACGTCTTTCTTGAACCAGGGACGTATTTGGGAAGTGAAACCAAAGCCCCAGGAATCTACCTGCGGCATCAAGGCCCCTCCCTGTCTATGGCCTGTCACCCAACAAATCACGCCAGAGGCATGGGGCTGTGGACTGCGCAGGTGCCGCCCCCAGAACTGACTGCCACCTCAACCAGAGACACTTTCGTCGGAGAACACCAGAAGGAACTGCGAGTGCACACATGTCCTCGTCCTACTGTAGGAACAGAGCCTGTCAGTGCGGAGGCCCCACATCTGCACAGACAGGCACACGAGTGTTTACACAAGGCCCACAAGCATGATGTAAGATGTGAGGCAGTAGGGCTTCCGCTGCACAGGAATTCCTAGGACTAGACCACAGAGCCCCCGCCTTTCTTCTCAGCGGGGATGCTCTTGGGGCTGGGTGAGCCTCCTGGAAGTCAGCTAGGGCCTCTCTCTCTGTCTTCCTGTGTGACTTTATAAGGGTTCCTGCTGCCGACAAGCACCCAAGCGGGCAAATGCAAGAAGAAAGAAAGCAGCCGCCCTCAACATCTCTGAGCCACAAATTAGCTTCCAGAACAACAGATCCAACATGCCAGGGGGTGGGGAATGGGCTTGGGCTCAGAGAGTAGAGCGTCTTCGATGATCCGAGCTTGACCTCCACTCTGCTGAAGTCTTGACCACATGATACCTCCTAAGAAGTGCCAGTTAAATATGTTCACTGAGAAGTTGCAACTCGTGGAACCCAAGTCTTTGCCATTTTATTCAAAAATGTTTACTTCATGTTTCCCTATTAAATATAAGCAACTTCCCCTTGTATATATTTGAACCACATTCACACAATGTGTTCCCCATCAACATTTGAATTATGGGCACGGGCCCTGAAATGTTAGTTTTGTGCTAAGATAAATACTGGAATAATATTCACTCTGCTTTTGTGAAGCGCTCGGCATTGACGAGCTGGAGCACCATTTGCTTTGTCAAGTAACAAAAGGGTAAGCCCGGGGAAGCAGACCAAAATGGCTCCTCAGGACACTTTCGCTGCTCTGTCAGGGTCTCTAAGGATTAGCACACCAGACACGGGCTCTCTGGCGACAACAGAAAGTCCCCGAGCCTCCAAGCCTAGCCCGGTGAGGATGGCAGCGTCCACTGGGAATGCCAACCGCCCGCCACCACTCTCCCCATAGCGCAACTGAAGCCGGAAGCCAGTGCCCACGTAAGCTTCTCTCCATGGAACTCTGGAAGAAAAAGGAAGCGAGAATGGGGGAGAAAGAAATGGGGGCCAGGGTAACAGCAGACAGGGAAGAAATCTCTTCCTGTCTCGGGGACCCTGACCAGGAAAAGCGCAGACCCCCTACATACACCTCTCGGGTGACTCCCTTAAAGTCTGCTGCAGAACTCAAGAACCGTAGCAGCGGGTCAGGACACCTGCTCCGCTACGCATCGTGCAATCAGTCAGTGGCTAGAAACCGAGGAAAACATTCATCTGGGCCATGCAAGGTCAGCCGCCTGCCCCGCTGTGGTGCTCTATCCTTAGGGACTCTGGGAAACGTAACATGCTCCCAGGCTGAGTCTGGGGACCTCTGCTTGCCAGTGAGGGACCCCGGTGTGATGGCAAGAGGCTACCCTCTGCTCCTCCTCCCCCTTGGATTAATTTTTTTTCTGGTATCGCAATCCAAGTCTGTGAGGAAACTGTAGTGTGTATGAGAAGCCCCATTTTACAGGTATGGAAAAGTGAGGCTCAGCCCCCTCACAGCCCCTCCCCTGCCCAAGCTTAGCTATGAGTTGCATCCCCAGAGCCTTCCCTCTGGTCTCGGTGAAGAATGAAAGGAGAGGGACCCAGGCTGTCATAAGCAACTTACTCCATAGCATCTCAGGAACGTCATCCCCTCCGCTACAAGATAAGGGGTGGCGCTAATTCTCACCACAGTTGCTACTGCTCTTGGGTTACTAGAACATCATGACCCCTTCCCAGCTCAGCTTGTAACCTCAGCATCCTTTCAAACACAAAGAGCCGTGAATAATAACTGTATGAAAGCCACGAACCATAGCTAGGGAGCACCTGCTGCTTTGGCCACCACTGTCTCAGAGCCCCTCAGTGCCCCATCTCACGGACATCACCCCCGGGACTGGACAAGACTACTGCAGCACCCGAGGCCGGCCACTTCCCTCCACCCTGCCAAGCACGCTCACTTCTGAGGGAAAACACGGTACGCGCTTGGCTCCGACGTTGGGGTATGATCATCCGAGCTCCGTTCAATTACTCCTATTAAATGCATGAGCGAAACACATAGCTGGTGGGTTGGAGTCTCGTTAGGCAAAATAAATGGGTTTTCTATTTCAACTTGGAAGACATCTCTAACCAACGGATCCAGGCGAATGAAGTAACTTCAGACCTCCATCCCCCACCCCTTTTCCACAGTGCTTCCCTCACAGGAGAAGTGCGCCTGGTTCACCAGAACCCCGGCCCATTGCTGATCTGCTCAGCCTAAACCCAGCTAATTAAATTAAGTCACTGCCACCTCACTCCTAACTGGGTGAAGAGGGGGCTCGTAAATTACGTTGCCCTGAGCTCCCTACAAATTGCCTGTCCCCAAAGAGGGCTTCGCCATTTGAGACGGCGCATCCAAAAGCAGTGTGAGGCGGCGAGGCCGTCATAATTGGTCCTTGTACTCGCCCTGCCGGCGCAGAAATAATGAGCTGCCAAAGCCACAGGGCACAGTAATGCGGAAGGGCTCGGGCTCCAGCGCTCAGGCCAGGGGCCAGCCAGTGCAGGCTTCCAGAGAGCCACAGGCAGCAGGCGGGCATCAGAGCCTTCTAGGTGAAGCCTCATTCCCTCCGTCCTGAACACACTCCTCAGAGACAACCAGTCACACTCGTAAGTGGTGACCTGGACGGGGAAGGCAGTCAGCTGGTCTTGCAGGTAGTACCAAGACCTCAGCCTGCCCCCACAGGACTATGGACCCCACAGACCCAGCACTCCTGTGAGAGCAGCACGGAGCCGTGGGGTGAGAAGGCCTTGGCACTCAGAGCCCCGGGAGCAGCAACCTGTGTGCTCAGCAGCTCCAATGCTACCACAAAGCAAGGAGGAAAGGGGACAGAAACGACTCCAGAGACTTTCCTCCAAGTCACCCCGAGGGACCTCCATGAGCACTTCAAACGCCCAGGGGAGCATGGGGTGTCCAGATCATGTCTCTTGTTTCTCTGTGTTGCCAGCAGAAGTTACTATTTTTATGCCAAAGCAAAGAAGAAAAGCTCTCCATCACTTCAGCTACGGGAGTGGCCCCCATTATGTGCAGGAAAATCCCCTGGGTGTGTCGTGGGCAGATCAGCAAGAAACGTGCAGCCAGGAAAGTAAAAATGCAGGCAGGCCTGGGATGGGAAGTTTGCAGAGCGCTAATCCCCCTGCACCAAGGGACTGACTTTAACAAGGCAGGCAGTTTGCGAGGCAATGCTGGGTTGACTCCCATGTGCTGCTGGGGCAGGCTCTCCTGCTTTGTTCCGGGCTCCGAATTTTCACGTTTCAGGCCCTCTGATCAGAAAGTGACTGTGCCGTGGAAGCCGGCTCCATTTTGCACAACTCCTCGACTTGAGACACAGTTTTATATGTCACTTCTTTGCAACACGCTGCCACTCAAAAAGGCAGGCTACAGAGGGTAGTTTCAGGTTCCCTCTCCATCCGCATCTGACTCCGCTCCCCTGTGAGCTAGGAGAGCACCCTGGGAAAGGAGCTGAGCCCCTCACCCAACCCCCAGCTGAGGAACAGCCTGATAATTGGGCTGCATGGCTAGGAAAACCCGAAGGCCACAGGGGAGCCGGGGCAGGTCCCTCCCCACTGCCGTCTAGAACTGCTCTCCCGGGACTTAGACAATAGCCGTAATAGCAGCCATTACTGAGCACCACGCACCAGGCACGGTGCCAGGCACTTTACACGCACCATTTCATTTAATCCTCACGGCAACTCTGTGAGGTGGGCACCATTATCCCCCTCTCACAGACAAAGAAACTGAGGCTTAGAAGAGCTGAGAAAGTTGGCCAACGTCCCACAGCTGACCGCCGATTGGAGCTGGCTTTCCGGTGCAGGATTGGTTTCCCAAGGGCTGTTACCCCCCTGTTGGCCTGTCTCCTGTGCATGTGTCTACTCCGCTCTCCGGCTAGGCTATGGGAGGCCACTGGCACAGTCGCCAGCCAGGAAAAAGATGGGAGCACAGAGCAAGCGACCAAGGCAATGGCTCCCCATTTTCCTAGACCAGTCCCGGCATGCTTCTGGGACGGCCGACTCCCACCTGCGCCTTGGATGAAACTGCCACAGTACTGCCATGAACCCCAAGTTGGGTAGCAGTATAAGACCCCCATGAGGGCTGAGGGATAGTACCTGGCTCGGTGCCAGAAACAGCAGGGCCATCAGAAAGCTGTTTCCTCTGTTCACCCCACCAAGGGTGGGCTAGGCCACTTTGTGAGTCAACAGAGGGTGTGGGTGACGCCAGGAAAAGGAGCTGAAAATTGACCTTCTCCCCAAAGTCACTACTGACATGGCACTGGTCATGTGACTCACAATGGCTGCAAAAACAGGGGGGGCTAAAACAACTGGTCCCATGTGTGTTGTGACCAGCATCGGAAAACCCACCAGTCCCCCTAGTTAGGGAAACCAGTTGGCAATGTCTCGCGAAGCCATCACCATGACAGAAGTCAAGTCCAAGCAAGGGCAGCCTGACGAGACAACCGTGCCCTCCCCAGGCCTCCTCATTTCTCTCACGCAACCCCCCTCCCGGATAAACACATGCTGAGTGACACTCGCTTGGAAATCCACATCTAGAGATGAAATCCCGGGTTGTCAGGCATCACACAGGACTGAGCATGACTCGCGGGGCGTGGCCACCCCCAGCCCAAGCGGCCACATCTGCTTGCATTTCATCGGCATTGGTAAAGTCTGACTTTCAGCTGACCTTGAAATCCACAGACTGCAGCAGGGAGAAGATGGAAGGAGAGGACAGGAGCCGAGGGAAAGCCGCTAAAGGAAACAGCCATAATCTGGGACCGCCCTGTGTCCCCCGGATTAAAACCAAATGGACCTATCAAAGGGCCCTTTCTCCAGCTGTTTGGGCTCTAGCGTGTCCCGGCTTCCATCAAGTCCCCGAGAGAGAACGAGCCAGGTGCCCACCTGTTTCACCTGCGCATCTCGGTCTGTGTCTGGGGCTTGTTTGGGGTCCCTTTCTCAAACACACAAACCCTGCTGGGATGCCCTCTCCCCAAGCCACGCCAGACTCCCCGAGTGCTGACAGGGCATCTGAAGCCTTGGCCAATCAGTCCATGAGAATCCGGCGGTATCTTAGGCGGCAGAGGGGACCTCCATGTGGGCCCTGGCTCAGATAAACCCGATCCCTCGGGACACAGGGTAGGCAAAGGGCATCAGGGAGAACCAATTACAGCTAAAGGCGCAACTTTGCCTCCTACCTCAAGGCACTCCCAGAGGGTAGAGGTAGGGAGAGGCCCTGACAAAGAGGCAGGAGGCCTCCCGCCCCGACCATGCGCCAGGCCAGTTCTGCCCTCATCAAGTGAGCCTTAGGAGCCTCCGCAGCACATGAAGACCAGGAAAGCTGCAAACAACGCGGCTCCGCCCTCATACCCCTGGATGGTGTAGACAAATGTATGCCTAGCTTTTGATTTTGTCAAGACTTCGTTTCAGCCTCACAAGAGCCCCTCAGGGGTGGGGCTACGGATAACCTTGTTCGGAGAAGGGAGGTGGGCTTCCCAGGGCGTACAGCTGGCTGGCCACAGCACAGGCATGGAACTTCTAAGTTAGGTGCCCATGCCAGGCTTCCATGCTGCCCCTCGGGGCCACCCCACCTCAGGCATCCATCCATCAATTCCAAGATGGCTGTGGTGCCTGTGCCTGGGGATTTTCCCCCAGGAGTCATCACAGTACCTCTGCTTTCCAGTAATCCTGGGGGTACCAGGGCAGAGGGGAGGCTGATGAGAAAAGGAAGCCAGAGGGTGAGAGCTGTCTTGAGAATGCAGAGGCTTTGCTCCTGTGCCCCACCCACGCGAGAGAGTAACAGCACCAAGTGTTTTCCGCCATCTTGTCGTTCAACTCCCAAGAGCCACTGAAGAACGAAACTGTGGCAGGGCATCCCTAATCCCGCCAGCCAAACCGTGTCAAAACTTCCCAAGGACTGGCATGACAACAAATGAAAAAATCCACACACGGGACACACAGGATGGGTCGTGGCCAAAACACAGGTGCACGTGCCTTACAATGTATATGAAATCTTACGCTGCATATGTAAAGACTTACACTAAAGTCTCACTCCCAAGACCTCATTATATCTGTGCAAATATCCAAAAACGTTCACTGTAATCCACAACCCTTTCAATCCTTCTTGGACAGGAGATAGTTAACCTGGATTTAGAGATCTCATTTTATAGATTCGTTCCTCCTCCATCCTGGATATATGGCTGTTATGATGTTGCAGCCACTGGACGAAAAACCTGGGACTCAGCAACCATGACTTACCCCAAGTCTCACTTCAGGTTCAGGGACAACCCAAGCACACCAGTATCATGTGGTCCCACAAATATTCCCGGGCTCATCCTCCCTTCCGCTGGAGGCTTCCTCCTATGAGGCGTCCATGAAAGCACAAACTCCGCAAGCATCTTAGGCTGTTACTAAGGCATCTGTGGCCAAGCACCCAAAGAAATGACTTCAGGAGAAAGATGTGGCCTGGCTCACAGTTTCAGAGGTGTCAGTCCATCTGTGGCAGGAGAGTGTGGGAGAGCAGAGCTGCTCACACTGTGGCAGCCAGGGAGCAGAGAATGGGAATCCAGGAGGAGTGGAGTGCAAATTATATAACAAAGGGTATGAGCTCAATGACCTGCTTCCTTTAACCAAGTCCCAACCCCTATTTTTAACCGCTTCTCCAAAGTCCTATAATGAATACATTATGAGGTTAATCCATTCATTAGGTCAGAGCCCTTAGGATCCGATCACTTCCCGAAATCCCACCTACTCACAATCATGCCCCCAGAACATGAGACTGTGCAGGACATTTCATACCCAAGCCTAACGTCTAGGAATACGCTATGTATGCTCTGACCTACCAGTCAGTTCATCTGGGCTGGCAGCAGAGTTGTCCCGCCCTGGAGTACTGACGGGGCTGCCTCGGGCTTGTCTAGTGTATAGTTGGCCAGCCCCGAAGCAGCAGGGTCCCTACGAGGCTTCTCATAGAAGAGGCCGGTAGCTCCCTGGGTCAGCTCACCACCGCAGCATGGGCCCCAGTAAGTCCAAACCTGCATTGCTGCAGTCCTAGACCAGAGCAGCAAGGCCAGCTCCGGGAGGCCCTCCGTACACGCGTGCGCTATGGGGCTGTCCTCCAGACGGCCTGGAGCCGTGGGCACTTTACATCCTCTTCATACAACCGAGCAAGAACGGCCGAGCAACAAGGCACGGAGTCCTCCCCTTAAACCCTCACAGATGCTGCTACCAAAAAGAAACCGTGGAGGAGCCACGGGCTTGAGGCCAGATCACCTGGTTCCAATCTTGCTCTCACCTGAGCCTCTCTGAGGATCTCACCTGCAAAGCAGGTGCTGCAGAGCGGGTACCAATGAGGGAACTTGGTAGGCGGCCTCAGACTTGCTTGAAATGGAGGCAGAAACTGATGAGGAAGAAAACTAGGACACAACAGGTGTAGCGTTTATTGTGAAGGCAGCAGGCACTTGACACAGGAATGGGTGGAATTGCCAAATAAGGTATATTACCCAGAATCCTCTTGTGCCACATCAGCACCGGTAGGTGATTCACAATTGGGTGGCGTTGGGGAGGGGAGAGTGACACCAGGAAAGACAAACGCACAGCATAGTCAAACTCTAAGCATTGAGCACCCACTGGAGATACTGTTCTGCCTGTGAGGTGCTCCGCTCAGTGGGCCTCCCTGCCAAAGGCAGATGGCCAGCCTGCCGCACAGACCTCATCCCCTTAGAGGATCATTTCCAAGACTCCAGGATGCTATGGCTCCTACATGAGAAAAACCCTAAACAAGATTCAACCCTCACATGGCTGTGTCCTCCTGGTCCTAACCCCGGCCCCCGGCTGTGGTGCAGAGTCCTTGTCTCCAAATTCTACACTCAACTCTACCCAGCTCCAGTATCCTTGTTCTGAGGAAGAAGAGACCTGCTAGTCATGAGAACTTGGGACCCAGGAGAGTCCCACATGTGTGCCCAACAATAACTTCCTGTAGCCAGGAGTCTCTACATGCCTCCAGCATGGCCAGACAGGCGTTGAGCTCCCAGAGATATAACATGACTGTTTCAAAGGGGGTCAAAGCCAGCTCTCTCTCACTTATGAACCTCTAACCACGCTGGGACTGTCCCAGCTTACTTCTCTGCTGCTAAGATAAAACACTGACCAAGAGTACCTTAGGGAAGGAAAGGGATTACCTCATCCTGCAGGGCAGAGTCCATCCAGGGCAGGCACTCCAAACACACTCAGCAGCCAGCTCCCCCTGGCTTGCTCAGCTACATCTGTTACATAGCTCAAGCCCACCTTCCCAAGGATAGCAACGCCCACAGTGGGCTGGGCTCTCCCACACCAGTCAAAAGGATGCCCCGCAGGTTGATCTGAGGCTCCCTCCTCCCAGGTGTGTCTAAGTCCGTGTCGAGCGGGCAAAAGCTATGACAGGAGCCATGGAGAAATGGGTTCGCTCTGTGCTGGGTTCAAGTTGTTAGTCGAGCTTTAACCAGTTTCTAGTAAGCTCTTGGGCCACAGCATCCTCAACTGAAACTGGGGGCTGGGGGTGGGGGGACAGGATTGTGTGAGGTGCAGAGATAAAGGATCGTCTGGCTGGTGCGTGGGGGCCATTCTCCCTGTAACGTCTGCAGGCCCAGCGGCCTCTGCAGTCCAATGGCTTCTTGACGGTTATTGGCAGGGCCTCACTAGCAGCCACGAGAGGGGGAAGGGGCAAAGAAAGAAAAAGCCAATTTTGTTTCCCAGGGAGAAACGATTGCTGACAGCTGTCCGTAGGAAAGCGGAGGCACGCGCCCACGTAATCTGAACTCAAGCGGCCCAGGTCTCCAGCAACCCAGAGATGAGCTTGTTAGAAGGTACCGGATCCCAGCCGTCTCCCTTGACAGCTTCCTTCCCCTAATACATGCGGCAAATTGGCAACCTGTCCTCCAGCATTTGCATCCCGTGTCCCTGGAGGGAGATATCTCTATTATTCTGTTTTGGATAAAAGAGGCTGTTTGAGATGACAGGTAGCAAGTGCCTCTTTAACAAACCACACAAGCAGGAGAAGGAGCCAGGATGTGGAAAGGGACTTGACAAATAGGTATATTTGCAACCCGGGAGCATTAACAGGGCCAGCCGGAGCAGTGAGCAATGGAAGGTTGGGGCCGTGAGCTAAATCACCCCCTTGTTATTCTGGTTTAACCATCTCTCTGCTGGAGACGCCGGCCGGCAGACTCTGGAACTGGACTCACACGCTGCTTTCTGGCCCAGGCCTTGCAGGCCGCGACTTGATTCTCTGAGCTCATTGCCTGCCACGGTGCAGCGAAACTTCCAAGTCAGTTTGAAGACCTTTGAAGACAGGCCCCTGCTCTTCCTCGGCCCTATCCCGCCTTCTTCTGGTGCTGAATCTGCTCTGTGCTCTCCACAAACCCGATTATAAGGGAAACAGGCATTTACTCAGCGCTGGCCGTGTGCATCTAACACACTGCTCCTAGTCTTAGTAGCTCATGCCCCTCTGGCATCCTCTGCCCTGCGTATTTGCTCCACTGTGCAGCTTCCCGTAAGATCTTTCTAGCTGGGCTCTCTTCTCCCCACTTCTTTAAGCCAGAGGTGTGCGGTGAGACGTTCTTGAGCTCACAATCGGAAAGGACTATGCGTAACCTGTCATGCAAGCTGCGCCCAGCAGCCTCCTGATTCTGTCCCTTCTTGCAGTCTTCCCAACCCCCTCTACCCCAGGAAAAATGCTTCCACCCCGGGATTCAGTGAACACAGACAAATACACAAACCCCTTCCCCTAGTGGACAGGCCCTGCACACTGCTGCCCGTGAGAGCAGGGCTCTTCACCTCGTACGTACACCCAGGACTCAGGCCTCCAGCTAAAAGACATGCTCAGTGACGGGTTGCATTCCAGCAATGCTCTGTGCTTTGGTTTCCACCTCTGAGTGGCCGTCCCAGCTCACAAAGGAGGGTGGTGACGAAATGGGTCAATGTGTTTTGCAACGCCTGGTGCACAATAGATGTTATGTCGGCACACTTCCTCCTCAGAACTCTCCTGGCCGTGCCGTCTTTGACCACTTCCTTGCTGAGAGCTATTGGATGAGGACTATGGGCTTGTCTGCTTCGAGAGGACGTACAGGTGCACTTGATGCAGCCAAGAAAGAAAGGGCCAACAACTGGGCCCCAACTCCTCTTCCTCCAGTGCCAGCTCTGTGACGCAGCCAGTGTGCCGGGATCATCCAATGAGACTGACAAAGGCGCTCTACCCGGGTCCTCCATCTTGATTTAATACATCTGGGATCTCACCTGAATAAACACAGTAGGGTTTTTGGGTTTTTTTGTTTTGTTTTGTTGGTTTTTTGTTTGTTTGTCTCTCCAGATTATTCTAATGTACAACCAAGACTGAAAACTATGAAGACTATGAGCATGTATGTGAGAAGCTTGCTGCCAGGGGGGGGGGCCTCTGGCATGTCCTGGGCCAGCAAGTCCTGGGGCTGGAGTGACTCATAGAGGTGATGCTGTAGAGAGAAGTCCCCCAACCCAAGGAGCCCAAGCGTGAGTGGTCGAGAGGGGTTTCCTGCTCAAGAATGCTGGGCTTATCCAGCACCCAGGAACTACAGCCAGTGTCTGGACACTCCTGCCCCAAGAGCCAAGACCACACTGTAGTCATGTGAAAGTCACCCTGGGCATTCTCCATGCAAAGCCCAACCCACTCTCCACAGTAGCTCCAACCTAGGCTTCAGCTACACACAAGCACAAGGGACCAGGGCTGATTTACTCAGAAGACCAGAAATCGTCTTCTGAGTACTCTTTGGACTCATGGCCAAGATGCAAAGCGTCTTCTCACAAAACGGAACGGAGTGGAAGGTGCCATGCTTCCCACGCTCACAGGACTGTGGGGCCGTTTGCTCACAGTATTCCAAGGCCAGCAACAAAGGATGACCGACTGCCAGAACTTCACACGGTGAACAGGCTCTGCCTCCGGGGGAGACGCAACCCCACGGAAGGGTGGCCACCAGAGGGGAAACTGCTGTGGAAGCACCAGGGAGACTCTAAGCCAGGAGTCACTCTAAATCCCACAAATAGTGTAGAGCAGGCTTGGGCAAAGCGTGGATTATGTAAATACGTATTTAGGGACTTTTTAAACACAGATTATTCACCCAATTAACTCTAATGGCCCCTCAGAGCTGAGAGAGACTATTGTGTAAACACGTGAGGCTGAATGTGGCCTTGGCCCCAAGATTTCCTCAAAAGACCAGGTTTACGAGTCCCCTATAAGGGTTCCCTCCAGGCCCCAACTTGGCAGATAAGTTCATTGCTCGGAAGGGAATTCTTACCTGAAATTTGGAAAAGGCGAGAAGAGAAAGAAGGACCCAGTCCTTTGTACGTGAGTGGGCCACTCTCTGAGTAGGCTTTATACACATTTTCATTTGCCGCAAAGCATATGTTATATGATACAGGGCATCCAGTAGGCTCTGGTCACCTAACTCTTCCCCAGTAATGGGAGAAATAGCAGTTACTCTCCAGCAGCCATTACACACACGTGTTCCAAACGCTCCCCCTGGATGCAACACGGCTAGTCGGGATTGCAGCCCGACTCTTGCTTCAGCGAGAAAGAGGAGCCCCGCGACCAGCTGGCCAGCCCACCAGCCCAACTGTGGGTGCCTGCAAGAAGCCCGGGTTCTTCCGGGAGTTAGGGTGAGGGTACCTACCCAACCCAGAGAGACTTGGAGTCCAGGGAGACTCATCCATGGTCATATCAGCCAAATGATAAGAGACGGGGACTAAATTTATAAACTTAACCAGGAGCAAGGCTCCCAGGATCCTCCTGGTTACTCAGGAGCTATGGTGGTTTCGGTGAGAATGGCTGCCTTGGGCATGCTTAGTCCCTGGTTGATGAATTTAAGGTTTCAAAAGCCCACTCCAGGCCTAGGCCCGAGCCCAGGCCCAGTCTCTCTCTCTCTCTCTCTCTCTTTCTCTCTCTCTCTCTCTCTCTCTCTCTCTCTCTCTCTGTCTCTCTCTGTCTCTCTCTGACTCTGTCTCTGTCTCTGTCTCTGTCTCTGTCTCTGTCTCTGTCTCTCTCTCTCTCTCTCTCTCTCTGCCTACTGCCTGATGTAAGCTCCAGCACCATGCCCGTCTGCTTCCCACCATGATGATCATGGACTAACCCTCTAAAACTACAAACAAGCTCCTAACTAAGTGTTCCTTTTATAAGAGTTGCCTAGGTCACGCCGTTTCTTCACAGCAGTAGAACACTAACAACAGAGGCCAGGCCAAGCATTTCAGGGTCAATCCCTGCAGACCTGGTCCTCCCTCAGTCTAGTCAGATCTCCACCTGCCTTGACATAAGAGCTGCTGGCCTCCTTTTCACTCACTGTGTAAGCCAGTAGTCACCTCAGCATCCCCAACATCACCCAAAATGCCCCAGGGTGTGCTCCAGAGCCACACCCAAGCCTCTGCCCGGGAAAGCCGCCCCTTCTGTGGAAGGCTTCCGTCCACCGTCCGCGCTGGGGGAAGGTAAATGTGACTTTGCTTACACAGTGCTTCAGAACCCTTTCCGGAACTCACAGCTGATAGCTGACTGGGTTCCTGCACCCAGCTGCCTGCAACCGTCCTCCCTCCTATCTGTCCAAGTCACCATCCCTTTCTTCCCCAGGTCTCAGCTCCAGGGTTACTTTCTGCCGGCACCCTTCCCTGACCCCAAACTAGCCAAGCTCTCTTGCAGCAGCATCTTCCTTTGGAAGCAGATTCCAAGGCAACGTCCTACCCGGTGCCCAGCACCCAGCACTCAGTGAAGGAACAGCAGGCATGTCCTGGGCACATCGCACCCATGTCTCCCTCCATGCCGCCCTCCCAACAGTCCTGGGCTCTGTTTACTGCTGAGTGCATTGTAAACTGGTGACAGGATTCTGAACGCTCATCCTGTTGACCTCACCACCCATGCTTTTTCTCAAGCCGTGAGGAGTCGCACTGGACAGATGGGGCCCAGTCACAGGGACAGGTGAAAGAGGGAGGTGAGGAGTCACACTGGACAGATAGGGCCCAGTCACAGGGACAGGTGAAAGAGGAAGGTGAGGAGTCACACTGGACAGATAGGGCCCAGTCACAGGGACAGGTGAAAGAGGGAGGTGAGGAGTCGCACTGGACAGATGGGGCCCAGTCACAGGGACAGGTGAAAGAGGGAGGTGAGGAGTCACACTGGACAGATAGGGCCCAGTCACAGGGACAGGTGAAAGAGGAAGGTGAGGAGTCACACTGGACAGATAGGGCCCAGTCACAGGGACAGGTGAAAGAGGGAGGTGAGGAGTCGCACTGGACAGATGGGGCCCAGTCACAGGGACAGGTGAAAGAGGGAGGTGAGGAGTCGCACTGGACAGATGGGGCCCAGTCACAGGGACAGGTGAAAGAGGGAGGGTCCAAACAGAGGAGTCGACACGAGCATGTCTACATAAGGCCGGCAGCGAGCACAGGAAACGCAGACGCTCCGGGGACTGGCAGAAGGCTCTGAGAGCACAGACATGAATTCTGAGCTCCCTTTGGAGCCACGGCGTCACAGCCTTGGAGCCTACGCGCTATCCTGGGTGACAGCAAACCATGAACTTGAGCCTGCCCTCCATGCCAGAGACAGTCACCAGCTGCCTTGTCACTGTAACAGCTGCGGCCTGTTTAGACCTTTTAGCAGATCCTCACATATCACCAGCCGGCCCGGAATGAACAAACAAGCAGAAAATGCAGGGCACGCCCAAGACACTTCTCTGGAAAACGGAGTCCGAGTTAGCATTAGCAAGTCCCGTCTCTTTAGGACCTAAGGGGGGGGAGATAGCATCTGGCTCCTGGCACAAATCAAACCTATGAGGACTTAAAAGGAGGGAGATGAGGGTCCTAAAGGGACCCCACCCACTACTTTATCCCAGGTCCTCAGTCTCTTCCTCCAGGAAGTCTCCCAGAGTTTAAGACAGCGGTTGAGCCCCCGGCCATTCAGCCCAAAGGTGCCCCTCCCACGCTTTCCCCTCTCACCCACGCCCCTGCACCCCTTTCCCACGTCACAGCACACGAGAACCCTGCCAGCTGCTGACAACAGTTCCCAGCCACCCTGTTAATCACCACCCTCAGCATTTCCCACTGGCTACGGACACTGCAGCCTCTGCAGGATCGTATCCTCCTAAGAGGGCTGGGACAGGCCCACTTCACCCCTTGGGGTGGCAGCCGGCAGGCACAGGCAAGCACCTAATGCCCACTGAGGCCTGAAAAACCTTTCAGAATCTGGTGAAGTATTGGCTAATTCCAAAACAACCGGCAACCAGCATTGCCTTGGGGCCGGCCCACAGTGCACCAGACACGGGGAAAAACGCAAGATGGCGGGGAGTGGGTTTCTCTCCTAATTGGATCAACCAGACTTCAGCTCATAAAGAACCAAGGCGGCGCAAGCAGCATTACAGGGCAAGGTTGAGAGAAAGGCATCGGGAGACAGCAGGAGCCTGGGCACCACTCGGGCGACGCACAGGAACGCACTGAGCCTCCAAACAGCCAGCCAGAAGAGCTATGGCTAACGCAGGAGGAAGGGCCATGGTGAAGGAAGGTTAACGCCAGACACTGTACCACAGACCAGTCAGGTGGATCTGTGACTGGCCCAGGCATCACTGTGTGCCCCCAAAGATTCACATAGCTCGTGTGCGTGCGTGTGTGCACTCGTGTGTGCATGTGTGTATGTGTGTGCAACATATGCATGCTTATGTTCCGTACCACTGGCCAAGGGGTTATGTAAGTCTGAGGTTTGGCCTTTTCTCCCATGGGAACGAGCTAGCAGACAGCACTTGAAACTCTCAAAGTACAACTAGGAGGTGCCAATCCCAACAGTGATGCTTATCTTGTTCTTGGCAAATGCCCATGGTGTCAGCCACCAAGGCCATAGGAACAAGAAGGTCCAGAAGAGGAGCCCCCTCACATCATGCTACCAACACCTTCCTAGCATTGTTTAGCAAGGCCCATGCCCAGAGCCATGCCATGTTCCAGGAGATTAGGCTGTGCCTCTACCCAACACCTCCAA
This sequence comes from Mesocricetus auratus, assembly GCF_017639785.1. Classification (NCBI taxonomy): domain Eukaryota; kingdom Metazoa; phylum Chordata; class Mammalia; order Rodentia; family Cricetidae; genus Mesocricetus; species Mesocricetus auratus. The sequence continues at coordinate 75,787,579 of NW_024429196.1, read as the reverse complement.
CCTTCTGTTGCTGATAGCCAGGAGCTGGTCCAACTTCAGGGCTGACTCAAGAGCCTCGTTACAAGCTGTGGACCTGAGAGCATGCCCAAGCTCACCACAGCACTGAGGAAAGTTGTCACTGCTCTCCTCATAGCAGAGGACTTTGGGGGACTTTCTTTCCCCACTCTGGGAATCAGCTTGGTCATCTAAACACAGCAGGTTTGGATTCTGTGATCTTTAGACCCGGCATCATCTACAACCCTGAGATCCAAGGGAACCATAGCATTCCTATAGGGCCAGAAATAGGCCAGAATCCACAGGCCCAAGCACAGCCTGCTTATTTCTATGAGAAAGGCTGGCCAGCCAGCTGCATCTGCAGAGGGACTCGCCTGTGGTAATGGCTCAGCACACATAATCCCAGCACCATGCCAACAGGTGGGCTCTGCTTGGAAACTGATCTAAGAAGCAAGGTCAAATGGCCACATCCCAGACTCGGGTCTCCTCTAGCCATGCCTGTGGCCTGGGGAAGGTCTCTGCCCTGCAACTTAAGAGTTCAACTGTATGTATTGAGGGCCAGCTAGCGTTCTGTTGATATTTCTAAGCTCCCCCACTTCCATTCCCCCAAAGACAGAGGGAGGAATCACTGGGAGTAGCATAAGACTCAGAAAGCGGGAAAATATTCATAGTATAAAATACCTTAAAACTGTGATCTTCATGAATGTGAGGAATGCATTATATAGGGTATTTGTAGAAGGCACATTATAAACAGCAGGCTACAAGTCCCTAAAGGTTTGCATTCATAGGACAGTTATCAAAGTGGCAACATCCCTGTGCAATGTCCCCCTTTGCTTAACTTCCAGTTTTACTTCCTTGATACTTTTATGTATTGACTGAGCGACTCAGATGAACATGTGTGATTTTGATTTTAAACAGCTTCTCACGACACTGCCCCAACTCAAGCAAAACTCTGTAGGAAGCTACAGTTGTGTCTCTTCTGTTGGACAGTGTATCCTCAGGGCTGTCATAGTAGCTGGTGCACAGTAGGTCCAAAGCACATGAGATTTTTCTTCCCTTTCCTTCCCTTCCCTTCCTTTCCCTTTCCTTCCCTTCCTTTCCTTTAATAACTAAGAACCATAAAAGACAACTCTGGTACTCGTGTATCTAAGGAGACTCTCACTCACCCCAACGGTTCTGCCAGCTGAAACTAGAAATGTTTGAGTTACCTGTGTGTGCCCAGACAGCAGCCTCTCACTTGCCTGGGCCCCTCCAATGGCCCCTTCTGACCTTTTACAGACCCCACCGTCTTGCACTGATACTTCCCCAAACATACTGCTACCTCTCATCAGCTGCTTGGAACACAGAAGAGAATGCCCAGCAGAAGGCATTAAAGGAGAGGTAGAATAGGGCCCAGGGACCAGCATCCCAGGTGCCCATCACTGAGCATCAATAGAATGGGACTCAGGGACCACATCCAAGTCATGTGCAACTGTCCAGTGAGAGAACCTAGAGTTAGTGGCAAAGATACCAGGGGGCCACACTTTCCAGGTATGAGGAGGTTCTGGGTACTACTGATCTGGGGGCAAATTAACAGTCATCCCATTTACCCCCAAATAAGATGTGTTACCATCCGGGTTTATGAGAGAGGAAACCCAGTTACAAAGAGGTCACTTGCCTGGGGTCACAGAGTTAGAACATGGTAGAGCCGGTACTGGGTCCAAGCAGACTGGCCGATATAGAGATTAAAGCCAGGAGAATGGAGCGGAAAGCACCAAGGACAGGGACTAGGGCACCCGTCAAAAGCTAGGCACCTTTGAGGCCAACCCAGGCAAGACAAAAAAGGGATCGGGAGCCGGGCGTTGGTGGCGCACGCCTTTAATCCCAGCACTTGGGAGGCAGAGGCAGGCGGATATCTGTGAGTTTGAGGCCAGCCTGGTCTACAAGAGCTAGTTCCAGGACAGCCTCCAAAGCCACAGAGAAACCCTGTCTCGAAAACCCAAAAAAAAAAAAAAAAGGGATTGGGAATGGGGAGTCTGCGTTGTATACAGTAAGTACTCAGTGCGTCAATGCATACAGTGAGTACTCAGTGTGTGCACGAGTCAGCAAGCCAAGAAGTAGGTGATGGCAACACCACGTGGCAGATGGGCGCAGAAGGTGGGTGCGCCCAACTGTGTAGACACTGCCAGGCCCAGCCTGTCCCAGAACACTGGACCCAGAGATCAATCCTGGACGGGTCTGCCAGGAGAGAACGGCCTCATCCCGCTCCGCTAGGCTTCCCAACAGCCGCTTCCTCTCCATCCGCTGGCTCTTCCTCTCTGCCAAGTTCTCTAGAGTGCGAAGAGGATTCGCTTCCCAAACAGCTCTCAGCTACGCCTAAAGTGCACACTATAAGATGCTGCCTATTTATAACTGCAAATTCCCCCAGAATCAAACAGGACAAAGAAAAGTAGACACTCTATATTGCCTTTGATTTTGTTTTAAATAACAGCTCAGAATCGCATCCTTGACTGTATCCAAGTTACTCCTTTTCCCCATATATGGCCAGATCCACTGTTTGCCAGGGCAGGCCGTGTTTTCCTTATTAAGCAATATACAAAGTTAGCAAACAGAGTCTGCTCACTGTCCATAGCGCAGTGGTCACAGCTGAAGCAGGGGCCTGACCAGGCTGTAAGGCATTGCAGCGAGGTACAGACCAGAGGACTGGGCGAGGACCCGAGAGCTGTCACGATGTAGGGACCCTGAGTATCAATCACATACAGCCCGCTGGTCCAGGCTCTCTGGGGACATTTATGTGGAATCTCAAAACAGCGATGAGGTGTAGCTGGGTTCACCCTGTCTTGTAGAGAAACAGAACAGGCACAGAGGGCGCACTGGGTGGAGGTCAGCCTTCTGGGAGGGTAGGAATGGAGAGGCCCGTTTCTGTCTGGCCTCCCAATCCATCTGCGCACTCCCGTGAGTCCTCTGCCCTCTCTGGGCTTAGTTTACTCATCTGTGAGCTGAGACAGCTGAAAGGTATTTCTCCAGCCCCTCTGGATCTTACACAAGTACTCACTCTGCTACAGGACAGCAGACGCTGGAGCCCTTTGGTCAAGGTCCAAGACTGAAAAAGAGCCACAGGTACGCAAAAGCAGACGCCCACCTTCGCCCGGGGCCAACCGCCAGGGCTAGCGTGCGGACCAGTCTCACCCCTCCCTGTTAGTGCTTCACGGCTCACAGAGCATCCTTGATCTCTCTAAGCCTCCCTCCCTCCCTTCACAGCCCACATCGTGCCCAGGGCCCTACTGCCTGAGCCTCACACATCTGACTCTGATCGCCAAGCCTCTCGTACTTGGCACCAAGGGCATGTGGGGCTCAGGGAAAACGTCCCTCTCGAGTGCCTGGACCTAGTGCCCCCTGAATCAGCAGAACCCATGCTCTACCTAGCATCTTTGGAAAACTCTAAAAGTAGCCTGAGCTCTCCAGGGAACCCCGCTTCACCCGAGGACTACCCGGAAGGTTCGAACCGAGTCTCTGGGATGGGTAGTGACCCTGTCTATGTGCTTAAGCGGTGCAGGGTTTCGGACGATAATGAGAGCCACCCCTCAGGACAGCACCCACTGGCTTCCACCCACCCTCCCACCTCACATACTCCACTCCCTCTCCCCCCCTCTACACACACAGACCCAAAGCTGTGGCCTAAGGATGCTCACAGGCCATGACTTCCCCTTGCAGACTGAATTCCCTAATGCGCTGTCTACTAACTGGACAATGAATGAATACCATCACTTTAAGGTGCCTTCATACCACCGGGAACCACAGTATCTCACTCTCCATCGGTCTAAAACAGCGGCCCTCAACCTGTGGGTTCCAAACTCACAGGGGCCACATATCAGATGTTTACACCGCGATTCACGACAGCAGCAAAAACTACGGTTATGAGGTAGCAACGGCTGGGGGTCACCACAACACAAGGAAGGAACTGTATGGAAGAGTCACGGCGTCAGGGAGGTTGAGAAGCACCGGTCTAGACAGCAGATTCTAACACCTCACTAGGGTGCTGTGAAGTTAGGTCGGCAAAGACAGGAATGAAGAAACCACAAGTCAGAGAGCCAGCATCCAAGCAGGTGGCTTCACACTGGTGAGGTTTTAAAATATCAGTAAATGTTCCAGGCCACGGCTGCAACACTTGGATCACACAAGGCTTTTAATCCATGATGACTGGGTGCCGAAGCTGTCATCTCAGACGGCAACCAGTCACCCCTGACCCACTCCACTCAGAAAGGCTCCTGGGGCTCCTAGGTGCTTCCCCACATCCTGTCTTCTTTGGTGTGCAGCATTAAAACTGAGTGCTGGTCATTTCAGTTAGTAGTGTGATGTCTTATAAAGATGCCCGATGATGTGAGAGCAAGAGTCTGGTCTAGCATGAGCTCGGACAGGCCAAGTGGCAGCAACCCTTCTCCTCAGGCACCAGCATTCCGACAGCACTTTGGAAGTCCCTGAGCACTGAACAGCGGGCACAATCCAGTTCCACCTGCGATTGCTGAGAAGCCGAGGGCCACCAGATGCTGCGGGACCCACAGCAGTGCTGTCCACTGTCACCTCTCCCCATCCTGTCAGTTGGCTTGTGATGCCTGGTGACACTTGACTTGTCAAGAACAGCTGCTCCCCTCACTGCACCCTGCTGTTTGTCCCCCACCACAGGGAGAGCTCTTCTGTCCTCCCAGGACCCAGCCCACTCTCCTGCTACAGGCAGGCAGTCTCCTCGGTGACTCCTGAGCACCTTAAAACCTCCTGCTGGCCTTCCTGCCAGCCCTCAGTTTCCTGTCTTCCTAAAGCCACTCAGACTGTCCCCACTGGAAGTCCTCCCTAAGACTTTGCTTGCCAGGACCCAATCCCTTCTCACATGCGAAGACACCCCAGGTCCACCTCCCCCACTGAGTCCTCCCTGAGAATCCCTGCAGGAAGCAAGCACTGACTGCTCCCTCGTCTACCTGTAATGGGCCGCAAGGAGCCACTTCCCCCAAGTCTGACCCATTGGGTGGACCAGGAGCTCCTTGAGGCAGAGACTAAACCTCATGTACTTGACGTTTCCATAAACCCTACTATGTGGAAAATATGTAGTAGATATATAAACCAGTCAACAACGGTGTGTGGGTAAATGGAGCATGAGGTCATTGAACTGCAAAAGATGCACGGTTAGGGACCATTTAAAAAGATGCAGAAATGCACAGTTAAGGACCATTTAAAAAGATGCAAAAGATACACTGTTAAGGACCATTTAAAAATATGCAAAATGCCAACAATCATGATTTTGATGAAAGGGGACGAGCTCAGGCTTGCAAGGCACATTCCCTGAGAGGCAGCATCCTGGGCAGGGTGAGACCTTGGAGGGAATAGGAATGAGACTGGGGACCAGGCGGGCTCTGCTCAGAGGAGTTTGAAACTACTGACCCGCAGAGCCACCGATCTGACTTCTCAACCAGACAAAACTGCATCTTGACCCCATCTCACCGCAGCACAAGGCTTTCTGCCTGAGGTAAATCTGCCTCAGGTGAGCGCCTTCACCTTTTCTCTGCGGGGGCCACCATTCCTGTCCTCCTAGGTCCATACAAAAGAGCCATCTGCTCCATGAAGCCAGTGATGGACAAGTAAGATGTGTGAACTCAGAAAGTTAAACACACACACACAAAAATGACTGGCAAGAAGATTCCAACAGTCTCGCTTTGTTTCCTCGGTACAGAAAAATCATTTTCTATACGCCATCCTAGAACCTTCATCCAGCGACAGACGGACGCAGAGGCAGACACCCACAGCTAAACACCGAACTGAACCCATAGAACCCCACAGAGAGAGAGGAGTGATGAGCAAATTGGCAAAGAATGGGCTAGTGAAACCAGCAGAGACAGCTGATCCGAACGGGGGAGAGCTCTTGGACCCCAGACCGACAGCTGGGAGGCCAGCATGGGACTGATCCAGACCCCCTGAGTGTGAGAGTCAGTGAGGAGGCCTGGGCAACCTATGGGGCCCTGGGCAGCAGATCAGTGCTTATCCCTGGCTTACAAACAGACTTTGTGTGTCCATATCACAAAGAGGGATGCTCTCTCAGCCTGGACTCTTAGGGGAGTGCATGGACCCTACCCTGAGTGAAATGACAGACTCTGGCTATCCCCTGTGGGGAAGGAAGTGGGGATAGGGTGGGAGGCTGAGGGGGGATGGTGGGGGGATGGGAGGAGGGGAGGGAGAGGGAACTGGGATTGACATGTGAAGCAAACTAAAAAAATGTAATAAAAAATAATGAGAAAAAAAATCACTTACTCTGGTTCCGCTGGTCATTATCTCTTGACACAGATGGTCACCCCCAACAACTGAAGACACAAGTCTTGCCACATGAGCACACACTGACAACTGACAACAGAACCAGTGTGCAGTTTGCTTATCTGAGATCTGCATGAAGACCTACTGTGTGCTGAGCACTGAAGGCTTAGAGATTGGCCAGATAGGCAAGACCATTGGAGCAGAACATTCATCTTGGTATTTTCTATGGCGCCATGACTAGGGCGACTTATAAAAGGAGGCATTTATTTTGGGGCTCACAGCTCCCGAGGGTTAGAGTCCATGACCATCACAGTGGGGACCACAGCAGGAGGCAACCAGGCACAGAACTAGAGTGGGAGCTGAACGCCTACATCTGATCCGTAAGCACAGGCAGGGAAAGGGAGAGCTAACTGGGAATGGCGTGGGCTTTGGAAATCAGAGACTACATAGTGACGCACCTCCTCCACTAAGGACACGCCCCCACTAATCCTTCCCAAACAGCTCCACCAACTGCAGACCAAGCATTCAAATATATGAACCTATGGGGGCCGTTCTCATGCAAACCACCACAACATCCTAAGTTTTAAAACACAGAAAATGGAATCTGTACAGAGGGCCAAGATGAGTTCCGGGACCAGGCTGGCTGCCCTGAGTGCCAGGAGGCAACATGGGACTAAGCCACACATGATGAAGTAAGCAGAGGCCATGGTTCGCGTGCAGAGAAACGGACTCCTGTGGGAACAAGCATGGAGGAAGGCTCTACAGGGCTGATGACCAGTGCAGAGGGTGAGGCAGGACATCCTAAGCATACCTGACCCTGGGGTGAGGCTCTCACTAGTCATCACTCTGCCCCCGGCCAAGTCAAAAGTCACCACTGGTACCGAGGAGCGAGTCTGTTGTCCAAGGCTCCCGACCCTTCTGCATCAGTCAGAGTGGACGCTCCCAGTCCCGCACTCCTGGGGGTGGGCCACAAAATACATCTGAAGCATTAATGAGACTCCCATGGCAGGGAATCACGTGCCTGAACTTGGCCGTGTATTGCATGTCACAGACTGGGCACTGACGGGCAGCAGGAAGGCACTGTGAGGTCCTAGAACACTAGCCACACTAGACTGTTTAAACTGGACTCATCACAGACTGAGTCGGACTCTCCCGTGGAGTAGGCACCTCATGGATGGGGTGCGGCACTTACTACTAAGAAGGAATTAGAAGGCAGAGTTTGGGGCTGGGACTGCTCTTCTCCCATCAGCCCCTTGAGCAGGAGCAGCTGGTTTTCTTCCAATGAACCTAACTGGACACAATAAATTCACTTTTCTGGAGCAGGTCTCCTCTTCACACGATGGCATATTCTGTACTTCCAACCCTCTTTAGCCTAATTTTGGGACAAAAAAAATGCAAACTCCCACACTACACAGACACATGTGTATACATGTGCGTGCGCACACATGCACGCACACACAGATACACACATCCACGCACACACACACATGCATGCATGTGGGAGGGCACGTGCGCACGTGTGTGTACGTGTGTGTGTGTGTGTGTGTGTGTGTGTGTAGGCATTCTGTGGCACTTCCTGGTCAGCACTACCCCCTGCCTAGGCTGGGCAGGTTCAAGGTAACTTGGAAACACCTTTTGGGGGAAAGAGCCAGAGAAAGATAAATACATAAGGTCCTGCTTACACCTCAGTAGACCTGTCTACTGGTCTACCTCACATCTCCCACTGTGTGGCCCTCGGAACCCCCAGCCTGCTCGTTAAAACAAAGCTCACCCATTCCCGCACAGATCTGATTCTTTTTAAGTCTCCCATAGCTCCAGGATGGTCAGCTAGGACCTGGCTCTCCTTCACCGGTCCCTCAGCATCCATCCAGGAAGCTCTGCCAATCCTGGCCCCCAGTCCTCTTCACTCCATGGCCACTGCTTCCGCCAGGGCCTCTCGTCCCTTTTCTTCTACACAGAATCCGTGGAAACCTTAAAGAGCATGATTGGCGTGCCCTGCCCACAGCCACAACCTCCTACAGGCTCCCATGGCTCCCCACACGGAATGCCCCTCCATGCCCCGCCCCTCATCGCAACCCTCTGGGCTTCTTCCTGGTACCTCAGGTTGGCTCACAGTCTGCTGGCTGTTTCTATAGACAGCCTCCCTGGCCACCCACCTCCCTGGCCACCCACCTCCCTGGCCACCCACCTCCCGTGCCTGCCTGGCTCAGTGTGATACCCCCCCTGCCGATGTCCTGCAGCTCCCTCCCTGTCCTGCCCAATACCAGACAGAGCATTCTGCTGTGGCATGCCACCAGCTCCCAAGCCGCTCAGTCTGTCCTGTCACCCACTTGCCACCCCTTGTCTGGCAGACCAAAGCTGAACACAGAAAGGGCACCTGGGAGGGCAGGGAGTGGGAGCAGGCAAACTACATGAGGGCCAAGGCCCGCCCCCTGTAGTAGAGACCGCCATTCAGGCCAGTCCCCTGTAGTAGAGACTGCCATTCAGGCCCGCCCCTTGTAGTAGAGACTGACATTCAGGCCAGTCCCCTGTAGTAGAGACCACCATTCAGACCAGTCCCCTGTAGTAGAGACCGCTATTCAGGCCCGCCCCTTATAGTAGAGACTGCCATTCCGGCCAGTCCCCTGTAGTAGAGACTGCCATTCAGTGGACTGGGCATTCCGGTTGGAGTGAGGCTGGTAAGCAAAGGGAAGTAAGCAACAGAAACAAGTGTGCCCGCCTCAGAGCCAAGGGCGTGCACCTCTGCCTCCTCTTGGCAGCTCATGTCCTTGCCAGTCTATGAGGGGACAGTCTTCCTCCAAGATATGCAGGGAGAAGGAAGCCACGCCTACGCACCTAGTCAGACCAGAGCAGGAGGACCTTGCTCAGCCATGTCAGTAAACGCCTTGTGGCTGAGTCAACGACTCCTGAAGCTCCAGGCCCATCCCAGAGCTTCACACCGAATTTCTGGGCCTTTTCTGCTCACTCAGGCCCAAATTCCTTGGGTCTGGTGGTCCTTGGGGCAGTAGAGACCCAGGTCAGGGAAGCAGACCGGACAGGCAAAACACAACCGCCTAGTCAAGCCTACCGCAAGACTCCTCACCCCGGAAGGCATGCCTGAGTGCTGCCTCCACCACTGCGGGACACCCCTCCCCCGGCCTCACAACCTGGGGTAAGCTGGAGGGAAAGGCAGCCCAGCAGTCACGGAGCAAAGTGCCAGCTCACTTGCTACAGAATCACTAAGCCAAACGTCTCCCAGCACGGTGGTTACAGTGTTTGCTCTCCAGTAATTTGTTAAACTGAATGTTTTCTATACATGCGATATTTCACAATTTTAAAAGGGTCGCAGGAAAAGGCAACTGCCTTTGTGGAATGTAAACCTGAGATGATGCCAGGGCCATCAACCGGGGTGCCGATGCTGCCGGCCCTGTGTGCAGAGCCACCCAGAGAGTCACTCTGACCGTGAGGGCCCACTCACTGCAGCAGGCTTGCACTGATGGGGGAGAAGGCTTTGCACAGGGAATCTGAGACACTGGGCCAGGCACAAGCTGCTCTCTGGCCCATTCTGCCGCCCACAGCCCTGACAGCCTGCCCTGGGGCTCAGGGGCTCACAGCACACAGACAGCAAAGTGGGGCGAACCTGAGTTACACTCACAGGGCTCTGCCTGCCTCTGCCTCCCAAGTGCTAGGATTAAGGGTGTGCTTAATTAATCTGTTTCAGCCCTGTTAATTTTTTAAAAATGATCACACACTATGAAATAAATAAATAGCCCATTAAAATACTATGTAAGAGATGATTGCCCATAAGTCTATCAGGATCGGGAGACTGAAGGAGCAAACAATAATCACATCTGGGGTATGGGAAGAAAGATAGAGAGAAATAACTTAGTGGAGTAAGTAAACTAAATCCTAAGACAGCCGTGCAGATGCCCAAAGTCATCAGTGTTCTCATAGCGTTAGACAAAGCTCAGGGTCTCTGCAAGGGAATGGGCAGTGGGCAGGGCAGCTGGCAGGATGTCCCTCTGCCCCTGCCACCAAATGACCGTCCTCTGCTCACTGAGAGGAGGCTGCAGCATGATTTTTAGGATGTTAAGTGGGTTGAATCTGGCTTTGAGGACATGGGTACTACATGGATACTACATGGGTACCACATAGGAAAGGGGGAGATCAAGTGAAAGTTTAAGATCTGAATACACAGACACACATACACACACACATATACACACACAGACGCACAGACACATACACACACACACACACACACATAGCCACAAAGGTCATCAACACTATAAAAAGAAAAAGGCTACTCTAGGTCATCTAGTTATCCCCTAGGGAGTGAAGGGGAAAGGAATGGAGGGGACAGGACACACACAGATACAGACACACACACACACACACACACAGATACAGACTTACGCAGACACAGAAACACAAGCACAGAGAGAGAGAGAGAGAGAGAGAGAGAGAGAAAGAGAGAGAAACAGACACGCACATACAGAAACACACACACACAGAAACACAGAGAGAGAGAGAAGGGGGAAGGGGAGGAAGGGGAGAGAGAGAGAAACACACACACACACACATGTGCACACACACACACACTTCCAGTTGGCTTTTAGTGAGTGTGAATAGACAGATAATGAGTACCCATTGCTAGAGGAAAGTTGGTGCCCACACACATGCAAATAACCAAATATAGTATAAAAACATAAGACCAAAATAACAGAACAACAACAACAACAACAAAGAAGCTTCTGGGAAGAAAGAGATAACGCAAATGAAGGAAAACAGAGGGAAGTGTTAAAGAATAATAGCTAATACAATGCGATACTGTATTAGAAGAGAGAGAGCTGGGGGCCCAGGTTCAACATTCATTGACAAAAGGAAAAGAAAGCAAAGACATTGCTTCCAAGAAACAAGAAAAGGACACTAGAGTAATAACAATATGGAGTAACCAGAAAGTTCTCAGAAATTGGAAACGGGATCAAACAAATGCAGCAGAGGAACGGAGAGTTTAGGCCACACCCCCAGACATGATAGTAAAGGGAAAACTCAGGACTACACACACAGAGACCCAATAATCACAGGCTCTGGTGACTGACTTGACAGTTCTTGGTGACAAACAAAGCCCATGGCGTGCAGCAGCAGGCACTTACTCCCCAGCTGCTGAGCTGGGCTCCCACCCACCCTCCAGGAGCTGGCCACCCAACTGGACATGTTCTTCTCAGGACAATGGTGGCAAAAGAAGCAAACAAACAAACAAACAAAAAGGAATCTCAGTTGTGCGTGTGGCCCTCAGGCCTCTGCCTGTGCCGTAATTAGCAGCACACCGCTGGCCCAGAGTGAGAAGATGGGTGAGCCCCGTCCCTGATGAGGGAGGAGGTTCACATGGCAAAGGACCCAGAAGCAATCGGGATCAGCTGTTCCTGTGATTCACCACGCGCGACTCTAGAGACAGACAGGAAACAGAGTCCTAAGAGAAGTCGCTCGTGTAACGATGCCTAGCACCTAAGACTACACCCAGTGCCCAGGAGGGATTACACACTTGAGGCCAACCTGAGCAAGACCCGGCCTCAAAAACAAACAGGGAGATGGCTGTTTCTGAGTGTTTCCTCTGTATCAGACCTGACATTAGCGCCAGCGCCACGTTAGGCCGCCTGTAACTCCAGCTCCAGAGGACCAAACACATACTTGTGAATAAAATTAAAAGTAAATCTTTTCTATAAAAACAAAAGCGAACAATTCTGGAGGAACCCCTAAAACTAGAGGATGTAAGTTCTCAGACTGGAATATCCACAGAGTCCCTAGTTTTAATCATACCAAAGATCACCGTCAGAACGCAGAGAACACAAGGAAGTTTCTAGAAGCATCTTCCAAGGGAGTAGCAATAGATTTTTATACAATGGCAGAAAATCTAAATAACAGAATTTCTCAGAATCACATCAGAACCCAGAAGGCAATGGGCAAGGCCCTCAAATTTTTCAAGGGAAATGATTTCCAAATTGGAATTCAATATTCAACTAGACTATCAAATTGAGTGTAACGGGAAATTAGTTCCTCACATGTCACATGGAAATGCGTTACCTCCACTGTACCCGTTCTCAGGGTCCCCAGAGACTGTGCTCTGACAAGCGTGGGAAGAAACCAAGGAGGCAGAAGCCGAGTGAAACGAATTCCCAGGCAACCCCGGGGAGATAGTGCACCCCAGGGGCTGGAGACACAGCTCAGCGCTGAAGAGCTCTTACTGCTCTGGTGAGGACTGAGGCTCAGTTCCCGGCACCCACACAGTGTCACGCCCTTCTGTGACTCCACGCCAAGGAGACACAGTGCCTTCTGACCTCTGTAGGCTCTGCACGTGCTTGGTACACGTACATGCATGCAGGCAAACACCCATGCATAAAGTAAAAAGAAACCTCAAAAAAGGCAAGTTAGTAGACACTCTCGAAAGAGAGAAACCAGTCTGAGCTGGGACAAGTCAGAATATTCCAGAAGAGACTTTCTGGGAGTACAAACCTGGTAAATGTCCTATGAGTCTGGAGAGAGAGAGAGAGAGAGAGAGAGAGAGAGAGAGAGAGAGAGAGAGAGAGAGAGAGAGAGAGAGAGAGAGAGAGAGAGAGAGAGAGAGAGAGAGAGAGAAAGACTAGGGGATAGTGTGGAAACGGATAGTGAAGACACGTAGAAAACTAAGCAAATAAAAATTACTAAAGCCAGGTGTTGGTGGCACACACCTTTAATCCCAGCACTTGGGAGGCAGAGGCAGGAGGATCTTTGTGAGTTCAAGGCCAGCCTGGTCTACAGAGCGAGTTCCAGGACAGCCTCCAAAGCAATACAGAGAAACCCTGTCTCAAAAAACCAAAACAAAACAAAAAAATTACTAAAATGTGGGGAGGGAGGAGACAAAAAGTGTGCAGCCAAAATCAAACACTTGTAGTTTAACACACACTGCCCAAATAATGTAAACACAGTGTCAATGTTGCGGCACTTAGACCGCGGGCTCATGTGAGGCTCGGGTTTGATGCACAGCACCAAGACAAGTGAAGACTGAGTACTGACCGCCCACATTACAGCTCTCGCGAGCGTGGGAGACAGGAGTGGGGCATGTGGGCGGCAAGCGTAGAAGGAAGTGGGCACTCGCGTCAGAGAGAGAAGTCAGTGAGAACGTGGACACGTTGGCAAGACGGATAAACTGAAAGGCCACAAGCACGTTTGGGGGAATTGTTGACGTAAATGCTAAGCATGAATCGGCTCAAATAGCTGAGCTTCCTGGTCTCTAGAGAGTGGGGAAGGACTTGGTGCAGGACTCTTATTCAGAGGTTCTGCTCGGGAAGGGAGACATGACTCGGGTCAGAGTACCTGATGCTCCTGCGAGAGGATACAAGTTCAGTTCCCAGCGCCCATGCCAGGGGGCTCGCCACCATCTCTAGCCCCAGCTACAGGGGACCCAACACCTCTGCAGGCACCCACATACATGTGACATTTGCTCACATATACATAAGTAAAAATAAATCTCTTAAAGTATGGTATGAGTATACTTTAATTCTCTGTGTTAGTGTAAAGCTTTTGTAACAAGTGAAAACCACAGAAAAAAAGAAAAAATACCCCTTCTAGAGAAAGAAGGGGAAGAGGAGGAGGGAAAGAGGAGGAGGAGGAGGCGACAGAAGCCTGATAGCCATGGGTGAGCAGGCATGGCAAGAAACTGTCCTATTCCGGGGACAAGCCGAGGACAGAGGACTAGGAGTGAGCAGGGATGGGAGGAAGGGTTTGGATTGAGTGATCAGAAGGTCTCTGAAGACTAGGTGTCCCATCATTTCCACTGGGGATGAATGTGTTCCAGAACCTTCTAATCCATCTCAAAGAGGCTTTGCGAAACAATATGCTATTTGCAACATGATGGGGGGGGATGAAATATTGGAAACGTCCCAAATGTTCATCTACGAAAGACTCACTACTTACTAGTGGTGAGGCACCCAGAGCGGAGTATGACAAGCTGTGTGCTGATGACACAGAAAGATGCCCAAAACACTTGTGTAAAAATTGCACAGGTAACGCACTGAGATTCATGGGAGAACAGTGGAAGCTTATCCATCCAATCATCATATTATTAAATAATAGCTGCTTCGTTTTTTCTAGGTGTGCTTATTTTTAAGTGTGTGTGTGTGTGTGTGTGCATCCACGCGGGCATTTGTGAGCGCAGGTGGCAGCAGAGGGCGTTAGACCTTCCTGGAGCTGGAGTCACAGACAGCTGTGAGCTGCCGCCTGCCGTGGATGCTGGGTACCTGTTTTTAACCACTGAGCCATCTCTCCGGCCCAGACGATGCTTGTTCTGAAGAGTGTAACAAACGAATTTTATATTTCATATATTATGTTCACTTGCTCTTCAAATATTTACCCAGCACTTAAATACACTGTACACACACTGTGCTGTTTGGAGTTTTCACTGTGACTGTCAGTGCGGGGCGGGGGGTGAAGAATTATAAAGCAGAAAATAGTCTGTGCTGACGTAACTGGTTCAAATACATTTTCATTTATCTGTGTGCCAGACATGGTGTCACACACCTTTAATCCCAGCACTCCAGAGGCAGAGGCAGGTGGATCTCTGTGAGTTCAAGGCCAGCCTAGTCTTGTAAAATAAGTTCTAAGCTACCCTACACAGTGCAATCCTATCTGAAAAAATAAAAGATAAGAAGTGACTCAGAAGATGTATGTGTGTCCATGCACCCACATAGATGCACCATTCCGGACATGTGAGAGGACCCATCTGCGTCATCCCTAGACTAGCAGCCACAGACACTCCTGACCCTGCTCACTCAGAGGCTGGCTGCACAGCTTGCCCCAGAACCGGGAAAGTGGAACCCGGCTGGGTCTAGCTGGCCTGGACCTATTGAGGCTGGGTGGCAATAGTCCCCATTGTGAAATGGGGACTCTCCGTTGCCCAGAAGCTATCCCTTAAGCCTGTCTTAGGGCCTCAAGTGCCCCTCTGACTGCCAGCAGCATCGCTTCTCTGCTCTCCACAGGTCTGAGCTGAAGAGCTGATGCTTGTTCATCAACAGCCTTAGACGTGTGTGGAGGACAGGCCGTGGTGTCTCAGCTCTGAGCTGAGAGCTGCCACCAGCTGGCTTTGAGGCTCTGGCTTTGGAAGGTGTGCTGCCTTCACTCCAGCCCAGCATTATGGGGCGGGCAGGGGGGGAGAAGGGCGGGGGGGGGGGGGAGGGCGGGACGATGGGTGGGCGGGGCGATGGGTGGGCGGGGCGGGGGCACCAGCCCAGCATTGCAAGGCTGGGGGGCGGGGGGGGGAGGGAGGGGGATATCCGAATGCTGTGTCTGAAGTGGCCAGAGAAGGACCCGCATGCGCTAAAGCGCTCGACAAATCTGCGTGCCCTCCTCAGAAACCGACTTTGAGACATACCTTCCAGGAGGTCAGCTCACACTCTCTCCTCAAAGCCAGCCAATGGAAAGTGAGCTTGTGACACAGGCATGGGAGGATGGAGGTCAAAAGGCATGGGGGCGCGTGGGGGCACCAAGTCAAAAGGAAGACCCTGAATGCAACAGGAGCACCAGAACAGGTCAGAGGGCTCTCATGGAACGGTAGTCCAGAAACAGAGAACCACAGGTGTCCACACAGAAAGGAGGACACTTCTTCAACCGCACAAAGCAACTTCCCGTGGGAAATGAGGCCAGTTTGAAAGCCTACGGCAGAGAGGCCTGTGATACCAGCTGGAAGCATTGCCCCCCAAGAACAGAAGTGCAAATGAGTGTACAAGCACTGAACACCTTCCTTTATCTAATAAGTGGGCATTTATTTATAAATTTATTGTCCGTGGTGCTAACAGAGGATGGTGTGGAGCTGACGTTCTCAAGGCCTGCTGGTGCAGATGCTGCCCTTTGTAAAATAATTGCCTGATACACAGGGCAACCTAAAACACGCACATCGGGTTAGCAATACCTACTGATAGGAGCTGAGAGACGGCTCAGCTGTTAAGAGGACCTGGGTTCAATTCCCAGCACTCACACAACAGTTCACAACCATCTGTAATTCCAGTTCCAGCAGATCTGATGCCCTCTTCTGGCCTCTTCAGGCACTGCAGGCATGTGGTACACATATACACACACACAGATAAACACTGGTGCATATAAAATAAAAATAAATCAATTTTTTAGGAAAGATGAAAAGTTTATTGATAAGAGACTAGCACAAGCATATTAAGGTGCTGATGTCAGTGTGAGAAATTGCTCAGGTTACATTAAGTAGAAAATTGCTGTTCATGTTACGAGAGTTAAGAGTCTGTATAGAGTACTTGCCATATGCCCTGAGTTTGACTCACATGTTCACACACACCAGGAAATCAGCGTGGGGGAATTTACCCTGAGGAAAACATGCCTAGTCAATTATCATTTGTGAAATAAAAAAGTGTGCGGAGATTTGGCCCTGAGGAAGCCCACTACGGCGTCAAGAAAAGCCAAACCCTAAAATCAGCCTGTGCTTCCATTCACAAAGGACAGTTCCAACCATAGCAAGCGGAAAAGCATTCTGTGACAGCCACAGGTGGCCGCAATAAAATCAGATGATGTCGCATAACATCAACCCATTTTGCTTCATATATAAAAATGACAAAAAATACATATTAGAAGTGATTTTCTTACTTGGTATTTTCTGACTTTCTATAATATTTCTTTTTTAATAAGGGAAACCTCTCTACTCACAAATCTAAAGACTGAAATGAGAGGTTTGCCTCTATTAAATGAATGGCCATGCTAGGTGTGGTGGCTTTTGCCTGAAACCCCAGAACTCAGAAGGCAGAGGCAGGAGAATTACAGCTATGGGTCCACTCCACAAATAATTCCAAGCCAGCCTGAGTATCCCTTAATTTTTCTCTCTGTTGCTGTGATAAACAGCAAGATCAGAAGCAATTTGGGGAGGAGAAGTTTGGTCTTAAATTATAGCTTGTTAAACAATCCATCATGAAGGGAAGTCAGGGCAGGAACTCACAACAGGAAGCTGGAGGCAGGCGCTGAAGCAGGCTGTGGAGAAATGCTGCTTACGGGCTCTCTCCCGTGGCTTGCTCTTTCTTACACCATCAGGACCACCTGCCCGGCAGGCATTGCCAGTGCTGAACTCAGCTCCTCCACATTGTTAGTCAAGAAAATGTCCCGCAGACTTGTCTACCAACCAGTCTGGTGGGGGCATTTTCTCAACTGAGATTCTCTCTTCCCCGGGCAGCAGAAGGGGGGGGGGCAGGGAGGATGGCCTGATAGTTCCAGAAGAGATGAAGTGAAAAGAATAAGTTGCGGAATGTACTCAAACCTGGCTCACCGCCAGCATGTCCCACAGCCCCCAAGGAGTGAATGATCGTGTCCCGGCTTTGACAGTGGGGTGTGGTCACACCTGGATGTGGTCTCCAAGCGCTGGCACCCTGTGTGCCTGCCACTTGAGCCTCCAAGAGGATGGAGGCCAGGCCTGAGACGGTAAAAGAAAAGGGACAGGAGAGCCTTGCACGGAGGACTCAGGCAGCCCCGTCGTGACCTCGCATGGAGGACTCAGGCAGCCCCGTCGTGACCTCGCATGGAGGACTCAGGCAGCCCCGTTCTGACCTCGCACGGAGGACTCAGGCAGCCCCGTTCTGACCTCGCATGGAGGACTCAGGCAGCCCCGTCGTGACCTCGCATGGAGGACTCAGGCAGCCCCGTTCTGACCTTCTGGGACCCTGAAAGGGCCACATCTCTCTGAGTTTCTTCTGTCTGTCTGTCTGCTGCTGAGCCCGCTGCTGCCTAAAACAACCGTGCTGATGGAAGGGGTGAGTGGAATATCTACAGCGCACCAGACGCCGAGGAAGCGCTGTGTGAAGGTGAGGCCATTTCCTTGTCCTTTCCACGGAAGACTCGCAAAGCCCAAGCAGACATCTGGAGATGGCCAGGAATGTGCTGGGGGGGGGGGCGTCTCCAGCCACCCCCTCCCTTACGCTAGCACCGTACCCGCCCCGCTCCCGTCACCTCTCAGGGCACCCTTCTACACACCTGCTGCCCCCTCCCTGCCACATCTTTCAAGGAAGTCAGAGTCCCGGAGCAAAGCAAACCCCTTGGGCAGCTGCTTGGAGCAACAGTAGCGCTACTGTCCCAGTTATGGGAATCCCTCTGCAAAGAAAGGCTCACAAAGAGAAAGGCAAAGAGAAAGGGGGGTTATGACAACACAAAGGCAGAGCAAACCATTTCAAGTCCTGACACAGGCAAACTGGTTCTGAAAGTCACCTGTTGCTGGGCAGGAACGCAAAGTTCTGTCCTGTCATGCCGCACAGCTGGGCCACTGTGCATTGCCAACTGACTTATGTAAGCTTGTGAAAAACCCCATTCGTTTGAGTTCCCTGTCTGTGCAAATAGTGTCGGGCACATCCGAGCACCCTGGCCATCCATCATCACGGGTACGCTTCCCAGGCCGGTGGTGACTCACCTTGGGCCGAACCCACACTGTGCACTCAACAGGCAGCTTCTGTCACTGGAGGCCTTTACAACCTGTGAATGCCTCTTACCCATTTATCAAGTCCGCAAAGACTGCACAGACAGAGATGAAACCCTCGGCAGGCAGGAGGCGATGGAAGGGTCAGGCTGGCTCAGAAGATGTGAGTGGTCTGTTTTCATCTCTCAGCTCATGCACGGCAAGTCCTCCGACAGCACACCTGCCTTGGAGAGGAGAATACCAGCGCTGGGGTCTTCCTGAAGGAAGCCATCATGGCAACCCAGAGCAAGAGCCACAGAGAACAGGAAGCCTTGAGGGCCTTAATCTCCACCCCTAGAGCTTATATGGTAATGGGAACCAAGATCACCAGGTCAACAGCCTGTAAATGTGAGGGTACAGGGGCGTCTGCCTCAAAGTCTGTAGAGACTCCCAAGGTCGGCCAGTCACAGAAGACCCAGTCCGCTTGGACCAATGTTATGTCAGTTACTCAACCTCCAATGGGAACTCCTTGCTCGACTCAAAAGGAGAGCGGACGGGGGTACGCTGGCAGCATCCCTCACTAGGAGAGAGCTTGCATAGCATACCCCGTGCCACAGGTTCAGGTCCACACACTACCGCCTCTTCTCCAGGAAAAAGAAAGAAAATGACACACAGCCAGCCACAGCATCACTCTATGGGCCAAGAGGGATCAGGGGGCGCACCCTGCATGCAGCTCCATGCTGTGCTCTGGGTGTGGCTGACACTGCTTCACAGTCCATTCCCTTAGCACACCAAGGAAACTGACGAGTTCCACTGGCAACCCTGAGAATGACTTACACGTACTGGTTACAGGAATTACCTCAGGCAGGGGAGCCAATCGGATAGCACAACCCGCTGTGGGACAGTTCAAGTTATGCTTGACATGATTGGCACATACTTCTCCTTGCTATTTATGTACATAAACAAGTATAGACACTCATAACCAAGGAAAGATGCCACAGCTGGTGTTAACCGAGCCCATTGATGCTAACATCACCCCCAAAATACCCAGGGGTGTTTTTAAAATGTCCTCTGTGAGATGGAGACTATCACGATAGGTCACAAATGCAGAGAACACGTGACTTTGGGCTGCAACTCCTTGATAATCATAGAAGAGGCCAGCGTAAAGACTCAGAACACCAGGGTACCTGCTGCTAGTGTCCTTCTAAACACGGGAGGAATGCTGTAGCCATGAAATCACAACAATATAGCTGTCTAAGCAAGGCCTGCATGATGACAACTTCAGTTGACATGCCAACATAGGGGAAATTTCACAATGTCCCACACCTACATGAAGAACTATAGGCACTCAATGGCTGCAGGGGGTGGAGAGAGAGAGAGGGAGGGAGGGAGAGGGAGGGAGGGAGAGGGAGGGAGGGAAAGGGAGGGAGGGAGAGGGAGGGAGGGAGAATTCGTTTTCTCATGGGAAGAGGAAGACAAGCTTCTTGATAGGCTGTCCAGTTCCAAGTGGTCAGTCCTAAATACATATACCTACCAGCAATGCTGAACAGACTCCATAAACTGTGTGTGTGTTACAACAGCGGTAACCAAATTATTGATTTGAGGTCATAAATTTGAGAGGGGTGCCGGGTGGTGGCGCACACCTTTAATCCCAGCACTCGGGAGGCAGAAGCAGGTGGATCTCTGTGAGTTCGAGGCCGGGCTGGACCGATAGCCTTCAAAACAATACAGAGAAACCCTGTCTCGTAAAAACCAAAAAAAAATTTTTGAGAGGGGTTGGGGGCATGGGAGGAGTTGGAGGAGGAGAAGGAGGGGCATAAACGATATAAATAAATTATTCACATATGAAATTCTTTAAAAAGAGTGAAAATTTTGAAATTCTCAACATGAAGGCCTTTAATCTGAGTTTCAAGCCTGCCTGGACTACATGATGTTCAACATGGTGTTTCCTTAAAGGCCAGAAAGATGGCTTCTCCGAGTCCCCCAGGGACCAGCACTGGGGGCTACTTAGTGAGAATGTGTCTTTCCTCCCCTCCCTGAGGGCAGGGCTTCCAGGAAGAGTTTCCCATTCTGACAGGGCAGACTTGAAGGATAGGGAAACATTTTCCTCTTTGGTGAGAATGTCTCTGAGCCTGATACTGTTCCAGGGGCTGGAAAGCTGCCGTGAGCTGAGCAAGACAGAGCTTCTCACAGGGACCTTGGAGGTGCCTGTCAAGGGAGTTTACGCCTGTGGACGCGCATCACCGTAAGCAGCAAAGCTTTTCTCCTGCTTGACTTCACTGTGGTTGCTAATCTCCCTTCTTTGATGTACTTGAGCCTCAGTCGCTACTAATGGCCACTGAAAAGCCACTACTAATGGCCACTGAAAAGCCACTACTAATGGCCACTGAAAAAGCCACTACTAATGGCCACTGAAAAAGCCACTACTAATGGCCACTGAAAAGCCACTACTACCGGGCGTTGGTGGCGCACGCCTTTAATCCCAGCACTGGGGAGGCAGAGGCAGGCGGATCTCTGTGAGTTTGAGACCAGCCTGGTCTACAAGTGTTAGTTCCAGGACAGCCTCCAAAGCCACAGAGAAACCCTGTCTCGAAAAACCAAAAAAAAAAAAAAAACCACTACTAATGGCTATGGATTATATATTTTCCTTTCCTGAGTTGCCTCTGACAGGCCAGAGGCCAACATATCTGAGTGCCTCCCCTCTGGCTTCTGGAAGCCCTGAGCATCAGATCACCTCCCCAGAATCCAGGGCAATCTGGAAACATCCAGTAAACTATGAGGTGTTTCTAAAAATGTCTCAAAAAGAGGTTCACAGGATTAAAACTCTTTCTTACCAAAACATCACACCAGGAGCTGAGGTGATGGCCCAGTAGGTAAAGTGCCTTCCACACAGTCATGAGGACCTGAGTTCAGACTCCGAGAACCTATGCAAAAAGTTAGATGTGGCTGCTCATCTTCTGTAACCCTGCACTTTAGGGCAGAGGCAGAAAGGCCACTCCTCAGAGCTCACTGGCCAACCAATCCAGTCAATCAGTGAGCTCCAGAGTCAGTGAGAGACTCTGCCTCAGAGAAATAAGGGGGAGACCAATAGAGGACATCTGACGTCAACATCTGCCCCTACATTCATGAGGACGTGTGTTTTATCATTTATTTTTGTTTTGTCTCTGTTTTGACTCACACATGTATATGCACCACATGACTGCAGTGCTCACAGAGGCCTGAAGAGGGTGTCATATCTCTTGGAACTGGAGTTGTGGGCCATCACATGGGTGCTGGGAACTGAACCTCTGTCCTCTGCAAGGGCAGTGGTGCTCCTATTGCTGAGACATCTCTCTAGTCCCGTGTTTGATTGTTTGGTAGCAATAACAGATATTTTGTTAGAAACAAAAAGTGCTGTGCACTTCAGGGCACAGAGGAGACAGCTGGCAAGGGCAGAGGGATGCTGCTTACAGGGGGCAGCTCTGCACAGCTCAGAACCCAGGGACTGGGCGTGGCTCAGTAGGTGAAGTGCTGGTGGGCAAGCATGAGAACCGGTGTCTGAATCCTCAGCACCCACACGAAAGCCAGGAGTGGACACGGCTCAGCCACAACCCAACACCAGGCGGGGAGCAGAGACAAGAGGATCTCTGAGGCTACTAACCAGCCAGCCTGGCCAAATCACTGAGCTCCAGGTTCAGGAAGAGATCCTGCCTCAAAAAATACAGTGGAGAGCAACTGAAGAAGAACCTGATCTGACCTCTGACTTTGTACCATATGCACATGAACACACACATGCACATGTACACACACACACACACACACATACACACACATACAAAGACACACATATACATACATATATACAGACATACACACACACATGCACATGTACACACACACACACAACCACACATACACACACATACATACATAAACACATACAAACACACACACACACACATATCCCATACAAAGGTAAGAGCCTATCCAGCTCAGCAGGATGGGGACCCTGACATACATACCTTCCTCCTATTAGATGCAAAGAACAGAGTGTAGACTAGAGTCAGTATAGCACTGGCCCTGAAAGCATGAGGACCTGGGTTCAATCTCCAAAAGACATTTTAAAAAAGAACAGGCATGAGGCATACACTTAAAATGCCACCACAGGGGAAGAGGAGACAGGTAGCCAACCAACCTAAGCTACTTGGAGACCTACCCTCCCCCTGCCTGCTCTGTCAATAAGAGATCATGTCTCAAAAAAAAAAGAAAAGAAAAAAAAAAACAATGGATAGTACTTGAGGAAGGTTTTCCTCTGGCCCAGTAAACACGCATGCATGTCTACATACACATGAACATGTGCACACACATATATACATGCTCACAAAGACAGGGAAGGAGGAGGAGGAGAAGGAGGAGGAGGAGGAAGAGGAGGAGGAGGAGAAGAAGAAGGAGGAGGAGGAGGAAGAGGAGGAGGAGGAGGAGGAGGAGGAGGAGGAGGAGGAGAAGGAGGAGGAGGAGGAGGAGGAGGAGAAGAAGAAGAACAGCAACCACTCTTCACTGGCTTTGGGCTCAAATCCTCCAACCTGACCCCCTTGGTTGCCTGGCTTTCAGGGGAGAGGCAGATACCCCTGCTCACCTGAGGGCAGGTCAGCCTTGGGGGCTCTCTCAGCAAATCAGGAGGGGTCGGTATTTCCCCGATGTTTTTAATCAATCATTCCCCTATTCAGCGCCCATGAGCCCTGAGTCGGGGGTCTCAGCGAGTGTGCTCAGAGCGGGAATAATGTATTTTCTAACAAAAAAAATGCACCTCATCTCAGCTAGCCACCACCTCGTTCATCTGTCCAGAGTTTATAATTATAGTATTTATTTCATAATTGCTGGCTGTTTGCAAATACAAAATCCCTGAACCTTAGAATAAATTATAGTTCCCTTTCTACTGAGAAGCCCTTGTCCTGCTGGGACACCAGGAAGAGACGCCCGCAGTTGTGATTTTAATAACAGGGAAGCAAGGTTTGGGTTTTCAGGTGATGTGGCCCATTGGCGTGGGATAGAAGTGTTGGAAATCATTATTGGATAGCTTAATTATGGATTCTTCATTCCAGGCTCAAGGATCAATGACAGCAGTCTTTGATCTGCCCTTTCCCTGGCTTGCTGTTGACCTTGGCACATGAGCACATGCCAGCCCCGGGCAGTGAGCATCCCTTGCAGATTTCCTGGTACCACTTGCTAACCTTGGTTACTTCAGTAGTCGACTCCTATTGAGAGCGCTCTGGACCTCTCTGGAGATCAGCGTGTAACATGGGACAACTTGCTATAACACAGGACAGCATGCTATAACATGGGATATCATACTATAACATGGGACAGCATGCTATAACATGGGACACCATGCTATAAAACTGAACAGCATGCTATAACACTGAACAGCATGCTATAACATGGGATATCATGCTATAACACTGAACAGCATGCTATAACATGGGACACCATGCTATAAAACTGAACAGCATGCTATAACATGAAACAGCATGCTATAACACGGGACACCATGCTATAAAACTGAAAAGCATACTGGACAGA
Source organism: Mesocricetus auratus (assembly GCF_017639785.1). NCBI lineage: Eukaryota > Metazoa > Chordata > Mammalia > Rodentia > Cricetidae > Mesocricetus > Mesocricetus auratus. Next base: position 75,763,344 of record NW_024429196.1, on the reverse strand, counting down.
ATGCTATAACATGGGACACCATGCTATAAAACTGAACAGCATGCCATAACACTGGACAGCATGCCATAACATGGGACAGCATGCTATAACGTGGGATATCATGCTATAACACTGGGCAGCATGCTATAACATGGGGACAGCATGCTATAACATGGGACACCATGCTATAAAACTGAAAAGCATGCTATAACATGGGACACCATGCTATAACACGGGACACCATGCTATAAAACTGAAAAGCATGCTATAACATAGGACAGCATGCTATAACATGGGACACCATGCTATAACACAGAACACCATGCTATAACATGGGAGGGTGCAGACACCTGTGGTGCCTGGCCTGGGGGATTGGCACCAGGCAGGCGGAGGGCAGGTGTGCAGTTGGGTGAGGGCAGTAGGACCCTGCCAGGCAGGCAGATGGTCTCAGCCTCACCTTTGACGGGGCTTTTGCCACTGAGTGAGGCCCACAGCTGACAGAGAATGCTCAGAATAGCTCAGCGCTGCTCTACAGAGAGGACAGACCAACGAGTCATGCCCAGCTCTGAGATATTTAAGCCAGGTGTGACCAACGAAAGGCCATAGCACCACACTCCTCCTCCAGAGCCCGTGTTTGCTCAGCACAGGCAGGCAGGAGGCCCTGGGCCATGTGAGCACACATGCTCAGTGCTTACTGTGAGCTGTGGGGAAACCGAGGCAATGAAGCCTCCAGTCTTCGTCCCTGTGACATTCCGGTTAGTGCCAGCTCAAGCGTGGCCACATCCCAGCGCTGGATCTGGGGTAACACTGGAAGGCCACAGGGACTCATGGGCTGTCATCCACAAATGATGACCATTCATGCCCCAGACTCCAAACCAAGAACAGGTGGCACATGACAACAGGCAGAGTCCCTGCCGGCTGGTGTGACGGACAGCCGCCCAACATACACACACACACACACACACACACACACACACACATACACACGCAGATCACACGACCTTATCCAAGCCCCCTCACCCTTCAGCATTAGCTTTCACCTGAAAAGACAGTCCAAAACACTTGTGGGTCACTGGGTGCTGATCAAGTATTTCCAAAGGCCACCATGAGAAGTCGCCTGACTAGTGGTTAAGATCAGTCCTGTGGTGTGCTGTCTGTGTTTGGGTCCTAGCCCCCTCCCTCCCTAGCTCTCGCAAATAACCGGAGAGAAGATGGGCGTGGGCAGAGTTCGGGTGTGAGCTTAATGGTAAAGCAGTCTTCTAGCAAGCGTGAGGCTCTGGGGTCCAGACCCTAACACCCCAGAGAAAAAGAAGAAAGGAGCTATTCCGCAGGCTGGTGTAGAAAGAAAATAAGCAAGCGGTTCTCAAATGCTGGAAGCAGCTCCTGGCACAATCCAGCATTGATTATCCTATGGTCACCCTTGCTTGTCACCGTATGGCATGACAGTCCTGTGACTTAGAGACAGAACTGACATCGGGTTAATCTGCACAAGACGGTCGTTATCCACACCCAGTTATGAAGCCAGGCTCCATGCTGCACTGCTTCTACTCGCTACGTCGGGCTGGCCTCGCTCTCTCTGTCTGTAACACATGATGAAAGTGAGTTTGTGTTCTGCCATCTTTATCTACAATTGCCTCTAGAAATGATGGAGTGGACTCGAGGGGAGGGGAACCTGGACCACAAAGGCCCAAATGGACAGGCTCATCTGAGTGTATCTCAGCGGGTTCACAGCAGGGCGAGCAGGCAGGCGGGCAGCCACGTGGTAATCCACGGCTAGAGTCCACGCCCCCAGCGTGCACGTGCCTTACGTGCGCCAGAGCCAGGCGGGAATCCTGCTTCTCACACCACCTTTCTTTTCCCAAAGCTGCTGCAGAGGCAAGCCCAACCTGATGGTATCTCTGAGAATTCACTCTCCCAATGATCACCCCGCACCCTGTCCTATGCTCCCAAGCTGTCGCTCCAAAGCAAACCCCAAGGGACCTCTAGTTTGCCCTGGAACAGCAGAGCTGTGAGTGAGCCTGCTACACCCAGCAGGCAAGCTTTGTTCCCTCCCAATACAGCCCGAACAGAACCCAGAAGCAGACACCACTCAGCAGGACTAGCTGGGCCCCCAAACTACCGCAAAGCCCTACACCTTATAATTAGTCCATAGCCCAGGCAAAGGACAATGGCCTGGAAAAGCCAGCAAATGGGATACGTGCATGATAACCGGGTCTCTGTGCCAAGTGTGTAACTTAATTACATATCCCGGGTACTTGCTTCTCTCCTGAACTCTCACCCCAGCCAAAGGAGGGATTAGAGGGCCGGTGAGGCCAAACCTGCCTCGTCAAAGTAGAAAGTCTGTGCGGAGGCTGAGCGGAGCGGCCCTCCCATGGCGCCACAGAAACAGAGCGGGTGGGCAGCCAGGTCTTTCACCAGGTCCAGGTCTACTGCTGTGATACCCCACAATGACAACAGCCCCCCACGACAGAAAAGAAGCCTTCTCTACATGGCGACTGTGGCTCCAGAAGGTAGTCACCATGGCTTCACTACCATGCTTTCTGCGGCCACGGCCACGGCCACGCCACCTGGAGAGAGTTAACTGCCACTTTGGTCTGCGGTTTGCGCTCTGCAGGGTCATGGGCTTACCCCAACACCCTCCAGGATGAGCATGAAAACCCTTGTGCTGGAGGTATGCCATAGGGAATCGAATTATTTGAGGAGAAGAGTGCGGTCACTACCTTCACTGGAGAAGGGAATGCAGCCACAGGGAGTCTCCTCTCTCCAAAAGGCGGAGGTGATTTCCAACCTGCCAAGACCCAATATGGTTGTGACAGCACCTCCCTTTCCGGCCATTCAGATCAAGGGGAAGCAGAGCTATTGAACTCTGATGGCTGCCTGAACCCCATTACCTGCCCTTGGTGAATCATGGGCCTCCTACATCACATCCGGGAAAGCCACACCTAAAGATGTTGGGCCTTGAGCCTCAGAGAGACCCAGAGTGCCCTTCCCGAAGTCCTCAAATGAGCCGTGCTGGCCCCTGCAATGGGCAAAGTCTGTTGCTGCTATGGGCTGAGTCTTCCATGGAGGCTATACTTGCTGTCCGTAACAACAGAAGCACAGTGTCTCCATCCCAGGCAGCCAGCTCCAAAAGTGTCTAATGAAAAGAGACAGCCAAGCAGTAAGAGTCTGGCAGCTTTACCTCACCCTAATATGGGAAACGGTTTGGCCAAGAGGTTAAAAAGATGGGTGGGTCAGCTATATGGCACCCCATAGACCACAAACATGGAGGGATGCAATCTACCACCTCAGGAAGGGACAGCAACAGGGCCGGAGTACAGATCTGAGCAAAAAACCTCAACCAGGGGGTCCCTGGAGAAGCGGGGACCTCAAATAAGGGAGACTATGCTCCTTAGGTCCCCACACCCAGGCCTTTACCAAAGCCACCTTTGGGATGTCCGTCACCCCACACTGTGAGACCTCTGCATCCCCAGGCCTGCTGAGTCCTGGAACCACACTTGCAATGGCTGTCCCTTGTAGGGACCTTAATCAGATTCTCCAGACTGATTCTAGAATGCTATGACCAGATTCCGGCTAAAGCTAAATGCCAAGACTGAATGAAGCCTCTTTAACCACTCCTGCAGAGTTAGAGATCTCAGGAAGTTGCTGCTCCCATTTCATGACTGTCCAGTTTGCTTTTCTCAGGGCCAGGAAACAGGCAAAATATACAGGTGGCGGAAGCAGCCCCGCCCCTGAGGAAGACAGCATCTTGACACAGGGCAGCCTCTGCCTCACAGAGGCAAGCAAGGCGTACGGGACTCACCTAGTCCATGCTTACACCACCTCGGCCTCCTGATTCCTGTCTCAGGGCTTCGGGGTAATCACCTCTAAAACAGGGGTCACAAACAGCCCCTGCCTCCCATAGGAAAGCCCATAGCAAAGAGCCCTGTGTGAGTGTCCACGCTAAAACAGTGCCACAGCAGTCCCATGAGAGGGGATTTGCAGAGAGGAATCCCAGCACAAGAGACACACAGCTAAGGGCCAGCAGTGTCATCAGCGCCCCGGGCAGCCTGACCCCAGAGCCCTTCCTCCAAATCACCATTCTGTTGCCAACATCTTCTCCTCCTTCCTTCCCCCAGCCCACGGCACACCACGGCCACGCCTGAAACTTCCGGCAATCACAGGAGCTGCCGGGTCGGCTCTTGTCTTTCTCTCCCCCTCCCACGGCCCCACCCTTGCACACCCAGCTGGGGATGCGGGCCTTACTCCAGACATACTCACCGTCTGCTGAAGCGGGCCTTACTCCAGACATACTCCCCGTCTGCTGCCGCCTGGACAGCTGGCAGGCTCAGCCTGGGAGAAGCAACCCCACTCACAGGCTGCAAAGGCACTGATGAAACGGTGGCCATGCCTCGTGCCATGACCGGGGGAGCAACTACCGCACTGCCCTGTTGCCAGCCAGCAAGCTCAAAGCAATGCCACACAGGACTCAGCAGCGGGCAGGGCAGGGTGAAATCCCTCTTTATAGAGTTATTTTTGCTGTGGAATTTTCACTGGCCTGTAAAATATTTTTATATTTATTACACGTTTAACGGGAGCTCCTAGAACCAACAGGGTGTAAATAATGAAAACTAGGCCAGTAAAGGCCCCAATAAACCTCGCACCAGCCCTTTGATGCTCCCCGTGAGCCCCAGCTTCTCCTTCCTCCCCAGATCCCATCCTTTTGACCCAGAGGAAGCCCAGAGGCCAGAGACCCTCAGGAAGCCAACACTGGCTCTTGAAAATGATGGTCACCCAACTGACAACTGTCTGTGTCATCCGCAGAGCCCACTGAACGTGCTGACCAAGGAAAGGGCCTACTGTGTGTTCGGCCAACACTTAAACTCATATGAGCTGGGCCAGAAGACCTCCGTGAGAGCTTCCATGTCCCCCAGCCCTCCAAGCTCAGATGGCTCTCGCACCCCTATGTGCTAGAACCAGTCCCCAACTCTACAGACACGCTACATAGTCGTCACACTCCTAAGACCGCAGCGCTCCATTTGGCGAACCAAAAGTCCTCAGAGAAAGCGTTCCTCCATGAGCATGGAACCTCTATGGGCTGCCATAGAGCCCTGATCAATGTGCCTACACCCTGTACTCACAAAATGCTCTGGCACGCCCCCCATCTATGCTCCATAGCCCAGGTGTCCTTTATACACCCACAAAACTCCAGGGAAAGCAGGACCTTAAATCTTGTTCCAGGAAGAAACCTAGACTCACAAAACAGAGAGGAGACACATCCAGAGGCCTGAAGGTCTGTACTTAGCAGGGGAAGTCTAGCCTGAGCTACTCCCCAGATCAGAATCATCTCCCCATGTGTCAGTAGCAATTGCCTAGCGCGTGCACGCGTGCGTGCACACACACACACACACACACACACACACACACACCAGCTCCTCATAGCTCCAGGCTCAATGCCAGAACACTCTGACTTCATGTAATCTAGACTCTAAGCAAATCAAGCATGTACCTGAGGTGTCTCCAAGACTGTGTTTACAGGATCTGGCTAGCGGACCCAGCTTTGCAAGTAAATCCTTGCTGTTGAGTCTGGCCCGGCACACATACAAGGACGTCGACTTCTGACGCTACATGCATGACTTCACACTTGCCCTGAGTAAAGGCCATGGCCACCACTGCAGCACACACCGGCCGCCCAGCACCCATGCAGTCAGGACTGCAAGTCCACAGGCCCACACAAGGTGCCTGTCCATCCTCTCAGGCCCCTCAAGGAATGGGGGCCACATCCCTATAAGTAACACGGCAGAGGGTGGAAACCCACCACCCAGGGGGCTGCCGTCAGGCAAATGCAAGAATGAAAGGCCTGAGGCCCAGGCTCCTCAGAGGCAGAGCTGACTGGAGCAGTTCCTCTCTGGGGATAGATCAGCCGCAGCCCCTGCCTGCAGCTGCTGCCTCCAGCACCAGGAGATTCTTGTCTCTCAACCCCGATAATTATAGTCCCTGGTGCTCACTTAACACCCGTGTCATTGCAGGGTGTTGGAGCAGGCAGAGAGTAAGCGAAGGAAATTAAACAATAGCGTTTGACAAGCGGCCCATCCCCTGTGGCACCGCACTGAGCCAGGCCATAGGGGACAGTGTCTAGGCTCCCTGGCCCACCCAGGAGCTGCGGCCATCTCAAGGCAGCCAGGAAACCCATGGTAAGAAATGACAAGAGTCCTCTTGGAGAATCCAGGAATGGGGAGAGGCATGAAGGAAGATACAGGAAACATGTCTCCTCCTGGGGGAGGGGGGAGGCTGGCCCATGGCTTCCACACAGGAGGGGGTATCTCTTCCCAAGAATGGCTCACCCCCAGAGACAAAGCACAACTCCAGATTCAAGTGCACCCTGTCAAGAGAGCCCTGGATTCTAGTCCAACTTCACCAGCTGAGAAAGGGGAACCGGGTCTCTCTGAGAAAGGGGGTTCTCATTCTCTCAGCTTCCCATGCTGGGACTCCAGCTCCTCCCCACCCTCCTGAGAGATGAAAACCATGAGGGACCATGTGGGATCTCCCCAGGCCCCGCTGTCTCTGCCTTCTGGCAACTGCGAACCAAACCAAGTGTGAGCCCTGGTGCTCTGGTGCTAAGGGGACTACGCCCATGCCGCTGAGTCCCCAGGGGGTGTCAGCACCGAGCACTAAACCTCCAACCCTCACTCCATGGAACTTCCTCAGTCCCGTGACAATCAGCACTCTGTAGCAGGTGACCGCAGCACACTGAGCAGCCAGTACAGACCCAGGTTCTATGGAACCCTGCTCTGGGCCTGGTACGCATGCCTGGTACTCATGCCAGCTTCTTACTGTCTTGCTCCTCATGATCTATCTCCACAAGAGAACCAACGGTGAGCAGAGCCTGAATGACCAATCTACACTCTCAACAGTGGCTGTTTATAAGTATGGAAAGTTGAAGTGGGTTGGGGCTCAGAGACTTCATCTGAAATCACAGCACAGACCCAGGCCTGACAAACTCCAAACTTCAGGACATCTAAGGACAGCCTGGGCTTGTTACAAAGGGCAGGTCTGAGACCCCCTGAGACCCCGCTCCCAACACAGGCCCTGCACCCTCCTGGCTTTCCTACTCCAAGCTGCAGATGTTGAGGAGGGGCCTCTGGCTTCCCCCAAATCCATCTGAGGAGATGCTGAGCAGACGTCAGCTTCCCAGTACCCGCTGTGAGATGAAACACATGTTTTCTGTGTTGCTTCCCCCCTTGGGCTCCCCAAACATGCTGGAGATATTATTATTATTTATTATTTGCTGAGTGCTGACAGCACACCGAGCATCAGGCCCAGGAGTCTCGGCCCTGCCAACATGGCTTGCAGTCAGCCAGCGCGACATGGCTCCCTGGTGACTAGGATACAAACTCAGCTGCTGGAGCTGGCTGCTGGGGACCCTGGCTTCCAAGACCTTTCTTCCTACCCTCGGCCCCAACAGCCCGCGGCTCTTGGCCTCTTCCTGGCCCAGGAGGCTGTCCTCAGCCCAAACAGCTTAAAAAGAGTGGAAAGACTCTCTCTGGGCCGGGTTGGGCGGCTGAGGGAAGAACCCTCTCAGCTCAGGCTTGCAGGTGCCTGTGCGGGTCCTCAGGAGTCACCAGCACTCCTTTCCAAGGAAGCCCACTTTCTTTCTCCCTTTTCCCTAGGAGGAAGCTCCCAGACACGCAGAACCCTTTGGGTCTGACCTGGAAAGTAGAGGGAGGCCTGAAAATGAAGGTTAGTCAAAAATCCCCATCACCCAGAAACACTATTTCCATGCAAGATTTTGTTAAGATCTAAGCAAGTTACAGCAAAAGTTCGTGTTTAAAAGAAATAGCAAAATGTTAAAGATGGAATCGGCATTGTTGATTTGTTATGTCTTAGGCTACACATGATTCAACACGACACTTCAGAGAAGGCTCTGGGGCCAGATGGCCGTGTTCTGGTCCTCTGTGCTGGAAGAGTGCCTGCGCCCCATATCAATATCACGGGTCAACACCACCAGCCCCAAGCATGAGGGCCTCCAGCGGAAGTCCCCGGCTGCCCTGAAGGGTCCTCCCAGGAAGCACACACAGAGGCCGATGATGGAGCCTGTGATGTGTAGAAAAGGGGACGAGCATCTCAGGGCACCTACGCTGCCCTTTCCTCGTACAGAAATGGGTCTGTAGCCCAGTGACTTAGAGCAGCTGTCCAGTGCTGCAGACACTTGTAATTACATTATCATCTCAGCTCCCTATCCCCAACCACATGCTCCCTAGAGCCCCGGGGCCGCTGGGGACTTGGGGACAGCCTGAGGGACAAGTGCCAGGGGATCTGGAGCACCCCAGCCATCTGCTGCCACACAGTCAAGAGGACAGGTCAACACGTGGGTCTCCAGCTGAGCAGAAAGCATGACTCCCCTGCGCAGGCCAGACAGCAGCAGAGCGTTCCTCCTCACACCAGACACACTCAGGAGCACCAGTTTGTTGATGTGATTGTCGGAGCCTCTTCTGCGCCCACAGACACGTGCTCCGCCAAGGCAGGGCGAGGTTAGTTTTCTCCCCACCTCGGAGCCTGGGGAACAAGCACTGAACTTTGGAATGAATCGATAGATGAGAACAAATGATGGGATACATCAAGAATGGGATAGCATCGCCGTTTATCTGCCTGCACACGTACGCGTACGCAAGTGTGGTCCTAAGGTCCCTCCCAGGCCCTTGGCAGGCTGCCTGCAAGACATGCCTATCTGTGATTGGGGTCAAGATTCGGGATTGGTTGGATCCCACACTAGAAAGGAAGTCTCCTTCGGACCCCAGCTCAGAGCTCGACCTGTCCCGAGTGCAAGCAATGCCCCAGGCTGGCGGGAGGGCTCATGGGGTCTAAGACTTGGTTTCCTCTGCTTATGTTGTGTGAGTCTTCACACAGTCCACAAATGCGGCCAGAGGAGGACCTCCAAAGGTATTGGTACATGGTTGGGGATCTTGGGTGTTCCATCAAAAAAGGGTTAGTGACATTGCAAGAAGGCTTCACAGGTAAAGGCCTTTGCTGCCAAGCCTGAGGACCTAAGTCCTAGGACTCACATGGTATAAGGAGACATTCAGCTCCAAGTTTTCCTCAGACCTCCACACATGCACTGTACACGCATACACACCACATAAAAATATGTAAATTTTAAGACAGGTGTAGTGGCGCACACCTTTAATCCAACACTTGGGAGCCAGAGGCAGGCGGATCTCTGCGAGTTTAAGGCCAGCCTGGTCTACAGAGTGAGTTCCAGGACAGCCAGAGCTGCATAGTGAGACCTTGTCTCTGAAGGGGGGGTGGGGGGACATGTAATTTTTAAAAAGGTCAAGTCTACCCTGAGAACATGCATCCTGACAGATGAGGACAGCCTCATGGGAGGCTGAGAAAAATGTTGGGGGAAAGGAGCTCACATGGCCTGGTCCAGACTCCAAGATGTCTGTCTTGAGCCTCTCACGCCCCTAAACAGCTATATGATCACACACCTACTAGGCACTGTCAGCCCAGCTGATGGTGTGCACAGTAGGTACCCATTTCAGCCACAGACTGCAGCTGCTGCTCCCAAGGAGTCCCCTGGATCAGGGTGCTGCAGATAGCTGAGAACTGGCTTCCTCAAGCCTACACACACACACACACACACACACACACACACACACACACACCCCGCACACACCCCGCACACACGCACGCACGCACGCACGCATGCACCACGCTCCATACATATACATCTCTGTGTGCCAGCAGAAGACTCCGAGGGCCCAGGAGTTGCCATGGGGAGACACTCCAGTCTGTGATTCACAGCCCAAGACACCCTTCCCCAGGCTACTGTGGATTTATCAGCTCCACCATCTTCAATTACTAGGCTTGTCACTCATCCCCAGTCGTCAGAAGGAAGCGAGTGAAGAGATTAATGTCTTTTTAAAACTGCTTTCATCCTTGAAAGGGTCCCTCCCCAGACTACATTTGCATCTCTAAGAGGAAGGGCAGAAAGGAAGGACAGGACGGGCCTCCCCAGGGAGTGGGGGGGGGGGCAGCCGCTCACTGCCTTTCACTCATGAAGCCAGGCTGGAAATCCCTCCAGCTGAGATCATGGTAGGTTCAGGACCAGAGCTTTTCTAAAGAAACGGCAATGGTGACACAAGCCCAGCAATTCCACAAAGCCCCTCCCAGGCCCGTCCCACGGTAAAGTGTGTGTCCCTCCAGAGGCATGCTGAAGCCCTAATGCACAGGGACACAGCTCATTGAAAGGAGGTCATCTTGGAGTAAGGTGGGCCCTTCAATCAAGCCGGTGTCCTTATAAGAAAAGGGACATTTGGACACAGACATAGAGAACAAAGATAAACAAGCGTGGTGGGTCTACAAGCCAACAGATGCCAGGAACTGTCTATCACGACTGGAAGCCAGGGAAGAGCTGTGGCCCCTGTCCCTGGAAGCCTAAAGGAAGGAGATGACAGCTCATCCTCTGGTTCCACACTCAGCTTCCAGAACCATGAGTGGCCAGATCTCCACTGCTTTAAGAGCCTGTTTGTAAACTTTACTGCAGTGGTCCAAGGCAAGGAGCATCCAGCCATGACCGTCCCAGCCTTTCCTCCGGGGCAGTGGTTCTCAACCTGCCTAGCACTGCGGCCCTTTAATACAGTTCCCCAGCCATAATACCGTTCCATTGCTACTCCATAACTGTAATGTTGCTGCTGTTATGAATCATAATGTAAGTATGTTTAAGATAGAAGTTTGCCAAGGGGGTCACGACTGACCCACAGGTTGAGAACTACCTGTCTACAGCATCTCTTCTCTGACCCAGTAGGAGGGTGGGTACTGCAGGAAAGCCCAGAAGACCCCACCTCGTATCTGCCTCCCCTCACCACCTCACCCCTCCCGCTGATGTGCTACGTGTACGCGTCACCCAGTCCAGCTGTGACCTCCACCGTAGTATCCAGCTCTGTCCTCCTTAGACTTAATGATGACTGTGTCACAAAGTCAAAGGACGGGCTTCCTGGTCCACCTGTCCAGGTATCAGCCAATGAAGCGCTGGCAGAAGGAAGGCGTAAGACCCAGAAATGGCCCAGTGCCACCTCTGAGCCCAAAGTAAATGTAAGCAGAGGGAGGTACCACCTGGGACCTGAGCCAGGCTTACCCAAACCATATTCCGCTTGAGCAGGGTCCTCTGTACGTGCAGAGCCGAGTGAGGAGCCAGCAAGTGGCATTGCTTCGTGCACACGTGTGAATGCTTGCATCACACCAGAGGAGAGGCAAGAGTTGCCTTTGTCCAGGAAAGCCATGTGTCCTCTTCCAAAAGCCATAGTGCCCAGGGCTCCCTAGGAGCAGGCCTGCCCTCCACACACCCCCTCCCCCCAGCAGATGCCGCACACAGTAAGAAGGAAACTAGAGTCTGGCTGCATGGGACTTACCCATTCCTATGCCTCTGTTTCCTGATCTGCAAAAGGGAGGGGAGCTGCACCTGCTTCTGGGACGGGGGGAGGAGGGGGCAGGCAGTGGCTATCAATAAGTTAATAGTGGAAAGCACAGTGCCTGGCATGTGACGCATACTTGTTAAATGTGAACTGACCCTGTTCGTCATCATTTTCCTGCGTCCTCCCTTTTTGCTTTGGCAGTGTTCACTAACGGCCCTCTCCTGCATGTGACACCAACGCCTATTTATGGCGATTTATGCCTTGAGCCAGGAACACAGAGCAAGCAAAGTTACAAAGGCCCAGTGGGAAAAGCAGGCACAACACTTGGAAAGCATGAGACACGAGACATCGTCGTGGTCGGTGGAGAAGTACCTGAGATCACGCAGCAGAAGGCACGTCAAACAAGACGTTTAGGTCTTGAGGGATGAATAGCAGTTTACCAGGAGAATCTTGCCCAGGCTGTAGCAGATTTTTCCCATAAATAAAAAGAGGGCAAATAAGGCAGAAAAGCAACATTCAAGCCTCAGGGGACAGAACTTATAGTCAAGCGGGGAGTATGTGAGCAGAAAGGTAGGCTGAACTGAACACAGAAAGGTCCTGAACGCCATGCTCAGACAGGTCTGGGGGCAGCAGTGGGGGCGTGGTCAATGAGAGCTGACTGCAGGAGCCTCATCTTCCTTCACCACAATGAACCCTGCTTGCCATTCGGTCTTGACGTCTCTTCCCAGTAGAGATGTTCTCAAGTTCACATCCCTGGAGATGGCGCGTTTGTACCTGTTCTGGTTATGGCCATGGTGCCCACAGCTGTGTTCTATCAGAAGAGGTTCTCGGCCAAGACCTTTGGGGAAATTTCCATGGATTCATCAAGTCCCAGTTGACAGACGGGTCTAGGCCAAGAGACAAGCTCAAGCCCTAAACTGGAAACCCCTATTGGCATGCTGGCATTCCAGCACGTCCAGCCTGCAGGTCTCTCTTCTCCCCTGCTCCAGAAGCACACCCCTTCACCTCAGCTGAGCCCAGGGATCTGGGCTGGCCCATTCCTTTCTGAATGCCTGTTGTGATCTTCTGTGGGGGGGACACTTGAGACTCTCAAGTGTCTTGGGCCTCTGTGACTTGGCCAGCCAGGTCCCAACCTGTGCTCTGACTTCACCTCCGGGCAGAGATGTTGTCAACACTGCCACTATCATCCCCAACTGACTACCTAGCAGCTGGGGCCACACTCCAGAAGCTTCCCAAGCAGGCACTAAAATTAGGTGACCCATTAGACCCAGAACACGGAGATCATGGGCAGAGTGCCGACGTAGCCCCAAGGGTCATTCCTCCCAGCCTAGAACTCAAGACCAAGTGAAGAGAGTATCTATCCCCTTCCCCCCAGAGAAGCGGAGGGAAATTTGACCTTTGTTTGTTTCATTAAAAGTTATTCCTGGAGGCAAAAAAGTAGCACATATCTGCAGTAGAACTTTCACATACATTCTGCAAGTTCTTCCGTTTTGAGGATTGCTTTGAATGGGAGGACACATACTATGGGAGTCAGGAGAGATGCCTGAACCAGTGAAAGCACTGGCTGCCAAGCCCTGAGTTCAATCGCCGGGGCCCACATGTTGGAAGGAGAGGACTGACTCCCACAAACTGTCCTCCAACTCCCACGAATATCCCTTGGCTCCAGTGTGTGCACACACATACACAAAAATAACCATTTTCTCAAAAAGAAAACACACTGCACAGGCTTCACACCACTCTAGTAAGTCTTCAAAGAGTCACCCTGTGCATCAACTGGAAACAATAAATGCATAATATTCCATGTTGTTACTGTGCCACAATTAATGTAACAAGACCCCCATTGTTGGGCCTACAAGCTGCACCCTCTTCTGTATTGCTCAAGCAATCAGTGAGACCCTGTGGGTTTCCTCTTCGGGTGGGTTCCAGGCACCTCGGGCATGGTTCATACGAGAAGCAGGCGGTTGGTATGGACTACCCACCCTCTCCAAAGAGGTTAGACTTTGAAGTCGCCCTGCCTACCTCTCTCTGCCAACTCTGGCCATGACTCCTTACAACCAGTTTGCCCATTCAGTCCTGGAAAATCTCTCTCCCGAGAGGATTTAGTGTCTATAGAACTTTCCTGCCAAGCCCAGCAGGCCCATATCTCTCTGCAGTGTGAGCCTGAGCCATGGTTCCTTCCCCCTAAACCAGCCACAGCATCCAGGAAACACAAGCCCCACCCAAGCAAGTCTCAGGACCCAGGGACTCAGAGTGGCGCCTACTCCAGAGTATGTGGACCTTAACGGAGAGTCAAAGTGAAATACACTGATCAGCACTTGCAAACCTCACCCCTCCCTTCTCTCTGTCTCTTTTCTGCTCCTGCCTCCCCTCCCCCTCCTCCAGCTCACTCTATTGCACACACACACACACACACACACACACACACACACCCAGGAAGCAATCCCCTTCCAAGGTACTAGCCATCCCCCGTGAAGGTTAACTGATGACCCAAATTATGGCACCAGCCCTCAGCTAGCATCCCATAAAGCAGCTTGCCACAAACAGGATTGCCTGTGCATTTCCCAGCAGAGAAGCTCAACTCTCAGCTCAGTGTAAATAGGCTGTCTCTGGGCCCACCACGTCACGGCACTCGCTGGCAAGTTATGGATGGCACTATGGAATCACTGTCATAAATACAGCCCCTCTGTTAAACAAAGCCGACAGCTTTGTGCCAATAACCTTTGAACCACTCAAGCCCAGTGTCAATTGTATTTGTCTTTGAGCTGAGGTTTACTCTAGACTGTTTGCTAAATCAGGGCTCATCTGTGGAGATAATTCAAATATATTACAGGCACCAGGCAGACACGAGGCCCTCCCCCACATGGCGGCTGCGGCATGGGTCTCTGCCACCGTGGCCTGTGCATCCTCTAACCATTCAGCAAGACAGACTGGGAAAGAGCGAGGAAAACGGGGCAGGATGAGCGCCCGCCGAGGCCTGGGCGAGAGCAGGGGCTCTTCTGCTGTCCCGTCATCCCCACACAGAGGCTGTGTCTCCTGAAGGAATCCTGTGCTATCTTCCTGGAACGTGGGGAACGCATACACGGTCGGACTCTGGAGTGGAGTCGGCTTTGCAAATGGAAGCCTGGGCGGTGCAGAAACAGAGGCAGCCCCTACCCTCCAAGTCCTGCTGGGGCTAGCGAGGGGAGTGGCCAACACTTTCACCTGGGGACTGGGACAAACAAACATACTGAACAAAAGCCAGACAGCAAAGAACACTCTGGCCAAGCCAGCTGTAGTTACCACTGCCCAGGAAGGCTGGCGAGTTTGTGCCCTGTGCCTGCTGCAGGGCTGACCCTGGGCTGAAGCCAAGAAAACAGAACTCAGGCAAGACTCCTCCCTCGGTCCCTCTCTCAGCTTTGCTCACTCGCCTCCCAAAGCTGGGGCCCTCTCAATCCCACCCTGGACTCCCCAGTTCCCCTCGCCATTTGGGAGCTCCGTCCAACACAGCTACAAACCGCCCACCTGGCAGGAACCCAACCCCTCCCTCCCACCACCGGAAGTGGAACTGAGGCCAGGGAAGTACCTTGCTCTGCTTTGTCTCATCATTATGAAGCTGCAGGCTTGACAGGTCAGGGGGTGAGGGCGGGGGGTCAGGGTTTTGAGGGCTGTGTTTAGATTATGTCCCATGAGCCTCTTTGAAACTCAACAAGGAACACCCTGTGAAGAATGGGAGGGGTAAGGAGTGAATACAGCTGTGTCATGGTCAACAGAGGCAGACCAGCTGTGTGCCCTCGGGCAGTCACGGGCACCCATGCCTCCCATCTGTAAAGCAGCGATCATTTGCTTGGCCTAGAGATCCAGTAGGATCCTGAAGTGTGCTTGCCAGCAGAAGGACCTGTGGCCCTTGAGATTAGGGGTTGGCTTTTATCCAGCAAGGAAGAGCGGGCCGAGAGTGGTCCAGGCTCCATGCCTGCCTCACTGTGGGTCCTTGTTGACCAGCATCATTGGAGTGAGGCCTTACAAAAGTCAATAAAATTCCACTGTAGTCTGCTGCACTCTGATACCCTGGGATTTGAGTCAGCCCTGAGGCCAGCCCCACCCTCGACCTCCATGGGTACCACGGGAGTTGAGTGAGACCGGAGGCAGAACCGGGGGTCAAAGAGATTGCCGCCACTCACCTGGAGGAGCCTCACCCCTGCTTGGGATGTGGGAGGCCGCTGACTTCCACTTCTCATCTCTGCCAGCACCTGGGAGAAGGGAGACAAAGGTCGCTGGGTTCAGTGCCTGGGGCATCCCTCTGACATTTCCTACACCTCAAGGAAGCCTCGGAGCGGAGCAGCAGCGCCTTGGCTGCACAGCAGACAGCAGACACTTATAAATGACCCTCTTAGCTGTTTACAAGACACCTTCTGAAAGAAAGCAGAGGAGGAGAAATAAACTTGAAGTAGGGAGCCCTGGCGGGAGTCTGCCCTGCGCTTTGATAAGCCGGCTGCTTCAGCGTTTCTTCTCCATCTTTATGGCCAGCTTTACAGCCCTGTGTTTGGGATGCTTTATCAGGGGCCGGAAGGGGAGAAGGAGCAAGATCCGAGGCAAGAAGCCTTCCCCAACAACTCCTCCGACAGATACCGCCTCATCTGGAGATCAAGATAACCTGTGTCCCTCCCAGTCCAGGCAGCTGTCCCCCAGACATCCAGATCTGGGGCAGACAAGACATTCCTCATCGTGGCAATAAACGTGCAGATCCAGGCCCTCCTGGACACCTTAACGGGGACTGAGCCCCATGAAGTCAGAAGCAGGACCGGGGCTGGAACAGGTTCTCCCAAGACCAGACAACAGCCCAGCTCATCAGGACACGGACACTTTGTCCCAGAGCCCACTAAAGTCAAGCCTGGTGTCTCAGGCCCCCCCACCCCCGCCTCCAGTCTAGCTCAGTGCTTTGCTGGACCTGGGATAGAACTCAACTTGAGCCTGAGGCTCTGCCATCATTCCACGTCTCACCAGGATCAGAGCTCTATTAAGGGCCCCTCATACCAGGCAACCCAAGTCTCAACTCCAGCCCCTCCCTCTTGCTATTGGCCAGTAACCACTGGCCTCCCTTCTGTCACCTGTCAAACAGCCTAGCAGTAAGTCCCTCGTGAGGAATGGGACACACGGAGAACTCCACCCAACAGGGGCAGTCTCCATATCGGATGAGGCCAGAATTCACAGCTCAATTTCCCAAGCTGGCTGTACTCCTGAAGCCTCAAGCTATGCCAGCCTCGCCTGAGTGACAGTTGCCCTAAACCCTGTCCTTAAGGCATGGCTTCTCACATGGATTTCTGTGCTAGGGGACGAGGAGCTAAGAATTGGACAAAGGTACAGTCCTGATCCCCAAGAAGGCCAACCTGAGGCCATAACCAAGCCTACAATACAGGCTGCCCTCGGGCAGACCTGGCAGTGAGCCCAGAGAACAGGAGAGTGGACAGCCAGGGTCAGGGAAGGGAGGCTGGAGAAGGGACCTCAGTGGGCAGCCTGTGCTGGGCGGTGGTAAAGCCCATCTCTGCTGTCTGGTACCAGGTCCTTAGTGAACAGGGGGAGGGAGGAAGAGAAGGCTGGACAAGGGGGGATGCAAGAATGAGGATTAGCCTATTATTAGTAATGCCCTGTGGGCAGCCTGGCCTGCCAGTGGAGGCCGGGAAGGAGGCGAAGGAGGCAGGGACACTGCTTTAGCTTGCTTTAGGGGAACTCCTGTTGGATGTGAAGGGACAGCCCTAAAGACAAGGGAAGCTATCGAGGAGGCCCCAGTCAGGGGTGTTTTCTCCATTTCCATGGCCAGGATCCCTCCTTCTAGGGTAAACTCCTTACCAGGCCACCGCACTGTTGGACCCTGACAAACTATACACTGTCCATATAAACTACCCACAGGAATGCTTCTGAAGGGTCAACCAAGAAGTCAGAACCAGACAAGCCAGCAACTCCACAGGCTGCCCTGGGTCTGTCTCTGAGCACTGCCAGCCTTGCCTCTCCAGGGGAGTGGAGCCTTCTGGAACCCAGATGCCCTCTCCTAGGTTGGCCAAAGCTCTCACAGGCACACCCCACCCCCCACAGCCCACCGCCATGCCTTCTCTCTCCTTCCTAGTCAGAGCTCTCCCAGAACCCCTCTACTTTCATGTGTGCCTGGATGTGCTCTCTGCATCAACCTGCTGGTTTTCCAGAAGCAGGTCCGAACGGGCTCAGAGTGACTCGTGTGCCTCAGCCCTTCACCTCTGCCCTCCAACACCTGTTGTGGTCCCTGGCCCTCCTGTCTCTCCCAGGGTCCCTCCAACCACTCTTGTCTGCTGTACAGGCTTGTCCTTGGCCCCCAAACAGAACTTCTACCTGGTCTTTTGCTCATTTTAGTTAAAAAAATGTTTTAGAAGTTGCCAAATAACAGAGATGGGCCCACTGTATACCTTTCGCTGTTTCCCAGTGGCCACATTACCAATACACGTCAAGACCAGGACGTATAAGATGTGTGCACGTTTCTATGTCATTCCTCATGTTTGTGATTTTCCCAGGGAGACAGGAACAAACATCTCTTTGTTTCCCAAGCGGGGTATCAAAGACAAATGGAAGAAAAAAATTCCACCCGATTCCTGCTCCATGAGCCAGTGAATTAATTGGAGGCACTTACAAAGCCATGGTCACTTACAGGACCACGAGCGACCCAGAGGCAGCTGCACCCCAGTACGGATAACATCTCAAGAAAGAAAGCCGCACCCCTGCAGCTCCCTGCACACCTTGCAGGCAACTCTACTTAAGAGTCCCCTCCTGGGCTGGAGAGATGGCTCAAAGGTTAAGAGCACTGGCTGTTCTTCCAGAGGTTCTGAGTTCAATTCCCAGCAACCACGTGGTGGCTCACAAACATCTGTAATGAGATCTGATGCTCTCTTCTGGTGTGCAAGCATACATGCAGGTGGAACACTGCATATATAATAAATAAATCTTAAAAAAAAAAGAGTCCCCTCCTGCTGGGCAGTGGTGGCGCACGCCTTTAATCCCAGCACTCGGGAGGCAGAGGCAGGCAGATCTCTGTGAGTTTGAGGCCAGGCTGGACCGACAGCCTCCAAAACAATACAGAGAAACCCTGTCTCGTAAAACAAACAAACAAACAAAAAAAAAAGAGTCCCCTCCTTCCCGGCAGCTGTTTGTGTGACCTGGGGAGGGCTTGTGGTCTCATGATTCCTGAGCCTCCTCCATTTCCTTACCTTCTTGGGCCGTGGAAGCTCCCCTCCCTCTTCAGGAGAGAATGTCTGGATTTAGAGGAAATGACCACACAACACGTCACAAATATACGTTTATGAAATGCCCCGGAATCAAAGAGGTGGGTCACCCACTGACTTCAATGTCGCCTTTACCGCCCTCACAGCCACTCTGCCTCTCCTCTGCCTCGCCGTTCAGTGGATTAACGGTAACTGCTACTCATGCTGGGAATTCTGCCATTTTCCTGAAGAAGCAGCTCAGTGACAGAATGCGCAAGGCCCTACGTTCAATCCCCTAGAACTGAGGGAGAAAAAAAAATTGCTGTATCATTTTGGGGCTGTCACACAAATAGGATTGCATAATCAGCGAGCTTTTGAGAATGACTTTCTACAGTCCTTAGAAATGTACTGAGACTAAAGAGAAAGGACTCAATGGTTCATCCCTTTTGGTGGCTGGTATAACATGGTGCGGTGTGTTCAGTTAGCCATCTGATAATTACAAGACATCTTCTGAGTGCTAGGGTTGCAGGTGTGCCCCGCCATGCCTGGTTCGTTTGGTGCTAGAGATCAAGCACAGGGCCCTGCTGCGTGCTGGCAAGTACTCTACCCTGTGAGCTACATCTTCAGGACCCTGGCAATACTACTTTTAAAAATATTCATTTATGTACTTATTTATTTATATGTGTGTATGTGTGAGCCTACATGACTTTATATGCAGCATGTGCATGCAGTACCTGAGGAAACCAGAAGAGGGCATTAGGTATCTGGAAACTGGAATTACAGGTGGCTGTGAGCTGCCATGTGAACATTATGAACCAAACTCAGGTCCTCTGCAAGATCTTAACTGATGAGCCACCTCTCCAGCCCCCAAAATATCACTTTCAAAAGTACTTTGTAATATAGTCATTGTGTTTATGATGTAAT
Source organism: Mesocricetus auratus (assembly GCF_017639785.1). Lineage (NCBI taxonomy): Eukaryota > Metazoa > Chordata > Mammalia > Rodentia > Cricetidae > Mesocricetus > Mesocricetus auratus. The sequence goes on along the minus strand of NW_024429196.1, from coordinate 75,743,849 downwards.
AATGTATTATTATACATTGACTTCCTCCCCAAAAGCCTTTTTTAAAAGTCTATACAGGACTGTAGAGATGGCTCTGCCTTTAAGAGCATTGACTGCTCTTCCAAAGGACCCAGCTTCAGTCTCAAGCAACTACACCATGGCTCACAACCATCCAGTTGCAGGAGATCTGATGCCCTTGTCAGGCCTCCATGGACACCAGCCATGCGCATGGTACACAGACAAACACGCAAGACACACACACATGTGCATAAAATACAATAACTTGAAAACTTGAAAGGGTATGCAATAAATTCTTTTTTCTTAAACCTTATAAGAATAGAAACTGAACTCAGATATACACTGAACAGATCTGAGCAATGACTTGTGTTGGGGGTGGGGGAATGAGTAGTGAAAAATTGCTGTCCTCCTGCTATCCTTCCAACTCCCAGACTCAGCACAAGCCCCCCCCAGAGAATGGAAAGCTATGAAGAAATGTGAGGAGAATGATTGTGCTGGCAGGAGAGAGAGCAAGTCACCAGGGCTTCCATGAAACTCACTCATAACCCAGCTGTCCCACCGAAAGCTCCTTACTCCCTCCCTGTAGGCTAGGATGTGGTCAACACAGCAGACCTCTTCACTGCCACACCACAGGGCCAGATGGACCCCCGAATCAGAGCGGGGCCACAAGCCATATACGTCCTTGGATCTGTCTTTGCCTTCATAGGCAATAAGTTTCCCCTAGCACACCTCTAAGTAAGGTGCGCATCTAGGTAGCCTGGACATCCGGCTACGGGTCAAAAATAAGCCTGGTACCTCTTGGCTACCCCCTTTCCTTCCTAAACCTGGTGGAAGACGTTCTTTAAGCATATCGGGCACAGAGTACGGTAGCACTGAGCAAGCATGGAGACACAGCCATTCGCCCTAGCAGTTCAGAACGGGCTATGGAACCCAGGAACCCAAAGCCTAGCTTCTGGGATGCCTCTACCCAGAAGACAGGAACCAGCTCTGCTAGGTAAAATGGCTGTGAAGTTAGGGATTCGGCCTTTCCCAACCCAAAGGAAAAGGTCAGGGGGTCTTCTTGGGTTCTCCAGAGGCTCTGACCTAGACCCGCCTCCTAACCCCTCCCCACTTTCTCAACCAAACACCTTCAGGCTCTCCCCAGGGTCTTAAGGACCCCTTGGCCTGGCATTTTGGCCCTTCAGCTATCCCATCATCCCCCTTCCCCCCCCCCCCGGCCCCTCGTGAGCCCTTGGAGTTCTGGGACATGAACTAAACTGAGCTCACAGCCCTCAGATCTCCCGCACTCCCCTTTCATACCTGTGCTCTCTGCTGGTGAGAGCCGCACGGAAGAGGAAGAGGACTCTTCAAGGAAGCCCTCTGTGATCCCACACCTCACCTCTCTGGAGGCTCACAGTAACTCCTTCTCTGGGAGTGACAGTTACTGACCAAAGCTGAGGAGCCCACGTTACAGTGGAAGGAACTGAGGCAATGCATCTGCCTCGACACCCCCTTCTCCTGCCCTAGTCTGAGATTAAGACAGGCAATGCATCTGTCTCAACACCCCTTCTCCTGCCCTAGTCTCCTTGAAGAAGTGGGTAGATACATTCGCCTAGAACCTGGTCAGAGAGGTCAGCTTCACTCCCCAGTTTGGACGGGACCATCGGGCTCCCTCGTGGCCTGGCTATAGCTGGTGGTTGCCAGCCCTCAGGCTCCAGTGCCAGACTAGCTCTGCCAGCTTTAACCCAACTTCCTAGCTTCTAGAAGAGAAAGGTCTGGTCATGCAGCACCCAGGACCTCCCAAGGATGTGGTTCAGCTTTGGCCAGGGCAGGGGAATTACCAACGTGCTGCCCAGGCTCTGGCCAACTAGAGAGGCAAACCAGGGGCATTCCCCAAGAGCCTTCGGGCCCCAGGCATGCTCCCTCGTATTTACAGCCCCAGGAGGCCGCCTTCCTGCTTTGTTCTGCCAGACTTTCAGCAGAGACTTGGCCACGTGTGCCAAAGCTCCCTACCCTGCATTGTGTAGTCAGCAGGGATCTCCGCTCTGGGCATAGATGAGGGAAGTTCCCAAGGCTCCCGGGGAGCTTCTGACTCTCTGAGGCCCAGCCCCACCTATGAGTGTACCAAAGTGGGACTCATCAATATTTTAGAAGTCCAGCCTCCCTCCACCCTGCCTGAAATGTTACCACAGCCCCTGAGGATCATGCATTCCCGTTGGCACAAGAGTTGCATCTAGGCTGAGTTTGGGTATGATTTAGAATGGGGAGAAGAGGAGCCCATGAGGACTTGAGGCTTAGAGTGAGGATCTGACTTGACCCCAACTAGAGGAACTCTCTCTGAGAGAGATCCTACCCTCACCCTGTGCCTGGGCTCCTCTTGCCCGGTCAGTCAGGTCAGTGTGACCTCATAAATGCTGTTGGACAGGGAGCTGGACCCCAGAAACCTGGGTCCTCTGGGGAGATACCAGACCTTGACTCACAGTCACCACCAGGGAGGAGAGAGAGACCGTAAAGGTGGAGGCCCCAGAAGACAGACAAGGTGTGGGGGCAAACCCCTGGCCTCGGTTTCCCTTTTTATGTAGCCCAAAGAGGAGCCGGCTCACCATGAGGCTGATGCAGCTCCCTGGAGAGGTGGGCAGGAAGAGCCTGGAAATGCAGTCTGCCCTCTGTCGCCTCCAGTGTCTCAACATCTCAGCCCTGCCAGAGCAAAGCAGTTCCTGTCATCCTTGTCTGCTGTGAAAAGCTGAAGAAGTTCCTGCCCAGGACGCCACCAGCGGAGGCCTGGCCCACATCTGGGTGCTTAATCCGGGGCTGTGTTATTACTGTTAGTTGGAATCTTGGGCCAGTAGCTGAGCCTCTTCCAGCTTGAGTTCCTCAGCTGGCAACTGGCTGTGGTGAGGAGACAGCCCTAGAGAAGCCATCCAGCACAGACCCTGGACCACTGGTGCGAAAACAATGGCAGCCCCTCCGCACTTAGATCCGCCAGCAGGCTCATTTGGATCCCAGACGACTAAGAGGAAATTAAGACAGGACAAGCAACAAGAGGGCCTTGCTGCCCTGAGCAGACGGCCACATCAGGCGGCCAGGAGGGGCTTCCCAACGGTCCCTTGCCCCCGACCAGGCCCCACTCAAGGTCGAGTCCTGGGCTAGGTGTGTGGGCCCCACACCAAGTCCCCAGGGCACCCCACCCATCGGAGCTGCGTGCTAGGCCAGCACACATCATCCCAACATGAGTATTTATTTAGAATTAGAGAGGAGGGGGAAACACAGACCACTTCAAAGAACTTCACAGAGGAAAAAGGACCATAATTCTCTGGGGAGCTGGTAGGGGCTCCCAGAGCCCACCCCTGGGGTGACCCCAGGACCTTCCAATGGTTGCTCTGATGAACATGAAAGCCAGTGGTTCAACACCAATTCCTCCACATATGGTCTTCCCCATGCCTCACAACCCTGCAAGGCAAGAACTCACACACAAACAAACATACACACACACACAGACACACACACACACACACACACACACACACACACACACACACACCCTGAATGGCTAAAAAGATAAGGCTCCTGTGGTAAAAAGGCAGAGCTAAGATTCACACCCAGACTGCCTCGCTACGTGCCTTGAGCACCAGACAAACTCTGAACTGGACATATCTACCCAAATGTCTCAGCCCCCGAGTGCTGCCCCACTTGGGTCTGCTGTCCTGGGAGTGAAGCAGCAGAGGGAACATGTCCCCAGATAACAGCAGTCACTGAGAAGCCACCGGCCCTGCATGCCCAGGGTTCCCACGGTGAAGGAGAACAGCCCCCGTGACACTGGGGAGCATAAATATTTCATGGGCAGCTCCCTCCGGTAGCTCTCCAACCACGTTTCAATTGTCAGGAAACAATTCGGAATTTCCAACTCAGCCCAGGCAGCTCAAGCAGGAGTAATTATGTTAAAAGCTTCCGACAGGACTGTTCACCACGCTGGTCCCCAGATTGCCTGGCTGTGGCAGTGGCTGTACAGCTTCAGGTCCCCAGCAAGCCTCCTCACACAGCAAGCGGGACCCGTGGAAGGCAACTGAGGCATCAAGGAGGATGACAGCCACAGGGAGGTGACGTAAGGGGTGACCTAAGCTCCCCAAAGAAACAGCCCTATCAAGCTGAGGGGCTACAAGCCCTCTTTGCATTTCCCACGCCACGCTGCGGCCTCTGGTGCTTGTGGAAGAATGGGCTGGCAGGGAAATGGGAAGACAGACAGACAGAATGGTTTTGTGCATGAGGTTTCAATAGTCTGTTTCCATTCGCCTCGTGAAGTCCACGCTCCGCTGAGTGGGCTTTTGGCTTTCCTTTCCGTGTCTTGGTGCCTTGGGTCAAACCCAGAACCTCACACACGCTAAGCACATGCTCTGCCACTGAGCTACATACATCCCCATTTCTGGCAGAGTAATCTTTCTAAAATATAAAGCTGAGCGTGCATCTTCCCACTCCAGGCCTTCCTCTGTCCCTCTTGTCTTTCAGGATGACATCCCACACAGGTCTGGAAGCTGTGTGGCACCTGCTTCCCATTTCATCCTGACGTCCCCCGTGCTTTCTTTCCCTTCTCATGGGTCCCCAGGCACCCGCCGTACACAGCCACCCCGCCGTTCCTTTAGGAAGCACGGTTTCTCTTGCTTGGGAACCTTTACCTCTCCAGGGAAAGATACCCAGGAGTGGAAAACTGTCCCCGGTAACTCCTTAGGCTGTCACTCAAGGTCCTTTTCTCTCCAGCGTTGTAATTAATGCTGTGTGGCAGCTTCCTTGGCCCAACCCAAATGAGCAGAAGCTGTCTTCACCCGAGAGCCTGAGAAAAACTGGGTTCTGTCAGGGTTTGCTGACCTGAAGGGGTCAGCCCAGAGGGGCTCCAGGTCAGAGATCCTCCTATTCCACGTAGATGCTCAGTGGATTGTGATGAAAAGAAATATCTGAGGGGCTCGTATAGTTTCTGGGTTTTCTGGGAAATTTCTAGGAGTCTCGGAGTACAGTAGGATGATGTTCAAACATAGCAATGCCTTCCCAGATGCAAGAGAGGCACCTCTACTTTGACAGCCCCCAGCCCCCCCCCTCGCCCTCATAGATGACCTTGTAGCCTCTGCTCACCACAGAGCCATGGAGCAGCCATCCGGACAGACAGAGAGAGCCAATGCCTCCTGCTCACGTTGGGGAACTCCTCCCCCCCCCACGGTGTCAGCAGCAGATCCCGAGAACCCCCAAGGACAGCAGTTTCCGTGGAAAGCACTTTTACTCAATTGTCATCATCATCACCGTCATTAACATTACTAATTACTATGAATGGACTTTTAGAGAAGTGTGGTCACTACTCCTTCCCACAGCAGACTACCTTCTGGGGTAGACTAACCACAACCCTGAACCACTCTTCCTCACCAAGTGATTGATTCAGGAAGAGGGAGAGTAAGTCGTACACCACCAATCAGCACACAGATCCCCTTGTCAACCGTAGGGAGGGGCTAGCAGGAGGGACTGGGCTCTGATGTCAGGGAGCTACACTGGGTTTTACTCAGTCATTATACACATTTTAATTTTAAAAACGTGGCAATAAGAGTTGCTAAGGAAAGATATCCTCCCTCTGTTCGCTATGCTGACGTAAGAGATGCTACCGGAAGACTCTCCGTGGCTTTCCCAGTGTGACCATGGCCAAAGACTTTGCCTGTTGTGTTTGCTGTGAAATCATGTGACAGATTCTCCTCGGGATCTTGTACTAAAAGAAAAAACTTCTACCAAGAAGTATGCCCAAGCCAGTGTGTGTCAGACCATCCTGCTATCTATCCTTTCCCATAATGCACCTGGAAGTCACAAAGCATATGCACCCCGTGATACCAAGACACAAAGAGAAACTGAGGAACATTCTTTTTGGGAAGTGAGAAGACAAGATCAGGAAAAAGATATGCTTTGGGCCATGCAGGTTCACCAAGGACTTCTGGGATCTCTGTCGCCCTTACCTCACCGCCTGCCCAGCTGTCCTGGCAGGAACTTCCTAGGAGACAAGCAAGGCCTGGAAGGAGGTTTACTAGGTCACAAAAGGGGTCCATCCTGTGACCACCTGAGAAAAGAGGGAGCATAGCCAAGTGGCCCGGTGGGTGTCACCATAGCATTTACTTGTTTGCTCACAGGTCTATCCTAGCTAACAATTTCTTAAGAATTAAGAGCTCTCGTGGGGAAACTGAGGCTGGATATTCTATTACTTCCCCAAAGCCACACAGCTAGTAAAGATTCCAACTCTGGCCAACTGCTGCTTCAAAGAGGAAGGTTTGGGGGGGAGGGCACCCCAGGCAATGCCTGGGAACAAGGCCATGCAGAGAGTCTCACAGGCTGCCCAGTCATGAGCTGGTAACAAAACCCAGGAAATCACTACGGCACGGGGCTAGAATGATGCAGTTTCCCCCTGCAGACAGCAGAAGAAATGCCACCCCAACCAGGCGCCTATGTGCCCTTCAATAAAGGTCCAGTGTTTTGCTCGTGTGCTCAAAATGCCAGTAGACTGGGCAGCCTCTAATAAGGTGGACGGTCATTTTACCATAAACCAGCCAGGAGGACTCAAGAGACACTGGCGAATAGGAACCAGAGGCTCCAAGCTGGGAATGGCTTCTCTGCCAGGCAGTTCGAGATCCTGGTCTAAAAGTACTGGGCAACCAGGATTCTTAACCCTTCCCATCCAGCGAGCATGGAGCTCCTCAGCATACCCGCTTAGGGTAGAATGGAGATTGTGGAGTTTCTCTTCCTCATCTTAGCTAAGGGTCTAACTTTCCAGACCTCAGCTAGCCTGGACCCCGCAGATTGGTGCCAGGGTCTTGGGCCTCCTGGTTCCCGGGGCAGGTGGCCCTAAGGGTACCGACGAGTAGAGTACCAAGGCAGACAGAGTCGGGGCATCCACCACAGCAGCTGTGGGCTAGAACTAGGCAGGGAGGCGCCGCCTTTGATGGCACCTCATGAAACATTAATGCCGCTGCGCAGCCATCTCCCGGCACCTTACACCAGATCAGCCGCCCTGGATCTGATGCTCCAGGAAGCTGGAGGCCAGCCCGGGTCGTCTCGAACCCCTCAACCTGGTCAGTCGAAGGCGAAGGTGCATTCTGGAGGGAGCAGAGGCAGGTTCAATTTGGGTTGTTTTTTTTCTCCTCCCCGATTAGAAGACTCTTCTTGCAGAGTTATTTGGCCCCAGAGCACCCACTGGGTACCCAGTGGGCCGTGAGTTGTATGTCTGCTGCCTAAATTCTGGACATTTCCCAAAGGCCGCTAGTCAGGACCAGGCCTGCAGATCCACAGGGCTCCGTGCCTCTCTCTGTTCCCCATCCCAGATCAGGATGACCGCTGGAGAGGAAGAGCAGGACAAAGGGCAACAGGCGATCTCGTCGCCTGTGATCCTTCAGCCCTTACCTCAGCAGCCCAGCGCTTGAGGAGGAAAGAGTCACCCACAGGCGCGCACGCGCGCGCACACGCAACCCGGCAAGCATAGAGGGTGCTCTCTAGCATACCCCACCCCTGTACACAGAACCCCCGAGTGTGTGTGCAAACAAGTCCTCTGTGGATAACAAGATCTGTGCAGCAAATACTCCTAACCCGCAGAACGAGATCCCATCCTCAAGCCGGGCAGAAAAGTGGCTTGACCTTCACCTGACAGGACCCGGGAAAACTCTGGCCAAACCTCGACTAAACCAAAACCAGACAAGCCCCTGGAGTGTCGGGTGGGAAACTGAGACCTAGGAGAAAGTGTGCTGGGCCAGGCTAAGACCCATGATTCCGTCGGCCCAAGGCTGAGCCGCTCCCTGAGCACGCAGTCCTGGGCAACCTCCCCGGACCCGGCCGCGGCCCTGGGCTGCACCAAGGTCGCCTGAGCTAGCAGAAAGGCCCCGGCCCCACGCCCGTGGAACTCCGCGCCGCCCCCTCCCCTCGGGTCCAGGCGATCGCCTAGCTTCTCCCCACCCCACCCCCCCCATTCCCGCCTCCCCGGCCGGTGTCCCCGCCTTCCCCGCGGGCGTCGGGCGGACGGGCGGCGGCAGGAGGAGCGGGTTGAACCGAGGCAGCCTCGACCTTGCTAGGATGTAACGAACGGCGGGGACCCACACTGCGCGCAGAGCAGAGCCGGCCGCAACCTGAGCCGGAGTCCGCGGCGGGCGAACCCGGAGCCAACCAGCCGCAGACACAGCGAGGCCCCAGTACGGTAAGAGACGCCGGGCTACGGCGAGGGGTCTCGGAGGCGCGGGGGTGGGAGGCTAAGTCCAGCGCTGTTGGCTCCGGCGTGCCTGGGGTCCCAGGGCAGCGCAGGACTGTGTGCCATCGAGGCAACGCGAGGAACTGGTTCCCGCGCCCAAACGGATCGCGCCATCACCTGATGCTAACTCACCTACCCCGTGGGCCGGCTCGACCTGCACCCTCAGAGGGCAACTGTGTCGGGGACGCAGGCTCAAGCACCGCAAAGGCGCAACCCTGGAAGCTTCTGGCAGTGCTGGACGCAAGGGCCTGAGGGAGACAGTGGCCGGCTAGTCAGTCGGCAGCCGCCTGGTCCAGGGCTGGGGCCCCACTGCGAATGGAAATGCTGGCCCCTAGGAATGGCTAGGGACTTGGGGCACAGCTTCGCGTCAAGAGGGTATTTTCCCCAAACGAAACTGCTTCATTCGTTGGTTGGTTCGTTGGGGCAGCGAGGCAGCCAAAAAGCAGTAGACACGAGTCCCGACTTTTCTGCCCTGGACCACGATGTCCCGCCGCCACCCTCAGAGGTGCCCCAACCCATGGTAGCCTGCTCTCACTGGCACAGGTCTGGTTTTTCCTTCCCTTAAAAAAAAACCCAAATACTCTTTGTAAATTCAGATGAAGTCATTCCCGAGACTATCTCCGGGTTGATTGTTGACACAGAATCCCTGAGCACACACCATTTCTCTAGAACGGGGTCTCCAAATTCTGAAATTGCCCAGTCTCCTCCACTAAGGCGGATTAAGGCTGAAGCAAAGACAGGACTCCCGAGGCTCACCTCTGACCAAGGTACAGGGCATCTCAGGTTGAAATCCTGGGTCCCAAGATTTTCCTATTTAGGAATTCACCGAAATCTAAGAAAATATTGATCCCAATTTTATGAGAAACAAAGGCTTGGGTATTCTTTTAGCATCTCCTTGACCTCTGAAAACCACCGTGGCCAGCTAGAGAGACCCTCAGGTTGTTGTCCACTGGCAAAGATAAGGTCTAGGGGAATTGCCCGGTCTAGGGTAAGGGCGGAAACTACCAACAGCAGCGGCAGGCCTGGAGGAGACACCTTAGTCGGTCCCCTGTGGCTTTGGGCCTTGGTGCCTCCACCAGCGAGAAAAGGGAGGCTGGGTTTGCAGGGGAGGCTGCTTGCTTCTACCACAGGCAACTAATATAACATGTGAGACAGGCTTCCAGCACCCGTGGGGGAGTGAAAATCAAAGCCGACCCTCTGCTCCACAGCGAGTGACAACCGCCACCAGTTTCTTAGCCGCCCTACCCCGTAGCTGAACCGCTCTCCAGAACCAGTAAGCATGGGAGTCTCAAGGGTGAGCACAGGCCTGGAGAGCCATGAGCCGTGCCAGCCATGGAGAGCGCCAAGCCCTATACTTGCATTGTACCTGGTGGCTAGCTGTCCTGCCCCGTCAGCATTCCCACACATCTCTGCCCGGCTAAGAAACTTCAATTGGCAGGAACCTTCTGAGAAACTGACAGAACTCAACAAGCTTGATCAGATTTTCACCTGGGCACTATGTGTCTGTCTGTAATTGCTTGTATACAAAAAACAAACAAAGAAACAAAAAACAAGAGCTTTTATTGGGGAAGTGTATTAAATGGGGCAAAAAGAGGTAGGTGGTCCCTGATGCACTCCAAAAACTGGGTTTTCTAGTTTGAACTTCTCCACAGCCTAAGAGGCTTAGAGCTGGAATGTCCCAGAGAGTCACCGATGGCCCTGGGGGCAAGCCATGGCACATTCCTTCCTTTTTCCTAAAATCTCTTTATTCTAGGAGCACAGATTTTAGGACAGCATAGACACATAGGGGCATGAGGATGCCCCCCCCCGTCCTCCAGTCAACCTTCACAAGAATTAAATTTCTAAACCATTATTTTGCCAGATTCTGTTTTAAATAAGCCCAGCTTCATTCAGCAAAGGTCCTGTGTTGTCTACTTCAACCCTCCACAACAGCCCAGGCTCCTTGGGATCACAGTCTCCAAGTTTCTTGAAAATCTTCGATTGCTAGCTCTATGCAGGTGGGGAGGAATAGCGCTCAGGACCCGGCTTCAGTAAGCCCCCTTCCCTCCGCTCCTGTCCCATCTCTCCGCAATCTGGAGGTCGAAACAGTAGTCGGACTCTCGTGTTGAACATGAGAACTGAGATTCAGTGAGAGGTCAAACCATGTCCAAGTCACACATCAAATTGAAGGGTACTGCACATGGAGCCCCGCTTCCCATCCGTGTGTAAGTGCATGCACACACGCACGCACCGGAAGCCCCTGCTTAGACGGTGGGCGAGGCAGGCAGGGGACAGCTGGGGAAGAGCGAATTCAGGTCCCATTCTCCTACACACCCTTCCCCCCTACCCATGATCATTCAGTACTACTGAAAAACAGACAGCCCTGGCAGCCCCCATCAGTCTCCTCTGGGGCTCAGGGTCTTGGGGGACAGTGGAAGGATTATCTGAGAGGGTCTGAAGACCTTTGCACACACACGTGGCAAGCCTCGAGACCTCCAAATAAACGGAGCAGCGCTGTGCCTACCAAGAGCGGTGCTAGGGGCTTGGGCCCAGAGGGACACACGGATGGAAGCTTAATCGCTGCATTAATGCGTCCACAGTGAAAGATCAAGGAGCAAAGTCACAAAACTGCGCATCCTGTAGGACCTGAGTCATGTGCCCATGGGCAGACCATTTCTGTGTCCCCATGCAGAGGTGTACTGTGCTTTCCCACCTCGGCCTGACTTTGGTGGGCTTAGAGCATGCCCCCGTAACCATGCTATCCAGCCTCACACCAAACAGCACATATGAGTGTCCGCGGGTGCACAGCATGCCAGGTGCAGATGTTCACTCTCATCTTTGCGAGCTCGGGCTGCTCTCTGAAGTAGGGTAGCCTCATGGAGGCTATTGTGGGACAAGTACAGCCCCTGGACATCTCCTTGAAAGGAGACCATTGCTGCTGCAAAGCATTCAACCAGGAGTTGGGGTAAAAGGCAGAGTTCAGAGAGCTGCTGGGCAGCCATGCCTTCCCCCAAGCACCTCTTCAAACTAGTGGTGGTGAGCTCCACTTGCAGGGAGAAATCCCGAGTCCCGGGCCTAATTCAGCTCCCTGGAAAGCATGCTAATCCATCTTTGCCTAGATTCTGCCTCCTGCAGTCCAATAGTAAAAACGGGCCAGGCCCTAGGGAGCTGGGCGCCTTGGAGTAAGACCAAGGGAGTAAGGCAATCTCGGTCCCTCCCTGCATATCTGCTCTTGCCCCTACAATTCTCACCAAGGAACCCAGCCCTGTTCCCTCCGGTGGTGAAGACAGGAGCAGGGTCAAAGGCAGAGCCTTGCCGGTCCCCAGCACTAATAGCTGACACCTGTACGACCAGTCCAAGTGATGACTGCAGAGATGCCCTGAGCTCTGGACCCTGAGCCTAGAGAATAGGGAAGTGCTTCTCCCTGACGCTTCCGTCCCACTACCAGGGCTCCTACCCCATCGGTGGCTACTTCAGAGCAGAGCTGCAGATGAGGCCCAGAGGCAGCATGGGGGGGGTCCCTGTGGCCTGAGAAGCAGGTCAGGGCCACCTCAGTTGTGACCTGTTTACTCAAGACTCTGAGGTCCCTGGGCCAGTTAACAATTGTTGGATAAAATCCTTGGACAAACTTCATTGAAGCTTGAGGACTTGAGGAGGAGACCAGTCTTGGGAGCCCAGAGGGTAAAGTCTTTGCTTGGGGAGGGGCTGCACTAGGACTACAATTTCCTAGCACTGTGTAGGGGACTCTAGAAACCAAAGGCTTCCTGGGCTCTCAGCCCAGGGTCGTGAGACAGCAGTCACCTGGTCTACCAGGCCTATGCCTGAAGCCCTGGGAAGTCAGAGAGCAAGGCCCCTAAGCCACCCGCTCGCCTGGGCAAAGTTACCCTAAAGGAGGGCAGAGGCTGGCAAGACCTACCCCTTGGCTGCCAAAAAACTGATCATAGGAGATGCAAAACAAAGAGGGAGGTGGGGAAGGTAATGGCCTTGCTGGGCTCTTGGGGTCTCCAACCCCACTCACCAAGGCCTAGGGCCAACAGAAACGTTTCGTCTGATTAGAAGCCATCATTTCTATCCCAATCCCGGAAAATTGACTGCGGTGCAGACGAAGGCCTGAGAAGCAGCCTTAGGGGAGAGTGTCCAAACTAATTAGAAGACTGCATCCGGGGCCCATTAGAGCTCGCAGGCTGCTGTCACTCAACCGGCCCGAGTTCCTGGGAGAAGAGACTGGGGAAGGAGGGGCCGGCAGCCCCTCGAGGACACCGCTGGGAGCTGCGGGAACCGGGAACCGGCCCTTGGCTCAGCCCCCGCCTGGCGCTGGCTCAGAGGCGCCGGCTCAGAGCGATCCTGCTCGGCGAACCTTCACTCATCCTAGGTTGTTCTCGCCAGCGGCTGGGGACTTCGAAGCGGCCCAGACAGGAGTTGACTCTCAGCGAAACAAGTCATTTGGGGCCCCGAGGTGGGCACCAGCCGCGCGGGACTTGCAGGCCAGATGCGTTTCTTTTGTGCGGCCGAGGCAGAAGTCGGTGTGTCACCGGGGAAGGAGGGAGAGGCGCGGTGAGGCCGCTGGGGGGGGGGGGGGTGAGGCGGCGGGAAGGTGGCTGCGAGGGGGAGGGCGCGGGCGAGGCCGGGAGGGAGGGAGAGAAGGAGGGAGGGCGGCGGAGAGGGCGCGGCGCGGGCGGCTCGGGGCTGGATTCCGCCCGCGCTCGCTCGCTCGCTCGCTCGCGCCCTCCCTCCTTCTCTCCCAGCCCCCTCCCACCGAGGCCCACCCCACCCACCACCCCTGGCGCAGGGACTGCTGGAACCTGGCGGCGCGCGCTGTCGTTTTCAGACAGACTCTGCGGGCTCCGTCCCGAGCCTTAGTAACCGGCCTCGAGTCCGGAGCGGGGCCCCGGCTGGCCGGGCGGCTGAGGCCAGAGCGCGTGGCGGAGCACGGAGCCCCACGCCCGGCCCCGCAGCCCCGGGCGGTCGATGGAGCGCGGGCGGCGTCGCTGTGGGCGCGGGCAGCCCTGGGGGGGCAGCCGCTTAGGCGCCGCGCTCTTGTCCCCAACAGGTCGCAGCCGGGGCGGCCGGGCGCGCCCAGCCCCGGCCCCTGGAGCGCCCGCTGCGGTCCCCACCTCCATGGACGCCTTCAAGGGAGGCATGAGCCTGGAGAGGCTGCCGGAGGGGCTGCGGCCACCTCCACCGCCGCCGCACGACATGGGGCCCAGCTTCCACCTGGCCCGCGCCGCCGACCCCCGGGAGCCGCTGGAGAACTCCGCCAGCGAGTCGTCCGACACGGATCTGCCAGGTAAGCGCGGCTCCCCGCCGCGTGCACCCAGCCTCGGCGCGCACCCAGCGGCTTGGCGCTCGGCCGGGTCCCCCCTGCGCCTCGGCATGCAGGAGCTTTCTTTTTCCTCCCGTCTCGACCTGACGGTGAACGCGGAAATTTACACACGCTCTCGCGCGCACACGCGAAGCCGCTTCCAAGCCCAGAGTGGGACTGACAGCCCCCGTGGAACAGGCGCAAATAGCACGTGCGAGGGGGGAAAAAAAGTTGAGCTTTCCCTAACTGATCGCTGGGGAGCCGGTGGGGCGCAGGGCAAGCAGCAGATGGAGAATGGAGGGGAAGGCGAGACAAAGTGTCCAGAGAGAAGCAGGCGGGCGGATACCTTGACAGACCAGGAGGTGCAGATGGAGGAGAGGATCCTAGAGCTGGGGTAGGCGCACAGAACAGGCCAGAAGACGGGTCAGTAAAGCGGAGCTCCGGGGCACAGCGAGGGCAAGCCGGCCAGGAGGCGCGGCCCCACTCCTGGAGGAACCCTGCTGGAGGGTCCCGGCCCACGTGGACGCCCTAGCTCAGAGCCACCAGGGGTCCAGCCAGGGCGGGTTCTGGACTGACCCCGCAAACTCTGCGCTGCCTGCCTGCCTGCTTTTCCTTTCCTTCTTTCCTTTCCTTTCCTTTTTCCTTTCCTTTCCTTTCCTTTCCTTTCCTTTTCCTTTTCCTTTCTTAACCCAAGAGCTGAGCCCTCGATTGGGCGGCTTCGGCTGTGGCCATTTCCAGGCCTGTCCAGTCTCGGAGTGACTGCGATTCCGCGGGGTTCCAACCCTGAGTGGCCGCGGAGCTCCCGGCTGCCCGCTGTCCCGGCCCTGGGCGCCTCTTCCACTTTGATATAATCTGTTTGTTTCTGTTTTGCATCTCTAAGTGACTTTCCCCAGCCGGTCTGTTTGCTTGGTTAGAAAACAAAGCTTTGACTGTACTTTTGTTTTCAAAAGTTTTAAGCGCGGTGTTTGTTTAAAAAAAAAAAGAGAGAGAGCTCTATAGTTATAGATTGGTTTTTACATCAAATCAGCGGGGGTGGGGCGCTTAACAATTTTAACCATATGCTTCCTTTGAGACAATTCATTAGGTGTATTTCTCTGGGATTTAAAATACGTACATGCCGCGTGATTCTTGGAGAAAATTTTAAAAGTCAATCCAAAATGGCGCATTTCTCTGAGATTTTTTTCAAAACCCGTTTGTAGCAGTTTTATTTTGTGAATTTAAATAGTATAGCTATTACATATTTCTCTAGGGTTCGAAAATCTGTACCAGGGTGTTACTGCGAAGGAGTCTAAAATTTATCTGCGATGATACATGGATTTTTTTTCCAGAGAAATACCTATGTGACTGGTTTATACACATTCGGCTGTGTATTTAGTTTAGGGGTGTGCTTGCACGAACGGTTTTGACTTCTTGATTTACATTTGCTCTGGTTCTGTCTGCCTAGCTTTGAGGATTTGTGGACCTTTGTGTTTTTAGGTGGAGAGCTCTGATCTTCTCTAGGCTTCTGTTTTGTTTTTGAATTCCTTTTCTTTATATTTAAATGTTACTGACCCTGCGCGTCTCCTGTAGCTCTAAAGAGACAGGGAGGCCCGGTCACTTACACAGAATCTCTGTCCATGTAGGCTGCAATCGGTGGGTTTTCTAGACCTTGGGACCCGAGGCTTGTGGCTCTAACACAACCCCGGCAACAACGGTTCAGGCTGCCACCGGGCTCTTAGCCCACAAATCTGCTAGCTGCTGCTGGAAAGTTCTGGTACTAGTTCAGAAAAAATGGAGGTCTTCTGGGCAGATTTACACCCACAAGAGTCTCCAAACACAGCGTGCTTTTGCTGGTGACAGGGGCAGCAGGGCCGCAGCCAGCGCGGGCTGCAGGAAGCAGGCCCCGCCTAGCCGGGACCCCAGGTCCGGTTGGGGCGTCTGGACTCTTCTCGGTGGCGCACCAGACCTTGAGGTGCTTACTAAGGACCGGCACCCGGCCCGCTCTCTTCCAGTGGGGGACAGTTCCTAGGGCCCCTGACCGGAGGGAGGGCAGCCACTCCGCAGGCGCTTCGGTGGAGCCGGGACCGGGTGCAATAGTGTTAGCCCTTCCTACCTGCTGCAGACAAGGAGCGCGGCGGGGAAGCCAAGGGGCCCGAGGACGGCGGCGCGGGCAGCGCAGGCTGCGGCGGAGCGGAGGACCCGGCCAAGAAGAAGAAGCAGCGGCGGCAACGCACTCACTTCACAAGCCAGCAGTTGCAAGAGCTGGAGGCCACGTTCCAAAGGAACCGCTACCCGGACATGAGCATGAGAGAGGAGATCGCGGTGTGGACCAACCTCACTGAGCCGCGAGTGCGGGTGAGCCTGGGGCGCGCGTGCAGGGCCACCCTACCCGCGGGACACCTCTGGCGCGGCCCTCGGTAGCTCAGACCTGACTCTGACCTCGCAGACCTCCCCCTGTCTCCTCGGAGACCCCACTTTAGGCCCCAGCCTCCCGCGTCAGTTAGGCCCCTAGGCTGCCCTTTTACCTAACCTGCAGGAGCTACTGCAGCCCCTGTCCCTACCCCCAGGGAACTCTGTCAGGCCCCGGAGTCACTCGTGGTCGGTCTGAGATTGGGCACAGGATTCTCTGCCGCTAAGGACCTCGGGAGCTTTGAGCCTTCACCCCCGGGAAAACGAAAGGGAAAGGCAGGGCGCGCCTGATTGCCCTAAAAAGGCCTTGAGGAAGGGGGTGGGAGTTGGGGTTAGAGTTGGGGGGTCTGGAGCTTCCCGGGCTGTGGTCGCATTCTGAGTTTACCTTCTCCAGACTGTTTTTGGAATATTTTCCAACCTTTCCCAGCCAGTCAGCCAGGCACTAGCTGGACCCTTGCCTAATGCCCTCTCCCTCTGAAGGTCTGGGGTCGTGCGCAGTGGGGACGCTGGTAGCCAGTGGCCCTCCTACTGCCCGTTTTCATTTATAAGGTCCCAGACCCAAGGCCACGCTGTAGTCTGGCACCTCCCACACAGTTCCCAGCAAACGTTACACTTTCTTAAAAGAGGAGTGAGGGAATCGTTCCTTCCCTCGGTGGCAAATGTTTAATCAGAACCTGGAAGCCTTCTCAAGCCAGTCCAAAGTCCCACATGACCCACAGAACCGGCCGTAAGCCCTGCCTTTAGCCCTCCCCACTGAGACTGATCTGACCCGGTGGGACCCTGCAGCAGGGCACCCTGTAATTCCGAGCTCACTAATCCTGCCCAGGTTTATGGCAGCAGAGGTGGGGTGGGGTTAGGTAGATGGAGTCAGGGCCTGGGAAAAGCTGGGGTGTCGGGGTTCTGGGCTGGAGAAAGACCTAGGAGGTGAACAGATAGGTGTGGGGCAGAGAAAGGTGCTCCTCACCAAATTCCTCAGGAGAAAATGGAGGTGGAGACCAGAGAGAAAGTAGCACACTTACGGAAATTAAAAATCGGCAGAGAAACCTATTTGGAATATATTTAGGCAGCGGGAAAGAAATTAAATATTTAAGGGAGAAACAAAGAGGTTGAGCATTGAGAAAAAGAAAGGATCAACTATTTAAGAGAAACAGTGAAGGCCAGATATCTGGAAAAAGAAAGGATAAACTAAATATTTAGAAAAGAATAAAAATAAGGACGAGAAATAAAGAAAAAACAGACCGAAGTTTAGATAGTCAAGAAGTGAACAAAAATTTACATTTTGGGCAGGAGGAAAATTATTAAATACTGTAAATACAGATGAAAACCAAACTATCTGAACAATGAAACTGGTCTAGAAAATAGGAGACAGTCGTTTTCGGGGAAGAAAAATTTTTGTGCGTTTGAGGGAGAAGAAAAAGATTGAATTATTTACAAGAAAGATGGTGGCCCACTTGGAGGGAGCGGGTAAGGGACAGGTTGAGAGAGGAAGAAGGAAAACGAATATTTGTCCAAACAAAAGAGAATCCGAGTTGGGAAAAGCAAATCAGTTTAACTGGGGGAAGATGATAACGAAACGGGAAAAGAGGGGAGGGCTCTTATTTTCTGGAGACAGGAAAAGAACCATCACACAGCCTTGGCTGGGGCAGAAGAAAAGGTGTTGGGAGAGGAGGCAGCACAGGCTCAGGTCGGGGGTGAGGGCCCTTCCAGGCCACCGCGGCCCTGACGGCCTTTCCCGCTCGCTCGCTTCCCCAGGTCTGGTTCAAGAACCGGCGAGCCAAGTGGCGCAAGCGGGAGCGGAACCAGCAGTTGGACCTGTGCAAGGGCGGCTACGTGCCGCAGTTCAGCGGGCTGGTGCAGCCCTACGAGGACGTGTACGCCGCCGGCTACTCCTACAACAACTGGGCCGCCAAGAGCTTGGCGCCGGCGCCGCTGTCCACCAAGAGCTTCACCTTCTTCAACTCCATGAGCCCGCTGTCCTCTCAGTCCATGTTCTCGGCCCCCAGCTCCATCTCTTCCATGACCATGCCGTCCAGCATGGGCCCGGGCGCTGTGCCCGGCATGCCCAACTCCGGCCTCAACAACATCAACAACCTCACCGGCTCCTCGCTCAACTCGGCCATGTCGCCGGGCGCCTGCCCCTACGGCACCCCCGCCTCGCCCTACAGCGTCTACCGGGACACGTGCAACTCGAGCCTGGCCAGCCTGCGGCTCAAGTCCAAGCAGCACTCGTCGTTTGGCTACGGCGGCCTGCAGGGCCCGGCCTCGGGCCTCAACGCTTGCCAGTACAACAGCTGACCGCCCCGCCGGGTCCCCGGGGCCGCCGGCCGGCAAGGCGCAGCGGGAGCGCGCGGAGCACGCGCGGGGCGCTCGCAGCACCGCGGACCTCGCCTCTGCGCAGCCCCTTCCTCCCCACCCCGCCTCCGGGTTGGTTTTGTATTTGCTTTTCCGGACCCCACTCTGCCCCCAAAGAATAAAAAGGAAAGAAAGAAAGCCGAGGGAGGGGGGGAAGAAAGCACAAAGACGTCGGAGAAAAGTGCGGGGTGTGGGGGGGTGAGTTGCAATTTCCCTGGCGGTGGCGCAGGTGGTGTGTTCGGCCCCACGGGTCCCAGCTGTCCACTCCACCGAGGGGACGCGGCCGGGGAAGCCAGCGCCGAGGCCGCAGGGAGAAGACGCCTGGTCGCCTGCGTCCGGTGAACTGAATGTAGGGAGCCCGGGATCGTCCGCCAGGTCAAGAAGCGAGAGGCGCTCTCCAGTGCGGCCCGGCCGAGCAAGCGAGAGAGCGAGTGCGTGCGCCTGGCTGGGGATGACCGCGTCTGCCGGGGATCCGGCCTTCGCGCTGGATTAGCCAAGGCCCCGGGGTGCCTGGAAGAGCCCTGCAGCCCTGCGCTGGGGTGGTGAGGGGCCGCAAGCTTCAGGCCACAGAGCCACAACTGGCGGCGTCCAGTCGGCAGCAGAAGAGGAAGGGCTCAGCCCCAAGCTTAGCCGTCAGCCCGGCCCTCTGCTTCACTCTGGGTCCAGGAGGTGGCCCTGTGTCCCAGCGAGCAGCCCCCTCCTCACTGTCGAGCCAGGAGAGCACGGGGCCGCAGCCCCAGGGCCCCCGCCCACTTTGCACACCCGCTCTCTGGCCCGCGCCCGCCCGTTTACAGCGTCCCTGTGTATGTCGGACTGACTGTATAGAATTATAAATCTGTCTATATCGACTTGTCCATGTACGTCTATTAAAACAATAGTCCGAGCGTGCTAAGCGTCACTGAGCCCCCGCTGCTTATTCACCTGAAGAGGGAGGTCATCGCTCGGGGGACTGCACCACCCTGGCACTGTGGGTAGGAAGGAAGATCCCAGGCAGCCCCCCACAGGAGCTCCCCACCCCTATTCCTGCGTTCCCTGGCTTCTCAGGCGACCTAGCGGGACCCCTCTCCTTCCAAGGCAAGAACTCTGCAAGCTGCACCCGGTTGACCCTCAGATTCCTGGGGTGTTGTAAGACCCTTGCTGACCTACATCATAGGGGGGCACTGGAAACCTCTTTAGGGCTAGAGCTGTCTGCTCTCCCGAGACCCCTCCCCTCGTCCCCCATGGATCTGGGTGTTTTGGGAGGACTAGGGTAGGAGCAGTGCATGTTCCCGAGTCTAGACAGATTCTGCCTCTGCCTGCCCTAATGCCCCGACTACTTCCTAGCTTCCACCCAGGGCATGTGACTCCGCGGAGAAAGTGTCCCTTACCCTGGGCTCACTTCTCACTTCTCTATCTCAACTCACGGAGGCTGCTGGCCGCCTCTGCTCCCCACCCCCGGCTTTTGGAAACTACTGAACAAGACCAGCCTGTAAACTGCCTGTAAAATTCTGCTTCCCTTAAGTAAGTCACTTCTAATGGCAAAACAAAATGCTTGCAGCTGCTGCGGGGGAGGAAGGAGGGGCTCCTGCTTTGCTTCGGTATCACCTTGTGGTGGTGATTGGCACTGCCCCGGAGCTGGACTCAGGCAAGCCCTGGC
Source organism: Mesocricetus auratus (assembly GCF_017639785.1). Classification (NCBI taxonomy): domain Eukaryota; kingdom Metazoa; phylum Chordata; class Mammalia; order Rodentia; family Cricetidae; genus Mesocricetus; species Mesocricetus auratus. The sequence continues at coordinate 75,723,965 of NW_024429196.1, read as the reverse complement.
TGGGACGGGCACGGCCGCAGCATTAGTCACAGAGGAAAAGCAGTCTCCAACCAGGTCGTCACCAGCCTTATGGGAGGCTCTGGGAGTCTGTGACTGGGCCCAGGTCACGCTAAGCAAATGGGCCTTGAGACTCCAAAGCCAGGCAGGCATCTTTCCACGGGTCTTCTCACCTTCAGATGAACCACGGAGAGGCCCTTCTCAGAGGATAAGTCAGCCTCAGGCTGGGGCTTGCAGTATAGGCTTCCGCTGCGTAGCCGGGGCCAGATACACAAGCTGGCGGAGGATAGGGGAGGGACGTTTGGGGCAGGGGGCTGCAGCCTCGCCACCCCTCCCCCAACAGCAACCACCCCCGGTTCCCTCTCACTCTGGGAACATAAACAGAATCACATCTGGATTCACAGAGTGCCTCCCCCAGCCCCGCACATCTGCCATGCCCTGTGTGGGTCCTGGTCTCAGTTGAAGCTAGGACATAAGGGAGACCTACGGGGTGGGGCTGTAAGAAACGGGGGAGCAGAGAGAAAACCAGAAAGCCGGGGGCAGGTGAGAGGGAACAGAATGCCTGTGGGACCAAGGGCAGACAGCTGCAGATGGTGAGGGTGTCCTATAACGACCCCTCCATCCACTGTGAGCCCCAGGCACATAGGTGAGTGCCGGCCGGCCAGCCGGTAGCTGCAACACAGAGTATGCAGCTTCCCTACCGCAGGAGACTCCGGGGGCTCCAAAAAAATGGCTTGTTCTGCCTGAGGGACATGGCAGGGTACATTCACCAATGGCTGTGTCCTTGTTCTTGGTGCTAGGGACTGGACAGCGGAAGAGAGGTGGCCCCTACTCTCCCAGACAAGTAAACACATGTACAGTGTAATTACAAAGTGTGTTCAAGAAACACCAGTGCCGTTCACAGGAAGAAATGCGAGTCCTGCCTTCAGCAGGCTGGCCATGCCGGGCTATCGAGGGGAATGGGGGGGGGGGGACTCTGCTGCTGTCCTCAATAGCAAGACTAACATTTACTGAACCTGAGTAGGTCCAGTGCCCGATGCTGTGTACTCATCCGATTGTCGAACCCCTTTGCCTGCACAGGGCCCTGTAAGGCGGGGTCCTCATCATGCCCTGTCCTTGACAAGGCCGCACAAGGGGGTCAGTTCAAAGTCAGTGTCTGCCTTTTACCCCCTACATGCGCTGTCCCTGCCATCCACCAAAGCAACACAAAGGGCCGCACAGGACTGGCCTGCTTCCACCAACAGCAGCTTTGCTCTTCCCTGTCCTTACACAGGGAGCGCCAAGAGTCAGCCATAGCTCTGAATGATAGGAGATCAGGGCTAGGCAGGAGGCTGAGGCCAATCAAGGGAAGCCCCGGAGTGCCTGATCGCTGAGGGGAAAAGCCAAGCTATCTCTCAGCTTCAGGCTGCACCTTAGACTGCAGTGTCCCTGGCGGTGACAGCCTGGCCACCAGTCCAGGCCCTGAAGGAGGAGGCCCTGTGTTGTCCTGAGGCCTGAACCTGTCCCCAACCCCAACCCCATCCCAGATGAGATAGCCCAGGTCACCACGAGGAGAGGGTTGATGCCCCTAGCCTTCTGCATTTGGGGGCTGGATAACGGCCCCAGCATCCACAGGAACTTGTTCGTTTGTGTTTGAAAGTAAGAATTTGGGTTGTGGCCCCAGGTCTGAGGTGTCTTGAGAACGACGTTAACATCCCTGGGCCTCTCTCGCCTCTTCCATAAAAGGAAAAATCATTCTCTTGTTTACAGAATTCTGAGAGATAATGCATGCACAGTTCCAGCGATGGTGCTGGCATATACAACACACACAATAAATGGGCAGTATTGATGAGGTTAGCTAGTATTGTCATCAGTGAATACCAGCCCTATCAATGAAACGTCCAGAAGCCGGCTGTCCTGCCTCACTGTCTCCCTTTGGCACGAAGTAGGGCTTTTCTGCCAGAGTTCCTTCCTGTACGAGATGTGGGTTTATTGTTTGAGGGTGGGTGTTGTTGTGTTTTGCTTTTATTTTATTTGTGGAAGGATGGCTGTCTTATTTTTTAGAAAGGGGTCCACATAGCCTAGGCTGGCCTTGAACATGCCATGCTGAGGATGACTTTAAACTCCTTCTGCCTCCTGAGCGCTGGGATTACAGGTGTGTGACACCATCCCTGCTTTATGTCATGCTAGGGACCAATCCCAGGGCTTCATGAATTCCAAGCAAGCATTCAACCAACCAGACCACATCCCTACCCCGCATTAAAAGTTTTTCTTTCTCTTTTAATTTTTATTTCATGTGCACTGGCATGTTGCCTGCATGTATGTCTGTGAGGGTGTTGGATCTTCCGGAACTGGAGTTACAGTAGTGAGCTGCCATGTGGGTGTTGGGAATTATACCCTGGTCCTCTGGAAGTACAACCAGTGCTCTTAACTACTAAGCCATCTCTCCAGCCCCAAAAAGTTTCTTTATAGGGTTCCCCAGGGCCACTGGGTATCACGTATCATTGTGATAATCTTGCTTATCATGCCCTCCCCTCCTCTTCGCTCCCCAGAAGCTCTCCTAGTCTTAGACCCTAGGTAACCCAAACCTAGGTCTGGGGCACCAGGCAGCCTGGGTTGACGTTTCCAGAATATTCTGTTGGCGGATCACCTCGCTCACTAACTTGGGACTTCACTACAAACAATTTACAAGAGTCACAGCACCCGCCATCCTTGTTTTTCACCAGAAGAATCAGAGGGAATCAGTAACTCCCCCAAGACAGGCCAACAGCAAGGAGTAGACAGACTTGAAGGACTGACTCCCCTGGTCAGGCTCGCTCCGCCCCTTCCCACTGTGCTCCGAGCTGCCAAGATGTGCCTGGCATTTGTTCTCAGGTGGGAAAAGAAACTAAAACGTCACTCACTGCAAGAGGTTCTATTCATCTGGGCTCTAGGACAGAAACGAAAGGGCCCTGCGCCCTGGGATTTGGCCTCTCAAGCACAGCGCTGTGTGAGAGTAGCGGATAGTGTTAGCATTGGAGACCAGAGAACAAAGGACCCTGGAACACCATCCCTGAAGCCAGGGGCCCCACCCCGCCCCACCTTAGGCAGTGCTGCAGCCTTCTCAGACAGGGGCTTGCGGTCTCTGCTCCACAGGGCTCCTCCGGGTGCCCCAGCTCCTTGCTGACCTATCCCCAGCACCCATCAGGCAACCTCCTTTCTTCAAGCCTCCCTCTTCTGTGCTGTCTTCCAAGATCCTAGATTTTGTCTAACCAGTGATGACACAGAGCGGTTGCAAAGCACCTGGGGACCCCCAGACTTGTGGAGGGGCAACAGTGGAGGGGCAACTGTTCCGCAGGGGGTAGTAGAGGGCAAGATGGCCTTCTCGGAGGACAGAGGCTGCTCTGCTGACTCGGGCATGAACTGTGCTGCCCCCGCTCCATGCACTTAACACCCCCCCGTGTGTGTTTGTGTGTGTGTATGTGTGTGTGTGTGTGTGTGTGTGTGTGTGTTGGAGACTCAAATATTCAACTGGCTGACTACAGAGGGCGTGGCCTAAATTGCTCTCATCACTGATTCTTGCAGACTGCACTGGGTAAGCCACTGCAGTCCCAGAGGACAGCATGGGACTTGAGTCACCTAGGCACAAATGGCAACATGGAAGAGAAGTGTCCTTCATGCAGTAAGTGATCAATAAGTAATTCTGTAAAAAAAAAAAAAAATATATATATATATATGAGGGGATGAAGCCGGGCAGTGGTGGTGCACACATTTAACCCCAGCACTCAGGAGGCAGAGGGAGGAAGATCTCTGTGAGTTCAAAGCCAGGAGAGTCTACAGAGTTCCAAGACAGCCAGAGCTACACAGAGAAACTGTGTCTTTAAAAACAAAAACAAAATTGAGTAGCTGCCTTCCCTCTCCCCATACTCTACAACGTATCTCAACATTTCCTCCTGCTCTGTCCCCTCCCTCTTCCTCCATTCATTCATTCATTCACTACACACACATACGTACACACAGATACACCCATACACACACACAGACATATACACAAGTACACACACACATATACAGGCATATTCACATGTACACAGACACACACATATACATATGTGTACACACACATACAGACATACACATGTACACACACATATACAGGCATATTCACATGTACACAGACACACATATACACATGTATACACACATGCACACACACACGTCAGCACAGGCAGCTTAGAAAAAAGCATATCTAAACAATTTTTTAAAAATACAAAAAACAAAGAAACCTATTAAAAATATAAGCAAGAGGCTTCGATAGATAATTCTCCAAAGAATGTGATACAAATGGCCAATAAAAGATAAATGACTGCCGGGCATTGGTGGTGCACACCTTTAATCCCAGCACTCATGAGGCAGAGGCAGGCGGATCTCTGTGAGTTTGAGGCCAGCCTGGCCTACAGAGCGAGTTCCAGGACAGCCTCCAAAACAATACAGAGAAACCCTGTCTCAAAAAACCAAAAAGAAAAAAAAAAGATAAATGACTATCAGAGACATATGCATTAAAAATTACCCTAACATAATCACCTCATGGGGCTGGAGAGATGGTTCAGCTGTTAAGAGCACTAACTGCTCTTCCAGAGGACCTGGGTTCAATTCCAGCACCCACATATTCTCACAACTATCTGTAACTCCAGTTCCAGGGGATCTGACACCTTCACGCCAGTGCACATAAAATAAATTTAAATAAATTATTATTTTTTAAAGAGACATCTTCTCACAAGTCGGGCAGTGGTGGTGCACACCTTTAATTCCAGCACTTGGGAGGCAGAGGCAGGTGAATCTCTGTGAATTCGAGGTCAGACAGAGAGAGTTCCAGGACAGGTTCCAAAGCAATACAGAGAAACCCTGTCTTGAAAAACTAAAGGAAAAAAAAAGACATCTTCTCACACCCATGAGGATGGCTACTACCAAAACCCAAACCAGAACACGTGTCTTGTATCTCGAGAACCCGGAGAAGCTGGGATGGTGTGGATCGCTGCTGGAAATGTAAAATCGGCCGCTGCCTGGGGCAGAGGGTGGCAAGAGGCCTCAAACAAAAGAAAGCCTCAGATGGGGAAAAGTGGGGGCGCCCGAAGCCAGTTTCCGGAACCCAAGGGCAAAGCCGCGTGTGGTGACAAAGATGCAGCTCCCTGGTCCTCTGGGCTAGCCTCGCCTCCCTGTGAGTACCAGGCCAGGGAGAGGTCCTGTCTCAGAAAAAAACAAGGTGGACAGCTCTGAAGAACACCTGCAGCTGACCTCTGTCCTCCACACGTGTGTACACACACATGCACTGCACACAGAATTAACATATGATCAGCCACTCCACTTCTGGGTATGCACTTCTGAGATTCGAAAGCAGGGATTCAAAGATCTATTTGTTCACCCGTCCCGACAGCAGTAGCTAAAACATGTTCACAACAGCCAAAGCAAGGAGGAGGAAACAGCCTGTGTCCATCAGCGAGTGAATGGCTGAACAGAACAGCTACAATACAACAGGATATTATTCAGCCTTTACAAAGAAGTTAACTCTAACGCGTGATAAATGAAATTATCCAGACACGAGAGTGAATATGATTCCACTTATTTGAGGTACCTAGAATAGACATGTTCATAAGACAATGGCTTCAGGAGGCTGAAGAGGGAGGAACAGAAGGTTACAAGGTAATAGTGACACTTGGTTGCCCAGCAGTGTAAACGTACTTATTGCCTGATCCGGATAAACTGACCAGAGCTCACCTGAACCCACTAAAAAATCAACTACGTATGTGTATCCCGCCAGCATTTTGTTTTCAACATTGTCAACTTATCTGTCTGTATTCATACCCCTGCCTTTTCCAGAGAGGCATCCAGATGCCTATACCAGGACTCCCAGGGCCACGCCCACTTCCAGAGTCAGTCCTCTGCTGGTTAGCCAGCCCCTCTCAGCTGGCAACCCTGGTGGGCCTCTGCAATGGGCTGTCAGCTGTGAACCAGGAGAGCGGATGGAGGCTAAGACTGCCATAGAATGAAGGGATAGGTTTGCTATTGTGTTTTAAAATGTGCTTCCTTGCCAAGCAAGTAACCAAAGCGAAAAAACAAGTAAGGTTAGCTGCATCCTGACCTACAAGCACGGAACCAAGGTTAGCTGCATCCTGACCTACAAGCACGGAACCATTTCTGTTGTTGTAAGCACAGAGACATCTCAGGAAAAGTGTTAACATAAGCTACTTTTGGAAACTGAGAAATAAGCTTTTTTTTCGTTTGTTCTAAGTTTTTCTTTTTCACACATGTAATACCTTAATAACACTGGAATAAAGCAATAAAAATTATTTTTAAAATGGAAAAACCTTTAATTCACGGGCTAATGCGAGGGCTCACACATTTAATCCCAGCACTCAGGAGGCAGAAGCAGGTGGATCTCTGTGAGTTCAAGGCCAGTTTGGTCTACATAGAGTTCTAGGCCAGCCAAGGCTACACAGTGAGACTTTGTCTCAAAACATAATAAAAGGAAATATAACTAGTGCCTTGGGGGGTCTTTCTTGTTTTGGGCAGAGCAGTGTAGGGTGACAGTCACCAGTAAATCTATAGACATCTTTGCAGAAAGGACATTTTTGTTTTATCATAGCACCTCCTTTAAGCAAAAATGAATAGATGCCAGTAAGAGCGTTGAGAAAGAATCATTTGTTACAACCCAGTTATGAGACGGAGTCCGTCTCTTCCCTGTCTCTGTTCCTCAGAGTCACCTCTATCCTCCCAACTCAGCCACCTAGGTAGCCCTACCTGCCTACACACACACAGACACACAGACACACACACACACACACACACACTCACACACGCACGCACGCACGCTCGCGCACAAACACACCGCCTGCTTGCCTACTAGCATGACCGTGGAATTCTTATGAGTTCCAAATTACCCAGGTTTTACAACACTACTAAAAATAGCCACACTTCCTCAGCTTAATAAGTCCACCTTTCCTAATTTTCCTGCCCAAGTAAACGGAATTGAGATATTCCAGAAATACATTTTTTTTCACTGAATTGAGAAAGTTTGCTCCCCCTCTCCCTTCATACTTCACTCCCTGTGTTCCCCCTTGCCTGATTTTCCTCTCCGCCATCCCGGGTCCCCTTCTGCCCCTGTCCCTACCCCCTTTTACATCTCAAACACAGGGGGGAATAGTAGTCATTTGAACTTGGCATCCATGCAAAATGGACCAATTTTTTTTAAGTGTTGATAATTTGTCCTGAAATGGATACAGGGAGTTGGATTGGAGCAGCTTTGAAGAATGGGGTTTTATGAGTGGAAAATGGGGCCTGAGTAGGGGTCCACGTGCTATACTTCCCTCTGTGCCTGGGACAGTGCAGGACACTTGACGGTGACAGCTAACTGCACGGTTACTGCTGTTATCACATTATAATATTATTAGCCATCATAACCAGACAAAGCTTATTAGCCCATTTAATTGAACCAGGCATTTAGCATCCCAGTGGCCTCATGGAAAGCGCTTGGCAAACTTACCACTGCAACCTCAGAGCGTCTGGCCACCTCTCTGCCTGCCAGGCTCTGACAGGCCCGCCGGGGTTTCCTCAGACTGCCTGCCTGTGGTCTCTCTGGGAACTTTCCAGGGCATAATAGAAATGTTCACCCCGCTGCAGCCTTTTTCATGCACACACACGCTCTCAGAGGCACGCACACGGTAAAGGGTATTTTATATCAAAGTCCCCAGCCCCCTGACAGCATGGCCGACAGTACCCCCACCTCAAACTGGCAGTCCTGTTGAGACACTACATGGTAAACTCCAGGCTACTTCTGAGCTTCTTGGCTCCCCTACAGCCTAGAGCCCACCCCCACAGCCCACCAAGTTCCCAAGACGTCCCCTGTCCCTCAAGGCAGGGATGCCCACTCAGTCGGGACTCACGAGGAACCTGGGAAGCCCTGGGGGTGGGAACAGACACCCAAATTCCAGCCACTCAGCAGCTGTCATTTCTTGGAGAGTTTGCCAAGTTCTTTCTGTCAGGTCACCGGAACATTAAGCCCTTGGTTCTCTCACAGGGCTTGTGGGCAGGCTCTGGACCTGCCTGCTGCTCCCTGGAGCTCCCTATCAGAGCCCATGGAGCCCTGGGGATGACCAGTATGCTTAGCTTTTAAGGGGGCTGTCAAACCAAAAGTACGAAATTCCTCGTCTTCATCACCTCCTACCTCTGGAAAGCGAGGAATCCTTCCCTACCTTCCCTTCCTGCCCTCCATGGTGCTGGGAACAAACCCAGGGTCTGGAGCTTGCTAGGCAATCACGCTCCCGTGGAGCTAGAGCTTGACCTATATGATGCTCTGCCATGCTCAGTGCGTCCGGCCTACCTCCCAGCCAGACTCCAAAACACTCTTTCCTCGTACCGTCTAAGGATGCTACAGAGATGCTGCCCTGCCCTGGACTCTCCTGAGGCCTGGGGTTCCCACTGGGTGAGTCAGAATCCCCTCCCTTCTCTGAGATCACCTGAGTACTGAACAAATAGTGCACAGGAAGGCCACACCTCTCTCTGCTCCCCTCAGCCAGCACCCAGGAGTGAGAGCCAAAGACAGGACAATCAGAGGCACAGAGAGAAGGCACTCTGGAGTCGCTCATGCCACGCCTGAGTGGAACTCGCAGCTGTGGCTTTAGTATTCACGCCCCTGTAACCCATGGAGTCCCCATGTCCGTGTCTGTAGTCGTGTGTATGACATAGTAAGGCTCAAAATAAGCATGGGATCTGTTCGCTGGCCATGTTCTCCCTCCCTCCGTCAGGGCTCTAAAGCTGGTGTACTTCAGGGCCCAACCTCTTGGACCACTCTGTCCCCAGCTAACGCTAGGAGAAATGCCTCCATGGAGAAGAATTAAGGAAAAACAGGAAATGTCGGAGGGTAAACGGCCCAGAAGGAAGAGGGCCCAGGATAACAGGAGAAATCTGGGAAGGCTTTGTGTAAGAGGGAGCACAGTACGGAGCCTTCAGGACAGGCAGGTGTGGGAACAAGTGGCAGTTTAGGTAAGTCTGAGCCAGGTAAGAGGAATTCCTGCAAGGCGCAGAGGATAGAACTGGAGAGCCTAAAATGCCAGGTGCCAAAACCTTGAATCTGTCCCCTTCCAGGTCCCTGCCCTGACTGCAGGCAGTCAAGGCCCTCGGGGTCCATATGCAATCTTCTCCCCCACATCTGCCTCCAGGGCCCCCAATCCTGAGGCTGCATGTGGCCTCACCAACACCTCAGCCCTTTCCCGGCCCTCTGCACATCTCCTGCCCTCTCTCCCTTCTGCCTGAAACACCCTTCACCCATCACACGTGTGCCTGTACAGACGTCAGTGCAACTTCAAGTTGCACACGTACACACGTGCACACCCACAGGTCATTTTAACATTTTTTCAGAGTAAAAATTGTGTACTTTTTCCTGATTACAAAATACTATTAATTCTTAACATGCAGAAAGTTTTAGAATGGGGTGAGGGTAAAAGTAACAATTGCCCCCAAACTATGACTTTCATGATTATGCTTCTAGAGGTTCTCAGCAGAGATACCTGTCATATCCAAAGTGGCTCTTGAAGCCATTTTTTTCATTCAATTAAAAAACCACGATGATCTTTATCAGCAAACTCCTCTAATGGCCCCGTGAAAGCATGCACAGTAGCCTGGTCCATGACTCTCTGCTTCATGGTCACAACCAGCATCCCCATTCAGGCATCTCCCCGCCTTTGTCCCTGGGCTCCTTAGAAAACACATGTATAAAAGCCAATAAACACTGTCCTATAATGAGGCCACACCTAACTGTTTTGCCAACTGTGGACAAAGGGGACCCATTGTCCAAACCCAGGCCTGCATTAGATTGTGTCTATAATTTCTGTTACCTAAAAAGGGGTAGAAAACTCATCAGCACTGTGTATGTTTGTGTGTGTGTACGTGTGCACGTGTGTGCGCGCATGTGTGCGTGTGTGCATGTGTGTGTGTGTGTTTTAACACAGGTAGTGGAAGCTGAAGGATCAGATAAGCAAAGCAGCCAGCCACTGGCTCTTACCTCTGCCTCAGACCAAAGGGGGCAATCCTATCCTCAGACTTGAACTCACAGAGATCGGTCTGCCTCTGTCTCCAGAGTGCTGGGATTAAAGGTGTGGCCACCGCTGCCTGGCCTCTATGGCTAACTAGTATGGCTAGCGCTGCACTCTGATCTTCGGGCAAGCTTTATTTGTTAGATCATAAACAAAATGTCATCACAGGTTGTGTCATGTGTGGTGCATGTACAGTTCCCCAGCTGGCTTTTCACACCTGACAAACATTTCCCTCCTTTTCTGGCAATAGTGGGGGGGGGAGGGCAAAACACTCCAGCCAAACTTCAGCAGCTTTTCGAGGTGCCTCCTCCAGGCTCTCACCCACCAGTGAGCTGAGCTATCATCAGTTACCCCCCCTCAAAGAAGCTGGCCCGGCCCTGCCCGCTGAGTCACGTGTGCCTGCCCAACATACTCGCTTGGACGCAGCTGGGCCTCCCTGTGGCTCTGCTGAACTGAAGCCCAGGGAAAGGCACCATCTAGGCCAAAGCCTCTCTCTGCCTGGGCTGTAATTTCCTGATTAGGCACCGCAGTCACCACCCTCTCCACACACCCTGACTGCCTCCTGTAGCCTCTTACTCTCTAGGGTTCCTGGGACTCCAGGACCAACCAGACTTCGGAGGGCCTCAGGAGGCACTGGGAAGGGGACAAGGAACTGGCCAGACCAAGACTGTGTGAGCCCCCTCCCTCCCAGCCAGGCAAGCCTACTCAGAAGGGATCATGCCTTGATTTTTTTAAAAGTTCAAGAAATAGTTTTAACGAGAAAGAAAAAGGTCACTGTGCTCCAACAGAACAAAGGGGTGCGTGTGTGGCCTGTGTTCAGATACTGACTGAATGCTGATCTTGGCTGCGTGGGTCTCACTGAGTGCCAGCTTGCCCACCTATAAAACAGGACAAAGGATTCCTTTGGAGGAGGCTGCGTGCAGAGTGCGGAAGAGCCGGGTGTGCCGGGTTGAAGCCCTGCCCTTCCTCCTCACGTGTGCAACCGTAGATACATTACATCGCCTCTTTGGACCTCAGCTTTGCCACCTGCTTAATGGGAACCGTGAAAAATACCTATGTCAGTGTTCCGTGCTTACATCTGTACATGTTTGGGTGACTGGTAAATGGAAGTGCCCACAAGCAGAAGGCAAGGTTTCCTCAGCCAATACACACACAAAGATGTACTTTCCATCTGGCCCGACCTCTTCCTCTGGCTCAGCATCATTTTTTTTAACCTCAGGCCTCAGTCCCAAGGCACATCACCCTGGGGAGGGTGGGGGGCACGGGGGTGTTCTGCCCTGAGCCCCTCACTCTCCCATGACTGGTATGCACCGGCTTCATTCAATCCTGTCTCTTGGAGTTAAAAAACGAACTTCCTGATCCCCTGTGGCCTTTTCCACGCTCCCATTTTGAGTCTTTCATTTTGCAAAAGCCAGTCATGTGTAGATGCACAGATTAAGATACTAGGACTAGGATAAATATAGGTTATAATTTTATTCAGGGAGAAGTCACTTACATAAGAAACCGATGACCAGCAAGTTCCAGCTCCAAGGATCCACACCCAGGCTGCTCTCTATGACCCATCCAGAACCAAGAGAGCGAGCTGGGGTCCAGCACCCCAGACCTAGCCTTCCCCCCTGTGACCACGCCTAAATGGGCGTGGTCAGGGCAACAGGTACGGGCGGGGTGGATCTCTCACTACAGTCATGCTTGGTGCCCCCACTTCTGAGATACTAGAGGAAGCTTCTGGTCCCAGCTGGGGGCTTAGTCCATATTTTATAAAGCCACCCCCTTTTGTTTTTTGGGTTTTCGAGACAGGGTTTGTTTGTGTAGCTCTGACTGTCCTGGAACTCATCTGTAAACCAGGTTAGCCTCAAACTCACAGAGATTTACCTGCCCTTGCCTCCCGAGTGCTGGGAGGTGTGTCACCCAAGGTCTCTATGTAGCCCTGATTGTCTGGAATTCACTGTGTAGACTTGAAGGCGAGGATGTAATGGGTTCACTAGACCCAAGGTAAATGATAAATGGGTGTTCACTGGGGAACACTTAGAACCGCGGAGCGCTTCTCTGCCCTTCCTACTCGATTGGCTGACCCACCAGAAAGAGAAGAGCAAAGGAGAGCCACGCCTCACGCCTCCCTCTTTCTGCTTCCTTCTGCCTGAAGCCACGCCCAAGGGGGTGTGGCCACGTTACAAGTTCACTGCAAGACCCCTACAAAAGCTAGCTAGACTGGCCTCATACTCACAGAGATCTGCTTGCCTCTGCCTCCAGAGTGCTGGGATTAGAGGTGTGCCCCACATCCAACCTTCTTAACAGTTCCCAGTTTAAGGAGGATCTTGTCTCCTCTATACCTCTGTTTATCTAGCTCATCTGGGAAACCAGGGCCTCACACACAACACACACAGCAACTCTTCACCACCGATGCCCCAAAGGATCTTTAATGTAATTTAAATAAATGCAGGCTCCACACGTCTAATCTATTACTCATTGGGCTCCACTTTTAAAAGGTACAGTAGAACACTTTTAGGCTGGGCGGTGGTGGTACACACCTCTGATCCCAGCACTCAGGAGGCAGTGGTAGGTGAATCTCTCTGAGTTCAAAGCCAGCCTGGTCTACAGATGAGTTCCAGGACAGCCAGGGCTACTCAGAGAAACCCTGTTTCAAAAATAAAAGGAAAATAAGCCCAGATTGCTTGCCTTTCCAAAGGAACAGCGGGGATCCAACTCTCAGCCCAGAAGCCCTCGAACCCTCCAGCTCCCCTCCCCTCTTCCCTGCAGTCTTCTCCAGACTCAGGTTTGCCCTCTCCCTCCCTTCCAGTGCCCCAGCTGCCGACCAGCAGATGCACCAAGCCTACCGACGGCGCACTCAACACCCTCGCTTTGCTTTGCTGTACCCTGGTCCTCCACCATGGAGGAGAACCAAGGGCTGAGAATGTTCTCCTAGCCCTGGCCCTGCGCAGTACAGTTCCAGAGCTCAGCACATAGTCTCAAATGTGGTGGTTCTTACCCTGTAGGTCTCAGCCCCTTTTAGAGGTTGCAATCGAATATATTTACATTACAATTCATAACAGTAGCAAAATTACAGTTATGAAGTAGCAACGAAATGATTTCATGGTTGGCAGTCACAACAACACGAGGAACTGTACTAAAGGGTCGCAGCCTTAGGAAGGGTGAGAATCGCTGCTCTAACGAAACCTAAGACAGCACTCAGGGAAGGGGAGCAGGGCTGACCAGGCACAAAGACATTCTCTCTGGGGAAGACAGATCTAAGGAAGGTGTGTCAATCACACTGGAACCCCTCCTCTTCTGTGTCCTCATCTCCTCTCTGTGGTGACCGGGTAGGAATTCAGTCACCTTCTCAAACATTTGCAGAACAATGGAGCACGCCAATGTAGGGCCCGGACAGAGTGAGAGACATGCCACAATCTGATGCCACTGAGAGAACCCGCCTGACAAAGCTAGTTTGCTTGAGAGATGTCCTGTGCTGTTTGTTCAAAGACACCAAGGTCTGCTGTCCCCAGCGTCTAAGTCACCAAGCTCCAGAAGGCTGATGGGAAAAAACAGAACCCCACACCACTGGACTGTTGGAGAACTCAACAGTGGTGGTGTGTGGGGGGGGATTAAAAACAACCGCTCTCCTGGATCCCAGGGTTAGGGCAGGAAAGAGACTCTTGCTTTCCATGGCCAGGCCTGGGCAAGCAGAGCTTCTTCTGTCCCGAGCGGATCAATCCAAGGCTTGGCCAAGCCTGTTTGAGTTGGTGAGGACCCAAATGGGACTTGCAAGCTGCCAGTGTCCTCTCTGTAGACTGGGAGAGCCAGACAGAAATGCTGCTCTGAGACTCTGCGCCAAGAGCCATTGGTTTATTCTGCCAGCAGGGCTGGGCCAGCTCTGACCACACCGTGGCCTCTCCCAGTTCTCTGCTCCCCAAAGCCTTCTTGTCCCTAAAGGTGGCTTGCTAGCACACCCCCACATCCGGGGACCTGTGCACCTGGGCTCCCTTCTGGACCCGGGACCAGGATCTCCAGATTTGACCTTCTGCTTTGACATTTGGAACCAGTGCTATCAGGAGAGGCATTCATGCAGGGCCCTGTATAGGCTCTGACCTGACCTGCTCTGCTCGGCTTCCTCCTGTCCACCAAGCCCAGGGCAGAGGGGGCGGGGCACCAGGAAGCACAAAACCCTGGGCTGGCAACATTTCTTACTCTCTTGCAGGTGTTCAGTTTGGTCCTTGTTTATAACCAGTCAGTTTCATCTCACTGTGAGAGGACGAGGAGCAGACACTCACCCCAGTCTCCTGCCTCCAAAGCCAGCGCCTTCCCCGTCTCTTTCTTCACATCAAAAGGCCTGGGAAATTCCCAAGGTTCCTAACCCGAGCAGGTGGATGGCTGGCGTGCTCCTTGTGCTAGGGGGACATATAGGGCAGCAATTAAAAGTTGCCTGCTTTGCCATAGGCCGGAACTGGAGCCACTGCCTGGGACCTGCCTACCCTGCTGAATGGGCTGCTTGCTCTCAGAATAGGGACATAGACACTCAACTTGCCTCAGGCCCATGTCTAAGCATTAGCACGAAGTCCTTCCACCTAGAAGAGGATGGCACCCACCTCTCCACAGGCCCTCCACAGGCCCTCCACAGGCCCTCCACAGGCCCTCCACAGACTCTCCACAGGCCCTCCACAGGCCCTCCACAGGCCCTCCACAGGCCCTCCACAGGCCCTCCACAGGCCCTCCACAGGCCCTCCACAGGCCCTCCACAGACTCTCCACAGGCCCTCCACAGGCCCTCCACAGGCCCTCCACAGGCCCTCCACAGGCCCTCCACAGGCCCTCCACAGACCCTCCACAGGCCCTCCACAGACTCTCCACAGGCCCTCCACAGACTCTCCACAGGCCCTCCACAGACTCTCCACAGGCCCTCCACAGACTCTCCACAGGCCCTCCACAGGCCCTCCACAGACCCTCCACAGACTCTCCACAGGCCCTCTACAGACTCTCCACAGGCCCTCCACAGGCCTTCCACAGACTCTCCACAGGCCCTCCACAGACTCTCCACAGACTCTCCACAGGCCCTCCACAGGCCCTCTACAGACTCTCCACAGGCCCTCCACAGGCCTTCCACAGACTCTCCACAGGCCCTCCACAGACTCTCCACAGACTCTCCACAGGCCCTCCACAGACCCTCCACAGGCCCTCCACAGACTCTCCACAGGCCCTCCACAGACTCTCCACAGACTCTCCACAGGCCCTCCACAGACTCTCCACAGACTCTCCACAGACCCTCCACAGGCCCTCCACAGGCCCTCCACAGACCCTCCACAGGCCCTCCACAGACCCTCCACAGGCCCTCCACAGACTCTCCACAGGCCCTCCACAGACTCTCCACAGGCCCTCCACAGGCCCTCCACAGGCCCTCCACAGACCCTCCACAGGCCCTCCACAGACCCTCCACAGGCCCTCCACAGACTCTCCACAGGCCCTCCACAGGCCCTCCACAGGCCCTCCACAGACTCTCCACAGGCCCTCCACAGGCCCTCCACAGGCCCTCCACAGGCCCTCCACAGACTCTCCACAGGCCCTCCACAGACTCTCCACAGGCCCTCCACAGGCCCTCCACAGACCCTCCACAGGCCCTCCACAGGCCCTCCACAGGCCCTCCACAGGCCCTCCACAGGCCCTCCACAGACTCTCCACAGGCCCTCCACAGGCCCTCCACAGGCCCTCCACAGGCCCTCCACAGGCCCTCCACAGACTCTCCACAGGCCCTCCACAGACTCTCCACAGGCCCTCCACAGGCCCTCCACAGGCCCTCCACAGGCCCTCCACAGGCCCTCCACAGACTCTCCACAGGCCCTCCACAGGCCCTCCACAGGCCCTCCACAGGCCCTCCACAGGCCCTCCACAGACTCTCCACAGGCCCTCCACAGACTCTCCACAGGCCCTCCACAGACTCTCCACAGACCCTCCACAGGCCCTCCACAGACTCTCCACAGACTCTCCACAGACCCTCCACAGGCCCTCCACAGGCCCTCCACAGACCCTCCACAGGCCCTCCACAGACCCTCCACAGGCCCTCCACAGACCCTCCACAGGCCCTCCACAGACTCTCCACAGGCCCTCCACAGGCCCTCCACAGGCCCTCCACAGACCCTCCACAGGCCCTCCACAGACTCTCCACAGGCCCTCCACAGACTCTCCACAGGCCCTCCACAGGCCCTCCACAGGCCCTCCACAGACTCTCCACAGGCCCTCCACAGGCCCTCCACAGGCCCTCCACAGGCCCTCCACAGACTCTCCACAGGCCCTCCACAGACTCTCCACAGGCCCTCCACAGGCCCTCCACAGACTCTCCACAGGCCCTCCACAGGCCCTCCACAGGCCCTCCACAGGCCCTCCACAGGCCCTCCACAGACTCTCCACAGGCCCTCCACAGGCCCTCCACAGGCCCTTCACAGGCCCTCCACAGGCCCTCCACAGACTCTCCACAGGCCCTCCACAGACTCTCCACAGGCCCTCCACAGGCCCTCCACAGGCCCTCCACAGGCCCTCCACAGGCCCTCCCACAGGCCCTCCACAGACTCTCCACAGGCCCTCCACAGACCCTCCACAGGCCCTCCACAGGCCCTCCACAGGCTCTCCACAGGCCCTCCACAGGCCCTCCACAGGCCCTCCACAGACTCTCCACAGGCCCTCCACAGACTCTCCACAGACTCTCCACAGGCCCTCCACAGGCCCTCCACAGGCCCTCCACAGGCCCTCCACAGGCCCTCCACAGACTCTCCACAGGCCCTCCACAGACTCTCCACAGGCCCTCCACAGACTCTCCACAGGCCCTCCACAGGCCCTCCACAGGCCCTCCACAGGCCCTCCACAGACTCTCCACAGGCCCTCCACAGGCCCTCCACAGGCCCTCCACAGGCCCTCCACAGGCCTTCCACAGACTCTCCACAGGCCCTCCACAGACTCTCCACAGGCCCTCCACAGGCCCTCCACAGGCCCTCCACAGGCCCTCCACAGGCCCTCCACAGGCCTTCCACAGACTCTCCACAGGCCCTCCACAGACTCTCCACAGACTCTCCACAGACTCTCCACAGGCCCTCCACAGCAGGGCCAAGTGTCACACCCTCGCTAGCAATTTCTCCTTGCCATTGCTCACACTGCTCCTACCATGTCCTTAGAAGATGAGCGTTAGCAGGTGGAAAGGGCCCGAGACACTCAAAAGAAGTTTGCATTTGAACGTGAAACTGGTTAGATTACTGACTGTCAGGGGCGGACTCAACTCCCATCACTAAATCCTCGGCACACGGCATAGCCCACTGAGCACTGTCCATGTACAAAAGAAGTTTGCATTTGAACGTGAAACTGGTTAGATTACTGACTGTCAGGGGCGGACTCAACTCCCATCACTAAATCCTCGGCACACGGCATAGCCCACTGAGCACTGTCCATGTACAAAAGAAGCCATGGGGAAAGGTTCCTTCTCCTGTCCTTGTCCCCTGGCCTCAGGGCACCACAACTCAAGCCAGAACCCATTGGTCAATCATGAAACCCTTTTTCTACAACAGTGGTTCTCAACCTTCCTAATGCTGTGACCCTTTAACACAATCCCACATGTTGTGGTGACCCCCAAACCTACAGTTATTTCCATTGCTACTTCCTAACTGTAATTTTGCTACTGTTATGATCTCTAGTGCAAGTATCTGATATGCAGGGTGATCTTAGGCGACTTTTGTGAAAGGCTTATCCCACCCCCTCAAAGGGGTCAAAGCTCACGGGTTGAGAACCTCTGCCTAGACAGTCCACCCCCTCTGTCTCTTTGTCTTGACCTCAGTCTGTGGCGCGGCCTTCGGCACCCAGCACCCAGCGGTGAGTACCAGCCTCCCTCCAGAGCTTTTCTCAGAACTGACTTCCCTCTCTGTTGAAGATGACATAGCCTAGGTGACAGGCCTCAGCCATAGACTACGGCAATGAGGAGAAAATGGACACTACCAGGACTGAGCTGGTCAGTGGAGAGCAAGAGGTCCTGCTGCCCTGGCCTGCCCGGCCTGCCCTGGGGATCCAGATGGCTCTGTCTTGTGACTGTACACGGTAGCACTAGCGCTTTCTCACCTCACCAGCCACGGGAGGGAAGAAGTCTGGAGGGCCAGACTCCAGGAGATGTAACGTGTAGCACGGCCAGCAGGCGGCTCCCCTAGGCAGAGCCCCATGATGTAATCTTTCCAGTCATGTCACATGCCCTGGCATGAGCCCCAGGGAAAATTAACAAGGACTTCCAAAGACGAGACTCTACAGCAGCGGGCCTCTGTCACACTGGGGCGCCCGCACAGGTCAGCCTTCAGGGGTCATGAGGAGGGCCATGAGGGACACAGCTGGTGACGCTCTTGTTGGCTGTGATCTTCAGGCGACTTCCCCGGGAGCTCAGTGAGCCCTGCTGTGGGATCTAGAGAAGCTGAGGGATGTAGTCATAAGCCAGGGTGATCTTGAACCCCCATCTTCCTGCCCCCGAGGTCCTCAGGGATTGACTCTCATGAACACTTACCAGGCCTGTACCCCAAAGGTGGATCTTACCAGCACCAACACTGCAACGAGTTTGAGAAGCCGCTCTGAGGGCCTGTGTTTAATGGACCTGCCACAGCCTTTGAGGCCACACATGCCCAAATACCTCTAAATCGTGAATTCCGAGCTATGGGACGACTTCTTCTGGGGCAAGTCTTCAAGCATCAGACGCAGCACGTTCACAATCTCATAGTACAGTTCCTGAAGCCTGGAGAGAAGAGCAGGACCTGAGGAGAAGGCGAGCTCCCATACCACCTTGTCCCCACACACCACACACTGGCACCTGTGAAGTCGCCACACCCACCAGGTATGCGTGGGGTCAGGAGAGAACAGTGACTTCAGGTGGGCTGGAGCCCTGGGTCTGTCACTCTGCTGGAGGCCCTGACGTAAGTTAATTTATCTCATGGGTCGTGTCTGCAGCAAACCCCTGGACTTTGGAATGGTGCGGTGGTACCTCAACAGTAGCTGGCCTGGTTCTGGACCCAGTGAGGGCACTCCTTTCCAGTCACCCTACTCCCTGAGGCTTCCTGAGGGAATTCGTAGAGAGGTCAGGCTTCTGGCGCCTGCTCTGCTTGGAACTCCACACTAGCTCCCTGTTCTCCACAGCTCTTCAGCTGCCAGCCAAGACCCCAGCTGGCTTGTGCTGAGAGTAAGACCTGAGTCAGATCCCATTTAACCGGCCCAGTGGCTCCTTGGGCGACAGGTAGGAGAAGGGCAGACCCTTGCTCTAAGACACTGGGAAGGTGGTAGCAGGGCCAAGCTGGCACCCTCTGCACTGGGGCTGCCATCCTCACACACGTTCCCTGCTCCAGGAGAGCAGGGCCTGCAGGGATGGAGGAGGCTAACCCCTGGGTACAAAGGAAAGAGTCGGGAGGGCCAACAGGGCAGAGTCCCCTCCACCACGGACCCATGTGCACCACAGCCCAGTGCCCAGGCACACGTGAGACCCTGCACTCCCAGGAAGGGCCTCTGTGTGCGCATCCACCCTGCCCCTTGGTCACCGACCCTTAAATCTCCTGGGATCTACAGGATGCCCTGGTCTTGAAGAAGTCGAGGGTAGGATCCAGTAACTCACTTGTTGACAGTAGTGTCCTGGTTGTCCAGGGTGGACAAGTAGACAGTGATGAAAGGGAGGCTAGTGCCAAAGTCGTCCAGGACCATGGGGTCCGTGTGCCGTAGGGTCTTCTTGAATTCCTCCACCAGCTCAGAGAAGCTCCTGCCACCACTTTTCTGGAGAGGGAGGCAAGGAAAGACCGGTGACAAAAGCGGGAGCTACAGAGACCCGAGACCCCTGCGGGTCCCAAGATCGTCCTGGCCGCTGAGCCCAGACCCTATAAGAATGAAACGGTCTCATGGACGCATCCCTGCTGTGAGGCCAAAGATATAAAGGAACGAGAGAATGTCTAATGGTGATTCTGTGTGATCTCCTCCAACCCTGAGCAAACCTTGGGCATAACTAGACTGGCAGGCATCTCCATCTGAGGAGGGACACGCTAATGGATGAGGGACCCAGCAGGGTCCCCAGGTTAGACCAAGAACACGAGACAGACAGAAGAGTGCAGCCCACGGGGTAGCACCAGACTTGGCAGACTCCCAGCCCATTGCGCTTATTATTGTCCCCGTTTTAGGGGCGTGGGGAATGAGGTTGAGTGACACCCCCAACAGAGCATTCCATCCTCACCCACCCAGTGGCCTGGGGTCGAGCCTCAGGAAGACACTCCAGCACGAAGGACCCCACAGTGGAGAGCCATTCACCAAAGAGGGAGCGTTAGACCTAACCACAGCACTCAACAGTCCAAATTGTTCAGGGAGGCTCACAAACACGGAAAGAAAAGCATGGCTCTCGTGGCTGCAGGGGAAGAGGCCTGCCTGAGCCCACCTGACCTCTACTTGAGTCCAGAGCTTCTTCCTCCTGGCCATTCTGCTGTCTGTCTGTCTGTCTGTCTGTCTGTCTGTCACCTCTCCAGTAGGGCCACCTGCCTGTGCGTTCATCAGCCTGTTGACCTCCTCCTGCTGGCGCTTCAGAATCATCTGCCTCTCCTCCATAAGCGTCACATGCCTCTCCACCATCAGCTCCCGCTGGAACTTTTTGATGGAGTCCTAGCAAGGCAGAATGCGCAAGTCAAGACGGTGGTCTCTCGTCTGCACCCTTTCTGTTCCCAGCCTTCCTCCTTCCCAGCCTTCCCTGAAGCTCAGGCCTCAGCAGAAAGGCCCACCCCACACAGGGCCAGCCCCCAACCCAAGCTGCCACCTGCAGATGCAATGACTTCCTACGCCTCACTGGCCCCCTGGCCCCATCATGAGGCAATGAACTTAGGTAGAAGGGTCAGGTACACAGGAGAGAGGTCATCTGGCTACTCCACATCACTTCATGAGAAGAACACAAGACCAGCTTGTCTAAGGAACCTGGCCCACGCCTACCTGCCACACCTAACCTGAACGGCACACGCGTGCACGCACGGGCACACACGCACACGTAGGCACGCACGACAGGCACAGGCTCACCTCCGTGTGCATGATCATCACACCCACAAACATGTTGAGGAAGATGAAGGAAGCCAGCAGGATGAAGATGATGGTGAACGCCCTGCTCACAGTAAACTTCCGGTTGTCAAGCTGCTCCTGCAGGTTTGTCCAGCCGTCAACCTGGTTAGGCAAGGCAGCGCATGCTGAGCACCGAGACCCAGCAGGGTAGGTTTCCGTTTCACGTATGCCAGAGGCGCGCCAAACCCTCGGAGGCGGTTGCCAATTCAGTCTCCACATCAGTCCTTCGGCACGCCCCCAACCACCCGCTGTCGCCTACAGAAATGCAGGGTACCACTAGTTGCAAGCCAGCATGCTTAAGGGACTCTCTTCTCTCAAGGCCTCCCATTTTCTCCTAAAATGCACAGCCTGTTTCCAGGCCCATCTTCGGAAAAAAAAATAAAAGCGAAACAATTTCTTTAAATGCCACTTTATATAATTCAAAAGTCTAGACTTTGAGTGCTGGGCTTTGCTCATTCTGGGTGGATCTGTGACAGTTTATTTTTTTTAAAAGCAGTATGCTGTGGGCTTCATTTATAACTTAAGGTTAATCCAAATTAAGTATCATTTGAGAATTCTAGCAAGATTTATTACCCTGAGCCACACATGGAATGATTTATAAAATCACAGGGCTAGAGACAGAAATGGAACCCACTGGCCTCTGACTAGCCCTGGCATGCCAAACCCAGCTCCCTGCGCCCACTAATAAGCACCCGAATGTGGGGAAGGGTCCCAAAAGAGGCCTCACCCACACGCTCACCCTCCCTAGACAGTCCCTCTCCAGGCTCCGCCCTCATCACAGTTCCCGAACACGGTACCGTAGCCAGACTGAAGAGAGTGAAGAAAGCTGCAGCCAGGTTCCCCCAGTTATTCAGGTCTCCCTTCTCTGGAATTCCAAACAGGCAGAACCCCAGGATGGCGAAGATGTACATGAGGATGAAGAGGAGGGTCAGCACCGAGGCCACCGTGTAGACCGTCTGCCCCACGGCGGTGATGAGCGTCTGCAAGGCAGGGGTATGCGGCTAGGCAAGAGCCCCTGGCCAAGCCAGGGCCCGAGGTCCAGCCTACCCAGCTCACAGCTGCCCTGGGGATGCCGAGCCATGCCTGACACTCGCGGGTGCTCAGTAAGTGTCAGCTGAATGAATGAACGGACCAACCAACCAATGATCAGAATCGTGCTCGGACAAAGGGCTGCACCGGTTTCACAGCGGCGTCCGCCCTGTGTCATAGCTGGGCCGTACACAACTGGTCTGGGTCGCCTCTCCATCTGCCCCAGTGGCCTCTCTGAATCTGTGGTCATCCCTGTGTATTGCCTTTGTGCTCCTCTGCTGAGAGCCAGGCCCAAATGTTCTTCCCCCCAGGCCCAGGAGGAACAGGGACACCATCATGTACCTGATGACAGAGAGGGCAAAGAGGACAATGGCTCCCCATTCTTTCTGGGCCTCACCTGACAGGCAGCTCCCTGTCTTACGACCTTCATCTCCCTCCTGGAGAATGGGTAGCTCTCTTGTCTGCCCTTCCCTTGTCTATCCCCGGAACGTTCCATGCATTTATTGTTCAGTTACCATGCTGACGTGCGCTGAGCATGTGCCTCGCAAACATGGACCTACTAAGCGTGCTTTCACAGTCTGTAGTGCTTTGAGTAAGACAGGCCCCCATAAACTCATGTGTTTGATGCTTAGTCACCAGGGAGTGGCACTATTTGAAAGGATTAGAAGGATTAGGAGGTGTGGCCTTGTTGGAGGAAGTGTGTCACTGGGTTGGGCCTTGTGGTTTCAAAAGCCCTCACCAGGTCCAGTCTCTCATCCTGCCCAAAGGTCAATCGTTCCTCCAGCACCATGCCTGCTGTCCCTGTTGCCAAGATCTCCACCATGATGACAATGGACTAACCTGCTGTGGAGTGACCCTTCTCATATTACTCTTATTGGTTAATAAAGGCTGACAGGCCAGTAGCCAGGCAGGAAGTTAGGCGGGAGAGCCAAACTAAGAATGATGGGAAGAAGGAGGGCAGAGTCAGAGAGTTGCAGAGATGGTGCAGAGAGAGGCAAGATGGGCGTGCCACACTGAGAAACAGCACTAAGTCACATCGCAAGGTATCCATAATATGGGTTAAGCTGGGCGGTTGTGGTACACGCCTTTAATCTCAGCACTGTGGAGGCAGAGGCAGGCGGATCTCTGAGAATTCGAGGCCAGCCTAGTCTACAAAGCAACACAGAGAAACCCTGTCTCAAGAAACCAAAAACCAAAATTAAAAAAAAAGAAAAAGAAATATGAGTTAATATAAGTGTAAGAGTTAGCTAGTAACAAGCTTGAGCTATTGGCCGAGCATTTATAATTAATACAAGCCTCTGCGTGGTAATTAGGAAGCGGCTGATGAGACACTAAGTCTCTGAAACTATAAGCAAGCCCCCAGTTAAATTCTTTTATAAGAGTTGCCTTGGGGAGACCATTCTAGACAGAGAGACACCTTGTCCAGCCTAGACACAGGGGTGTGGGGGTGGAGAGGCGGCGGCTTGGTCCTGCCTCAACGAGATGATGGACAGGCTTAGCAGGCTTCCTAGGGCAGATGGGAGGAGGAGGAGTCGGGGAGTGAGAGGTGAGGGGGGAGGGGGAACTGGGATTGGAATGTAAAAGATTAATCAATAAAATAAAGTATAGAAAAACAATCTCATACCAATGGAGGGAAGAGTGGTGATTCTCAGGTGCTAGTGAGAAGAGGGGGAAATGGAAGGCAGAGGAAACATTAACCAAGGAGTATTAAGTTGCAGTTACATAAGTAATTTGGATATGGTGTTACTCTGTAGAATTACTAGAGATTGTAATAATGTACTGTTGATGGGAAGTCCTGTGTGTATGTCAATAAAGCACTGTTGGCCAATAGGGAAGCAAGATAGGTGGGACTAGGAGTCCAGAAGGACTCTGGGTAGGAGAAACACAGGGAGTCATCATGTAGCCCGCCAGAGAAGTAAGATGTCCGTCCGGTAAGAGAAATACTTAGATGGGTTAAATACTTAAGTCAGAGCTATCCAGTAAGAAACAAGCAAGGCCAACAGCTTCATAATTAATACAGCCTCCTGTCTGTTATTTGGGGACTACAACTCAGCAGAGCCCAGGCAACTGGTGGGGAAAAACCAAGCCACTGACAAGGAAAAGGCATCACTCTACATACTGTCTCTCTAAAAACTAGAAATAAGAATACTGAATATTGAATGTTTTTATGATAATGATCAAGGAGATATATAACTGTATCTTGGTTTGGACATTTTACATATATATTAACAGATCACATATTATCCCAGTATTACATGCATTCATTTATGCTCTGTCAGTTAAAATAAAATACAATAAATTTATAAATGGCAAAAAAAAGGGTTGCCTTGGTCATAGTGTCTCTTCCCAGCATTGACTAAGACAGAGATTGATGCCAGGTGCTGGTGGCCCACTTGAGGGCAGAAGCAGGCAGATCTCTGAGTTTGAAGCCAGCCTGGTCTACAGAGAAAGACAGCCAGGGCTACCTAGAGAAACCCTATCCTGAAAACCCAAGAAAGAAAAAAAGACAGGAGTTGGTGCCAGGGTCTGGGGCAGCGCTGCGACAGGCCTGGTCATGCTGTATTTTGGAGGCACGTGGAAAACTTTGAGACTCTGTACTAGAAAAGTGGTTGGACACTTTAAGTAGGGCTTAGTAGGCCATCCTAGGAGGAGCATGGAAGACAGTGAGAGGGAGATTTGAACTATGGGGGCCCAGCTCAAGAAGTTCTAGAGAGAAAGAATATTAGTAAGTGGCCCAGAGCCCATTGTTTTAATAGTGTGGCAAAGAATATGGCTGCTTTTTGACTTTGTCCTAAAAATTTGCCTGAGACTGACTTGAAGGGAAAGAGTAAGGGGTAGGGACAGAGTCAATTAATCAGATAATGGTGCTGGAGGGGAGATTTCAAGACAGCCTATTACTGACTGTGTCACATGGCTGCTAATGGTCACTTATGCAGATCTTACAGGTAAAAAGGAGCAAGTGGGGAAAGGAGAAATACAAAATGTACAACTTGAGGGGAAAAGGAGCACCAGGAAGAGTAATGGCGCCAACTCTGCTGCTCAAGGAGATTAAAAAGTTAGGCGGATGCTAGAGAAATAAGGGGGTGATGACCCCAGGGCAAGACCCCAGCTAGCTAAGCTTCCAACTTGTGAAAATGAATTAAGGAAAAGCTTAAGCAGAGAATGAAACCATCCAAAACAGAAAGCTGGTGAATATGTAATTAAAAGGTTTCTGAGTTCAAGACCAGACTGGTCTACAGAGCAAGTTCCAGGACAGCCAAGATGAGGCAGTGAAGGAAACCATTGAAAGCAGAAAGCTGGTGAGGACATAATTGAACAAGGACCAACTTCTAGACCCAGCAAACAGGAAAAAGTTGGCAGCTTTGGTCATGCGGCTCTGACTTTAGAGTCCAGGACTCAAGAAAGAGGTTGTAGAAACTAAGGAAAGAAAGCTGCTGAGGCCAAGCATGTGTCAGGGGTGCCCCTGCATGGAGACCCAGAAAGGGCATTGTGTGAAGCTGTAAAGGTGAAGCCTGGATGGCCTTGGAGACCCCAAGATGCTGGAGATGGCAGAGTTGCAGGCTACCTGCTGAGGAGAGCCGCTAGCAGCGAGAGGGCCAAGAGAGAAAGTACGTTGCAGTCAACAAAGCTGAAAACAATTGAAGGTTTGAAGAGCCCTTTGACATCTGATATGCAGCTGCAGAATTTGGAGTTTGCCCTGCTGGTTTTAGGTTTAATTTTGGTCCAGTATTTCCTCACTATGTTCCCTTTCCTTCCTTTTGGAATAGTAATGTATATTCAGTGCCAAAGTATATTGGCAGTATGCGATCTGCTTTTTTATTTTACAGGGGGTTGCAGTTAAGAGAATGCCAGGAGTCTCAAAAGAGACTTTGAACTTTGGACTTTTAAATAGTGTTGACACTGTGATAGACTCTGGGGACTTTTGGAGTTGTACTGAATACATCTTTGTATTATGATATAGCTACAAGCCAGGAAGTGGAATGTGGTAGTTTGAGTAAGACAGGCCCCTATAAACTCATGTGTTTGATGCTTAGTCACCAGGGAGTGGCACTATTTGAAAGGATTAGAAGGATTAGAGGTGTGGTCTTGTTGGAGGAAGTGTGTCACTGGGGGTGGGCTTTGAGGTTTCAAAAGCGGATGCCAGGCCGGGTCCGTTTCTGCCTGAAGATCAGGCTGTAATTCTCAACTACTTCTCCATCACCATGTCTCTGGGCCTGTTGCCATGCTCCCCACACGGGGATGATAATGGACTAAGCCTCTAAACTCTAAGTGAGCCCCCAGTTAAATGCTTTCTGAGTTGCCTTGGCCATGGCATCTCTTCACAGAAATAGAACAGTGACTAGGACACAGATAATTTCAAATAGGTGGCTAGTGCCAGCGTGAAGAGTCAGAGACTTAGAGGACCAGTTTGTCCTGGTGACAAAACAATGGCCGAGTGAGGAGTGATTGCTAAACCCTTTCCCCCATGCCACTACCTCCAATCACCAGTGACCCTGAGCACAGTGACCTTTAAGACTGGTTTAGCACTAGGAAGGCAGCTTGGGTGGAAAGGTCATCTCAGAGCAGGAAATGCCCTAAATCCCCCAGGGGAAATCACAGTAGTGTTTTCAGATTCATTTTGGAAAAAAACTGAGGTTTTAATAATTGCTTGTCTCCCTGCTGGGGAGAGACGGAACTTTCTCTAAGATATCATACCTTATGTCACCTCTCACAGTCTCATGTACTTGGGCTCGCTAACCAGTTGGTTGGCTTTTCAGAAGTGGCTGGTCTCCGGCATAATCAATGAATTATTCACTTGATAGAGTCACAGTATGATGGGGGGGGTAGGAAGTGGAGCGTAGCCGAGGGCAGGAGAGCCCTGGCAGCACATATGGGGGCTGCTGTCCTAGCCCCTTCCTGTACTCCTCCCTCTGCTTCCTGTCTGCCGTGAGGTGAGAGCCTCCGGCACGTGCCAGACAAATGAAGTGGGTGACCAAGAAGATTACCCTCCTGTGGTGACAGTTACGATCTAATAGAGCAACTGGAGATCAAAATGCAAAGCTAGCCACAGCCATAGAGCCATGCGGTGGTGGCGCACACCTTTAATCCCAAGACTCGGGAGACAGAGGCAGACGGATCTCTGTGAGTTCGAGGCCACACTGAGCTACACAGAACTGATCCAGTCTAAAGGAGAAACAGAGCTCACATAAAGCCGATCCCAGCACTTGGGATCCTGCACCTTTAATCCCGGCACTGGGGAGGTGGAGACGGGGGTGACATGGCTGGGTGGAGAAGGGAATATAAGGCAGGAGGAGACAGGAACTGAGGAGAATGCAGTCTGAGGTTTGGTGGAGACAGGATCACCCATTTCAATCCTAGGTAAGGGCTACTGGCCTGGCTTCTTTGCTTTTCTGATCTTCAGTTTGCTTTATTAGATCACAAACAATATATCATCCGCACCCTCCCCCACACACAGGACAACTGAGGTCAGTACCCTCTACCACATGCTGGCCAACAGAACGAAGGACAATAAAACCATGAACCAAAGCTACAGAGAGCGGAGGGAGCCCGAGCCGAACGGTGGGGAAAGGTGTGTTGTCAACTGAGCACAGCCACATCAAGGATGCCAGCGCCCCAGACTAGCGGAGGATGGTAACGCCTCTGCCTTGGCATGAGGCTCAGAGGCAAGGAAAGCCCACCTCTGATCAGAGTGTGGATGCTGACCGTGTGTGCAGAAAATGTGCACCGTAGTTTTCTGCCCATCCCGGGGCTGTTCACAGACAGAAGCTGCTTGCCCATGGAGATTGCTCCTATTGGGATTAACTAGACCTGCACCCTCGACCCAGCTATATAACCCGCTTCCTTGGTTATTTGTGTGCAGCAACTTCACATCCTGTCCGGCTGTGTGCAATAACCATGACACACTGTTCACCTCTCTAGCATCCACACACTGAGCCTGGGGTGGGCAGCTGAGTTTCTGTCTCCATCTGAGCTTGCAGTACAGTGACTCCTGCTTGTCTGTCTGTGTGTCTGTCTGTGTCCATCTGAGCTCACGGCACACTGACTCCTGCTTATCTGTCCGTGTGTCTGTCTGTGTCATTTGTATTTGCTTTATTCCCTCACTGCCCGAGTCAGATCTGTCCCTAACCCTTGCATGGATGTGTCACATAATAAATTCTTTCCTTTAAGTTGTTCTCTCAAGTCGTTTTGGTGGCAGTTACAGAAAGCTAACTAACACACAAGGCCTAAGAAAGTGGGAGACCCTGAGCACCGTGGCCATGGCGCACGTGTAAGATCAGTGGCGGCAGGAAGCCAGTGTGCTCAGCAGTAGAACCTACACAAGACTCAGGGCGTGGCTCTTCCAGCGCATGGACCGGTGGCACCTGAGGTCACAACTGAGCAGCCTTGAAAAATGACAGCCAGAGGAAAAGAGGTCATGTTCGCTGCAAGGACTCTGACAGCTGCTTAAAGCCACATTCTTCAAGCACAAGCCCACCAGGCGCCGGCATCTAGCGGTTTGGATTGATACAGAAACTCGCTCTAGAGGATGGGTCCTCCACCGCTGAAGCCCTGGCCTTCTGACTCCTGTGGTCTAGCCAGAAAGCGGCATCTGCTTTTGAATTCCCAGTTGCTAGGACAATCGACTCTCAGCACCAGTTTAGCCCCTGGGGCTCTGAATCCATTGTTGTCCTCTTAGCTCTGAGGCATTCTGGGTGCCTCTAAGCAGAACAGGAGGCCTGGCGGGGCCCAGGACACCTAGGAAGCATCCACCACAGCAGCTTGGAAATGGGGAAAGCATGAAGCCCAGGCAGCAAGAGCAGGGAGGTGGCAGCTCCAGGCTGGAATGCAGTAGGGCCCTGGCAGCTGGGTGCTCATCTGGCAGAACCCGGTGTGAAAAGCGAGGAACCCGCTCTGTGTAACAGACTCGCAGCCATGAGGTGGAAGCATTGACGTTTCAGTGATTAGGGGTCAGGGACCAAGAACCAGCTTTGAGTACTGAGTTTGCTCATCTGTTAGGGACTCCTCTAGAAGTCAGTTGACAATCTGGGCAGCTCATGCCTTTAATCTCAGCACTCGGGAAGCAGAGACAGGAAGATCTCTGAGTTTGAGGCCAGCCTAGTCTACAGAGTGAGTGAGTTCCAGGACAGCCAGGGCTACACAGAGAAACCCTGTCTGAAAACAAAAGAAATAATGACCTGTGTGTTACCTCCCGCTAATTTGTCTGGCCATACTGCCGGTCAACCTTTACCAATACCATCTTGGTCTTGAAGCCAGTAAGGAAGCATGACTCTGCTAGATTCATTGTTGAGGCACAAGGCTACTTGCAGTCAGATGTCAAGGCTCTGGTCTAGAGACATGGTGTGGCCATTGACATGGTGTGGCCATTGAGCACAGGCTGGCACAGGCTGCTCTTACAGGAGACCCAGGGTCGAGCCCCAGAACCCACATGGTTTCTCACAACCTTCCATAACTCCCGTTCTAGGGGATCTTCTGATCTCCACAGGCACCAGGCACAAACATAGTGCACATACAAACGTACAGGCAAAAAAAAAAAAGTAATAGAACATCAGGGCCAAGCTCTGAAAGCTGTGCCTGGCTGTACAGGCCAAGCTGAACCAAGCCGTTCTGGCTGCCTTTCACACGGCGCAGGTGGCTGTGAGCCAGGACTCACCAGTGCTCGGGCGGCTTTGACCACTGGCTGTCACTCTTTTGGTGGAGAAGGTCTCCTCGTGTTGGTAAAGCCACTCCGGGAAGCACAGTTCCTGCAGTCTTCTTGAACATTCTCCAGAACATTTGGAATAGGCCTCGAGACTGACTCATACTCAACCCATCCCATAGCCACGCCTCCTGAGTCTGTGTTTGCCCAATTATCTGCTCTCTAGGAAGAGGCTTTTCTGGGTCTACTGTCTATCTGTCCAGTCAGGTGTGCCCGGGCCCTAAATGTGAGCTCTCCCCCTGGCATATGCCCACAGCCACTCATTACTTATGTAATCACACACCTGCGTATGGATATGTGATGGGAGATGAATGCAATATGGAATATAATATATTTATTTACATACAAGCTGGGGGGACAGAAAGTGTGGCAGGCTTCCAGAGGAAAGAGAAAGAGAGAATACTTTTCCTTTTCTTAAATAGCCCACCTGTCTAATCTTCATATCTCTGCCCTTTTGGGCGGACAGCTATGTGGGCTCATCCCTACAATTCCCCTTCTAGTCTAAATAGAAGATTTAAACTTAATACAAAGGCCAGGCATTGGTAGCGCACACCTTTAATCCCAGCACTAGGGAGGCAGAGGCAGGCAGATCTCTGTGAGTTCAAGTTCAGCCTGGTCTACAAAGCGAGTTCCAGGACAGCCTCCAAAGCAATACAGAGAAACCCTGTCTCGAAAAACAAAAAAACAAAAAACTTGATACAAAACTCAAACATATACAACATATATATATATACATGGAAGGTGATAAATAAGTTATACTCTACTTATATGCTAAGCTAGACATATCTATCCCTTCTAAATTCTAAACTTATCTGAAAGGACTGCTCAAGTCTGAACACCTTCTTCCAATCCCAACCCTAAAATAATTGAAAACTAACATTAACAAGTGTAAATTATCCTGTTGTATCAACAGTACGGAAAGGGGGCTTGGAATTCTCAAATTTACTTCCTGCTGAGATGGGACAATAACAATCATGGGGACCTGTGAGAAGAAAATGTTAGTGTAA
Source organism: Mesocricetus auratus (assembly GCF_017639785.1). Taxonomy (NCBI): domain Eukaryota; kingdom Metazoa; phylum Chordata; class Mammalia; order Rodentia; family Cricetidae; genus Mesocricetus; species Mesocricetus auratus. The sequence continues at coordinate 75,693,118 of NW_024429196.1, read as the reverse complement.
CAAGTGTCTTAAGTATGAAAATAAGGACTTACACAGGTTTCTGTGTTTTGTCAGGATCCCCATGGTATAGACAGTGCCCCCTATCAGCAGGAAGAAGTTTGGAATGAGCAATGTCCAAATTCCCAAATATTGTTTATAAATCTTTGTTTTCATTTGAATGGGGTTGCTTATAATTGGTTAATGATCACAACCAATTTCTTTTTAAAGGAAAAAGGGGATTATGGTATGGAAATGAATACTTTGTATTGGTATGGTTTTTCATTTATTGATACAAATTCAAGGTCAATTTTATTATATGTATATTTCCCCTCTTGATTAAGTATTGTGCTTATACTGATCTTTTAAAACATAATGCATAATTAAATATTATAGATAGTTACTTATAATAGTCAGAACTTATAGTTAGGTTAGTTAGGTTTTCTAGATATACAGAGATATATTTGGAATAGACAGTCTTCAAACCTTTCAAAGACCTTCAGAAAATGGCATTTTAAATGTTTTAGGGTTTTTCTTGACAATGAGAAATGTCTGCTCCTGGCAGCACCAATTACATCTAAGAGGAAGATGGGCATTGAAGAAACTTGTTATGGAGTCTACTTTCAACATGGAAAGATTAGCCATTTGGACAAGAAATGTTCTTGCCTAGACTGTTTGACTATTGCTGTATAATCTGGACATGCAGGACCCACAGAAAGTCACTACTGGATTTGGACAGTCTTTTTTTTTTTTTTTTTTGGTTTTTACGAGACAGGGTTTCTCTGTATTGTTTTGGAGGCTATCGGTCCAGCCTGGCCTCGAACTCACAGAGATCCACCTGTCTCTGCCTCCCGAGTGCTGGGATTAAAGGCGTGTGCCACCACTGCCCGGCAGATTTGGACAGTCTTAAATGGTTCCTGCTTCATGAAACAGTCGGCCAGACTTTCTGCAGGACACAGAAAAATGACTGACAGACTGCCAATGCAGATGTACAGCTTGAAATTTCCTGCTTTGCTGAGAAGTCTTCCAGACACACTATGGCCTATGGGCTGAAGATGGATGCCCCAACATTACAGAGAAACTTCGGGTGACTGTCCAGGTAGCAAGATGTTTCTGTCAATTCTAGTGTTTATATATTATCCTTCTGTGGTCTTTGATGGAGTTGAAGACAGATAGTTATAATCATAGTTTTCCTTAGTTATGATAAAAGATAAGTTACATGTAAGACTTCAGACTCACAAAGATAGGATAGACGATATTTTCTTTAAATCTTACTAAATGTTAATGGACTAAATATTGTAACTATGTTCTTACTTGATAACTGTCCTGTTATATATAATTTGACTATGTTAAAGTTAAGACCTTTCTTTTATTTAGACAGAAAAGAGGAGATGATGGGAGATGTCATTCTGTAAATCTGCCTCTTGTTGTTTGTTGAATAAAGCACTGTTGGCCAATAGGGAAGCAAGATAGTGGTACTAGGAGTCAAGGAGGACTCTGGGAGAGGCAGAGAGAGACACCATGTAGACCGCCAGAGGAGTAAGAGGTCTGGACCCTTTTCTCCGGTAAGAGAAATACTTAGATTAAAAATTATGGGTTAAATACTTAAGTCAGAGATAGCCAGTAAGAAACCAAGCAAACAGCCAACAGCTTCATAATTAATACAGTGTCCTATGTGTTATTCCGGGGCTGACGCAGCAATGGGACCCAGGCAGGATCCCGCAACAGATGCGCGTGTGCTCAGCCCTCACCCCTCCCCAGTTCCAGGCCAGGCTTCTGGGTAATGGTGTCTGAACTGTCTGCTCCCACTTCCTTGTCTCTCACCATGGACTGCTTTCTTCCCTCGAGTGACTAGCCTCTCTAATGATGTTACCCATCTGATGGGCATTTGCCTCAGTTTCCTTGCTGCTACTTGATTTCTCAAGGTTGCCTCCTCAATGTGGATTTTCCTGGCCTGGCCATTGCTTGGTTTTCTCAAGATTGCATTTGTCATTCTCTCTCTGTTTCCTCTCTAAGTGAGCTTTTGGTTTTTGGTTTTTCGAGACAGCGTTTCTCAGGGTAGCCTTGGCTGGCCTGGAATTCACTATCTGTAGACTAGGCCGGTCTTAAACTCACAGAGATCCATGTGCCTCTCCCTCCCAAGTGCTGGGATTAAATGCATGCACTACCACTCCCAACTAGTCATTATCTCTCACCCCCCACACACACATGCACACACACATGCACACGCAGGGCACACATACATACAAACACACATACACGAGTGCTCACACACACTCGCAGGACACACACATATACACATGCATGCGTGTACACACACACACGCATGCACATGTGCACACGTGCATACACATACACACACACACAGGTACTCACCCTGATGCCTCTGCTGTAGGAGATAAGCTTGAGGATTCGCAGAGACTGTATACCATCAGCAATGTGGAGGTATCTGTAATGTCTTCCCTTGATCTTTCGAAGGGTATAGGGTATCAAGATAATAAGGATAATGACCACATCCAGTAGGTTATAGCCATCCCTCCAATATTTAATGGGTTCCACATAGACCTTCATGAAGAACTCACAGGCATAGATGGAGACAAAGAGAATCTCTGAGATCTGCAGGGGTCACAGGAGTTAAGAGATCAAAACAAATGCAGAGACCCCATAGTCCTGGCCCTCTCCCTACTGAGACCACCCAATGAGGAGTGGAAAAACCCAGACAGAGCCCCTAGCTCTCATACTGAGGCTGGATCCCTTCCCCGTCTGAGGCTTCCTTGCCTGTGGTGCTAAGCTAGGGCGAGGTTTCCCCTAGACGCAAGGCTTTGGAGCTGGCAGCAGTCAGCAAATAGCTATACATACAGGTCCTGGTCAATATTCAGCATAGCAGGATACCTGACATAACTATTCCCTAAGAGAAAGTTACAAGAGTTTTCTGGTCATCCTGAATACATACACTTTTAAAGAAAAATATACAAATATATAGTTATATTTAATCCATTACCTTCACCACACACAAAGATCAGTCAACTAGCGTCACCTGCTTTTGAAGGATATTCTGCTTTTTCCCCACTTTTATACTATTTGAACCAATCTCCTCCAAATGCTTCTCCTGAGCCTACAACTCCAATGGCTCTACGATTGCCAGGGGGTCCTTTTAGAAACTTCTAAAATTTCCCACTTTATCATCTTGACAATCACCGAACATCCATTCACTCACGACTGAAAAGTTCTGTTTTGGTTAAGTGGAAATGAATGATTAAGGCAGATCCCAGTGTCGGGGAACAGAGAGAGGACCTCTGCACAGTAGAAGAGACATCTGGGGAGGAGCAACTTGGGAAGCAGGGAGTTGAAATCACCCAGGCAAGAAGTGTGAGAAGAGCTCTGAGCAGGCGCATTTGTCGTTGACACAGGGATGCACAGGGGAGAGACATCCAAGAAGCCCCAAGTGTCAGACACAGCACCTGGGTCAAGGCAGGTCTTTGGATGAGCTTGCAGTGAAGTAAAGGGGTGCATTTTTGGAAAAGCGCAGCTTGGCAACGGTTACGCTCTTTTCCGAGTGTTTGCATTGTTTCCTGGCACCCGGACAGATTTCATGACCCTGGGTGCAGTTTCCTCTTTCACACTGCCCTTGTCTACTGCTGGCCACGAAGGTTGAATTAGCCCCATGAGGTTGTGGGTGGGGCCGGAATGCCCATGTATGTAATAATCAGAGGAGTTTCATATGTCTAGAATTATACAACCCTCCCAAGTGTGTGCAAAACCTTCAGTCCAGATTAGCCTGGTTTTCAGGGGGTGGGGGCATCGAATTTCAATGTAATACTTCCTAGTGATGAAGGTTTGAAGGTTTTTACTTTCTTACAGAGAGTCAGTTTTGTAAATTCTTTTCTAGAAAATTGTTCCAGCTGGGTTTTCAAATGTACTGGCATTAGTTATCAGATTTTCTTTCTAAAGTTAGGCTTTACAGTTCCTTTTTTCCCATTCTATTTATTTAGCCTGTGCACATGTGTGTACAAGGACACTGACAGGTGTCACAGTGTTACGTGTGGAGGTCAGAGGGCAACTTGCAAAAGTCAGTTCTCTCCTTCCACAATATGGGTTCTGGGGATCAAACTCAGGTCGTCAGGCTGGGCAGCAGGCGCCTGTGCCCACTGAGCCACCCTGCGCCAAGTTATCAGACTTTCAAAGAGTCTGCCGTGCCTAAGAATTCCCTTCTCCTTTATTGTATTGTCACATGAAGAAAGTTACTTTAACTGCTTTAAGAGCCCACCCTGGGCTTTGTGATTGCTTTTCCAGTGCCTACGATGGAATCTGTTTCTATTTCATTCATTTCTGCTACGATGGAATCTGTTTCTATTTCATTCATTTCTGCTTTCAGTTTACTGTTTCCTTCTCCTGGTTTTGGTTCCATTTATCCTCTTCCCCAGCAGTGCTGCTCATTCCTTTCCTTCTCCTCCTCCTCCTCCTGCCCCTCCTGCCCTCTCCTGTCTTCCTCCTACCCCTCCTGCCCCCTCCTGCCCCCTCTTGTCCTCCTCTTGCCCTCTCCTGGCCCTCCTGCCCCCTCCTGCCCCCTCCTGCCCCCTCCTGCCCCTCCTGTCTTCCTCCTGTCCTCCTCCTGCCCCCTCCTGCCCCCTCCTGTCCTCCTCTTGCCCTCTCCTGCCCCTCCTGCCCTCTCCTGTCTTCCTCCTGCCCCTCCTGCCCCCTCCTGTCCTCCTCTTGCCCTCTCCTGGCCCTCCTGCCCTCTCCTGTCTTCCTCCTGCCCCCTCCTGCCCTCTCCTGTCCTCCTCTTGCCCTCTCCTGGCCCTCCTGTCCTCCTCTTGCCCTCTCCTGCCCCTCCTGCCCTCTCCTGTCTTCCTCCTGCCCCCTCCTGCCCCCTCCTGCCCCCTCCTGTCCTGCTCCTCTTCTCCCAGTCCCTCATTAGCTGTGTCTGGATGATGTGTTCCAGGGGGTGTGTGTGTGTGTGCTTGCCATACCCCATTTGTGGAGGTCAGAGGACAACTTTTAAGCATCTGGTTCTTTCCTTTTACTTTGTTGAGGCAAAGTCCTCCTGTTTCTGCAGCACTTCAAACCCCAGGCTAGCCCGGAAGCTCCAGCCACCTCCCATCTTGGAGTAGGAATGCTGGAATTATATATGCAAACAACTGGTTTGGAGTGTGTGTGTGTGTGTGTGTGTGTGTGTGTGTGTGTGTGTGTGTGTGTGTGTGTGTGTGTGTAGGCACAGTGAGCATGTGGTTGTCAGAGGACAACTTGTTGGACGGAGCCTGTTCTCTCTTCCACAGGGAAGGCTGAACTTGGGTCATCAGATTTAGCAGTGGGAACCTTCCTTCACTAACCTACAACATTTTGGTGGGAGTAGAATAGCTTGGTTTGGTTTGGTTTAGATGTAACTATGATCCATTGTAATGGCTACTTTTTCCTCCTTATGTTACTACTTTAGGCCCCCTTTCTCTGATTTGACCCTACAGGTTTTCTAATCTTGTCTGTCTTTTCAAGGAAGCAACTCTTTGATTCTTTATCTTGTCTTATTCATTTTTATGGTAATTATTTCTCTCATTTGCTAATTTTAGGTTTGATTTGTTTTTCCAGTGCTCTGAGCTTTGTCTATAAGCAATCTGGAACCTAATTTCCCTTATCATTTTAAAAGGATTTGTGTTGGGGGGTCACGGCCACAGCATCTAGGGGATTCAAAGCACTGGTCCACTCCATCCACCTTTCTGTGGATTCCAGGGATTGAACTCAGGTCTCTAGGCTCATGGGACAGCACCTTTACCCAGTGAGCTATCTTACTGGTGTGACACAGGCACTTAGAGCAGTGACTTTCCCTCTTGGGAATTCTTCTATTTATGCCATGGGTTTGACGTGTTGTGTTTTCATTTCATTAGACTGAAGGAATGCACTTTCTCCTCTTGATTTCTTCAAGGATCCATTCACTGTTCAATACTGGACTCTTTGATCTCTGATGGGGAAAGGTCTTCTGTGTATATGTTTGTCTGATTGGTTGATAAGTAAAGCACTGTTGGCCAACAGGGAAGCAAGATAGGTGGGACTAGGAGTCGAGGAGGATTCTGGGAAATGGAGTCAAGAGTGAAGAGTTGCCATGTGATCCTGGGAGGAGAGGACGCATCAGGGTGGCGTCCTCAGAAAGATAAGTCCTTATAAAAATATATATTAGAATTATGGGTTAATAATTAAGTCAGAACTAAGAAACCATAGCAAATGGCCAACAGCTTCATAACTAATATAGTGTCCCATGTGTCATTTGGGGACTGAGACAGCGGAGGGACCCAGGCAGCTGGGGAAAAAGAGTACATGTTACAGATATCCATGAGTTTCTCTTGCTGTTGCTCTGTAGTTTTATTTTCCATTGTGATCAGATAAAATACAATTATTTCAGCTTTCTTATATTTATTAAGATTTGGCTCTTTATAATAGAAACCTATGTCTATAGTCCCCAAATAATTTGGTTTTTACCATTAAACTTTTTTAAATCCTCCATTGTTTTAAGTTCCTTGCAGATTATCTGGTAAGGACTCCAAGTGCTGTGAGATGGATCAGTGGTTAAGAGCACTTGGAGAGGACCAGAGTTCATTTCCCAGCACCCACATCAGGTGGCTCAGAACCGCCTGTCTCTCCAGACCCAGGGGATCTGACGCCCTCTTCTGGCCACCATGGGTATCAGCATGCACATACACATACAGAGATACACACAAGTAATATTTTAATCCAAGTAGTGGGACGGAAGAACATTCCAGTCTACATCCTGGAGTGTGTCCTTCCTCTCCTCCCTGTCTCCTGGCAGTAGGCAGCAGGTTCCAAAAGCTTGAACACATTCAGGTTTATCCCAAGCAAGGCTGCAGTAGCTTCCTTTTGTAGCAGGCACATGGCGTCTCTGGTTTCTTGTTGATACTCAGTGCCCTGATCCATTGCTTCTCCAGAGTTGAGGTAGGTGACATATTGTCATTTCTTTCTTTCTTTCTTTCTTTTTTTTTTGTTGTTGTTGTTGTTGTTGTTTTTTTTTTTTTTTTGGTTTCTCGAAACAGGGTTTCTCTGTATTGTTTTGGAGGCTGTCCTGGAACTTGTTCTGTAGATCAGGCTGGCCTCAAACTCACAGAGATCCGCCTGCCTCTGCCTCCCGAGTGCTGGGATTAAAGGTGTGTGCCACCAATGCCCGGCCTGTCATTTCTTTCTAATGTATCAGCTGGGACACTTTACAGAACTATGGTGCACAGTGGTGCACCTGAAGCCCCAACACATGGGAGGCTGAGGCAGAAGGACCATGAGTTTGGATCCAACCTGGGCCGCAGAGCATGAACTTGTCTTACAACAGGAACTGCAGTATGAGTAGCCGCATGGTAGAGAACTCATTCATCAGAGACACCAACAAAGCTTGACTCTTTCTTGTGGCTTCCGTTGCAAGAGGAAGGGTTAGCCCCTTACCTCCTTGGCCTCAGCTCCGTCTTTGAGGATTTTCTAACCGTGGTATTTATTAGCCTTGACCCTCACAAGGTCTCATCTTCAGCCAGCAGAACTGACCCCGAATCATCTCCTGCGTCCTTTTGCCATGAGCGCCACCATCTCTGACAGCCTCCTTACAGCGTACATGACAAGACCCAGCACAGACCCTGGGATCAGCTATCCCTCTAAGCTCCCGTTTCACTGTCACAGCTGAGTGGGTCCGTGCTCTGGTCATTGGTGGAGAAGACAGAACACCCCCGGCTGTTTGTGCTGGCATTTCCAAAGCAGACACAGAGCCACGGACCCTGAATTCAACAGCATCTGTTCATCTCCATCTCCGGAGGTTCCACCAGCACCCTCATTTTCAGCAGCACGGGGTGGGTCCCAGCATTCGGGATGCTGAAGCAAAAGGAACATGGGGTCGGGGGTGCTACACATGAGAGCTTGCTATAAACAGACGAATGCCACAAACGAACAACACAGAAGAAAGCCAACAAAATGTGAGCTGTCCTTGGTGGGGTGGAAGATGGAAGCTGGTGGTCCAGGGCTTGCCCACTGTGTGTGAGCACACCCTCTGCCCTGGAAAAATAAATGGAAGAGAAAAACTCCACAATTACCCTTGTGCTTCATCAGATGTCTCAGAGTGTCACGGGATAACACTACTGTGTGTATCACGACTGAGGGGATTGTTGAACAGGGGCCCACATGGTAAGACCCTGTTGCTGAAGACATCATGCACTTTTAGCACAGAGGTCACAGAGAAGGCACAGGGCATAAGAGAAACCATCTCAAGCCAACCAGGAAATGCTCTCCCTACTGGCCAGCTCTCCAAGGGCCAGCACATGCACAGGCACTTATGGGCTTAGTAGGGCATCAAAAAAATTTTAAAGATATAAAATTTTGGAAGAGGCATGTTGGGAGGGGTACAGAGGGAATCAGAGGGGAAAGGAAAGATGTATATGATCATATTTTATTGTATGAAATTATCAAATTTTAAATTTAAAAAACAGTTTTGTCAGGCAGTGGTGGTGCATGGCTTTAATACTAGCACTCAGAAGGCAGAGGCAGGGGCATCTCTGTGAGTCTGAGGCCAGCCTGGTCTACAGATCGAGTTCCAGAACAGCCAGCGCTACACAGAGAAACCCTGTCTAAAAAAAAAAGTTTTAAAAAACTTTTTGTAGTGATATTTTGTTTGTCATCTAACAAATAAAGCTTGTCTGAAGATCAGAGTACAGAGCTAAGCCACTAGTTAGCCAGAGAGGCCAGGTGGTGGCACACACCTTTAATCCCAGCACTCAGGAGACAGAGGCAGACGGATCTCTGTGAGTTCAAGACCACACTGGGCTACTCGAGACTGAATCTGTCTAAAAGAGAAACAGAGCTCACACAACGGTGATCCTAGCACTTGGGATCCCATGACTTGAATCCCAGCACTAGGAGGTGGAGACAGGATTGACATGACTGAGCTGAGAGAGGAATATAAGGCGGGAGGGGACAGGCGTTCGGGACAGTCTGAGGAGGCAGACTGAGGGCAGGACCGCCCCTTTGGTCTGAGCATTGGTAGAAGGACTCTAGCAGCTGGCTGCTCTTCATCTCAGATCCTCCATCTTTCATGCCTGGTGTCTGACTCCCAAGTTTTTAGTACTGAGACCTATCAAACCTCGTGCTGCGACTCTTTGCAACAGCTCTATCAGATGTCCCTGGTCTTTCAGCATGCTATAACCTTAGGATCAAAGAACATTCACCGTGTGCTGTTTTTCCTGTGAAATGACAGTTTAATCCTACAAACAACTACACCTGCCATGTTCATTGCCAAAGTGATGCTTCTTCCGTCACTCGGGATGTGACTGTTTCTTAAGTGAATCCCTAAGGAAGCCTGAGTCCCCTCCATTCACCTGATGTTCAGGGTTCGCATGTTCTTCCCTGAGGAAGTTGAGCGTGTCACTCTACTATCTTTGGGCAGAGAGCACAGCCATGGAGAAGTGTGATGGAGACTTGAGTCTTCTTTAGCAGGGCTTCCCAGACTCTCTGAAGTCCAACCATTTGGCTCCAGCGCCCTAGTGTTTGTTGGGTTGAGTTCATATTCTTGGGTGTGGAATGTGAACTCTTTCAACATACAGATTGGGGTGCTTCTGGGGGAGGGTTAGACTTTTAGCATTCTGATCCGTGGATATCTGAAACACAAGAGTTCCTATCATCCTTACCCAGGGTCTTTTCCTCAACACCCAATACTCAGCATTTTCCGTCACTTCCACTTTTAATGAGTTTTTTTTGTTTTGTTTTGTTTTTTTCGAGACAGGGTTTCTCTGTGGCTTTGGAGGCTGTCCTGGAACTAGCTCTTGTAGACCAGGCTGGTCTCAAACTCACAAAGATCCACCTGCCTCTGCCTCCCGAGTGCTGGGATTAAAGGCGTGCGCCACCAACGCCCGGCTCATGAGTTTTTTTTTAATTCCTCGATTTAATTCAAGTTACCACCTATTGTACTTAACTGTTTGCTCTACTTTAGCCTTTGTTCTGAAATGGTTTTATTTCATGTCCACTTTCCTGAGTTCCGTCACTTTGCTTCCATTCCTCCAAAACCTACAAACAGCTTCCTGAACATCACTTTGTTTCCATTCCTTCCAACACCTACACCAGCTTCCTGAACATCACTTTGCCCCAGGGTTAGATGCTATCGTGTTTATCTGATTTTGTATCTTTACAGTGGATTTTATGACCTCTAGATCAGATTCCTTGCTGTTTTCTTACACTAACGTGTGGCGTTTGACCTTGTTATTTCCTATTGTGCTTCCCATCCTAAATTCATTTCCTAACCTTTAAGAAAGCATGCTCTAACTCCACTGAGCTTCATTTGGGGGGGGGAGGCTGTTTTAATTCTATTTCCTTCTGGTTTATCTGAACCCTGTCTTTTTTTTTTTAATCTGTGTGTCTCCAGCTTGCTAAACCTTACTCCCATTCTCCTAAGTGCCTGACAGTCCTTTGGAGGGGGCCCTGCCCGTCAGTTCTCCTCAGTCCTGGATTGCCCCAGCCCCTTTAGGAGGTGACAGGGGACTTCTGTACTGACTACTGGTGTGGGCAACAAAATTCTCGCTTCGGATAGCTAGCCTCACCTCAACCCAGCACTTTCCCCTCGTGCCCCCTGCTTCCTCCCCACAGGGACTGACGCTAGTTTCATTGGAAATGCTGCCTGTGAGTGAGTCTCAGTTGTGATATCTACTTTCTCTGCGTATAGTAAGAGAGCATTCGGGGAGATTTACCAGTCACATCACCACACCGCTTCTGTCACTGTCTAATGCTATTGTGGAGGTCAAAGACCTTTTAAATTGTTTCTACAGAAAATTTCTTGCAGCAAAATGCCTGTGGAATGTTTTGTTTTGTTTTTTTAACATTTCAGACATAAAACAGGCCAAGTAGAATAGAAGCATCCGTGTGCTCACCTCAAAGAGTCGGAACAGTTTGTACCTTATGTTGTAATCGGTTCCCAAGACCATGAAAAAGGCGTTTGAGGTGATGGTGCTGATCAAGAGGGCATGGAGCAAGGAGCTCTTTAAGATGGACCTGAAGAACGCCTGACACTCCACATCCTTCCTCCTGTCGGAAGGGCAGACAAGAGGCGCTGTTACCACAGAACAGCTCGGCTCCCACTCAACTGCACCCCCAAAGATGAGTGACCCCAAGACTGGGAGGTGGTCAGGGCAGCCTGTCCCCACCCTCTCCCTGAACTCCTGAAGAAGAGTTGTCACACAACAAAACAAGATGGAAACACACTCATCTCAAAAAGACTTCACCCAGTAAGTGAGATTCATGGAGGGGAGGGGGGAGGGAGAGAGGGGAGGGGGAGAGTGAGGGGAGGGGAAGGGGGGAGGTGCCTTAGGCAGGCAAGGAGAAACAGCAACACATCTTTACATAATGAAACAAACACAGCATAAACAAATGTAACACACCTTTACATAGTTAAAGTAATATTCCACAACAATAGCCGTGTTTTTTTCTGTATGTGTTATGTGCGTGCCAGCATGCATGTATGTGCCCCCACCTGCATGTGTGGCGTCCACAGAGGCCAGTGGGGCTTCAGCTCCCCGGATCTCTGTGTCTTAAGATGAATAACTCACCATGTTGTAGATCCGAGCTATCTTCCTGCTCAGCCTCCTGAGCAGGCTTGAGGTCTCAGGTGCAGGCTGTCGTAACTGAATTCCCTCTCCTCTCCCCTCTCTCCTCTCTCCTCTCCCCTCTCTCCTCTCCCCTCTCCCCTCTCCCTTCCCCTCCCCTCCCCTCCCTGAGTAACCAATAGCTAAGCAGTGGAGGGATAGGCAGAGCTGGTGGGCAGAGAGAATAAGTAGATAAGTAGGATGAAGAGCGAGAGAATGAGGAGAGAGAGGAAGAGAGGGAGATGGCCAGGGCCAGACAGCCAGGCAGCTATCAGCTTGCCAGAAATGGAGCAGGGCATATGTAGTGAAAGACAGGGACCTAGCATTGGTGGCACACACCTTTAATCCCAGCACTGGGGAGGCAGAGGCAGAAGGATCTCTGTGAGTTCGAGGCCAGCCTGCTCTACAGAGTGAGTTCCAGGACAGCCTCCAAAACAATACAGAGAAAACCTGTCTCGAAAAACCAAAAGAAGAAAAGAGAAGAAAGGTTAAAAAGCCCTGAGGCAAAATGTGGACGAAGAGAACCAGGTTAATTCCAGTTATCAGAGCTAGTGGGGGAGCATAAGCTAAGGCCAAGCATAACTAATAAGAAGTCTCCGTGTCATGATTTGGGAGCTGGTTGGTGACCCAAAAGAAAGCCTGTTACATTTGGCATTCTAATGTGGGACCCAAATTTCTACACAGGATCTGAGAAAGCAGAAAAAAAAACATAGCACAAACCAAAAAGTTGATTTGGCTCCTTTAAGAGGCTCTGTTGTCCAATGAGAGCTTGAGTAGCCCGCACATCGAGGGCTGAGGGAAAAACACCTGCCACCGTGAGGGTACCAGCTTCCTACAGCTCCCAGTTAAACACAGCTTTTAGCCAGGCTTGCAGGGCATAAAACTCAGCTCTCATGGACCTGTGTGGGGCAGAGCAGGTGCCAGTTCAAAGCCGCCTCGAAGTCCAAGGTTTGGCTCATGTGGTCAGAAAAAGCCAGAGACGCACATTAAAGACAGGTCCAGATTTGGGGCGGTGGGGGTTCCAAAACTCTAAATAGGGTACAGTGTGTTTACAAATGTGCATAGGCTTAAGAAAGAAAATGGGTATAGACAATCATAGGGAAAAGGGTTTAAAAATAATAAAGTAAAATCTTTAAAGACAGAGCCACATAAAGATGGGAAATGCACAGGGAGTCTGGATCTCCTATGGTGGTGTGCTGACTTTGAATTTTTTGAATGCTGATAAGTGAATGACAGCTGCTGAGAGACATGGGGTTGTAAGGGGACTGCATTAAAACAGCCTAGGTACTTTAGGGATGCCTTAACTTTAAAATGGAAGTCAGAAAATGTATTACATTGGGGAAGAAGTTATGATTTTGTTTCCATAGGAAATGAAAGGCTGTGGATTCATTCAAAATTAATAAAGATCAGGTTTGATATGGGGAGATCTCCTGAAAAATCTTGGCTACAGACATAAATGAAGAATAACTTCAAGACATCTTTACTGATCCCTAGTTCTGAGATGGACAACAAATGTTGCAACTAGTTTTCCCAGGACTTGACCATTATCTCAGTTTTTCTCAGGATTCCCTATAGATGCTGTCACCCTAGACAACAGAAAGCAGTCTGGAGAATGCAACGCCCACATTCCAAAGAGGTGGGGTGGGTGGTTTTTGGGTCATTTGCTGGGTTATGGATTCTCGTCATTGTTTAAGGGTGGCAGAGAAATATGGGATAAAGAGACAACTATTAATCTCAAATATTTTACATCGGTAAAATATGGATTCAATATATTGATAAAATTTAAAGCTATTTTTGTTATACTGTATGTATACTTCTACTCTTGTTTGGGGTATTGTGTTTATGCAGTTCACTTACAATATAATATATAATCAAGAAATGCAGGTTAGTAGCTAGTCATCTATAATAACCAAACTTGTAGTCATATTATGTTTGCTTTCAAGGATAAACATATTTTAGAGATAGATGCTCTTCAAATGCTTCAGAGACCTATAGAATATGGCATTTAAGATGTTTAATAACAAGATTTTTCATGACAGTGAGACACATCTGCTCCTGCCAGCACCAATCTACTTCATAAAAGGGTGATGGGCATCGAGGAACCCCCATATGGAGTTTGCTTCCATTGTGACAAAGCTAGCCACTTGGGCAAGAAACTGCTCTTGCCTTGACTGCTGACAGTATACTATCCAAACTGGACAAGCAGGGCACAAAGGAAAAAATAAACCTGCCAAACTTTGCCAAATCAAGGCAGGACAGTCCTTCAAAATTCCTGCTTCATAGAAAATTCTGCAAGATATTCTAGGCCTGTAGGCCAAAGATGGATGCTCCAATGTCACAAAGGAACCTTGAGTGACTGTCCAGGAAGCCAGATGTCTCTGTTACTTTTATAGTTTTGGAAGTGGCTTGTACTGTACTTCCTGGGGTCTTTGATGGAGTTGAAGACTAGATAGTTACAGTGTTCCTTAGTTATGATAGAAGGTAAACTAGGTACAAAACTTTGGGCTCATCAATATAGGATAACTAATAGAGTGTTTACTCTGAAGTTGCCAGATACAGATGGACTGGAAATTTTAAATGTAATTTTTACTTGATAATTGCTCTTACTGTATATAATCTTACTGTGTTACAGTTATTTTTACTTTTTATTTTTTGGTTTTTCAAGACAGGGTTTCTCTGTGGCTTTGGAGGCTGTCCTGTATGTTACAGTTAAAACCTCTTTTCTATTTAGACAAAAGGGGAAATGCTGTGGAATACTACTTTAATGGTGTAAAGGTGTGTTGCATTTGTTTAACGATGTAAAGATGGGTTGTTTTGCCTGCCTAAGGCATCTGGTTGGTCTAATAAAAAGCTGAACCGCCAATAGCTAGGCAGAAGAGGGACAGGCAAGGCTCGCAGGTTGAGAGAATAAGTAGGAGGAGGAATCTAGGCTCCAGGGGAGAAGGGAAGAGAGATGAGGGAGAAAGAGAGAGAAAGGCCTGAGGCCAGCCAGCCACCAGCCAGCCACCAGCCAGCCATCAGCCAGCCAGACACAGAGTAGGACATACAGAATGAAAGGTAAAAATCCCTGAAGCAAAACACAGATGAAGAGAAACAGGTTAATATAAGCTATAAGAGCCAAGCATAAGCTAAGGCCAAGCACTCACAACTAATAGTAAGTCTCTGTCGTGATTTGAGGGCTGGCAGTCTGAAAAAGTCTACTACAAATTATATATATACCTTATGAGCTATAAAAAACTATGTAATTTTCATTACATGCTTTGAAATAGGTCCTGCAGCAAAAATAAAGGGGGAAAGCCTTCAAATTATCCAATACTTTAATAGATGGGCACGAGTCAAATTCAGACTCCAAGTGGATAGCAAATGTGCCAACCTCACCCCTCCAGGGGGCCCAGCATATCTGAGCCACGCTCTTCTCTCTCAGGATACAGACAAGTACCTGTTGAAGAGGCTGGGGGAGTTCGGGGGCCTTGTCCCCACGCTACATGCTACTCTTCACACATTTCCTAACCACGGAGGCAAAGGGCACTTACTTAATTTTCTTGAATCTTGCATACAGTGCATCCGAAGCAGTGCCAAACAGTGAGCTAGACACAACTCTAACAGGGTTGTGGTGAAAGTACTGAGACATTTCCCAAATTGTCTTTTTTTTAATCCCTTGTTTTCAATCATACAACCAAAAACGTCTGCCTAAGGACTTCCTTGTCACCTAGATTCTAAGAAGCAGCAGAGGGGCCCTGAGGAGGATTCTCCACTTTATGAGGTCACTCTTCCCCATTCCGGCCGTTACAGCCTGAGAGGGAGGCCTGACTGTGGGCTCATCCACTTGCAAGCCCGTTCCTGAGGTGGGGACTGCCTCAGAGCGGATGCGTCCCTAGCAACAGAGGTAAAGCAGAGCAGCATTAGAGATGCAGACTTCCCTTGGGATCGCCCACTCTGGCAAAGGCCTTTTATAAGATGGCAAGACAAGCTGAGAGGCATGTAGGAGGAAAAATTATACGCTTTCTGAGGTTCTAAGGGACAGAACACACCCAGAGTCAGCACCAGAGACTCCTAGATGGAAAGGAAGATTGCAACGGTTGAGGCAGTGAACTCAAAAACCCAGGGAAGGCAGAGAAGGCATCCCAGGTCCTGCTATTTGGAGGTTTGGGATGTGGCTACCAAAACTCCTTTCCTGAGGAAAATGTAAACAATGTCTAAGGTCCCAAGGACAAATCTGGAGAGGACTGCACCAAAGTTCATTCCTGGGGAGTCAATGAGTTGACTGGGCTTGCTAACAGAGTACACAGGAGCATGGGAGTTCCCTCCCAAAGGCCACACTGGAAAGTCTACCCAGCAGGGATCATTGCTCTACCGAGGATGCACAGTCTATAAACTCCAGCCCTGGCCTGAGGCCACAAGCAATCCGGGCAGAACTACTTGCAACATGCGGTAAGGAACGACTGGGTACTCAGGTTAGGGTCCTGTGAAGCTCCCATCCTTCCTCCTGTGGGGACATCAGCAGTCAACCAGCCCAGCTGGGAGGCTTGCAAGCCAGCACAGCTGAACCCCAAAGATGCTGGTTGCTAGGCTCAGAGGACACTCATGAACGATGCAGAAACTCAGAGTGTGAGGAAGGACTTGTACTTTTAAGTACAAGAGCTATTGGGGATTTAGTTCTGTTCAACCTTCAAAATTGTTCTCTTCCTCCTTGCCCCCCTTTGGCTTGGTTCTCACAAGGCAAGACAGAGATCTGGATTGCTGTGTAACACTAAATGTTTACTCATTGAGTTAGACAAGTTCCTGAAAACACAGGTTCTTGAGCTATGAGGAAATAGGGTTGCCACCCACCATCTCTACTGTCCCTAATATTCTTTTCTACTGGCTTGCAGTGTTAGGTGAAGCAAGAGCCCACAAAAGCATGACAACCAATTTATGAAGGGGTGCAGTGAAAAGACAAACTCACAGACACAAAGCCAAGCAGATGCCACTGCCAAGAGCCAGAGCAAGAGAGCCAGAGTGCAGCCAGCTTATCAGCTGTCAAGCAGCAGACCAGGCCACGCCCTAGAGCTTGCTGCCCCAAGGCTATTGGTGTAATGAGTTCTCATAATACTCCCCTCTTTTTTCCTAAGTAAGAAGGTTCTAAACCTAATACAAAACTGTATACGATAAGAACAATTATCAAGTATTGTTCAGGAAAAAGAAAATCCAAATGATTATGGAGAGTAGGAAGGTGGAGTTAGGGAGACGCCATGTAGCTGCCAAAGACACCAGAACATTACCAGTAAGCCATGGCCACATGGCGATGCACAGATTATTAAAAATGGGTTCATTTATAAGAGAGAGCTAGCTAGAAATAAGCCTGAGCCATTGGCCAAACAATTATATTTAATATTAGCCTCTGAGTGATTATTTCATAAGCAGTTGCAGGGACCCATGAGCAGGAGAGAAACCGGTCCAGGGGGACCATGGAGACAGCGAAAAACATTTAACTACAGTTTCGGTGGAACCCACAACCTTACATGCTGGGCAAGCACTCTACCCAAGCTAGTCCTTAGTATTCTAAAACAAGTGCATGTCCACTGTTGGTAGGAAAACACTGACATAAGCAACTGAAACACTGACTTGAGAAATAATAGCATCTATGCACTTCCCAATAGGAGAAATAAGTCCTGGTGATTATAATCAACAATATTATGTCACATAATAAAGACAGAAGAGAGGACTTCAAATCTTCTGATCCTAAATGATAAATGTTTGAGATGGAGAGAAGTGCCCTGAGTTGGTCAGTGTGTGATATATCCATGTACTACAACATCACACTGTGTCTCATAAATACTGGTTTTCTGACGCAGTCTGACATAGCCCAGACTGGCCCCAAACTTCCTATGCAGCAGAGAATGATCCTGACCTCCCATCAACAGCTCCTCTCCTCCTCAGTGCGGTGTGCTGGGGTTATCGGTGGACACCGCCATGCCTAGCTCCATGCAATTACCTGTGAATTTCTTTCTAAAGCAAAGCTTTAAAAAGCATTTGGTAACTCAAGTGATGTCCTTACATCTAGATCTGGAGGACCAGAAGGGCCAAGATAGAGTGTGCGGGTCCCAGGGAGCTACCAGGAAAGGACTTCAGCCTCCCTGAACCATATACCACAAACCCAGGTACATGGAAGCTTGGGTAAGACGGTGGCTTCCGCTCTGCCCTCACCCACACAGCGTCATGTGGAGTCATCTAGAGCAGTAGTTCTCAACCTGTGGAGCGACACCCTTTTGGGGTCAAATGACCCTAGCACAGGGGTCACCAAAGATTGTCCTGAATATTAGGTATTTATGATTCATTAGAGTAGTAAAATTACAGCTACAAAGTAGCAACAAAAATAATTTTATGGCTGGGGGGGTCACATGAGGAACCGTATTAAAGGGTCCCAGGTTAGGAAGGTTGAGAACCACTGATCTAGAGCTGACAGGATCTGAGAACTAACTAAGCCTCTCAGCTCAGCACAGCTGTGTCTGCCACTCATTCGCCTACCAGTATTCTTTTCCTCTGGGTTCCTAACATTTAATTTCTGGTTTTGCATGTATGTCTCACGATGGCCTTTGTGTGCCCTGGGTGAAGTTTTAGAACCCCGTTTATGGTTTTTTCCCCCCACAGTGTGCATGCTATCAGGCCGCCCCTCTTGACCACATCCTCCAGCCAAGAGTCCCCCATCTGCTTTCTCAAGTCCTTTTCCTCTCTCCTTTTTACTTCTTAACTATAACCTCTGTCAGTGCAAAAGCAAACATGGCTCTCACCTTAAAAAGGAAAGAAGAGGGGAGGGCACGGGAGGAGGGGAGGGAAACAGAGAGGGACCTGGAATTGACATGTGAAGCAACCTTGTTTCTAATTTAAATTTAAAAATAAATAAATATATATATATATAAAAACAATAAAATTTACAATTTCAAAAAAAGAAAAGTAACATAAAAAATATTGACAGCCCGATAACATCAACTATTTAAAAATATATTTAAACATATAAGATGTGTTAATACTCTAATGATTTTGTAATGTACATAGAATAAAAACATAAAAATACAAAAAAAAAAGGAGGAAAGAAGAGGTAGCTTATTATGGAGCCATTTTGCAGGACCATGGCCCAGGAACACAGACTTAGGTCACCCCAAACCCCATGTTCCCATCAAGTATAGCACGTATGGGGATACCATGAGGAAACCATCCCGTTAGGGACTAGAGAGATGGTTTGGGGTTTAAGAATACGTATTGTTCTTGCAAGAGACCTAGGTTTGGTTCCCAGAATCCGTGACTGGTGGCTCACAGCCACCCCGAAACTCCAGGTTCAGAGGATCCAATGCCCTCCTGCCTCTTTGGGTACCTGTAACACGAACGTTTCTGGACCAGCTGGTCCCGCCACCCTTCTCTGCCCCAGAGGAACACACGGGCGCTATATTAGTATAAAGCTGTTGGCTGGTGACTTAGACTTCTTATTCTTAACCTATAACTACTAAATCTATGCATTTCCTCATGGTCTTGGCTTAAAAGACCTGCAACTCCTCTGCCTGCTACATGATGATGGCAGGCTCAGCGTCTCCGCAGAGAAGGGGGAGATTTCTTGTTCATCCCTGCTTATATTCTGCTTCTGCCCACCTATGTCACTTCCTGCCTGTCTGTACAGACCTCCAGACCTCTATGGTTAGCTAGTGGCAGTTTCTGCCCAGCTACATCACTTCCTGGGATCACATGGCAACTCCTCTCTGCCTACACTTCCCAGAATCCTCCTAGTCCTACCTATCATCCAGCCTGGCCAATCAATGTTTTATTCATCAACCAATAAGACAAGCATATACAAAGAAGACCATTCCCCCATCAGGTACCTGCATACATGTGACACACATAAACCCACTCAGGCAACATACACACAAATTAACAATAATCTTTTTAAAGAGAGAAGGACGTGAGTCTGAGATACAGGATACCCTGTCTTGAAAACACAAAAGCTAGCAAACAGTAATCACTGCATTAAAGTAATTCAAAACAAAATGGAGAGGTTGTATGCTTGGTGTCGGGTTGACTAGAGGTTCTGGGGGTCAACCAAGGAGGCCCACCTAAGCCCCAACCCACAGACCCCTGACTATAGATGCGATGTGACCAGAAGACACCTGCGGCCACCTTTCCCTGCCTTGATGGGCTGTGTCCTCTAAGAAGACATTTGCTCAGAGTCAGAAATTTCTAAGGCGCTGGCTAACTGAACCAGCCAGGAATCAGCCTTGGGGAGCTTGGCCCTTTTTCCGCATGACCATATGGATTTCCTCGTGTTGTAGGCAGCAGTGGCATAGGTTTGTCCTAACAGGATTGCTCTTCAGGCCTGTGGAGTGAGGTCTTTACAAAGATGATCTTCACTGGAGACTAAGTCTACCCACTCAGTTCACTGGCCACGCCGCACAGATTGTGTCATTAAGGCCCAGGTGGCCAGGTGGCCCATTGCGATGACAGGGAGTCCGTGGATGATGGCCACATCTCACAGGAGCCATGGACACTCGTCTTCTCCCTCAACACCTTGCCCAAAAGTAAAGCACAACCAAGATAGGTCACCCAACTTCTGTAACTTCTGTGATAAAATTGCCTACTCAAGTAGTGAAACGAAGCCAGGCGGTGGTGGTGCACGCCTTTAATCCCAGCACTCGGGAGGCAGAGGCAGGCAGATCTCTGTGAGTTCGAGGCCGGGCTAGACCGACAGCCTCCAAAACAATACAGAGAAACCCTGTCTCGTAAAACCAAAAAAAAAAAAAAAAAAAAAAAAAAAGTAGTAAGCCGGCTAAACCCCAAACAACTCCAGCTTTTTGAGAATCATTCAATGAACACACCTTCAGACTGGGGAACCCCTTCCTACCACCCTCTGACCCCATATTACAAAGCCCTGCTCTGCAGGTCCTGGGTGACAAAATCTAAATACTCTCCTGTCCTCATTCTGGCCTTTAAGAATGCCATCTGGGGCTGGAGAGATGGCTCAGAGGTTAAGAGCATTGCTCTTCTTGCAGAAGACCCAGGTTCAGTGAACTGAGTGCACAGACTTAGTCTCCGATGAAAATCATCTTTGTAAAGACCTCACTCCACAGACAACTCACAAAAGTCCATAACTGCAGTACAGGGGATTAGATGCCTCTTCTGACCTCCACAGGCACCAGGAGCGCACATGGTGCAGACACACACGGAAGTGGAACATTACACAGAGCCAGCGTTGGTGGCACACGCCTTTAGTCCCAGCACTAGGGAGGCAGAGGCAGGTGGATCTCTGAGTGCAAGGCCAGCCTGGTCTACAAAGTGAGTTCCAAGACAGCTAAGGATACAGAGAAACCCTGTCTCCAAATATATATATATTCCGGGGTTTTTTTTTTCTAGACCAGTCTGGATTATATAGAAAATCCAAATTCAGCCTGGCTACATACTGAGATCCTATTTAGAAAAAAAATTTTTAAGTTGTATTTCTTTGAAAATCTTATTAATGCAACAAGCCAGGTTGGGAGTGGAGAGACGGCTCAGCATCGGGAGCTTCCACGGCTCTTCCAGAGGCCCTGAGGACAGACAGCTCCAGGTCAGACAGCTCACAACCGCCTGTCTGTGAGTCTGGTTCCAGGGGTCCTGCACCTCTGGCCTCCACAGGCAGCTGTATGCGCACACACATTCGCACATTCGCGCACACACACACACACTCTCTCTCTCTCTCAATTTTTAAACAATAACTCAGGTTTATTGTATGTCTAACTAAGTGTAATGAAAAATAACCAGGCTCTGGGTTCAAATCACTCTGTATCTACACATCAACCATACAGAAATACATATACGTAAAAACAAACTGATTTATGACTTCATTTATTCACACAAATGGCCTTCGGGAACACTGCAGACGTGCGTTCTGAAAGAGATCACAGAGCAGCAGCCGCCTTTTCAATGAACTGGGCCAGCTTCACGTCACGCTTGGTCACGCCTCCACAGTCATGAGAGGTGAGAGTTATCTGGACCTACGAAGGGAAAAGCGGCTTGTCAGATCTGAGCAGTAACCTGTGTGGGGGACTTCTCCCTGGGTGGTTCGGGAATTATCTATTTCTCAACATTCATATTTGAGAATTGGAGGTTAGATGATCTAGAAAATGCTACATTATGAAGAAACTCTGCATTTCCCAAACCCAGTGAGCTTGGGGTGCAGGCTGCACTTGGCTGGGTGTGACGGCCACACCAGAGGGAAGGCTCCCGGAGGGCAAGGGGAGTCTGCTGCCAGCACGGACAATCTTGCTTCCTGGGAAACGGGGACGGAGACGGAAGCTCACACCAGCTCTGTGTGTGTGTGTGTGTGTGTGCGTGCGTGCGTGCGTGCGTGTGTGTGTGTGTGTGTGACTCGAGCCAACCTATCAGGCAGTACCTGAATGGGGCGGAGGAAAAGCAGGTGACCAAACGAGGAAAGATGACGTCACGAGCAGAGAGAAGCATCCAGGAAGGGGATGTCTAGACATCCCGAGTGGTGAGACACTGGGGGTGTGGCTGTTCTCGCTGCACCCCTTAAAACTTTGTAGTGTGCCCTCTGGAGATCAAATCTTTAATAAACACTTACTACAAAGATACAATTTCTGAGATTTATTTCAGGAAGACACATCAAGCCATGCTACCTGGTTTGCTACCATTCCTTTTAACACATTATTTTCAAGTTAAAACTCTGAGGTCTCAGGTAATTGAGTTGGCCATGGCGGCACATGCCTGAATTCCAAAAACTGGAAGGCAGAGGCCGGAGACTCTCCCACAGCCTGCTGTCATAGTGAGCTCCAAGACAACCAGGGGCACATAGGGAGACCCCGATTTGAAAAATATACCACTCCACAAAAATATATGTAAAATTTTATCTTCGCGGCTGATATCCAAGATTAACTCACGATAGTCCAAACTTCTGAAATAAATGTCGGAGGGCAAACCTGAGGACAAAAACCTATGGTTCTGCTCTCAGGAAAGCTCCGGACTGTGTTGTTTAACAACATGGGGTTTCTGAGAGAATAAGAGGAATCGTTCTCAGCATAACCAAATTCATAAAGAAATTTCTTCAATCCCCAGATTAACGTGATCCCGAAGTAAAGAGCTGCAGTTACCTTGTTGTACACGTTGAACCACTCTGGGTGATGATTCATCTTTTCTGCTTGTAGGGCAACCCTGGACATGAAGCCAAAAGCCTGCAAGACACCAAGGCCAGAATTACCGGCCCCACCCTGCACTCTGTAGCTGGGAGACCCCAGAGCCACCCAACCAGATAAAGGCTCGCTGGGACTCAGGGAAGGGACTCAGAGAAGGGCTGCTCTCTGCAGGCCAGGGCACTGGGGCAGCAGACTGCTAGGTGGGAAACAATGGCTCAAATAAACAAACCAGGAAATGAGTGTCACCTAGTGACCTGTCTGGACTGCTTAATTGTCCTAGGACTCCCAACTGCACAGGGATAATTTCCCTTCAGCCCAGTGCCCTGGTCTGCCTGCCCCAAATCCAGGGAGCCAATTTGCTCCTTAACCGATCCTTTTGTTTTCAGTGAACCAAGTGCTTGGGCCATTCAGAATGCAACTCTGTGGAGAAAGGCCCACAGCTGTCCCAGCCTACACTTCAAGGGACAGCCAGGGAAGGCCTACCTTCACCGCCATGCAGCCTGGAAGGGAGGCCCTGCATGCCCGCTGGGGAGTCTCTGGCTACAGCCCCACAGAGCCGAGGTGCCAGTGCACCTCAGCAGAAAACAAGCCTGGGAACACGCCGAGGACCCCACCCAACGACGAGGACAGCTGGGCTCACACCGCAGGGAAAGCAGAGCCACCAAGCAGAAGGCCTTTGTTCTGAGAAAACATTTTCCTCGTTTGCCGCCTTTCACATTTTTGTGATGGCAACTGCAAATAACAGTCCTACTTTACACAGCACCTCATAGGCTCCGGGAGCACTGCGCAGGGAGACCACAAAGTGTACAAGAGGCTGCAGGGCGGTGGGACGCGGCGTCCGCCAGTGCAATCATGAGCACATGACCATGCTAATCACCTGCACCGGGCACACACAAGACTGGGCCTGTGAACTGTCAATCACAGATAACACATTTTAAAAGGAAGGGGAGGAAGAACCCATTTAGCTACATGCAGATTTATCCAGAGCAAAGCAAATGTAGTCCCCTGCCCCTGTTCATTCCCAATCCGATTCCCCGGGTCCCACGGAGGGTACAAGCAGCACAGGGAATCTGGTTTAATTAACCAAACATGCAGTTAACAACGCTTCGTGGGGATTTCTACTGTCAACGTGACTTACTTTTATTCAGCATTAGCTGAAGCAGGAGACCGGCTGCCCTCGGTGACAGACAGTGACATGGTTAAGGGCCTCCTGACCTTTTGAACCTGGGAGTTCTGAGTTCAGATTCTGACACTACCACTTAACTGTCATATGATCCCAAGCCCATTTCTTTTCCTTTATCTTTCTCTCCCCAACTGGGCCTGGGTTTTGAGACAGGATCTGGTGTAGCTAGGCTGACCTCAAGTTTACTGCTAAGTGCTAGAGGTAAAGATATGTGCTTCCATAAATGGTTTCCAGGCACACGCGCTCTCTGGAGCACACGCGCTCCCTCACTCTCCTCCCTCAGCTCGTTTTTAAGATCTGATTTTTAAATGTGTATAGGTGTGTGCTTTCAAGTGCGTACGTACACCTGGAGTCACAGGTGGCTGTACACTGCCCAAAGGGACCTGAAGTCTGGTCCTCTGACAAGCAGTGCACACTGCCCATGCAGATGTCCGTCTAGCTGTCCAATCCAGTTGTCCATCTAGCCCTTCGTTTTCCTTTCTTTAATTTAATGTTATTACACATTCTCGCATGTGCACATAGTGCATACTGAGTAGTCTCATCCCCACCTGCCTACTACCTCTGTGCACTCTTCCCAGACCCTTCCCAAATCTCTCTCGCACATCCATGTCTACTCCCTTTGTTTTGCGACCCACTGAGATTAGCGAGGGCCATCTGTGACCATGAGTTTGGCGCCATCACTGGAGCTTTATGGGCTCAGTAGTGGGGACATAGCTAAAGACTGGTTCCCTCCGTCTCCCAGAATCTAGCAAGGATCAGTAAGGAGTTCAGAGGTAGGGCCTTAGGAGCCCCTGCCCCCTCCCTGACGGGCTGTCAATAGGTCCCGTGTCACATGGGCCTACTGTTGTGAGTTCACGACCGCAGTGGTGGCTCTCGTGAAGCGCACAGAATGGCATTTCTAGCCCCTCAGCATGGCTTTTGTCCCTTACAACCTTCCTGGCCCTCTCCCACCAAGTTCCAGCTTGGGCTCAGTTTCCTTATCAGTTAAACAGAGATAATGAAAAGCTCTTATTATCTAATGCATCCTAGTGCAGATTGAGGTGTGACGTCTGAATGCACTTAGCATGCAGCCCCTCGCCCAGAACGGAGATCAGCAACAGCAACAGCAGCCGCCACTGCTCAGGGTGAGCAGAGGCTGAGTAGTTCATTCTAGGGTTTAAAATTTGCTGCTGCCTCTCAGAAAAATGCCCCTTCCCGTACGTCAGACCAAGACACTCAGACATACACTTACAGACACTACACCAGGTGTGACACTGAATAGGGAGACAGTTAAATGACAATAGGTCAGATGCACACAGTCAGTCACTGCCTAATTCATCAGCCCTATACTGCAGCTTCTGCAAACTACAGCATCCTAAGAGGTCCAAAGTGCTGCCCAGCATCCCTTGGCGTTTTAGAAGAACAAACTGACCAAGTGGATTCCTCACATCTTTAACCTACGGTACCCTACCAGCACACCAGTAAAACCTTCTACCATGGGCATGCAGAGTTTATAGGAACTCGCACGGCTTAAGGGGAAAACTAATCAAATGAATAGCCTCTGCCGTATCTAAGTCAATTTTTTTAAAGCACACATCCAAAAACCATCCGGGTTTGTATTTGCCTCAACTTTGCCTATTTCTTTCAGCTGTTACATCATGTGCGCATTGGTTTTTTTTTTTAACATTTCCTCACATCTGTTTAGTGTATGCACCCGTGTGTGAATGCTACAGACTGTCTGTAGGTGTCAGAGGACAACTTGTAGAGGTCACTGTCTCCTTCCACCATGTGGTTCCCAAGCACTGAGCTCAGGTGGTCGGTCATCAGTCTTGGTGGCATGAACCTTTACTCATTGATTCACCTTGCCAGCCTTTAATATTCAGGCTTAATGATTAGGAAAACATTACAGGAGGCAAAGGCAGGCAGGTTTCTGTAAGTTTGGGGCCGGCCTGGTCTATACAAGAGTTCCAGACCAAACAGGGCTATAGAGTGAGACCCTGTCTCAAAAAAAAAAAAAAAAGAAAGAAAGAAAGGAAAAAGAAACCATTACAGAGCCAGGGAGATGGCATAAGAGATAAAAGCACTTGTCACATAAGCCTGACACCTGGGCTTGGCCCTCAGAGCCCACAGTAGAAAGAGCCAACTCCCAGAAGTTGTCCTTTGACCTCCTCAAGGCGATGGTATACATACCTGTAACACACATACAATAATAGTAACAATAACATAATAAACTTAATTTAGAAAAGAAGACATCACAAAATCTAATAAATCACACCAGACTTACTTATAGTTTCTCCACAGAAAAAAGTACGAAATTGGCTCAGAGGGCAAAGAAACGATCACCTCCATCCACTTAGCAGACTCAAACCCATTACGTACCGAGGTCAAAGTTTAGACATTTAAAACGTCCATAACCTTACACATCCAAGTTACCGGCCGTGTGCTGCAGGAGTCCAGATGAGTGAACACAGGAGAGGAGAAACCACGGGAAAGCTTGCGGTTAAGTGGGACACAATGAGGGAACCTGCCCAGAGGGCCAGCCCAGGCAACATCCTTCTTTCAGTGGCCTTCACAGCCCTGCTATTGCTCACCAAGGCTGGAACCTAGTGCCCTGGAGTCATTCAGAGAGCCAACCTTCTCAAATCATCCCATCCAGCAACGCCTGGAAGACGCAAGGCACAACAGACTCACTAGCAACCGGCCGACTGAGGAGATGGCAGCGGAGTAAACCCCGAGAGCTAGAGGAGGGGCTGGGGGCTAAGAGCACCGCTGCTCTTCCCCTTGTGCCCGGCTGAGAAAGCAGCCCTCGGTGTGGAGGGGGCTCCCAAAGTTCATCCTTACGCCACGGTAAACACTGATCTACTACCCAAGGCCCCAGAGACTTCTGAGGCCTCCTCACTGATGCTACATTCCTGGAAAAAAAAATTAAAAAAGAGCACTGCTGCTCTTGCAGAGGATCTGGGTTCAAGTCCCAGCACCCACACACAGCTCCAGTTCCAGGGGCTCCAATGCCCTCCTCTGACCTCCTTGGGCATCAGGCATGCACAGGGTGCACCTTAATCTCAGCACTTGGGAGGCAGAGGCAGGTGGATCTCTGAGTTCAAGACCAGGCTGGGCTGGTTTACAGGTGGAAAGAAAGAAAGAAGGAAGAAGGAAGAAAGAAGGAAGGAAGGAAGGAAGGAAAGAGGGAAGGAAGGAAAGAGGGAAGGAAGAAAGGAATGAAGGAAAGAAGAATGGAAGGAAAGGAAAAAGAAAAATTAAAAGAATGCAACCATGTCTCTACATTAGCAAAGTTAATAACTTAGATTTTTAAAAATCCTTTTATCTTTAGTAAGAAAATTCCATGTATAAGGATGAGAAAAATCTGTTGACTTCAAATTTCCATATATTGGCTTCAGCACTGGAAGTCAGAGGGACAATACCTACAAAGACTTTATGAAATGGAAGTGAAAACAAAGATTGCAAAAAAATAAAGAAATGCATGTTGTTATTGTTGTTGTTGTTGTTTTCCAGACAGGGTTTCTCTGTGTAGCCCTGGCTGTCCTGGAACTCAATCTGTAGATCAGGCTGGCCTTGAACTCAGAGATCTGCCTGTCTCCTGAGTGCTGGGATTAAAGGTGTGTGCCACCATGCCCAGTAAGAATTTTACACCCAGCTAAACTATTTTTCACAATATAAAAGCAATAGCTTAATGTGGTGGCACATGCCTTTATTCCCAGCGCTCAGGAAACAGAGGCAGGCCTCTCTCTATGAGTTCCAGGACAGCTGGGGATAACACAGTGAGACCAAACAAACAAACAAACAAACAAAAGCAGTGGAAGTGGACAACATTGTAGAAATGGGATGATGGAGGTCAGTGAGGTGGTTCCCCGGGTCTGAGTCCTCGTCATGCAAGCTGGGGAACCTGAGTCCAATCCCCAGAAGCCACATAAAAACGGAAGCAGAGAGAATGGGTTCCAGAAAGTTGTCCTCTGAAGTTCACATTTATGCTGTCTTATGCATACACACGCATTCACACACAGGTGTGTGCGAGCACACGCACGCACACACACACGCTCACATTCACACACGCATACACACAGGCATACACACACACATTCACCCACATTTAAATCTGTCTAGATAAAAAAGAAATGCAGCAACTTCCATTCATCCTTCTGAGAAACTATTAAGGAAGGATTATAACTGAGAGCCTCGTGGAAGGCAGGTTGAAAGCTGAAAGACAGGTGTTGAGATCTTTCAAGCTAGAAAACAGGACACAAACCAGGGAACAGTACCAAGTGGGACTGAACAGTGGAAGAGAGGGGAGAAAGCAGATGATGAGCTCTGACATCGTTTAGTGGGGACATGCTAAGGACATGCTAAGAGAGAGTGGCTACGTATGTCATGTAAAGCTGTATGTGTGATAGTACCCTCAAAACTAAAAATAAAACATAAACATCCCCAACTAAGGGAAACACAACTAAAATAAAACTTGAAAACACACCAAAATACCATAACTAAACAGCATTACACATACATAATTTAAAGTAAATGCTTTTGTCATGTTTTACAAAACAGTCAATAAATGTACACAGCCTAAATCTAAACAATTAAAATCAAAATAAGCTCATCAACAATGAAGACTAACTATGAGTTATTGGTACAATACAAACAGACTCAAAAATCAATGAGGCAGAAAGTACAGAAAATATAAGGCAAATAAAACATTTATGTTTGAGTTGGTGGGTTATCTTACCATAAATATGCCCTCTTTTTGTCTCTTTCTTTCTTTCTTTCTTTCTTTCTTTCTTTCTTTCTTTCTTTCTTTCTTTCTTTCTTTCTTTGAGACAGGGTTTCTCTGTGTAGCCTTGGCTGTCTTGTAACTCACTTTGTAGATCACGCTGGCTTTGAACTCAAAGAGATTCTCCTGCCTCTGCCTCTGCCTCCCCAAGTGCTGAGAGATTAAAGGTGTGTGCCACCACCACTGGGCTCTTTTTGAAATGTTGGGGAGGGGGTACAAAGATGTCTCAGTGGGTAAGAGCACTTGCTGATCTTGCAGAGGACCTGGGTTGGGTTCCCAGGACCCACATGGGGGTCTACAACTGTCCATAACTCCAGTTCCAAGGGATCCAACACCCACTTCTGACCTCCACAAACCCTGCATGTTAAAGATACACATACATACATGTCAACAATCACACATAAAAAATGAAGATGAATAACTTTTTTTTATTTTGGTTTTTTGAGACAGGGTTTCTCTATGTAACTGCCCTGGCTATCCTGGAACTCTCTGTAGACCAGGCTGGCCTTGTACTCAAAGAGATCTGCCTGCCTCTGACTCCTGAGTGCTAGGATTAAAGGTGTGAGCCACCACCACCCAGCCATGAATAAATCTTAAAAATGTGGGAGTTAGGTGGAATTGAGCGTTAGTTCTGCTGTTGTTTACAATAAACAATCCTCCTTTTTAAAAAACCCTTATGGTTAGATGGGGCTGGAGAGAGATGGACTGGAGCTTAAGCGCACCCGCTGCTCTTCCAGAGGACCCATGCCTCATTCCTAGAACGCCTATCGTGGTTCACAATCATCTGTAACCCCAAACCCTGAGATCCAGTGTCCTCTTTTGGTACCTCCTCAGGCACCAGGCACACACACCCTCACAGACATACCGGCAGACAAAACACCCATACTAGATAGATACAGACAGAAAGACAGGTAGCTGATAGATAATTATAAGATTTTAAATATATATAAATGGAGAGGAAGAGGTAGGGAGATGTAGATGAAATGTTCATGTTTGAAATTCTTAAAAAAAAAACTGAAGTATACATAAATATAAATGTCTGCTAGGCATGGTAGCACACTTCTACAATCAAACACCGAGGAGGCTGAACCAGGAGGCTCCCAAGTTTAAGGCCAGCCTGTGACACACGGCAATTTATCTCAAAAAGCAAAACCAGGGGCTGGAGAGAAGGCTCAGCAGTTGAGAGGCCTGCTGTTCTTCCAGTAGAGCTCAATTTCTAGAACCCATGTCAGGAGTCTCACAACCACCTGTAACTCCAGCTTCACACCTACACGAAGACATGCACATATGTGCAAAATTAAAAATAAAATGATTTCTAAAAAAAAAAAAAAAAAAAGCACAAGCTAGGCTTGGTGGTGCACGCCTTTAATCCCAGAGCTTGGGAGCAGAGAGGTGGATCTCTGTGAGTTTGAGTTCCAAGTCAGCCAGGGCTATCCACTACCTAATGAGACCCTGTCTTTAAAAGAAGGGAGGGAGCCGGGCGTTGGTGGTGCACGCCTTTAATCCCAGCACTCGGGAGGCAGAGGCAGGCGGATCTCTGTGAGTTCGAGGCCAGCCTGGTCTACAAAGTGAGTTCCAGGACAGCCTCCAAAGCTACAGAGAAACCCAGTCTCAAAAAAAAAAAAAAAAAAAAAAAAAAAGGGAGGAAGGGAGGGAGCAGGGAATAACAGGATGGGTCACACACAAAAGTGTTGCCACAAAGGCAGACTACCCAAGTTAAAGGCCTGGAACCCACAGTGAGAACCAGAACGGACTTCTTAAAGTTGTCCTCTGACCTCTACACACGCACCATAGCACACATGTGCCCATGCTCTCACAGACACACATGTACACATGCGCACACACTTGCATGCACACGACTTTAAACAGTCCCGCCTCTTAGCTCTTGACTCTGCAGACCCTCACACAGCAGTTACAGCCATGGTCACTTTGTATACTCTCCTACCGTGTTGCAGCACCAACTGGAAGACCGCGTGCAGATTATGATACCTGTATACACGGGAACGTGATGTAGTCATCAGGAAGGATGAGAAAACCATCCTCTGAAATGGAAATGCTGCCGAGACCTATCACAACGAGTGCACACGAGTCTATGAGAGGACGGGAATGCCCAAGCTCATCCGAGCACTCACACCGTAGAGTAACCTGCAAGGATACAGGAGCAATGTGAGTGGCGGGAGGCAGTGTCTGGGAGTCAGGTGACCAGGGCCAGAAACAGGAAGAACCCACTGCGTTCCTAGCACCTGACGAATTTGCACAGTGAATATATCTGATCTAGTTTTAAAAATTAGTTTGGGGGAAAATGGAGTCATGCAAATGAAGTTATCACTGCAAAGAGAGCCAGGGCCCTGCAATGTATGTATATGGTTCATATTAAAATACTTTGGCTCATGTTAACTTCTTAACATATGCCTACCTGTTGAGGTAGGTTTTTAGTGCCAATTTACAGCATAGTTTGTCTATGAGCCGTGTTCTGTTGAGCCACGGCCATTTCAAACAAACATATGGTCAACAAATAACATATAATGGCTGATAATAGTTTCAGTCTTTCCTGTATTGCAAATTACAAACATTTCGCGAACAAGCCCCGAGTGCATGATGAAGTATGACTCCTTAAGTCACTCTGCCATTTCAAGGAATGTGAGCATTACAATCACGGCAAATTGGGCCGATGAAGTTTGTCATTTGGAAATCTCCAAATCATCGGCAACTAAAGTTTTTTTTTTCCATGAACCCTAAATCAAGTCCCCTTTGGAAACTTGAATTTACCTCAAAGTTACTTTTGTTTCATTTCACTCCGTGGAACCATGAACACTATCAGATGCACAAAACCAAAACAGGAATCCTGTATCAATCTGTGAAACACGGAACAGCACCCTGAACTTAAAGCGCAGCCTCGGTCCTAATAACATGTATGACTTACTGAAGCTCACAGGCTTAACTCTGGGCGCGTTTACAATATGAGCCCTCCAGTCCTCAGCACAACTCCCTTTGATATATGTCCTTCAAATCAGTTGCCTTCATATTTTGATTATAGACTATCTTAATTACGTACTAAAAGAGAACATATCTCCCACTACGAAAATGAGCACCAGGTACTCCCAAGTAATTTCGCTGGTACAATCTCCATTAAGCCGTTAAATACTTCCCTCGCTAATTCAATGAATTAGAACTCTCTATTGTTTACGAATCACCTTCATGTTTGTAGGCCTAACCCTTCTTTTAAAAAACACAATTGCTGTGGAAGGAAATGATATTTATGTCTGATTAGAAATGAAAACACTATTACATAAATCAGTTTGGGCATTTCTTCACGTCTTGAAACTTGATCGGCAATTTCCTCTAATTGGTGATCAAGGAAACTATCTTGTGATCAATTAAAGTAATTACCAGATTCCGGCAACACAGCCTACCTTAATTTCAGCTAGAGTCTGCACTTCTTCAACTTTAATTAAAAATAATGAAAATTATTAAGCAAAATACAAGGCAAGATCATTGCCAAGCACGCACATGTCACAGGACGGGACCTTCCCCAGTGCTGGGGACATGGATCACATAAACATTGCTTGGTGCACGGAGGAAGACACTCTGCCCCCAAGTAGGACTACACATCTCCCTGTAACTTTCACATTGGAAACACTGTTCACTATTCCAGTCAGTGCAAAGGAAACATCAGATCTTAATTTGTGGGTCAACACAATAATCTTGACCAGAATTGTGAGGGACAGGCCCAGCCAAAGATGTATTTCACTCGTGCTCTTTCTCTCTGTACATGAGCCCAGGGGTCAACTACAGAGCTAGGGATCAGAGACCCAGGTTCAACTCCAGACTTCAGTAGTCACTGGCTACATGTCATCAGCAAAGCTCCTTAGCAGGGCTCCTTCCCGTGCAGACTGAGGCCTCTGAACCATTCTCCCCGCGCCTGGCTCTCCACTAAGCATTTACCGCTTATGGTTATGGCCATCCATGCTCGACCACTGTAGCACCTATGGTTGCAAAGGAAAAATTCTTCTCCAAACCAAGACCAACCTGGAGACCAAAGGAATTTACATCTGCAATGCTGAGAAAACCTGCAACATCTTGAAAACTGTTTTTGTGTGTGTGTGTGTGTGTGTGTGTGTCCTGAGGACCATTCCTTGGGCTTCCATCTGTCTGGAGGCAGATACATCTCCACTAGTACTGGGCAGCCAGCTACAAGCCCCCTAAGTAGCTGCTAGAGAACTTAGCGTTTCCAGTAACTCGGGACAAGAAAACCGCATTCTAAAACTCAACTGGCTCTCTCATGCTCTCAGGTAGAGCCAGCCACTCTCCCCTGCCCCATGCTGAATTATCGTGCTCTTAGTTAGTGATGAAATAAACACGCCACCTAGGAGACAGCATGCTCACTTCTAAACACACACACACACACACACGCACGCGCACACACACACACACACACACACACACACACACACACACACACACACACACACACACTCACACAATGACGATGGTAATAAGAAGACTCTTTTTCATTCCAGCATCACCGTTTCTGGTAACCTCCACAGACAGCCCACTGGAAAAAGAAAGCAGCACTTTAGCTAAGGCATGGCACCACCTTCAAAGCGCATCATTAAGGGAAAATGCAAGGCTGCAGAATCAGGACCTGTCGTGTTGAGCGCACGCCTCCCAGGCGCCTGCACCAGTGAAGCCTCCCCTGGCAGGAATCCACCCACCGAAGCCCTCATTTCTCAAAGCAGCAGTTTGACCATCATAAAGCCCTACACATGTGATCTACCTAAGCAAGGGCCCTTCCCTTCTAGTCTATTCTATTCCTAGTGACAGATCTTCAAACAGATCTCAGAAACTGATTGGTACAAAAAAAAAAAAAAAAAAAGACATTCTAGCCACGTTGCTCTTTCCCCCAAAAAGATACCACCTCTTTCTGACTTCCTCCAGACACTCTGACTGCACTCTGTAGCTTCCGTGGCTACTCTTGAGCAGACCGCCTGTCCGGTCTGACTCTGCACTTACTGGGTTTCTCACAACCCTCAATCTTGCTCTCTTCAAATCAGCGTGTGCCACCAGTCTCCTGAGTGTCCTCTTCCGTGAATGCAGACTGAAACACCGACTTCAAAGCCAGCCCAGGGAAAGCTGCCAGAGAAGCACTTCTTGGAGGTGCCCAACGTCCCAACAGTGCCTGGTGCCCACTCTCACCCCACAGCTGTCCGAGAAGCTTCCTTACCTGACCCTGTAAAAGCCGATTCCTGGAGTTCAAGAGCTCATGAAGTGAGAAGTATTACAAAAATGACCAAAGATCTTTATTTTCTTTTAGCAGTCTCTGTAGGAACTGAACTTTAAGGTCCTTGATACTTTCATTATAAAATTCATAAAAATTCAACTTTATATAGAAAAAGGGCAGGTGTTGGTGGCGCACTCGGGAGGCAGAGGCAGAGGCAGGGGCAGGCGGATCTCTGCGAGTTCCAGGCCAACCTGGTCTACAGAGCGAGTTTCAGGACAGCCTCCAAAACAATGCAGAGAAACCCTGTCTCAAAAAAAAAAAAAAAAAAGAAAAGAAAAAGAAAAAGGGTCTGTTTTCAACGTCATGCATCCAAACCATGTGAATTCAGAATATCAGGTCAATGCATCTAAAAACACACACACCTGAATAATATGCAAAATAGCAGTCTGTCCCTGATTCACAGATCCCTTCCCACTGCCTCAGGCCCCCAAATGCCAAGGTGACATGCCTGCTTTTTTTTTTTGGTGGGGGGGGGCAGGTCTCATGTATCCCAAGCCAGCCTTGAGATCCTGTAGCTGAGGGTAACCCTGATCTTCTGACCCCCCTACCCCCCCTCCATCCCCCTAGTGTTGGGATTACAAGTGTGCACCACCATGCCCAGTTTATTCAATTCTGGGAACCAAACCTAGGGCCTCACTCAGGACAGGCAAACACTCCACCATCGGAGCCACATCTCCAGGCCTGAATTTCTTCTTCATAATCTGCCAGCTGCTTTTAAGACATTGCTGCCACCAATGCTACAAAGTTCAGGGCTACATCTGAAGTGGAGCCGGGGGGGGGGGCTCTCTGCACCCCTTTCCAGGCAGGGACAGAGACTAGCATGTGTGAAACTAAAGTCACCATCCTGTAGCTGAGAGGTGGAGGGTGAGAACAAGGTCTCGGGCAGACAAAATACCCGCTCCCCATTATCATCTATAGGAAGGACGGTCACAAATATTTGAAAGAAAAGTAACTCCAAATGTGTCAGCACACACACACTCTGCAGGTTTGCACACACCATACACTCTATTCCGGTTTATACTCTCCCATTTCACGTCACCAATCATCTCACGGCACAAACAGCCACAAGTCCATGGTCATGCTTCTTTTTACTTTGTTTTAAACCAGGAGTCCATTTCCTTTCGGGTTTTTAAAAGTACTTTCTACCACGTTTGCCAGTTGTTTTCTTTTTTTTAATTTATTGATTTATTACATATACACCAGATTGAATTGTAGATGGTTGTCAGCCACCATGTGGTTGCTGGGAATTGAACTCAAGACCTCTGGAAGAGCAGTCAGTGCTCTTAACCTCTGAGCCATCTCTCCAGCCCGCCAGTTGTTTTCTGTAAGAATGCGGCACCTAAATATGGGCTATCTTGATAACTCCACAGAAGACCTCCAGGGACAGCACAGAACTGGGAGAAAAACAGCAACCAGAACCACGTTCCAGGGTGCCGTGCCAAGCAGGCAGCAACTGGGAAAGAGGCCGTCTCGGGTGTGGGGGGTGAGTGTGTGAGTGTGTGTGTGAGAGTGTGTGAGAGAGTGTGAGTGTGTGTGTGTGTGTGTGTGTGTGTGTGTGTGTGTAAGAGCATGCCACAATGCTGAGCATGGGACATTCCTTACACCTGTCTGCAGACGCTGAGCTGAAGTAAAACCACAGTATGTTCGGGATTTGTCACTACCTGTAATGATGAAGCTTAAGGTGAGTTGAAGTCTCACCCTTGCAGACTGAAAGAAGGGACTAACTAGTTTTTGGGTTTTAAGCAGCATTGCTAAACAACCAAAGGACAACCTCGGGGCTCACGACCACAGAGAGAATGAGCAAGCTCAGCACTCACTTTACTTCTGGTGTCAGAGACTCAGAGCTCAGGCGGGTAGTGCCATCATACCCGGAAAACTTTGAATTCTGGGTATGTCTCCTTCTGCGTACTGAGTAGACTTCAAACCT
The DNA here is from genome assembly GCF_017639785.1 of Mesocricetus auratus. Lineage (NCBI taxonomy): Eukaryota > Metazoa > Chordata > Mammalia > Rodentia > Cricetidae > Mesocricetus > Mesocricetus auratus. The sequence goes on along the minus strand of NW_024429196.1, from coordinate 75,657,239 downwards.
CTACTGATCACTGCAAAGCTGAGGCAGTCCCATCTCTTAAAGTCGCTGTGGGATGGGAAAGGCCATAAAGTCAGGACTGTCGTGCACAGACAGCATGCCACCACGGGGCATTATATATGGGGCTTGATGCACAGCTAATTTTTTAAACTAAAATATTTGTTCTCCGTGACCAAATAAGCTTAGTAAAGCACAACTGCAAATCGACGCACATCAAAAGTCCCCAGCTCAGATGACAGCGAACGGAGGAGGCACTCAAGAGAATGCCTTTTCAAGTCTGCTTCCTTCAACATGCACACATAAATTAACTTGAACTTCAGCTGCTGAGTTCGTAGGGCCTTCTCCAGCTTGGGTTTTATTTTCTATTCATAATGTATTTGAGGAAAGTTTTTCTGACCACTGGAACAAGAATGCTTGTTCTCCCTTCGGATCTGTCATGTCTCCAGGCAGGTGAGGCCACAGGCAGCAGACACAGCCCAGCCCAGAGAAGGGAATGGGGGGGGAGGGGGGAGAGAAGGAGAGAGAGAGAGAGAGAGAGGGAGGGAGGGAGGGAGGGAGGGAGGGAGAGAGGGAGGGAGGGAGGGAGGGAGGGAGAACACTGCCATTTGATTCAAGTACTACAGGGAGAAATTCCTCTCTTTTGTTTTGAAAAGTTTATTATTTCATATCTTATGCAAATCATACTTTATATATTAGGCAATAATATTTGAGAAATGCCGGAGTCAAATTAAAGGCTTCAATAGTCCTGGCTGAAAGCACTGTGATTTTCCTATAAAAAAATTATTCCAATTTGTTGATCTTACATAGGATGAAACACACTGTAACAATCTTCATAATTTATGTCCTGTTGGGACACGATGATTTAAAGTAACATAATACAGAGCCGCATCACAGCTAATCTAAACCACCTGACCAGATAAACACCAGCTTTCTTTCCCTCCTCGGCAAAGGCATTTCTGTTTATTGTCATACTGTTTCCTCATTCTAGAACACGCAGAATAAATGCAGCCAACCGTCCTTCAGTGGGAGACTGCGCTGGCCTTTCCCATGTCCCGGGTCTGTGAGCACACAGGACCGCACAATGTCAAGGGCTTACAAGACAGAAAGCAACCCAAGAATTCCACCCTCAAAAGCATTTACAGTGAGGCAAATCCGGATCCATCCAGCACGGTCCGGACCAGGTGTGGTGCTACGAACTAGTCTCCCAGTTGGTTTTTGTTTTTAATGTCAGCGAAAAAGTAATTCCTTCTTAAAAATTATGAGGCTTACTATGAGCCAAATTTTTACAAAAAGCTTCAATCATGCCTCCCGTCATGCCTGCGGGGACACATGATTTGATTCACCGGATGCCCAAGGTAAGCGGCGTGTCTTGGGCAGTGAGAGCCCAGGTAGAAGAAAAAAACAACAATTCGGCGTGGCTGGGCCATGTTCACTTCCAGTCCACAAACGCAGTACACACTTCAAATTTCAAGACTTCCCTAAGGCCTGCATCCCTCCACCCCCCCAACACACACACACACACACACACACACACACACACACCTCACTAGGCACAGGGAGGCTTCTGGGAGAACTTGAGGAAAGGGTTTCGAGTTTCATAAAAGAAAAAGCACAGGGGTGCACATGCAATGGACAGATACAAGTCGCTGAGAGTATTTTAAATCAAAACGAAATGCCTGTCTGACCAAATTTTTATAAACGCGGTTGGAGCAGAGGAAAACAAACAATTGTTCAAGGGTGGTTTCAGATGTTGCTTTCTGCCGCTCTGAGGTTTTTCAAAGTTCCTCACGCTCCATTGGAAACAGCTCTGCCTCACAGGCTGCTCTGGTTGGCCCTGCCAAGGGAACGGTCTGATGCACTTTATTACAAGTTTATCAGTGTGCTTACCCAGGCAAACATACGTAATAATCTCTGCCCAAAAAGACCAGTGAGAAACAGGACTCCCGCTGAAGCACCGGAGAGTGAGAGGCAGAGGGGGCGACGCAGGATGATGGTGCCCTGCCTGCCTCCCCAACCCAGCTCCTCTGTGGTCCAAACTACCACACCCAACCCAGTTCAGCCTGTCATGCACAGAGTCATCCGTCTCCCCACCCCACGGTTGGACTCTCCCAGGTATCTGTACAGGAATGAAGGCTACAAGTGGTTACATTTTTCACAACCTAGAGAACACAATTTTGGAATGTCTTTCTACAAGTAACAACCTATAATTCTGACACTCAGGAAGCTGAGTCAGAGCTGGGCAGTGGTGCACGCCCTTGATCCCAGCACTTGGGAGGCAGAGGCAGGCGGATCTCTGTGAGTTCGAGGCCAGCCTCGTCTACAGAGTGAGTTCCAGGACAGCCGGGGCTACACAGAGAAACCCTGTCTTGAAAACAATCAGGGAGGGGAGGGGGGAGACTCTGGCTAAAAGCGATTGTTGCTCTTATGAAGCAGCCAGGTTCGGTTCCTAGCACCTACATGCCAGCTCAAACCCTTTTTTAACCAGAAAGGAGGAGGAGGAGCAGCTGAGGGGGGGCAGGAGGTGAATCTAGAGTTCAAAACCAACCTGGGCTACACAGTTCCAAGTAAAATGCTGTCTCCTCACAACAGAAGCTGTATCTTTCCAAACTTAAGTCTTCTGGGCAGAGGGGAGGGCTCGGTCAGGAAAGTACTTGCCACATAAGTGTGAGGACCCAAGTTCAATCCCCACCACATATGGTGTAGCATGCCTGTGATCCCAGCACTGGGAGGGAGGGACAGAGGATCCCTGGTGCTTGCTGGACCGTCTACCCAAAGAGGCAAGCTCCAGACCAGTGAGAGACGTGTCTAGAAACAAAGTGGAAAGGAGCTGGTGGACGGTGGCCTCTGGCCTCCACATGCGTGCGCACACACACACACACACACACACACACACACACACACACACACACACTGTGCATGTGTGTGCATGCACATGGAGTGGGATTTTTTTATCCTACTCATAATCTTGACTAAGATACCACATTTGCTAGCTGCTTCCACATATTTTCCCTGCATGTGTACCTGAGATTCAAATCAGCTAACGTTGTTCTGATATATAAGAGCTCAGGACACCATGGGTTATTGTGGTATCACCTACAGGTAAAGTCTCTGATGATAAACAACCTATTCCTGGTCAAAGTCTGACCTCCCCACAATCCTAAACATCCATTCTTATTAGCCTGTGTACCAGAAGGCTACCCCAACATGTCTGGGGTTCCCTATAGAAAGCCATGCCTGTGCCCAAGGAGACACAAGGGTTCCTGTCATGGGACTATGGCCGTGATAAGTCCTGGAAAGAAAGTAAATGCTCATCAACAAAATTTACATCACTGTTTAAACTGCAGTCAATTTAGTTAAATGTCTAATCTGTGGCGACAAGAGCTTGTTTTAAACACAGCTAATATGCACAAGTAGAGGGATTCCGATGGGAAGGGCATCAAATGTGCAACCCAAACCTGGTCCCAAAACCCAGACTGCAAGCAAGCTGCATGACCCTGCTGGCTGCTTCCACGTGGAGAAGGAGAGACAATGTCTGCCAATCACACGGCACAGCGGCCACCCGTCGCTATAATAATGCCAGTAGGAAAACTAAAGGAAAGTATCGGCCAGTGTCTGAGCACACAGAATTGGCCATGAACTACTTTATTTTCATCATATGCATCCAATACCCAAGTAGACCCTTTTCAGATTAAGAAGCCCCTCCCTCTTCTGGAGAGGCCTGCTTACTGATGGCTGTGAATTCTAACTAGCACACCCTAGGCCATGGTTCTCACCACGATTCTCCTACTCGATTCCGGGAAAGAAACAAAGGAGAGAGATACTGCTCTAGGGCTGGGGTAGGGCTCAGTGGCAAAGCGCCTGTCTAGCAAACACAGTGGCCTGAGTTTCACTGGTGTGTGTGTGTGTGTGTGTGTGTGTGTGTGTGTGTGTGTGTGTGTCCCTAACAACATCAGAGAACACTTTTTCCTATTTTTCTTATACCTAAAAGTAAATTTTAGCATAAAATTTAAAATTTTAGTGACAAGCCAGGAGAGGTGGCACACACTTTTAATCCCGGGGTTTTTGAGGCAGGAGCAGGTGGATCTCTGTGAGTGTATGAGCTCGAGGCCAGCCTGGTCTACATAGTGAGCTCCAGAGCAGTCAGAGCTACATAGGGAGAACCTGCCTCCAAAAGCATAGCAATAATATTAACAACCAGCAACAACGGCACCATGGAAGGTTTAGAAAAGGGGAAGATGCTATTGCAGATCTCTGCCTGTGCCTTTCCCATAGCTGGTATAGCTTCCACTTACCTGTGTTGCCTGAGCAAACCACTCCATAAGGAAACACCTTCCTCATGGTCCAGAAAGCAACATGGTTTTCTTTCTTCACATTAGCAGCTGTGTAATCTCACACCTGGTGGGGAACTGTTCTGGAAACTAGAGGAAAAGCATGTATAAAAAAATACTTATTTTTATTTGTTTTTCCTTTTTAGATTTTTTTATGTGGATGGGTACTTTGCCTACATGTATGTCTGTACACCATGTACATGCAGTGCCTGCAGAAGCCAGAAGAGGGCATCAAATCCCCTGAGACTCAAGTTGCAGGCAGTTGTAAGTCACCATGTGGGTGCTGGGAATTGAACCCTTGTCCTCTGCAAGAGCAGCCAGTGCTCTTAACCAGAGTCATTTCTCCAGCCTTAAGGCCAGGCTCTCTGAACATAAAGACTGAACTCTCTGCCAACACATGTTGCAGTGTTTCAGGGATAGACTTTAGAAGAATAATGGATCACTGGGGTTGTAAGGCATAAATGAGAAAAAAAAAGTCTACTTTTTTCAACTCCCTGTGAAAACAGATGAGAGCAATCTCTTTGTGGGAGCATTAAGAGGAGCTAGTCATTTCCGGTATTTATAATCTCCTGTGCTAAAATGGCATTTTTTTCTCAGTTTCTAATACTCTTTGAGCAAATAGCCCACCACTTTGAACTAGAAAAAGCACTTTGCCACACCCTCAGGGTACAGGCAGCACAGCTGTGGGCAGAGTGCCCCTCCTTCTTGGAACAGACGTGTCAGGGGACCAAGTTCTTATGTTCACAGTGCTTCCAAATACTTGTATGATTATGGACATGCCACATACCCAACACTCTGCTCCTGCACTGGCCTACAAGAAAGCTCAACAGGCAGCGGTGCACGCCCTTAATCCCAGCACCTGAGAGGCAGAGGCAGGCAGACCTCTGTGAGTTCAAGGCCAGCCTGGTCTACAGAGCAAGTACAGGACAGCCAAGGCCACATAGAGAAACCCTGTCTTGAAAAAATAAACAAAACAAAAACAGCTCACAGAGGGTGCTGTGGAATGTGACAGTCGAGGAGATAGGGCGTAAAATATGTCCTCTGTCCTTGCGCTCAGAAAACACAGTGCTGCCCTGACACGACCCGCATCTTTCAGGAGACCAAAGCCTCCTCTACCACAAACGCCCTGAGCTTGGTGCTGAGATGAGCCCCTCCTGAAACCTCAGGGGCCAAACCCAGTTGCAAACCTAAGATCAGAATAAAGGATACGCTTTGCTATGACCGTGGGGAGTGGGTGTGAATCAGAAATGGGCTGGGGGGGGGTTCTGATAGAAATGCCGAGCATATACATGGCTCAATTAGCATCAATTAGCAGAGTGCTTGTCTAGCACACATTGGCCCAGAGTTCAGTCTCCAGGACAATATAAAGCTGGGCTGGCAGCTCAAGCCTGTAATTCCGGCACTGGGTAAGTGGAAGGATCGTAAGTTCAAGGTCATCCTCAGCAACCAGGATACATGAGACCATGTCAAAGGGGGGTAGGGGGAATGGACCAGTGGCAGGTGGCATGTGACCAACAGAGGGAGTGTTGTGCTCCCTGGTGAGTTCTCACAGGGAATAAAGGTTTGCTCCCGGGGTAGCTGCGAGAGAATGTCCAGTCCTTTGTCGGATACACAGGACTTACTGGAACCTCAGACGTGTTTTTACAAGCACTAGTAAAACTTGAAGGTAGTCAAGTGTCCAAATTTTCTCAGCTTTCAAGGCCTGTGAGGCAGACCCCAGATGGCTGTTCAGTCTCTCCAGAGAGAGTGCTTCTGAAGTTCTTCAGATTTCACGTGAAGCTGAGGGCTGAGCCTTCTGTGGCTGCTCTTAGCGGGCAGGTATTTTAGACCTGGAGACTGTTTACTCATGGCTGTTTCGTTTTGCAGACTGGGTTATTCTGCACTGTTCTTTCTCCTCACAAAACAAAACAAAACACCCTCCCAATGCCTTCCTATGGTCCAGCAGATACCCACACACACCAACATGGGCACAGCCAGTGACAAATCTGACCTCAGGATGAATTTAAGAATCAACAAAAACCTGGAATTATGCCAGGCTTTGGTGGCGCATGCCTTTAATCCCAGCACTCGGGAGGCAGAGGCAGGAGGATCTCTGTGAGTTCGAGGTCAGCCTGGTCTACAAAGCGAGTTCCAGGACAGCCTCCAAGACAATACAGAGAAACCCTGTCTCGAAAAACCAAAAAAACAAACAAACAAACCAAAAAAAAAACCTGGAATTAAGAAAAAGGCTATCTTGATATAGCATTCTAAGAAAGATGCTGGCCCAGCCTGATGGAGCTAAATGATGACATGTTAAAAGAGATATGGGGGATGGAGAGATGGGTCAGTAAGGTGAGGGAGGGGCTTGCCACCAAGACTGACAACCTGAGTTTGATTCCCAGGGCCCAAGTTGGAAAGGAGGAACGAGCTCCTGCAAATTGTCCTCTGACCCCCACACATATACCATGGCATGTGTACAAGAGTGCAAGTGTGCAATTGCACACCTTTGTACACACAAACAAATAAAATGCATAAAAAGTTAGGCATGCTTGTTGATAACTAAGGTCTCAAGTTGGAGTTTTCTCTCAAAATGTAATACTGTTCAGCATTTCTTTAAACAATAAATATAGTCAAGAATGTGGTATTTTTTCATTATACTAATAGGTTTAAGAAAAATCTGCTCAGAAATCTGTGGACAAGGAAACTGAAGGCTAGAGTAATGCAGCCAGTGTTGCACTATTTCATTCAGGTAAAGGCTTTGCATTTTACATGTGCAACCAGGTCTTACTTTATTAAAAAGCTTAAAAAATTAAAGTTAAATAGGGGTTTTTTTTTTTGGTGCAATGCCTTTCTTTTGCCACTTGTGATTTTATGAGTTAGTAATAAATGAGCCCAGCTATGTCAAAACAAATAGGAAATGGTTGAGGTTTTAATGCAGTATTTTAAAACCTGCAATAAATTCCTTTAATGATATTCTAGATATATACGTATATATATTTAAAGTAATTAAAATTTCTCAAGCTCTCAGAAACATTCGAACATTTCAAACTTCATCACTTTCCAAAGCTATTCTGTCGCTTCTCCGGCTACCTCCTCGGCAGGCTAAAGCTAAGTCACACTCTGAGCCAAACTCAGCTCCCAAAGGACCCCATGAAGGGCACAAAACCGCCAAGAAAAGGGACTGAAACAAAGAGGGCAATGAGCCGTCAGCTGGGCTACATGAACAGGTCCACGGTGCCCACATCATCAGGCAGACAGGAAACGGTGAGCTGGCAGAAAACTCTCCTTTTGTGTCTCTGCTACTATTTTGTAGTAAGAAAAGGACTTTTTGAAATCAAAGAGCCAAGAGAGGTTCCTGAGCAAACTGATTCTGTCCTCACTTCTGGCACCAAAGCCAATGGCCACAGAAAGAGACCTGGAAACACACACAGTCACAGAGAAACTGGAAACACAGTCCACAGTCACAGAGAAACTGGAAACACAGTCCACAGTCACAGAGAAACTGGAAACACACACAGTCCACAGTCACAGAGAGACCTGGAAACACACACAGTCCACAGTCACAGAGAGACCTGGAAACACAGTCCACAGTCACAGAGAAACTGGAAACACAGTCCACAGTCACAGAGAGACCTGGAAACACACACAGTCACAGAGAGACCTGGAAACACAGTCCACAGTCACAGAGAAACTGGAAACACACACAGTCACAGAGAGACCTGGAAACACAGTCCACAGTCACAGAGAAACTGGAAACACAGTCCACAGTCACAGAGAGACCTGGAAACACAGTCCACAGTCACAGAGAGACCTGGAAACACACACAGTCACAGAGAGACCTGGAAACACACACAGTCACAGAGAGACCTGGAAACACACACAGTCACAGAGAGACCTGGAAACACATAGTCACAGAGAAACTGGAAACACAGTCCACAGTCACAGAGAGACCTGGAAACACCTAGTCACAGAGAAACTGGAAACACAGTCCACAGTCACAGAGAGAGACCTAGGAACACACAGTCCACAGTCACAGAGAGACCTGGAAACACACACAGACACAAGGAGACCTGGAAACACAGTCCACAGTCACAGAGAAACTGAAAACACAGTCCACAGTCACAGAGAGACCTGGAAACACAGTCCACAGTCACAGAGAAACTGGAAACACACACAGTCACAGAGAGACCTGGAAACACAGTCCACAGTCACAGAGAAACTGGAAACACAGTCCACAGTCACAGAGAGACCTGGAAACACACACAGTCACAGAGAGACCTGGAAACACACAGTCACAGAGAGACCTGGAAACACATAGTCACAGAGAAACTGGAAACACAGTCCACAGTCACAGAGAGACCTGGAAACACATAGTCACAGAGAAACTGGAAACACAGTCCACAGTCACAGAGAGACCTGGAAACACACACAGTCACAGAGAGACCTGGAAACACATAGTCACAGAGAAACTGGAAACACAGTCCACAGTCACAGAGAGAGACCTAGGAACACACAGTCCACAGTCACAGAGAGACCTGGAAACACACACAGACACAAGGAGACCTGGAAACACAGTCCACAGTCACAGAGAGACCTGGAAACACACACAGTCACAGAGAAACTGGAAACACAGTCCACAGTCACAGAGAGACCTGGAAACACACACAGTCACAGAGAGACCTGGAAACACAGTCCACAGTCACAGAGAGAGACCTAGGAACACACAGTCCACAGTCACAGAGTGACCTGGAAACACAGTCCCATACAGGCATGGAGGGCACAGGACTGCAGGCCAAGAACCAAAGCTCAACCCCCACATCCACTAAGCTAAAACATTTCCTCATGTGAAAACAGAATCACCACTGATAATTTTTGGAAACAATAATTGAGTTCGGGGTCCCAGCCGAACCAAAACCAAATTCATTCATATTCCCCAAATCTTCAAACTGCTTCGTACCACTGTGAGGACATAGCTTCCTTCCAAACCCAATGAAATGAAAGGCAGAAAGCAGCAGAAGAAAAAAGATTAAATGACATGCATACGATAGCTTGCCGTTTTATGAAAAACAAATGAATTACCCTCACATCCCACTGATAAATAGGGAGGCTGCCAGTGGCTCTCAGAGCAGATGTAACATCTTAACAAATGTGATTGTTTGTGAACGAAATAATTCTGATCAAAAACTTAATTGCAGTCAAAGTGAGCTCTGGGCTTTGTCACAGTAATCCATTGTGACAGGAAGCAATGAGTGGACATTCCTACTGTGAGCAGGGCACACGTGAAGGAAAGGTCAGCATTGGCCTGGAACTTCAAACCGTTAGCATGTAAAACAGTGTGCATCAGAGCCCAGAATGACTGCCACTGAAGCAGCGGATGTCCGCTGTGCGGGTCTCATGTGCTTTCTGGCAGGTAACAGTTAATTGGGAAGTAGGCGGCGTGTTGTAACTTCCTTCTTTCCCTCTTCCTCACATTTACACCACAGAAATCCTTGATTATAGTCCTAGAGTACCGCAGTATTCCATTGGTAATACGGTCTCAGTAGAACGAAATAACGTTTCTCAAGCGAAACTCATCTATAGCGATTTACCAAACGCTGCTTATATTTAACAAATAAATGTCTGTGGACAGAATGAATGAAAAAATTCCTATGTAGCATGGATATATAAATATGTATACATAAGTACTGTGTGCGTATATTTGTTCAGCCAACTACAACAGCCAAATTTCTCTAAGTAAGGGTTTCATTAGAGAAAATATATTCTTTGCTCCTACACAGTAATCTGAAAAGCCAATTAAATGACAGAATTTTGCATGGCTTAAAACAAAATTCTAAATAAAAATACAGTTAATACCACAGTTTTCCCTGCCAACATGGAATGTTACTTATGAGAGAACCAAACTAAATATTACCTTATAAGTCAATGCATGCAAAAGTGTTTTGTGCCTATTTAGCCATGCAAGCTAGTCTATTTGGCTTTAAATTATAATCATTTTCCAACATCTAAACTACTTAAGGTAATACAGCATTAATTTGTGGTAAAGACAGGCACTGGGCATTGCAATGATTATTTTAAAATTTAACTCATTTCTGGATTGCGTAGAAGTATAGGTTCGCTTTTTTTAAAAAAAAATAATCAATTCTTCTAATGTTTTATTTCTGTTCTCAAAACCAACCTTCTAAAGGTATATCTTAGGCCACTGGCCAGATGCAGTTCCTGGACACTTTGTAGCCTAAACCATGGCTGGGGAGGTACACCTTCAGTAACTTCGTAGTTTCTGCCCCATGCGGAACATCAAATGACATCTTAGAGACACAATCACATATTTGCTACCAACTGCAATAAACAAACAACCAAGGAGAAAGTGAGAACTGGTCATCAAGACAAGCCATGGGTTTCTGATGTTTCTGCTTTCAGTATGAACTATGAAAACTTTAATGTATTTGAAAATGCCAGATTCTACCCCCATCCCCATCAGCCCCTGCAAGTCTATGGCACCCACATTCACTGCTCTGGTGTCTCTCAAGGATCTCCCCAGACTCCTAGTCCTGGGACCAAGAGGCTGTCCCTCAAGAACTGGACAGTGCAATGAGAGCGGGCAGCCAGCCCAGCCATGAAGAGTGCACAGAGAAAAAGGAGAGGAAACAGGCCGAGAGGACAGAACGAGACTGTCTCCTTCCTCATCAACGCCCATATGGAAACAACAGCCTACACCACCCAAGGAAATCACCTTAGCCTGGGGACAAAAAGATGCCATAATTCCCTAAAATGTCTTTCAATGTTCCAATTGGCCATTAATAATATTTTCTGTTAAGTGACCATTTCTACCTGATAATATACTAAATTATCATTTTTACCTTACTAATCATTTCTTCTGTGATAATTCAGCATAGCAATTTAATTATTATTACATTTACTTAATTTAAATGCATTCCTTGTGTGCATGCATGTATGCATGTGTGCTTGTGTGTGATCATTCGTGTGTATGTGTGTGCATGCATTCATGTGTATATGAGTGTGCAAGCATTCGTGTGTGTACATGCATTCATGTGTATATGTGTGTGCAAGCATTCATGTGTGTGTATGTGTGTATGTGCATGCATTCATGTGTATATGTGTGTGCAAGTATTCGTGTGTGTGTATGTGTGTGCATGCATTCGTGTGCATGTGTGTGCAAGCATTCGTGTGTGTGCATGCATTCATGTGCATGTGTGTGCAAGCATTCGTGTGTGTGTGTGTGTGTACTTGCATGTATGTGTGTATGCATGCATTCATGTGAGTGTGTGTGTATACACCTACAATATGACTCATGTGGTAACCACAGAACAAGTGGTGAGAGTTGCTTCTCTCCTTCCACCATGCGGGTCGCAGAGATCAAACTCAGACCCTCAGGTTTGGCAGCAGGCACCTTTGCCCACTGAGCCATCTTGCCAACCCTCAGCATAGTAATTTTGAATGCTGTTTCACTTGTTTGGTAAAACCAAGGCTCAAAAATTCTAGAACTCTCTTCTGGGGGTTAGGGATGCAGCTCAATGGTAGAGCGCATGCGTATCACATGCAAGGCCCTGAGCTCAGTGGCCAGCACAGAAACCAACAAAAGCCTTAGAATCTGGGGTGCACTTACTGCTCTCTCAGATGACCTGAAGTCAGTGCCCAGTACCCTATACAGTGGTCCACCCACCCATAACTCCAACTCCAGGGGACTCCTCAATGGCCTCCTCTGTAACTGAGGGCACCTGCACCCAAATGGCACACAAACACATACACATAAACATTTTTAAATTAAACCTTAGAGGAAAAAAACCTTCCCTCTAGAAAGCCTATTAACTGAGCTAGGTATGGTTGCACATATCTGTAACCCTGCATTTAGAAGGCTGAGGCAGGGGCTGGGCGGTGATGGCGCACTCCTTTAATCCCAGCCCTCAGAAGGCAGAAGCAGTCAGATCTCTGTGAGTTTGAGACCAGCCTGGTCTACAGAGCAAGTTCCAGGCTAGCCTCCAAAACAATACACAGAAACCCTGTCTCGAAAAACCAAAGGAGGAGGAGGAGGAGGAGGAGGAGGAGGAGGAGGAGGAAGAAGAGGAGGAGGAGGAGGAGGAGGAGGAGGAGGCTGAGTGGATGATCATGAGTTCTAGACCAACGTCTGGTGCACAGTGAGCTTGAATCTAGCTAGCATCTACAGTGAGGCGCTGTCTCCTGGAGGGAAAGGGAAAGGGGAAATTTAAAACGGGCAAACATATGGGCAGTAGCAGTGCACACCTGTAATCTCAGCACTCGGGAGGCAGAAACAGGAGGCTCCAGGCCAGCCAGGAATGTAGGACCACTCCCCTGCATCCATCTACACCAGTGTGTTGTTTCAAAGGCATCTCGGGAAACTGGGTGTCTGCCCTCAATCCATTCCTTCATAAACTGCTAAGACATAGAAAAACCCTGTTCTCTACGTGAAATAATGAGCTGGAACCCAGGTCTGGTTTCCAGCACCCACATGGCAGCTGTAACTCTAGTCCCAGGGGATCCACTGCCCTCTTCTGGCCTCGTCGGACACTAGTCACATACATTGTGCACAGACATACACACAGACAAAACACCCATACACATACATAAATTTTTAAAATAAAATAAACACAAATCAATAAGCAAACATTTTTAAAAAGATCACCTAGACAGGAAGTACCTCCATACCCATTGCAAGTGTGTACACTCAGGACTATGGCTGTACTAAGGGACACCAAGCTGTCCTAAAGTCAGTGCCAACGCTGACATTAATGCTGTCTCATTCAGAAGAGCAAGAAAAGCAAGACTACTCTCAAGGAAACTGCAATTCCTAATCAAGACCCAGACTTCTTACTTCTTAACTGCTTTATGCTTTACTCACACATTTTAAACTACAAGACATTCAGAAGGTTGGCATCGGTTGGTACTATGCACTGATTTTTGCAGACACAAACATGTTACCGATTCCATGTTAAGGAATCACTGGCAATGGGAAGGAAACAAAGACATTCGTCATTCAATTCTAATTTGCAGGAACAGATTTTCTGTAACTTGTAGATTATTTTGATTTATGGAGAATCATTACTATATTCATAAATGCTGGAACGAGGAACACTCGGATACAACAGTACCCCAAATAATTTTATAACTGCAGGTGTGTAAACCAGGACACGTGGACGACGACTCAAAGGACAACGGGAAACAGAGCGGTTTCGGGAGGAACTGGGCAAGGGCAGACACCCCAGTTTCCTGAGATGCCTTTGAAACCACAGACTGGTGTAGGCAGATGCAGGGGAGTGGTCCAGCTACATTTAAATAAGCCAACAGAATGCTTCATGATTTACAACAACCCAGTCACACTGCCCATTCTTTTGAGGTTAAACGCTACCGACATAAGCTACACCTGAATCCAATCAGCGCAGAGACATGGAGAAGATTCACACGAAAGGACTAAATTTGTCACAAATGGGTTGGTTTCCGATCTTAATGTAGCCAGGTTGCTTTACCCTAACCTCCGCTGAGCAAATCAACTTAATGGGCACTGGGGGTGCCATAAAACTTAACAATGGACTGATTTTTAACTTTTAAAATATAGTTATGAAGCAAAACATTGCATAGCTTCTACCATACTGGAAATCAAATTAAATCTAGATGCTTTTTAACAGTCCTGACAGATATAATCCTAGTTACCATGTAAATTTATGGTAAGCTGCTCTGATATTAGCCACAGGTGCTACTTCTAATATATGAGCCGCATCTGGCTGGGAATAGAATTTCTCAGAGGATTGCAAATGACCTCACTATCAGACAATGGAGGGGGAAACAAGACCACTGTGGCATATAAAAAGCTGAAGATGTGGTCCACAGCTAAATATTTCATATAAAATCCACTTTACCTCTGTAGTTTAGGTTAAAGGATATTAGGCTTTCAATACTTAGGAGGCATAGATATATTTCAACAAATGGTCAAAAGATTCAGAATTGTGAGACAGCTCTGAGGACTACATTATACTTCTAGTTTTCCAACCTTTGATCAGTGTCGGAAAAAATGATGTACTGAGACTTGAAAAGAAAATTCTTTCATGATTCCCAAGCATGCAACGTGATTAGACACTGCTGAGCATACCGAAGCAAGATGTCATAATTACCGTGTGTAGGACCCTGCACTGCAGCCCAGTGCCCAGGCGGTGGCTCTGATGCACTTTGTAAAGGTCGCTGACGTCATCATCACACCAAGGAAACCATCTGACCTAGCAAAATTACTTCTTAACAATCTCTACAAGGAATCATCATTCCAAGTTTAAGAACGCATAACATCACCCAGAGCCTAACACAACAGGAAAGATCTGAGCCTCGCCACTTACTCGACACAAAACTAAGAAAACACAGCTAAGTAGAAAAATACAGGCCTGTCTGCTTTTAAGAAATCCTTCCCTAACCACTCCAAAGTCATCAATTGCAAGAGAACTGACAAGTGTGGAAATGTGACAGAGGATTTACAAATATTTAATTTCCCACGAAATAACTCTTCCCAAATTAAACAAGCGCTCTTTATCTGGGGGAAATCTCAGAAAGAGAAAGCTTTCTGCGAGTTACTCCACGAACCCTTGCAGCGATAAACTCAGCGAGCAGCCGCGCTCAACTGAGCGAGCAGTAACCATGGAGCCCTTCAGCATGAGGCGTCCCTGCTGGGCCTCTCGAGTAACTGAAGGATGTAATTTTCTTAGTTTCAACAGATCAATCCTATCTAGGTGATGACTTCTATTTACTTTCTTCTAAAGGCAGGGTCTTGCTATGTAGCCCACACTGGCCTTGAACTCAGCCTCTTGAGTACTGGGACTACAGGCATGTGCCACCAACTGGCTTGATTTACTTTTTTAACAAGTGACTGGACCTGTACCTCATCTCAATGGACACCAAGATCCCAAACTCCATTAGCAACAAGGACATGGTCCGACTTCGAATGTCCCTGTGCTGAACTGACCGCCTATGCCTGGGGGGTCATTTGGAAAAGGGGACTCAAGCCTCTGCTGTGAGGATGGTTATTATATGGAAGTCCTGGCTAAGCTAACTGTGACCTTTCCAGGTCATGAGATATTACGTGGATCCTGGAGAGACGGCCCAGTGGTTAGAGCACTTGCTGCCCTCTCAGAGAACGTAGGTTCAGTTCCCAGCACCCATATGGCAGCTTATCATGTAGCACTCTAGTTCCAGAGGATTCAGCGCCCCTCCCCAGTGGCTTCTACGGGTACTAGGCAGGCGCATGGTGCACATACATACATGCAGTCAAAACATTCATACATGAATAACCCACAAAGGCTGATCAAAGCTCACAGTTCTAAACAAATAGAAAGTTGGAAGAGATACAAAGTTGCAAACTTACACCCTCGAATACAGTTTGAGACATTCAAAACACAATGATGGCTTCTCTTCTATACTTCTATATCCACAGCCATGTGGTCAGCGGCTTAGGAAGCCAGAATGTTAGCCAGGCATAGTGGTGCAAGCCTGTACTCTCAGCACTTGAGACGGAAGCAGGAGGATCGTGAGTTCAAGGTCATCCTCGGTCCCATATACTGTGAGTGCCCAGCCAGAAGAGATAACAAGACTCTGTTGTCCCTTACACCTACCCACCAAAAAGTGAATTTGAGTTTCTGGATACACAATGTGCATGTTTGCTCCACAGCCTTACACTTCTTCAAATAAAGCAGCCTGTTGCTCCTCTTTCCTCCAGACAAAAGTTGAGCTCAAATGTGTCTAAGATTAAGGACTGATAACTGATACCAAACAATGTAAGTTAATGCTTTCTGGACATGGCATAGGGAGCTAGGTACCAAACTTCAGGTCAAATTCCTAACAGAAGACAGACAGACAGACAGACAGACAGACAGACAGACACACACACACACACACACACACACACACACACACACACACGCCTACCTGTGACTCTTGAAACTTTCCTCACAAATATCAGATCTGGCTATTTGGGTTAGATAATGTAACATGAAGAGCCACTTACAACAAGTTACAATAGTACGCATCCGCAGGCCCAAGCACTAGGGAGGCTGAGATGGGAAAACAGTTTGAGCCCAGGAGTTTACAACCAGCCTGGGCAATATAATGAGACTCCTGCCTCAAAAATCAAACAAAAGCCTAAAAGTACTTCCTAAATAGGAACACACACTCTTCTTCTCTTGCCCAGAGCCACTAAGCAACATCTGTAGCACTTTCAAATTCTTATTCTGACATAGGATTTTGCTAATTTGCTCAGGCTGGCCTTGAACTTGTGATCCTCCTGCTGCAGCCTCCTAAGTAGCTGGGATTACAGGAATGTAACCCCAGTCTCAGTTATTCCGTGTGTTATCTTTTCTACAGCACATCAGCCAAGTGTTTACTTTATATACCTGCCCATGTGTGTTCAGGAGCCTAAGGAGGCTAGAGGATCCCCAGGCTGATCCCTGGAATTGGAGTCACAGGCTGTTGTGGGGGCTGGGAACCAAACCCAGGTCCTGTGCAAAAGCAGTCAGTGCTCTTAACTGCTGAGCCGCCTCTCCTGTAACCGCATCAGCCAAGTTATGACGGATGGGGGGGTGGGTGGAAGAAATACACACCAAGAGTGCGGAACAAGAGGTCACAAAGGACAGATTAAAGGACAGAACAGAGTGTCAGAGAGTTGTGTGGCGACAGAATCGAATGCCTGGTGGAGAGCAGATGAGCAGGCCTGTGGCAGCATGGTGCTTTGTAAGGTCTTGGAAGAAGCTACCAGGAGCCCATAGGACACTAATATCCACAATAAACTGGGGCTATGGTTATGAGTGGCTGAGGTAGTGGAGCCAACATAGTGAGTGACTGAAGGCAACTGAGAAAGGATACAGCAAGAGGCTGCCTCAAGCCGCACGTGCAGCGAGGCACGAGTACTGTTCAGGGGGTTCCCCGTGGCCCTACGGCTCACCCCATCACACACAGCCACTCAGCAGCCAGACAAGTCCATCCCCTCAGACGTCATCTGTCACTAGGAGTAGATGGACAAGGAAAGAGAAAAGAGTTTTAAGAGACAAAAAGGGGCTGGAGAGATGGCTCAGTGGTTAAGAGCACTGACTGCTCTTCCAGGGGTCCTGAGTTCAATTCCCAGCAACCACATGGTGGCTCACAACCATCTGTAATGAGATCTGGTGCCCTCTTCTGGCCATGCAGACAGAGCAGTGATAAAAAAGATACATAAATAAATTTTTAAAAAAGAGACAAAAAGAAGAAAAAAGTTAGGCTCTCTGGGAACTAAGGGCACTGACCTTCATGAACCAAACCAAGGGCCTCATGTGTTCAAATACGCCCAGACAGCACTGGGATGGTTCCGTGGGAAATATACACAAGCCAGGTCTCTGAACTTGGGGTACCCAGAGTCTAACCAGAGACTCAGGGGAGTGGCGGCAGTGACTTTCTGCGTGACCTAAACTGTACTTACTCTCACCCTCCTGACCCCAGCCACTGTCACCCTGGCAGAGAACGTCACGCCTAGGTGCTGGGCATCTCCTCCTTTTAATCTGCCTTCACACAGTCAATACCAAAGCACTAAGACGCGTGTGTTTAATATCAAAATGAGGCTAGAGGATGCCACAAACAAGATAGCCCAAGTACTGAGCCCCGAAAGGGACGGACGACAGACTAGGAGCATCTGAGGCTACAAGGATCTGTATGTGCTCCACGTTGGCTCAGGGCCGACACCCGCCCCCATCCTCGATGCTCAATCCAGCTGCTCAATCCAGCGGCATCCTTGGCAGCCACTTTACAAGTCTCAAGAGGACTGAGCCCGTCCTTCTTTTTCATTTTTTTTTAATTATTATTTGGTGGGGGTTGGCGGGTGTCACGGTGCATGAATAGAGGTCAGAGGACAACTCTGTGGAGACCGGCTCTTTATTTCCATGCTCATATGCTGTGGTGGCTTGAATGAGGAGAGTGCTCCGAGAATATGGAACACTTGGATGGCGCAGCCTTGCTGGAGAAGCGTGCAGCACGGGGCGGGCTCTCAGAGTTAAGAAGCCTCACATACGTTCAGTTCACGCTCTGCTTCAGACTCGTGGCTTATGGTGTGAACTCTCAGCTTCCTGCCATCCCTTCCCAACCGTATGGACTCTCCCTCCAGAACCAATGCCAAAACGAACTCTTCCTTCCATAGTTGCATTTGGCCACGTCACTTTGGTCCTGGCGTTTTGGAGGTGGTGTTTTGTCACAGAAGAGTAACTAACTTGCACATGGGTTGCAGGGATCAAACTCAGATCTCAGGCTGTCAAAGGCTTTGTCTTGAACTCACAAAATAAGCCAAGCTGGCCTCGAATCTGCGGTAGTTCGGCTTCACTTGAGTTCAGTCACCACACAGTGGCAGGACAGAGCCGACTCCAGCAGGTTACCCTCTGACCTCCACACATGTGCTGTGACATACCCAAGCCCACACAGACACAAATCAATAAATGAAAAAAAAAACCCACTTTAATTCTCAGCAATCCTTCTGCCTCAATTCCCACAGCTGTTAGGATTACAGGTGTGCACATCTGGTCGATTCCTGTCTTTTGGACCACTGCCTTCTTCCGGATTCTGGGATTAAAAGTCTCCCTGGATCCCCTGCCAGCTCCTCTTCTATCCAGGCAGTAAGGGGACAGAGCACCCAGCTCCCCCACTACAGACAGCACCCAGCTCCCCCACTACAGACAGCACCCATCTCCCCACTACAGACAGCACCCATCTCCCCACTACAGACAGCACCCAGCTCCCCACTACAGACAGCACCCATCTCCCCACTACAGACAGCACCCAGCTCCCCACTACAGACAGCACCCAGCTCCCCACTACAGACAGCACCCAGCTCCCCACTACAGACAGCACCCATCTCCCCCCACTACAGACAGCACCCATCTCCCCCCACTACAGACAGCACCCAGCTCTCCACTACAGACAGCACCCAGCTCCCCCACTACAGACATCACCCATCTCCCCCCGCTACAGACAGCACCCAGCTCCCCACTACAGACAGCACCCAGCTCCCCACTACAGACAGCACCCATCTCCCCACTACAGACAGCACCCAGCTCCCCACTACAGACAGCACCCAGCTCTCCCACTACAGACAGCACCCATCTCCCCCCCACTACAGACATCACCCATCTCCCCCACTACAGACAGCACCCAGCTCTCCCCCCACTATAGACAGCACCCAGCTCCCCACTACAGACAGCACCCAGCTCCCCACTACAGACAGCACCCAGCTCTCCCCCCACTACAGACAGCACCCAGCTCCCCCACTACAGACAGCACCCAGCTCCCCACTACAGACAGCACCCAGCTCTCCCCCCACTACAGACAGCACCCATCTCCCCCACTACAGACAGCACCCAGCTCTCCCCCCACTATAGACAGCACCCAGCTCCCCACTACAGACAGCACCCAGCTCCCCACTACAGACAGCACCCAGCTCCCCACTACAGACAGCACCCAGCTCCCCACTACAGACAGCACCCAGCTCTCCCCCCACTACAGACAGCACCCATCTCCCCACTACAGACAGCACCCATCTCCCCACTACAGACAGCACCCATCTCCCCACTACAGACAGCACCCAGCTCCCCACTACAGACAGCACCCAGCTCCCCACTACAGACAGCACCCAGCTCCCCCACTACAGACATCACCCAGCTCCCCCACTACAGTTTCTCCCGGGGTAGTTCTGCCTTTCCCTTGGCTTTTTCCCACACAAGTTCGTGACTTTCCTGTATCTGTGACCCGAATCTCATCTGAGCTCGGATCTCAGACATGAGGCCATGTTTTCAGAGCTGGCACCTGATGTCTTACAGCAGTTCATACGTCACAGTGTCTAAAACAAAAGCGTGTTCACAGTGCCTGGTTGTAACCAGTTCTTTCCCCAGCTCAGACAATGTATCTGCAGCTACCTGGCTCCTCCAGGTGCAAACTCTAAACATCCTCAACACCCTCTGCCCCCCTTCCTTTCCTCTCCAGTTGGAGAAACTTGGGTATTCTCCTTATTTCGCTTTCCTGTGTGTGTGTGTGTGTGTGTGTGTGTGTGTGTGTGTGTGTGTGTGTGTGTGTATGTGTGTTGTGTACCTGGTTTGGAGGGCACCAGCTCTTGTGTAACTCGGGCTGGCCTCAAACTCTGCCAGTGTCATTTCTAAACATATCCAAGCCCTGCACTTCCCCGCTCCCCCCCCCACTGTCCCGCACAGTGTCCAGCCCAGCAGTGCCCTCTCTCTCTGGATGAATCCAGCAGCTCCCTTGCTATTCACCCACCGACTCTCACTCTACATTTGACGGCCTCTGAGTGTCCTCCTCAAACAACGCAGCCACCCTCCGCTTCCTCCCCTCACTGCTCCCCACAGCACTTTTTCCTGTGACAGGTGGAGGACCTTGGCCAAGTCCCTCAGCCTAAGCTTCATCTTCCTCATCCGAGACACAAGAGAAGTAACATTCACGTCACAGCTCTGTGGAGACTACAGGAAGGAACCCATGTGGAGGCCTTAAGTCTCTTTTGTATTAGCGATTAGCATTTTCCTTCCTTTGTGGCTTTCACCTCAATTCAGGGTTATACATCCGTCCTTTCCAAGCTGTCCCATTTCCTCTATACTGTAAGCTCAGTGATGACAGGAAACTGTCTGCCGTGTTCGTCATCGCACCAGTGTCTGCCACGTCTAACATGGATGACATCGTAACTGTTTACTATTGAGTATGCAAGAAAACTCTACAAGCGGGAGCACATGGACAGACGTGGACAGGTGTGGGTAGACATGGATAGACGTGGGCAGACGTGGGCAGACTGGGCAGGTGTGGGCAGACGCGGGCAGACGTGGACAGACGTGGACAGGCGTGGGCAGACTGGGCAGGTGTGGGCAGACGCGGGCAGACGTGGGCAGACTGGGCAGGTGTGGGCAGACGCGGACAGACGCGGACAGACGTGGACAGACGCGGGCAGACGCGGGCAGACGCGGGCAGACGCGGGCAGGTGTGGGCAGATGATGTGACTGGAGGAAGAACAGCTTGACCACAACTGACAAGGATGGATCTGGGACGACAGGGACCCAGAACCAGTTCCAGCACGCCATTAACTTCCGGTGACCATGAACAGAGAGGACTTCACAGACCACAATACTAATCTCTAAATGAAGAAGCTTCTCACAGGGGTCATGAGATGCAGGGTCAGAGCAGCAAGTGGGCAGTTCTGGAAACCTCTGAGAAGACGAAGCACATCCAGGAAGAAACAATGGGAAGGCACTGGGGTTTTCCAAGCAAAGACTAGCACGGTCACAACATCATGGCACTCAGGCCAAGTGAGTGCGTGAGGAGCCTACAGGGGATAAGCTACCGGGAAGCTTCTACTGTAACTCCGTGGGATGGACGGCAGGGGCGCCCACACCAACAGCAGCTCCTAGGGACTGTCTCAAGGACAACCTGCAACCTCGATCTGGAGTCTGAAAACAGATGCTACTGCTGACGAGAAACAGCTGAACGAGAGTGACAAGAGTTTGCTCTCACACACCCTAAACCCAAGGCAGCAGGAACAGTGTCCCACAAGGCCCAGCTGAGCTGGTGTCACATCCTCCCTGCCCTCACCCTGTCACCTGCCAATTCACCCTTCCCCTCCTTCTCTCACACACACATTCCAGACCTTGAAAGAGCAACTCCAACCCTCTTTCTGCAGACACACCCTGAAGCAGGGATCCTTGACTTACCAGAACTCCACATTAGATCCCATTAGCCAGGACAATTTTTAAAAATTCACCACTTTGTAAAAATTGGATGTGCCATCTCCACAAGCCTGGGCACACTTGGGGAAGGCGATGAAACCATGAACCATGCGCTTCGGCTACAGCCCCCTCCTTCCTCATCCTGGCCAAAGGCAGCCGGCCCCTCGGGGGTTGGCACACACTGTCTTGTGACACGCACTAAGCCAGCCAGCCCATGTGGTTCCTCTGTCACTGGGTGCTGTCCCACACCCAGGGCCGTGATGGTGGAAGACAGCTTGAAACTGGCTTGGTAGAAGACCTTGGTCCTGCCCTGCTGTCCAGGAGCACCAAGCAAACAGACTCAATCACAGAGTTTGCTGTTAGGATAGAACTGATCTGGTGATACAACTGGATGACCTTTTATTGTTCAATAGTGAAGCATGGGCTACTCCCAGGTTAGTGTGGCTTTGTTTGTGTCACCTGGTGAGTATCCCTTTCTCAGGAGGTATGGTGAAATCAGCTTATGGAAAGTCATCCGACAGGTCGCCCTTGGAAGACAAGATCCCTGCTAGAAAATGACCACAGAAAAAAAAAGGGGGGGGGTGTATGCTCTGAAAACATTGCGGCTGAAGCCAGATATGAGTCTGGCACCTACTGTGACCTAACCCAGTGTGACAAGCCATCCTAGAACCTCAACTTGGCTCAGTGTCCTCTGTAAGATTCCATGAATGAGTTAGACAGTCCTACCCTATCCTATCCTACCCTACCCTACCCTATCCTATCCAGAGAACACTAGTGTTGTTTACAGCAAGGGCTGGATGGAGAGGTACTCAGTGGTTAAGTGCACTTGCTGCTCTTGCAAGAGGACCTGGGTTCAGTTCCCGGCACTCCCATTGTGGTTCACAGCTCACAGCCATCTGTAACTACAGTTCCAGGAGATCGGAGGGCCTCTTCAGAGGTCTGCAGGCATCGGGCACACACACCACAGAATTTTATACATGTGTAGGCAAAACACTTGTACACATACAATTTTTAAAGTAGAGAAGCCTGAAAGGGCATAGCAAAAGGAATAGAAGCCAGGATGGTCAAGGCCAGGGAAGAACCTCCCTTCCTACCTGTGCATATCAGTGGGTCAAGTGAGCCGTCAGCCACAACCCAACCGACCAGAGCTCAGGCACAGCTCTGTGCTGCTCCTGCAAAGGGCACGGCGGCACAGCTGGTCCACCAGCACGCTACCTGCATGCTCTGTCCCAGTTCGAATGGACCAGAACCCAGGGTCAAAGCTCACTGTCAAACCCAACCACTGCAGGGAAACACAAACAGCACGCAGGAAAGCAAACCCAATACTACTGAGGCAGCATGTAAGTCTCCTTCCATCACTGTCTGCAGTCACTGAACTGCCCGCTGGTCCTAACGCATTTCCAGCGTATTTAAGCAGTTCCAGCAACATCGGCTGAAGACAAGTGCCTCCAGAATTCTCTCATTCTTGAGTGTTATTTTCTTGCCAGTTAAGCATAAAGCCACCAACTCATGCCCACTTTATTCTGCTACCCTCATCCGAGTACTTCACAAACTCTAAATGCTACACTTAGGTATACTGACTTCACTTATACTAATGAGAACCATTTATAAAAAATGGAATTTATGTCAATGAATTTCACGACAATTTTTTTTTTTTTTGGTTTTTCGAGACAGGGTTTCTCTGTGGCTTTGGAGGCTGTCCTGGAACTCGCTCGGTAGTCCAGGCTGGTCTCGAACTCACAGAGATCCACCTGCCTCTGCCTCCCGAGTGATGGGATTAAAGGCATGCGCCACCAACGCCCGGCTTCACGACAATTTTTATTTGATAATAATTATGGCATTTATAGGTGAACATCTGCTGATAGTAACAGTCTAGACCTGGCAGAGTTTGAACTTGCAGGGCCTTCCAGGCAACGTGGACATTATCTGTGAAAAGCAATGAAAGAACCCGCGACTACATTAATCACAGCAGTATCTGCAGAGCATAACCCTGGAAGGCCTCATCAGCTCTGACTGCGTTCTTATTTTTCACACACCTGATTTTACACCATCTGTAAGAGGGTAAGACAAACACTGTCGAGGAAATTATATTTCTCGGCTTTCTGACTTTTAGAAAATGCTCAGGCTAATTTCTGTAAATATAAGATTCACTGCATGACTAAGAAAAGCTGGTACAGTTAAAAGTCCATCCCTGCGTGGCATCAGTTACCTTACTGACACCTGTTTTACGCTCACCCTCGCCTTTTACTAATATACTTGAGCTCTACACCTGTTCATGACACCAACAGCAGAATCGAGAGCCCAGCGACAATCCCGGAAGCTCTAACTGCTCTTTCTTGCGACAGCAACACTGGCGTTTCAGCCACCACCTGACAGCGTCAGACAGGAGCCCTGAAGCTGAAGGGGGCTCCAGCGTGAACACCAACAGGCAGCACAGACACTTCCACCAGCCTCCAGAGCCTTAGGTAGCATTGGCTAAAGACCGCCATCTCTAGTCTCCAAGGAAAACTGACAATGACTTTATTCTTCCCTTTCACAGAAAGAGAAGTGTGGGTGTCCATGTGGATACGTACATGTGAGTGCCGGTGCTTGTGGAAGCCAGAAGAGGACGTCAGGTCCCGTGGAGCTATGTGGGTGTGGGGACCAAACTCAGGTCCTCCACTAGAGCAGTATATGCTCTTAACCCAAAGGACGCTCTCTGGTCTCTAGTCTACTATGGTCACAAAAGCCGTCACTGCGCACATTAAACACAAATGCTGTCTGTGACAGCCATGCATGTTCAGCTTATCCTGTGACAAAAACACAAACACCAGCCCACACTTTCAAACAAAATGACACTTCCTATTTACATGGGCACATCATCTTGGTGGCTGGGGGCAGGAGACAGGGTACAGAGTGGCTACTATCAATCGACATCAGAATCCTCTCTCAAGGATAATAACTGGTGTGCTCAACAAACAAACAACTGACATGCTCACACGCTCACCCAAGGCCACCACAAAACTGCACAGGGCTGTTAAGACTCCCGTTGGCACCAGGCATGTGACACATGCCTTTAATCCCAGCACTTGGAAGGCAAAGGCAAGCAAATCTCTGAATTCAAGGCCAGCCTAGTCTACAGAGAGAGTTCCAGGACAGCCAGGGCAACACAGAGAAACCCTGTCTTGAAAGACAGAAAAAAAGATAAAAAAGACCTCCATTGATGGTTGCCTTTCTTCTGGTGTCCTCGAGCCTCTGAGGGCATCAATCATTTCTAATGCTACCCCCCTAAGCCTGCTACCAACGCTTCAATTTTTATGTGTATGAGTGTTTCACCTAAACATATGTCTGCGCACCACACGCAGGCCTAGTGCCTGTAGTTTAATCCCAGCACTCGGGAAGCAGAGGCAGGTGGATCTCTGTGAGTTTGAGGCCAGTCTAGTATGCAGAGTGAGTTCCAGGACAGGCTCCAAAGCCACAGAGAAATCCTGTCTCCTAAAACAAAACAACAACAACAACAACAAAAAGAAAAGTAAGTCATAGTAGCTTTCAGCTGCACCTGTGGCCATCTCTTTAGCCCACCAAGGCACGTTTTACAAACCTCCAAACCACTTCTGGAGAGCCTAAACCACCACCACCACAGAGACCACGCCTACCATGAGCTAGGCATGCGCTGGACACCCGCACTCCCTCTCCAGCTCCAGCCGTCTTTCAAAAGCCGCAGCTACAAAGGAAAAAGATAGGAATAAGCTGGAGAGCAAATGAAGCTCACCCCTTGCCTTGCAAAACTTCCACGTGGAGGCGTCCCCTTTGGAAGGGAAAGCTAGGAGGAGTCAGTCCATATGATTCGATCTCAGAAAACCAGCGCTCTGGCTAAGAAAGCAGGGACGAAGAGACCTCCTCTAGGAACTCGGAATGCAGCTGTTCTCAGAGTTTGGGCACCACCTTTAGCAACAGGAAAGCCCACATGGCCTCCACCTAGAAGCCCTCACATGCCCCAAAGGCACCAAGACGGGTGCAGTGCCTAGCTGTTCTGTTACCAACTCCTGACCCTGAGTGTTCAGACCTACAAGGGTGGCCCAGACACCCAAGAGTGAGAGAACAGGGACAGCCTTCCCAAGGCCACTCTGGGCTCCTTCCAGGAAAACCGCCTGCTGGCGCTGGGGGGAACTGCTTCCGGGGTTCTAAAACGGCAGGGGCTGAGCATCTAAGACGTCCTCCTCATTCTGAAAGCTTCCCGTCCACCCCATTCATTCATAGCACAGTTCCTCACCACGGAACACACACCTGCATTTCTACATTTTTGTTCTTTCAAGGCCCTGCAGGTGACAAATGCCCAACAATGAGTTTATGTCGGCCAAAGCCTCTCCCTCCCTGTGCTTACACGGGCAGAAAAGCAAAACCCCTTTGTAAATGCCAGCCCTGCCCTGTCTCAGTCCGGGTGCTCGAAGCATGGAAGTCCCCATCTTGAGACCACAGTGCCTCAAAGTGTCACTTTCTAGTCTGTCATACTGCCCTCCCACAACGTACTACAGAGCTGATACACCACTACTAAGGGCAGAGGCCACAGTGATGGATGCCTACGGCTGCTTTACCAACCTGCACCGGAGAATCCAGGGATTTTCACATTTCCAGTACTTACACCCATTTAAAATATCAAATGAAAAAAATATATCAAGTGAATTTATAGTATATGAAAATAACCACATTTTACAATAAAATCCCTTTGAGAAAATAAGATCAAGTGTACTCTGCTGGCCACTTATTACTATTAGAAAGTCTGAAAGAACCCTAAGCTTGGCGAACGGGTTTCTACCCAAGGCGACATCACTGAAGTCACTGTGAAAAAATAAACAGCTCACTTTTGTCAGCAGAACATGAAACAAAGAACGAAGCTGTGATTCCATCTGAAACACACTACTGAGCAAGCCACTTAAAAACTGCAACACTCGCCAGGCGTTGGTGGCGCACACCTCTAATCCCAGCACTTGGGAGGTAGAGGCAGGCGGATCTCTGTGAGTTCCAGGCCAGCCTGGTCTACAAAGCGAGTTCCAGGACAGCCTCTAAAACAATACAGAGAAACCCTGTCTCGGGAAAAAAAAAAAAAAAAAGCAAACATGCAACACTCAACCAAGTGTAATCCTGAACCACTTTTTTTTATTTATTGTTTTGAGACAGAGGTCCGTGTGGCCCAGGCTGGTCTTGACCCCTCTGCTTCCAGCTCCCAACTCATAGGATTACAGGCTACACCACTGTGCCTGCTAAAGACTTCACATGGAGCTGGAGAGCTCTCAACATTAAGAGCACTGGCTGCTCTCACAGAGAACCTGGGTTCAATTCCCAGCACCTACATGGCAGCTCACACCATCTACAACCCCGGTTCCAGGGGATCCACCGCCCTCTTTTGACCTCTGCAGGCCAGACTGCACATACATGTGGTGCACAGACACACGTGCAGCCAAAACACTCATACATGTAAAATAAAAATAAATCTCTTTTCAAAGAACTTACAGAATAAAAATTAAAAGACTAAGAATCAAAAAAAAAAAAAAAAAAAGGCCGGGCTTAAGTGCCGCACACTTGTAAAATCCTAGAAATTGGGCATCAGGCATGGAAGGTAGAAGGATTAAAAGTTGGAGGCTAGTCTAAGATAACTGGTGAGGTCCTGCCTAAAAAATAATAATAACCAACAAAATGCTTGTTAAAAATTTAGAGCTTGAGAAATGGAGGCTAGGGAGTGTTGTGCATTGTTTTTGCTCTTTTGGCTTCTTGAGAGGCCCGCCACCCAGCTCCCAAGTAAATCACACACAAAGGCTTATTCTTAGCTACGTGCCCGGCCTTAACTTGGCTTGTTTCTAGCCAGCCTTTCTTACCTTTAAATTATCCCATTTTCCTTTTGCCTCTGGCCTTTTCCTGTTCTCTTCTGTAAATCTTACTCTTACTCCATGGATTGCTGTGTGGCCGGGTGGCCGGGTGGCTGGCCCCGATGCCCTCCTCTCCTTGTTCTCTTGCTGCTCTCTATCCTTCTCATCTCTCTTCATATTTCTCCTCTCTGCCTGCCAGCCCCACCCATCCTTGCTCCTGCATCCCTATTGGCCATTCAGCTCATTATTAGACCATCAGGTGTTTTAGACAAGCAAAGAATCACAGCTTCACAGAGTTAAACAAATGCAGCATAAACAAAAGTCACACACCTTAAAATAATATTCTACCACAAGGGAGATGTCTCAGTGGGTAATAACGCTTGTTATTCAAGCATCAGAACCTGAGGGGTGTTGTGTGTGCATGCGTGGTGTACGTGTGTGGTGTATGACGTGGTAGGTCCATGAACATACATGCAAAGTTAAAGCAAGCCAGTGTCTCTCTACGCCTCACTCTCTGAGACAGGGTCTCCCACTGACCTAAGAAACTGCTTATGCCAGTAAACTCCAGCGCTGTGAGACAGATGGAGAGACAGGTGGATTCCAAGAGCTCTCTGGCTGCAACCAGCCTAGGGCAAATGCCAGGCTTCAGTTAGTGAGAGACAGTAAGACGGAAAAAAAGAGAAAGACATCACTTCCTGGTTTGTCCTTTGCCTGTGCGGTGCATGGGTGAGCTCACACCTGCACCTTCACATACATGCAACACACAAACACACTCACACACACTAAACTGAATAATAATTTTTTAAAAAACCTGACAAGGTTAACTACCGCATGCTCCAGAAAAGTATCCCCAATGCACCCATCACCACCACAGCCTGGACTCCAAGGGCCAATGGTTTAGCCCCTCCCTTGTACCCACCTTTATCTCTCTTACCCCTCTATTACTCCATGGCACCTGTTTGCCCAAAATCCAGCTGTCTTTTCTTTTTTTCAGCCCAACCCAGTATCTACTCCAAGCCTGTGTGCCCATGCAGCTGAACACAGCTCTGTGTGTGTGTGTGTGTGCCTGTGTGTGCGTGTGTGTCTGTGTGTGAGAGTGTATATACATGTGTGTCTGTGTGTGAGAGTGTATATACATGTGTGTCTGTGTGTGTGTGTGTGTGTGTGTGTGTGTGTGTGTGTGTGTGTGTGTGTGTGTAACCCAGGCAACAACTTTAGGGAGTCGGTTCCCTCCTTCCCCCTTGTGGGTCCTGGGGACTGAACTGAGGTCATCAGGGTTGGAAGCACGTGCCTTTACCTGCTGAGTCGTCTCTCCAGCCCGTGTTTTGGTTTATTCTTTGTGTCAGAGACCCTCTCCACAGCCCAAGCTGACTTCACACTGTGGTCTTCCTGCCTTGGTGCCCTAGATGCTAGGACTACAGTGTGGCGCCACACCAGCTGCTACTCCCCTGCTGTACACAAATACCATCAACAGCAGCAAAGCCGTTCTGCAACCATCATGTGTTAGGAAAAGCAGCGTAGTCTATGATGAAATCCGCACAGCCAGCCATGAGGGCGCAGAGCCACACAATAAACATACCTGCTTACTGGCTAATGCTTCTTTCTCCGTTTAGCCCTGGCTTCTTTGTCTAATGTCCCTAAAGTTGAGATTCATAAAGTGCTGGATCGTAGACCCTGCTCTGTTCCAGACAAGACCCAACAGAGGGCAAAGCTGGTTCCTCGGAACATTCCAATCTGCTGCGCAGGCTGACTTCCAGCACCAGGCCTTCAATGCTGTCTTCCTGGGATGCTGCACACAATGTGCCCCCTCCCTCTTCTCCCCCAGTGAGCAATGGGGCCCAGCTTGTTAGTTACAGGGGTGTTCTGGTTGTGTGTTGGCAGTGACAGCTGGTCATGACACCAGTACCAGCACAGGCCACTACCCAGGGAGAAGTCACAGGACCTGCTAGAAGTGAGTCAGGATGTAATGTTGACGCTGGTTCCCCTTCCTAACAACTGGGAGGAAAGGCCCAGGCAGTGAAACATCACGGTGAGTGATGATTCAGTTAACCCAAGATGCTCTGCGCAGCTTCCCCCCTGCCCAGGGTGCAGTGGTTCTGGAGGACCGACTGGGGCAGAGCCCGAGACAACACCACTCTAGTACTTTAAGCCACATGTTCAAGCCTAATAAATTAGCCCAGGCTTAAAGAAGTCAAGCTGTACACATGTAAGAATTTTAATAAGCTTGGAAAAAGGCTACCTGGAGCTATGTTCAGCTTACTGTACCAGTGAGAAGCCCTGCCACCAGCCACAGAGTGCTAAGTCAAGCTGTCCAAATGTAAGAATTTTAATAAGCTTGGAAAAGGCTACCTGGGAGCTATGTTCAGCTTACTGTACCAGTGAGGTGCCCTGCCACCAGCAACAGAGTGCTAAGCCCCCGACAGGGGCTGGGGAGCACTCGAGGCAATAGGAACAGGGAGGCGGTTTGCAGGTTTTCTCAGGACTTGGGGACTTACAGCAAATGGCTGGCAGTCAGATGACAGACAAACAGAACAGGGCAGGCAACGCAGCAGAGCCAATGGCGTTTACCAGGAAAACGTGCCAAGGGTTTCGTTGGTGAGAATCTGGTGCTTGCACACCCTTGTAGAAACCAGCAAACACCGTCTACATTGTAATCAATGCCTGTTTGTACTCAGAACCATGTTAGGGACAATAGAGAGCTAAGCAAACATGGTCTCTGACTTCTAGATGCCAACACCTAACATAAATAAAAACACTAAGTCTGTCCAAAGGATTACCAAAGTAACTGAGCAAACACGAGCGAGTCAGAAGCATTTGCCTTACACAAATGAAGTGGAGTCATCATGAAGGCTAAGTCATGGGAGATGACTCTCTGAGCAGGGCGGAGCCCAAACGGAACAGTTACCTGTGAAGGTTGAGTCTGGGGGGGGGGGGAGGCAGACTCTGAGAAAATGCTCAAGGGCTAGATATCAGGCTAGCAATGGGCCAGGACTGGGAAGAGGCACAGCACAGGAGAGGGTCTAGAGGCAAAAACACAACTGTGAGTTTTCTAAGTGCCCTGAAAAAGTAGAGAACACAAGCAGGCTGTTTCTCAACTGGCCTTCTCCATGAAGCCTTTTAATATACAGAAAAACAATCTTATCCTCGTTTAGTGTTATTTAAAATTCAAAAAAGACTAAATATCTTACCCAATCCCAAGTCACAGCTATAGTGGCTTTACAATCTAATATTCAATCTCATTCTCTGTCTCTGTCTGTCTCTCTGTCTCTGCCTGCCTGTCTGTCTGTCTGTCTGTCTGTCTCTCTCTCTCTCTCTCTCTCTCTCTCTCTCTCTCTCCCTTTCTCTCTCAAGCTGGGGGGTCAGGCTAACCGTGAATTCACAATCCTGTCTCAGTTTCTGAAATGCTAGGATTACAGGTGTATGCCGCCACACAAGAAGTAACACAAAATCAACACTTCCCCCAGAGCTAGAACCGCCCGAGTCAGCAGGGACGATCTCTGTCACAGAATTCATGGAGGAGAGGATGTGGATCCTAGTCCACATGGGACCAGACAAGCATTTGTCACAGAAACATAACAGGGCAATGGACAGAAACAGAACCTGACGCATCAGTAATTCCCAGGAATCACCTGATTAAAATTCTTGAAGGTGAACTCTTTGTAGATGGCGTCTCTCTCACTTAATTCCGACCATCCTGCTGCTTTCAGGCCAGAAATAAGTTGGTTCCTCTCCTCGGCTGTCAGCCACTGTGCATCTGAAGACTAGGAAGAAAACACATTTCTTGTCTGAAAAGATAGGCAAACTCTGTGTGGGCTGTCCAAAAGAAAATGGCTGGCGTCCTGGGTCTACTCCAGACTCCAAGATTCAGCATCTCCGGTTTATTACAGCTACGGGTAAGACTGCCATGCCACCGGCCTTTTTAGATGCCACAGATTCCCAGGCTGTGCGGCCAGGCAACACCAGCTCTCTAGGGGAGCAGCCAGAAGGACCAGGACCAGATCCCCGGGCTCTCACTGACCCTGGTCTGCTGCTCTCTGGGTGAGGTCCCAGCACCTCCCGTCTCTGCAGCTCACTCAAGAGGGTTAGACTACGTAGAGAGTCTATTCCCTGTCGAACACAATGAAAACCCCGTTACAAAGGGGGAGCCAAGTGTACATTCCCATGGAACTTCGTATAACCACGTCTAGGGGTCCACAGCCCCTCTACCACAGGCCAAGTCCTTGCCTTGATAACGAGAGCAGCATCGAAACAAGCCCCCTTCACGTGTCTCTGGCCCACCCAGAGCATCCGCAGCGCCGCCTGCTCTGTCCACCTCGCCCCTGCTCTCCAGGGACAGCCACAATTCAGCCCTTTTGCCATTCATTCTGGGCCTTTCTTTGCTAACTAAAATTAAACACCATGGTCACATTTCTAGACTGAACACAGCGTCTCATTCCAGCGTAAGCACCCACGGCCACCTCATGCTTCACCTCCTCGCAGGGTGACTGGAGGCACTGGTGAGACCTTCCCAGCAAGACTCTCCCCCAAAGACGGAGTCAATGCTGAAGGCTCCACACTGTACAAGCAGCTGCAACTCACTCCTACTTCTGGAATCCTCAAACTTTTTATCATAGACATTACTGTTAAGAAGCCACGAACGATAGGTGGTGGTGGCGCACACCTTTAGTACCAGCACTCGGGAGGCAGAGGCAGGTGGATCTCTGTGGGTTCGAGGCCAGCCTGGAATACAGAGCGAGTTCCAGGACAACCTCCAAAGCTACACAGAGAAACCCTGTCTCAAAAAAGCAAAAAAAAAAAAAAAAAAAAAAAAAAAGACCACCCTGCACCAGGGGCTGCAGTCAGCACAGTGAAATGGAGCTGCTTCAGCTATATAACACCAGTGGTCCTGAAAAAAATGTACTCTCAGCAGAACTCCTGGCTTGTTTGTTTTTTTAATTGTGATTTGTTTTCTAAAGATTTATTTACCTTTTATTTGTTTGTTACTTATTTTAGTTTTTCAAGACAGTGTTTCTCTATGTAACAGCGCTGTCTGTACTAGAACTCACTCTGTAGACCAGGCTGGCCTCAGACTCACAGCCATCTGCCTTCCTCTGCCTCCCAAGTGCTGGGATTTAAGGCATGGGTTTATTCCCTTTTATTTTGTGTAAGTGCTTTGCCTGCATGTATATACATGCACCGTGTACATACATGCTGCTAACAGAGGCCAGAAGAGGGCATCAGATTCCCTGCTACTGATGTTTCAGATGGTTGTGAGCATCCTTATTGCAAGAGCAGCAGGTGATGCTAACTGTTAGACTGGCCTTCTGTACAGCCCCCAGCACAGTCCTTTGAAGGAGCCAGGGAATGAGTTTCATAAGAGCTGGGGGAGATGTGAACAAGTACAGAATCTGAGGGGTGTAAACGGTTATCTTTTTACTGCTGGATGCTAAACCTGCCTCTCTGGCTTCCAAGGCCCTTGGGTCTGTGGCAGGGACAGTACAGTATCAAAGTGCCAAGATATTTTTGTTTTTATTGTTGCTTTTATAATTTATTTATTTTTATTTTATGTGCTTTGGTGTTTTGCCTGCAGGTATGTCCGTGTGAAGGTGTCAGATCTTGGAGTTACAGACAGTTGTTGGCTGCCAATATGGGTGCTGGGAATTGAACCCGGGACCTCTGGAAGAGCAGTCGGTTCTCTTAACCACCGAGCCATGTCTCCAGCCCTTGTTTTTAGTTTTTTAAAGACTTAAAGAGATCTTTCAGTGTACACCTTAACCCCAGCACTCGGGAGACAGAGGCAGGCGGATCTACGTGTTTAGGCCAGCCTGGTATACATCCCAATTGTAATATTCAAAGAAAGACTGAGGGAAGGAGGGGAAAGGGAAGCAGAGACCTTGACTGCTGTGGTGGCCACCAGAGACTCTGGCTCAGAGCAGCCATTCAAACCCAGGTGTGTGCTCGCTCCTTCCCAAACACCATAGTAACGTAAGGTCAGCAGCACTTTGGGTAGGGGTATGCCTTGAGACACACCTAATCAAGTTGTATAGAATTTTGAGCTATTACCTTACATGTTACGTATTAAAGAAATTTCACATGCCTGTGTTCTCAGCACTTGCAAGGTGGAAGCAGAAATGTGTTAACGGGCTCTCTCTTGGGCTGCCCACCAGCGCCTGAATCATGACACGGGGACTTATCTAGTTACAAATGCTCAGCCTTAGTGTATGCTTGTCCCCTAGATCTTGCGACTTACTTCAGCTGTTTCTTCGGGCTCCTACCTCTCCTCTATTCTTTATGTCCTGCATTCACCGCTTGCTCTGAGACTGGCGGGTGGCTGGTTCCCAGCATCTCCCCCTTTGTCCTTCATTCTCTCTTCCTTTTCTCCCCTTTTCTCTTCCCCTATTCGCTCTGTGTGCCAGCCTCTCCTAGCCGGCTACTGCCTAGTATTGGCCATTTGGCTTTTTATTAGACCCTCAGAGGCCTTAGGCAGTCAAGGTGAAACAGCAGCACTTTTCTGCATAATTAAATGAAGCATAGACAAATGCAACAAACTTTATACAGTTACAGTAACACTCTGCAACATAAACAAATGTGACGCATCTTTACATAGTAAGAATTCCACAACAGGAATATATCGAGCTCAAGGTCAGCCTCAGCTACATGAGACATACCTCATTAAAAAGAAAATGAAATTCCATTCCTCCTTCCATTGGAAGAAAGGATACAAGTGGGAAGGGTGCATAGAAGAATGTGTTTAGTGTACCTGAACTTCACACACATATACACCTGTGTGAAAAATCATTTTAACTAAATTAAAAGAAACAAATTAGCAAAATGTAAAGACTGGCCCTCGGTTACACCAGGAAAAAAACAAACTCTAAAGTCATTATCGGCAATAATTTTCTGACTTCAACAATTCTACTGTGTGATAAAAGAAAAATTTGTGTTTCAGAAATCCATTATAGAGCTTTTACAGGAATATAAACCATGCCTGTGACTTATTCATGAAAACATTTTCCAAACGGTCGCTAACAGGCTGCTGGAAACGAAAAAGGTGCGCTTCGTGCTACATTTTCCACTAGATGGAGCTGCGTGTTAAAACTTCCCTGGATTTACTCTCCCTCTAACTCAGCCCTCCAAACCCTTCCCTCCCAGACGGTACCGCGGCGCTGCTCACTGGCTTCGCGGTAATCCTCCTGCCTCAGCCTGGCTAGGCGCAGGAATTACAGGCCACAACGCACGGCCAAAACACTAAAGTCTGAAGTAAGAAAACTTAAAATGTCCCCTTTACAAAGTTGAGAAAAATCGATGTGCCGTTCAAAAACGTGGAAGGAAAGGTAATTTACTAATTCCTCCTAAAGCTCACGGGCAAGCCGGCCCCGCTAAGGGGCCACTTAGGGGAGCCTCCCGGGCCGGCCCACTAGCTCACCACTAATCCTCACAGCTAGATTTCTGTTGTTTTTGTTTTGTTTTGTTTTGTTTTTACACCTTGACGGAAGCCGCTCGGGGTGTCCCGTTTTGGGGCAGGTGCCACCACGTAGCCGTGGCTGGCCTCGAACTCACACGCGCCCTCCAGCCTCCGCCTGCCCGTGGCCGGGGCGAGGGCGCGCGCACGGCGCTCCGCCAGGTCTGCGCCCGCAGCCGCCCGCACCCAGCCCCGGCCCGGTCTCCCGCACCGCGCGCTCGCACTCACCATGGCCGCCCGGCTCGCACCCCGGCCGCGCAGCGCCGCCAACCCGCGCAGGAGGCCGCGCGCCCCCGCCGCCATGGCCCGGGCTGCCCGGCGCGCTGCCTGACTCCGCCCCGGCCCCGAAGGCCCCCGGAGCGGGATGGCCGCCGCGCCCGCGGGTGCTCGCGGCAGGCTCGGCTCCCTCGGCCGGGCGAGCAGCCCCGGGCGCTGGCGGGAGCGCGCCGGAGTGCGTGGGGCCACCCCTCCGTGCTCGGCGACCTTCGCAGCTGAGCTCGCCCCTGCACCGGCTGAGTCGCATGCACAGGGGCTCTCCCGGGAGAGCCGAGACCGGCAAGGACCGGCTGAGACAGTTGCCTCCCGGGTACTGAGACGGGTTCTTTTATATGCCGTCTGTGTGTGTATTAGTCTTCATTATCCTTCTGCAGTTTTGTTTTTCTTGAGATGTAATTGACGATAAAATTCACTCGTTAAAATCCGTGGTGTGGGGCCAGGGTTTTAACCCTGTGGTAAGTTTTGGTTAAAGTGTTTCAGTTTTTAGCCGGGCGTTGGTGGCGCACGCCTTTAATCCCAGCACTTGGGAGGCAGAGGCAGGCGGATCTCTGTGAGTTCGAGGCCAGCCTGATCTACAGAGCGAGTTCCAGGACAGCCTCCAAAGCCACAGAGAAACCCTATCTCGAAAAACCAAAAAAAAAAAAAAAAAAAAAAAAAAAAAATTAAAGTGTTTCAGCTTTTAGTTCCGCTTGTATCTTTTGTTGTTTGGCTTGGCTTTGGTTTTCTGAGACAGGGTTTCTGTGTGTTGCCCTGGCTGCCCTGGAACTCACTCTGTAGACCAGGCTGGCCTCCAACTCAGATCCGCCTGCCTCTGTCTCCCAAGTGTGCTACCACAGCCTGCCATCCTTTTGGGTTTTTTTTGTTTTGTTTTGTTTTTTTACTAAGTATTTTGTATTCTTTCTTGAGACAGTTTCCTGGATCCCGAGTACAACATTGCAGAGGCTAGCCTTGAACACCCGTCTGCCTCCACCTTCCAGGAGCTGGAGATTGTGGACATGCGCCAAGCCCAGCTCCGTTATTTTTTTCTAAATTAGCACATTACTGTTATCAGTTTGCCAGACATGGTATCATACACCTTTAATCCCAGAACTCAGGGGCTGAGGCAGACGGATCACTGAGAGTTACAGGCCAGCCTGGGATACACAGGAAGCTGTAGGAGAGCCAGAGGTGTATAATAAGACCTTGTCTCAAAATGTATATTTTCTTATTTTCATCAGTCTTACAGAGAATTTGGCAGAAGGATATATGTACTAAAGAGTTCATTTAAGACTAATTTCACAATTGTTAGCAGTCTTATATCCCAAGTGGTCTTAGAAAAAATAATAAAGCCTCAAAACAGCCGAAAATTTAGACTTCAGTATTGACCTTTTTTTTTTCCTGATTGCCAAGATGTAACAATCTGGGAAAGAAAAACTCCAGGTACTCGGAGGGCACCGGCCCAACAGCACTGACTTGAAGGAACTTGGGTGACAGTGTGGGTTTCTTTAGGTTCGTGCCTAAGGATGAGTGCCAGGGGCAGAATTAAAACAAAAGTCTTATTGCTGGGCAGTGGGGATGCACTCCTTTAATCCCAACACTCAGGAGGCAGAGGCAGAAGGATCTCTGTGAGTTCAAGACCACCCTTGTCTACAAGAGCTAGTTTCAGGACAGCCTCCAAAGCCACAGAGAAACCCTGTCTCAAAAACACCAAAAAAAAAAAAAAAAAAAAAACTCAATAGCCAATAGCTAGAAAGAGGTTAGGCAGGACTTCTGGGGGCAGAGAGGACTCAGAGAAGAACAAAGAGTCTCCTGCCAGACATGGAGAGGAGACAGGAAACACAAGACAGAAGAGAGGTAACGCCACATGGCAGAACATAGATTTAAAATGTGGTGAATTAAGTTATAGAAGCTAGTTGAGACTAGCCTAAGCTAAAGGCCAAGCTTTCACAATAAGTCTTCGTGTTTGTTATGTGAAGCTTTTCCTTTGCTAGCTGCTTTGGTATATCCCCTGCCAGCCGCCTGGGCTCTGCCGCTTTCTAGTCCCCCAAATAAACACACAGGAGGCTATATTAATTATGAAGCTGTTGGCCTTGCTTGTTTCTTACTGGCTAGCTCTGACTTAAATAATTACCCCATAATTGTTAATCTAAGTATGTCTCTTACCGGAGAGGTTTCCGGGCTTCCTACCCCAATGGCGTTACATCTCGACTCTCTGTGTTTCTCCTACCCAGAGTCCTCCTGGACTCCTAGTCCCTCCTATCTAGATTCCCCATTGGCCAGACAGTACTTTATTGGCATAAGACTTCCCCAACATCTCCTCTTTTCTGTTTAAACAAAAAGAAAGGTCTTAACTTTAACATAGTCAAATTGTATATAACAGAACAGTTATCAAGTAAGAACATAGTTACAATATTTTAGCAAGATTTAAAGAAAATATCATCCATCCCATCCTTGTGAGTCCAAAGTCCTATATGTAGCTTATCTTTTATCATAACTAAGGAAAACTATAATTATAACTATCTGTCTTCAACTCTATCAAAAACCACAGAAGGATAATATATAAACACTAGGATTGACAGAGACATCTTACTGCCTGGACAGTCACCCGAAGTTCCTCTGTAACATTGGGGCATCCATCTTCAGCCCATAGGCCACAATGTGTCTGGAACTTCTCAGCAAAGCAGGAAATTTCAAACTGTCCATCTGCATTGACAGTCATCATTCATTTTTCTTTGTCCTGCAGAAAGTCTCGTAGACTCTTCATGAAGCAGGAACCCTGTAAGACTGAGTTCAGCATTCACTTTCCTGTGGGTCCTGCATGTCCAGATTATACAACAACAGTCAAACAGTCTAGGCAAGAGCAGTTTCTTGCCCAAATGGCTAATCTTGCCATGTTGAAAGCAAACTCCATAACAAGTTTCTTCGATGCCCATCTTCCTCTCAGACGTAATTAGTGCTGCCAGGAGCAGACATTTCTCATTGTCAAGAAAAGCCCTAAGCCATTTTAAATGCCATTTTCTGAAGGTCTTTGAGAGGTTTGAAGACTGTTTATCTATCTCAAATATTTTTCTGTATATCTAGAAAACCTAACTTACCTAACTATAAATTCTGTTATAAGTATCTATAGTCTGTATTCAATTGTGCATTACATTTTAAAAGATCAGTATAAGCACAATACTTAATCAAGAGAAGAAATATACATATCACAAAATTGACCTTGAATTTGTGTCAATAAATGAAAAACAATACCCATACCATAATTCCCCTTTTTACCATTAAAAAAGATTGGCTGTGATCACTAGCCAATTATAAACAATCCCATTTAAATGAAAACAAAGATTTATAAACAAGATGGGAATTGGGACGTTGCTCATTCCAAACTGCTTCCTGCTGGAAGGGGGCGCTGTTTATACCATGGGGATCATGACAAAACTCAGAAACCTGTATAAGTCCATATTTTCGGGGTCTGTAAGACTGCATCATCTTCGCTGTTTTGATTGTTGGAACACCTGGTCCACTGCTTCCAGGGGTCTTGGTTCGTCAAACCACAAAAGCCTGGAAGGAATCCTTAGCTTTTCATTTTCTGTAGAAACATAAATAAAAACTCCTTTTCCAAGTAACATATCCTTACACTTAAATTTTGAAGTCAAGGCATTTTTAAAAGATAGAAGTTGGATTAATTCAGCAGCATTTATAATCAAGTGTACTTTAGCAGCAGTTCCTTCCTGAGCAAGCAAAAAACTGAAAAACACAATAGCGTACAGTATCCAGACTTTCTGTGTATTTTCCATCTTTACGTGGCTTATTTATTTATCTATTATTACTTTATTCATTTTACGTTTATTTATTTTTCTTTGAGACAGGATTTCTCTTTGGAAATCTGCCTGCCTCTGCCTCTGGAGTAAATCCTACCGGCATGCGCCACCACAACGCCGGCTTTTCTATTTATTTACCACTTTGTCGTTTCATTTTCTCTCTCAATCTCACATATATTTTTAAACATACTGTAAACCTTTAGAGGTTTTGTTCATCCAAGTCTGACTTTACAGTAAATCTTTATGTTTTTCTGGCCACGTGTCTTATTTGTAAAACCGCGGCTGTTTTAAACTGCCGGTTTTTCGTCAAGATGGCGGGCGTAAGCGTGATTCCAGTTTACCACCTCAGTCCATGCTGACATCCAGCAAAAGCTGCCACTTCCAGCTGTACGTACACACTTTTTAATCGTTAGCAGAGTCTCTTAAAACAACCTTGTTGTTGTTGTTGTTGTTGTTTTTATGCCGAGTCAGGAAGACTCCAGTAAGCGAGCCACGTGAATCTCGGCTTGTGGCTAGCAAAACAGAGCACACCTGAGAAAAATGCTGCTACCAAAATCTGTGCTTCTCTCTGTTCTTCTGTTTCTAAAATTCCTTTAAAGCTTTTGTTGTTTTGCGTGGAAATTCAATCCCACTCCTGACAACCATTCTGTTAAGAGAAGCTTTTCCTTTGCTAGCTGCTTTGACTAGAAAGCGGCAGAGCCCAGGCGGCTGGCAGGGGATAAACCAAAGCGGCTAGCAAAGAAAAAGCTTCACATAACACGTGTTGGCCACCCAAAGGAAAGCCCAACTACAGAATGTGTCACTGTGACTCGGGCTTCAAATGGAGTCACCTCTCCAGTACTGTGTCCCCTTCTCCACATGTGCCTGCATGCCACCATGCTCTGCTGTGATGACGATGGGCTGAGCCTCTGAACTGTCAGTCAGTCCCAACCAAATGCTCTCCTTTCCGAGGTTGCCACAGTCATGGTGTCTCTTCACAGCAATGGAACAGTGACTAAGCCACCTCTCTTGGGGGCTGGAGAGAGAACAGTTAAGAACATTTCACTGGCTGATATTCTAGAGGCACTGGCTCCAAAACCAAACCGGAGTGTGTGTGTGTGTGTGTGTGTGTGTGTGTGTGTGTGTGTGTGTGTGTGTCTTTTTGGCTTTTTGAGACAGTGTTTCTCCGTGTAGCCTTGGTCATTCTGGAACTAGCTCTGTAGACCATGCCTGCCTCTGCCTCCTGAGTGCTGGGATTAAAGGCATATGCTACTACTTTCTGGCCTAAAATCCCATTTTTTGAAAGAATAATTCTCATTCCAGAAAATACTCCAAAGGAAATGAGAATACTATGATAATATCTAGATGAAAAAGGCAAATGTGTTAAACTTACTTGAAAGCCTATTCTATACCTAAGGTTCCGGAAGCTACCAGGAGCCAGAAAGATGGCTCAGCAGAAAGATGCTCTGGCCATCAAAGTTTGGACACTTGGGCTCAATCCTTTAGGCCCACATCCTGGAGGGAGAGAACTGACTCCCACAAGTTGTCGTCTGACCTCATATGCGCCATGACCCATGTGCCTGAACACATACACACTAAATAAAAAGGAAAATGTCTTAAACTATTAGCAACAGTGAAATGCAATCATTTGATAAGAAAGGCGTTATGCCAGATGTGTGTGGTAGCACTCGCCTCTAACACTAAAGAGACCCTGGGGGCCGAGGCAGCTGGTGAGTTTGAACCAGTCTAGCGTACACAGACCAGACGGTTGGTCCTGTCTCAAAAACTAACAAGGTTAAAGGTGCCTGTGGCGGTCGGAACGAGAGACATGCCCCACTGGCTAGGGTGTTTGAACTTGGTCCCCAGCTGGCGGTGCTGTTTGGAGAGGTTCCGGAACCTTCAGAGGGTGGAGCCTCACTGGAGGATGTTGCTGCAGACAGGTTTTGCGAGGCTGCAGGTTTGCCCCCGTCCAGTTCAGCCTCTCCGCTTCCTGTCTGCAGCTAACAACGTGATCTCTCGCTTCCCTACTCTGTCTTCCCCAACACTCCCAACTCTCTCTTGACCCATAAGCCAAAATAAACGTTCTTCCCTATCCCACTCTTGGTGGTTTCATCACAACAAAAAGCACCTGATACAATTACAACACACTGGAGAGACCAGAGGTAAACACAGCCAAAGGTCACCCCGGCCGTGGCATAGAATGAGGCAGAACCAATCCTCTGGGCTTGGAGCCAAGTGTGGTGACACACATCAGGGATCTCACAGTAAGAGCCAGAGGCCAGTGTGAGCTCCATCTCAAGACTCCAAAGAACAAACAACACAAACCCTACAACCAAGGTCTGAAAGCCGCACAGCCAGCAATGAGTTATTCCAAGCTTCAGTTTACACTCTGAAATGAAGACATTTGATGGCAGCAGTCTCAGAGTTGTGTTCGTAACTGAATCAGTATGGCAAAGAATGTTAAATAGTAGCTGGCCTTCAAGTGGTGATTCAAATGTTACTGTGAGAGTCAGAATCACTAAGGTTTGTTGGTTTTTCTCTGCTAGATTTGTGATTACACGTCAAGGCCCTCAACTTACTGTCTTTGTAAGCTGGGCAAGTTGCTCAACCATTCTCGGCCTCAGTTTGCTCATCTGTGAACAGACATAATGGTCTCTTTCTGAGTCACAGTCCCCTCCACCAGGGGACACCCAACAAGGGCTGTTCATGACACTATGCACACCATAAAGTTGTAAACTCTCAACACAATGCTCTGTTTCTACAGGATGAGTAGTATTTTACACACATTGAACTAATGCCTAAAACACTGGAAGCAATTAGTATTAGAGTAATTTACCAAGTCAGGTGCGGTGTGCACGCCTTTAGTTCCAGCACTTGAGAGGCAGAGGCAGAGGCAGAGGCAGGAGGATCTCTGAGTTTGAGGCCAGCCAGATCTATAGAGCAAGTTCTTGGACAGCCAGGGCTACACAGAGAAGCCCTATCACTAAAAGCCAATAATAATAATGATAATAATAGAGGTTTGCACAAATTATATGTTGCCTCTATGAGGGGTGCATGCTGTGGTGAACATGTAGAGGTTCAGAACTACTCGGGGCTTGAACTCAGGTCTTCACACTTGGTGGCAAGCATCTTCCTATGCTAAGCCATCTCAGCAGCCCATGCTGTCACTCTTCTATTTGTGTCCTAAACTAGACTCGACCTGCAGGCAAGAACAGTGTTTTATATGGACCTCAACCCAGCTCAGTGTTCAGAGGTTTGTTTGTGTTTTCAAGACAGGGTTTCTCTGTAGCCCTGGACATCATGGAACTCACTCTGTAGACCAGGCTGGCCTTGAACTCAGAGATCCACCTGCCTCTGCCTCCCAAAACTAGGATCAAAGGCGTGTGCCACCACCACCACCTGGCTTGTAAAGTTCAAATCCTGCACATTGGACACACGACTAAGCTCACACTGTAGCACAGAATTAACATGTCTTAATCAGAACACTTATTTTTTCCTACCGTCTGCAATTCCTAGAAACAAGTGAAACCTCTTTGAGTTCAGATAAAGCAGAGATCACAAAACAATGGCATGTGACCTTTTATTTTTCATCAGGTGCTACTCAGAGGCCCACACCCATCCTAGTCACTTTTCCCATGTTCCTGCTTAATGACATCAGAAGAGAAAATTCATTGTATTCAAGTATTAAAGACAAGAATGGTCAGTTCTAGAGAATACCTTTGCATCTGCAAACTGTCACAGTGAAAACACATTTATATGTCATCTCTTAAGCCTCAGTAGTTCGCCAAGAACATGATTCTTGAATCTGACTTCCCTTGTGAGCCGGCATTACAATCTCGGGCGTTTTCTCCCCTGGAGCCTAAGTCGGCTGGGACTCCTCCCCTTCAGTCGAGTCTACTCTGCATGCTCCTGCTCTTGTCCTGGAATCAGCCACCGAATGCTCTCAGTCCGGATGGTAGCATACATAATAAAACTAATTAAAAAGAATAAGGAAAACACAAGCAGCCAATCCACGGTCTGTATCAGTGTGCTGGGGAGAGGGCCCACTTGGTCAGCTTCTGTCACCACCACGTTTTTCCTGGCCTCTATACCTGGAAGACAAAAGGAGAGAAAGCACACTGGAGTCTTGCCTGGCGTATGATGCGTGGCATGCAAAATGACAAGCAGCCCTAGAGGAGACACCCCTGCGAGCAAGGGTATCTTGGAAGGGTTTCACCTGCATGCCAGTGCAACTTGTCACTTGCCTTTCTTCCCGCCGCATCAAAGGGTCAGGAATCCTTCCAGCAGTTCAAAGCTAAAACTCCAGAATTCCTGTGAGTCCTTGGAGCTTTCCTACTGAACCTGCTGTTAGAGCTGCCTTTGATCCCTTAAGACCAAAGCTCAACAGGCAAGACCACTCACAAATGCTTCCATAGGTTGACTTCTGTTTAAATAAGTTACTGAAAGAATTGTTGCCACTGGACCGGTGACTTCTAACGATGCCAGGAACCTCAAATCCCTCTCCAAGCACTAAACACAATGGCTTTCTGTCCCCACGCCAGTCAGGGACAGCACAGGCTCAGGGTTCCCAGCAACCTCGTTGCACTCTCCCCTCTAAGCTAATGAGGATCATGTTAGAAGAAACCTGAGTGCAATGCGCACTGAGTGTGCTCCAGACTGCACTCACTTCCAGGAAGTGCACCTCGGGGACAAGAGGGTGCTCACAGTAGAGAAGG
The DNA here is from genome assembly GCF_017639785.1 of Mesocricetus auratus. Taxonomy (NCBI): domain Eukaryota; kingdom Metazoa; phylum Chordata; class Mammalia; order Rodentia; family Cricetidae; genus Mesocricetus; species Mesocricetus auratus. The sequence goes on along the minus strand of NW_024429196.1, from coordinate 75,613,146 downwards.
GAAGTTTCCTTCAGCTCCCACAATCAAACTTTTACAAGAAATAAACCACAGGGTCATAAGCTTCAGCAAACATGACAGAATTGAAACAGCATAACGGAACACACGATGGTGGCATGCACCTTAAATCCAGCACTCGGGGAGGCAGAGGCAGGCGGATCTCTGCGAGTTTGAGGTCAGCCTTGCGTACAGAGTGAGTTCCAGAATAGGCTCCAAGGCCACAGAGAAACCCTGTCTCCACCCCAGCCCCAAAAAACTAACTAAATAAATAGAACACAACACAATAAAAACAAGACTTCGCCATGCCCAACAGTGCAGCTGAATCTCAGAAGCACAACAGTTAGCAGCGATAACACAGACGAGAGAAGACACGCCATATGCTACTACTGACATAGCCTTCTCTGTGAGTTCAAGGCCAGCCTGGTCTACACAGAGAGACCATGTCTTGAAACACACCACAAACACACAGTCACACACAGTCTCACATACATAGTCACATATACACACACAGTCTCTCACACACACACTTCTCCCCAGGATGTCCTTTCTCCATACCTGTCTGGTTGAAAATGAAGGTTTTCAGGGTCTCCAGTGTTCGATCAGTATGATTAAACCTTGCCATTGGTTTAGCTCCTTGAAATAACAAAATGTTAGGGACAGCCACAGTGCCAAACCTGGTGGAAAGGCTGTAAGAGAGAGAAGGCAGCTAAGTTAGAAAGCCCAAAAGCAGCCGGTGGTGCACGCCTTTAATCCCAGCACTCGGGAGGCAGAGGCAGGTGGATCTCTATGAGTTCGAGGCCAGCCTGGTCTACAGAGCTAGTTCCAGGACAGCCTCCAAAACAATACAGAGAAACCCTGTCTCGAAAAAAAAAAAAAAAAAAAGAAAGCCCAAAGCATGCTTCCCGCATGGCTAGTCTGTCCAGCTTCCTAGACTTCCTTATGGGTCAGGGACAAGGCGCTCCTACTCTGCAGCCCAACTCAATTGCTTCTAGCATTGGTTCTAGCCATGACCTAATGATTCCACTATTTAATTCCAAATGTCAAAACAGCTCAGACCAGAAAATTCTAATTCATGGATAAAACACAGTGTGTCAATTTTTTTGACAGAAAAAAAAAGTCAAACTTTGGAATGGCCATCCCTTCCTCAAAAAGGATCAGCATAGAGTAAGTAATTCTTTGGCAAATTGGTACAAAGGAATCCATGACTCAACCTGCACACCAGGAGGCTCACACCCAGGAAGGGAGACTTGGAAAAAGCAGCCTGCTGACTTGTTTCACCTTCACAAAGACTGGGCCAGGTTCTGGCAGTGGTGTGACCTCTGGGAAAGGTCATTATTTAACCTTACTATGCCTCAGCTTCTCCTGTCACTAAGCAATCAGTGTTGGATGCACTTTTGTCACTGAGACATTGGCATATGAATCAAACACAGTTCAGTCCCTGTAATGAAAACAAGTGGCCTCCATGATCGACATAAGGTACTCAGTGGAGACAAGAGAAGGCACCAGGGCAGATGCCAGCAGCTTCTGGGGGAGCACAGAGAGAGAGTGCCAGACCTCAGTGCCCGAGTCCAGTGTATGCTTTCGAGCCTGACTGGCATGGCTATCCTTAGGACATGTCTGGAGCAGACACAGTGTCGCTAAGTTAGGGCTGGAGAGATGGCACAGTGGTTCAGAGCACGCTGCCCTCCTAGAGGACCCGTACGGAAGCTCACAGCTGCCTAACTTCAGCTCCAGGGACCTGACACTCTCTTCAGCCTCCACACATGCAGACACTCACATACAATACACATGTGACAGCTCATCTTGGATGTCAACTTGACCACATCTGGAATCAACTGAAATCCAAGCATCTGGACACACCTGGGAGGGATTTTCCTGACTGGATAATCTGAAGAACCACCCTAAAACGGGGCCAAACCTGGTCTCAGCCTACATAAAATGATGGTGAAGTAGACAGTTTTAGCTTTTTGCCTGCTTGCCCTCACTCGAGCTGGCAAGTTCATCCACCCTGCTGTGCAGGCATTCCTTCACCGATATTAGAACCTACTTCTTTGTTTGGGATTCCAATGTAGACTGGAGACCAGCTGAGGCATCCAGCCTCGTGGATAAGACAACGCCTGGATTCTTGACCTTTCCACTGGGAGACAGCCATTGTTGGACTAGCTGGCCCATAGCCCGTAAGCCACTCTAATGAACCCCTGTTTAATATATACAGATTCAGCCGGGCGGTGGTGCACACGCCTTTAATCTCAGCATTCGGGAGGCAGAGGCAGGTGGATCTCAGTGAGTTCAAGGCCAGCCTGGTCTACAGAGTGAGTTCCAGGACAGCCTCCAAAGTCACAGAGAAACCCTGTCTCTAAAAACAAAAACAAAAACAAAAACAAAATGTAAATGTAAATAGGTATAAAGAAAGAAAAGATGGGAAAAGAAAAAGTGAAGAAAATAAAGGGCTGGAGGGATGGTGCAGTGAAGTGTGCACATTGCACATTGCTCTTGAAGAGACCAGAGTTCGGTTCCCAGGACCCATGTCCCATGCTCACCGCCTCCTGTAACTCTCACTCTCATTCTGGGGACCCGACAGACACCTTTATTAGCTCCTTCAGGCGCCCACATATATGGGCACATGCACAAAGACAGATCTTTTTTTTTTTTTTTTTTTGGTTTTTCGAGACAGGGTTTCTCTGTGACTTTGGAGGCTGTCCTGGAACTAGCTCTTGTAGACCAGGCTGGCCTCAAACTCACAGAGATCCACCTGCCTCTGCCTCCTGAGTGCTGGGATTAAAGGCGTGCGCCACCACCGCCCAGCTCCCTACTTGTAGCTTAACCAACAAGGGCCTTGTGATTACGGCCATCAGTTGAAAGGACAAGCACCCACACCAGCCATACCTGCTGTGCTGAGAGGCATCCAACGCCAAAAAGCCAAGAGTTGGAAATGCCCGAGGCAGAGAGTTAAAATGAGGGGCCAGGCTGGCAGAAAACCGGCACCAGGGGGTGTAGAAGAGGACCAGCGTGCAGTCACTGCCATTTGGGTTTAGAAAATCCATGAGGTCCTGTAGAGAAAGAGGCAATAGTTAAAGTCAGCATTAAATGTACATGTGTAGAGAAAGAGGCAATAGTTAAAGTCAGCATTGAATGTACATGTGCGGCCTAGACAAGGAGGGAGGGAGAAGGAGCTCCTTAGGTTAAAGGGCAGCCTGGTCTACACAGCAAGTCCCAGGGCAGTCGGGGCATCGAGAGACAGGACCTGTGGCAGAAACAAAGCCAAACAAAAAACAGACATGTTGCTGGGCAGTGGTGGCGCACGCCTTTAATCCCAGCACTTGGGAGGCAGAGACAAGCGGATCTCTGTGAGTTCGAGGTCAGCCTGGTCTACAGAGTGAGTTCCAGGACGGCTAGGACTGTTGCACAGAGAAACCCCCCCCTCTATATATATATATATATGTATATATATATATGTATATATAATTTTACTTCTGTGTTTGTGTGTGTAATGTATATATATGTGCATGCAAAAGCCATGGAAACCCGAAGAAGGCATCAGATTCCCTGAGCTGAAACTACAGGTCATACTGAGATGCCCAACATGGTGTGTGGAAGCAATGTCAGTCCTGTGGAAGAGTGGCTTACTCCTCAGCCTGTGAGTGTTAGAAGGTTGTTCCAACATCAGAAGGGAAGCTCCGGTAGGAGGTCACAGGTCACCAGGGCATGCCGTGTCATTTCTGAGTTTTCTGCTGCTTGTCTGTGTACCAGTGTGTGCCTGGTGTCTGTGGTGATCAGAAAGAGCGTCGGATCCTCCGGAACCAGAGGTACAGACGGCTGTGAGCTGCCACATGGGTGCAGGGAATAGAACCCAGGTCCTCTGCAAGAGCAGCCAGTGCTCCTAACCCTGAGCATCTTCCCAGCCCCTGGAGTATTGCAAACTTTGCACGTTGTCGGACCCTGATCTTTCTGTTTTGTTTCATTCACAGGGTCTCATTATGGAGCTCTGGCTAACTTAGAGCTCACTGTGGAGGCCAGGCTGACTCCAAACTTGGCCTCTTCATTCTCTTTCTACTGACCAGTCCCCAGGAGGTGAGGTGTTTTTCTAACATGTGTTCTCACCATGGCAGGCTGCCTTACCTCAGGCCCCAAAACAATGGAGCCAAGTGATGGCTCCAAAACTGTGAGCCCAAATAGGCTTTCTTTCTTTTCAGTGGGACGGCCTTGGGTATTTTGTTTCAGTAAGAAAAAGATAACACATCAAACAATTTCCAACTGTCATCTTGGCAGAGCTGAAGCTAAGATCAATGTGTACGGTCAAAGGTCAGGGCAATTCAAGAGATCACTGCTCCTGCCACCAGACTGGCTTGTCACACGTGTGACATCACATGGCCTGGCAACTGTTTAGGAAACATCCTGGAGGGAATGTGAGTCGGGCTGACCCCAGCCAGGCCCTGGAGACGCTTCATGACTTAAGTACAGCTCTTTGACACTGAGCCACCACAGCTGACTGCATGCATCCTGTTCCTTGCCCTTCTTAACCATCTACACGAACTGTCTGCCATTGTTCCAGAACACCCCTGGGGAATCATCGCTCATCTCAGCGGAAACGTGGAGCGGTTTGGGACAACGGTCCGACTCACTGCAGAACTAACACTAGACTCACACCGACACATTCCCCAGCATAAGCAGTCAACTGCAGCGTTGGCTGGAGTTCCGTGTGACTGTGAGCCATCCAGTGTGTGTGCTGGGCACCTGAACCTGAACCCTCGGGAAGAGCAGGGGTCACGGCTGAGCCACCTCTCTAGCCCCTCCCACAGACTTTTTAAATCTTTTTTTTTAGTGGTACTGGGGATGGAAGCCAGGGCCTTTGACATGCTAGGCAGGTGTCTGTCACTGAGCTAGTCTCAGCTCTAAAACAGCAAAGTATTGGGACCCTGGCCCCACGCACCCACCTGCCACGAGGACACTTTTCATGAGACTTGGTGGGAAAGGTTGTCACAAGAATGACTAGCCTTTGGTCACCTAAAAACATCTTTTCAGGGCTGGAGAGATGGGTTAGCAGCTGAGCACCGCTCTTCTGGACACCCAAGTTCAATGGCACCCACAGGGCAACTCACAACTATCTGTAACTCAAGTTCCAGGGGATCCAACGCCCTCACACAGAGTACATACAGAAAACACCAATGCACACTTAATTAATTAATTAATTGATTGACTGATTGACTTTAAAAAACTTTTTTGGTCTTTCAAGACACGTTTTTCTCTGTGGCTTTGGAGCCTGTACTGGCACTTGCTCTATAGACCAGGCTGGCCTTGAACTCACAGAGAACCATCTGCCTCTGCCTCCTGAGTGCCGGGATTAAAGGTGTGCACCACCAGCTGCCCAGCTAAAATCTTTTTTTTTAAAGACAGCAGGCTGGACCACAGCTAGGTTGAGAGAGTGCTTACATGGACAGAGCCCTGGGTTCTTCCCCAGCACCTCATAAAATTAAGAGGGATGGCTCAGGCCTGTGACCCCAGCATTCCAGAGGTGGAGGCAGGGAAACCAAAGTTTAAGGTCACAGGCCATCCTCTGCTATGTAGCAAATTCAAGGCTAACCTGGGATAGCTGTCTTTTCTGCGACCTGTCAAGAGAGAGCTGCAGCTAGCCCATGAACTGGGATTACAGGTCTGCACCACCACATCCAGTTTCACATGACAGACTGTAGAAATATTTCATCTTCTCCCTACACACTCGCCGAGAGCAAGTCACTCAGTCGTTCAAACCATCCTCACTTACAGTGACAGAGATGAGGTCACACCCACCCAAGCCCAGGAGTTGGAGACCGGCCTGGGCAATGTCCATCTGAAAGTTGATTAGTGGTGGCGTATTAAATCATAAGATTTAAGTTTGGGAGAGGCAGAGACAAAGTGACAAAGAGAGAGACAGACAGACAGACATTTTTAAAGCAGGCTTCCTACCTGGGACATGTTTAAAATCTTCAGGGTGAAATTTTCCAGGCCGGTCACATTCCTCTCCTCACAGTTCACTTTGGGGGACTTGAGACTGTCGGTGCTGTTGGCATCCTCGGTGGCTACCGGCTCGGCCTCCGCTGCTCCAGACTCGGCATAGTACTCCTCCTCCCGTTCCGGGAAGCCGCCCATGCCGTGCATCGCGAAGAGGCTCTCTTGGCTGCAGCTCGGCTCGTCCTCTCCCAGCGTACCGCAAGTGCCATCTCGGGCCTCGGCGCTCCGCTGGTCCTCAGCTGCACCCGGAATCACTGAGAGCACTACCACGGGATCTCCGCGAGGACCCGGCCCCGGAGAGGCCTCGGCAGGCTGCCCCACCCTCTCCTGTCCCGGATGGTCCTGTGCAGCCTCCTCATCGTCCAAGTACAGGGCCCCAACCTGAAGAGCTGGGTCAGGCTGCTCCTCTCGCCACACATGGCCACTCTCCTCTGCAACTACAGCAGGGCAGCATGTTGTCATATCTGACCCCAAAGCAAATGAACCCCAAGACTTGTCTTCCAAAATGAGACCCCCCCCCCCGCCATGGAGAAAAACCTTTTCCTATCCATTTCCATTTTCCTATCAGAGAGCCAGCCTCCTCCTCCAGCTATGGAGACCACAGTCAGGGATGCTGCATTGATAGATGCCAAGTAAAGAGATAAATACAGAATACTCTAGAAAGCTGGGATTTGCCACATGAAGTACAATTAAACAAACAAACAAAAAGTCACCAGTGAAGACCACCAGTTAGGAAAAAATAACAGAACAAAGACACAAAGAAAATAATAATGGATGATGGCCTCCAATACTGCAGAGGCAGAAGCAGGCAGATCTCTGAGAGTTCCAGGCCAGCCAGGGCTACACAGAGAGACCCTGTCGAAAGAGGGGAGGGGAAGTTCCTTCTTTTTTGGTGGGGAGGGGTTTTGAGACAGGGTTTCTCTGTGGTTTTGGAGGCTGTCCTGGAACTAGCTCTTGTAGACCAGGATGGCCTCAAACTCACAGAGATCCACCTGCCTCTGCCTCCCGAGTGCTGGGATTAAAAGCGTGCGCCACCACCAGCCAGTGGGGAATTTCTTCTTTAACCTGACAAACAGATCAGACTGATTGCTGCTTGAGCCATGTATAAGACGACAATTACTGTATCACTAGTTGAAAGTAAATTGCTGAGGAAATAAAATGGGAGGGGTGGACGGTGATGGCCCCGTTCTTCCAGGGAGCACAGCACCACCCAGAGTCAGTACTCCCCACCTTTCAGCTTCTCTCAGAGGCTCTCTGCCTTTGTACATGGGTGCCTAATGAGGAAAGGCAGAACAGACTGTGGCTCTGGAACTCACAGAGATCTGCCTGCCTCCCAAGTATTGGAGGCCATCATCCATTATTATTTTCTTTGTGGCTCTGTTCTGTTATTTTTTCCTAACTGGTGGTCTTCACTGGAGCCTTTTTGTTTGTTTGTTTAATTATACTTCATGTGGCAAATCCCAGCTTTCTGAACTCCCTAAAGGCAATCCTCATTGCAGCCCAAGCGGGACTAGAAGCTGGGCAAACCTGTTCTTACTTTTCCCCAATATAAAACACTTTTCAGTGCCTTCCCCTGCCCTGTGTGATTTATTCTCTATACTGTCTGCTCCCTGATCACTCTCACCGACCCTGACCTGCCTTGGGCCATTCCTAAGGATAGTTTCTCCGCCAAGAAAGTCCTCTACCAGGGGCTGGAGAGATGGCTCAGTGGTTAAGAGCATTGATTGCTCTTCCAGAGGACCTGGGTTCAATTCCCAGTACCCACATGGCAGCTCACAATTATCTACAACTCAAGTTCCAGGGGATCTGACCAATGCACATAAAATAAAGATTTAAATGGCCGGGCGTTGGTGGCGCACGCCTTTAATCCCAGCATTCAGGAGTCAGAGGCAGGTGGATCTCTGTGAGTTTGAGGCCAGCCTGGTTTACAGAGCAAGTTCCAGGACAGCCTCCAAAACAATACAGAGAAACCCTGTCTCAAAAAAATCAAAAAAAAAAAAAAAAAAGGAATTAAATGAATTTAAAAGCTCTCTACTGTACCTCCAGGTGAATCCAATAACCTTCAGATGGAGGCACTAAACATCTGTCCTGACCTTTAGACCAGGGTAAGCAGTCCCCAGATGGCACCCAATAATGTCCTGGGACTTTCCTTGATGTATTTTGCACCCTTATAATTCACTTAATAATTTGTATTCATTTGATGCCTGACTAGCCCTTCAGATAGGAAGGTAGGCTCTCTTCTTCGGCTAACCCTTCCCTGATGCACGGAAGACTCTGCACACCTGTAATCTTGGTAATAGGGAATCTGAGGCAGGGGGACTTCTCTGACTTCAAAGTAGGATGGGCTACATTGTATGACCGCCCTCAAAAAAACAAGTTACAAAATTGCAATCTGATATTTGACAGCCTAGTAAAGATCAGCACAGGGTCTTGGATCTCAAGAGCAGGTGTTCACTACCCTTCCTCACTAAGGGGGGGCCCAGGAATCTGCTGTTGGTTTCCAGGCCTTTCCTTCATACTGAGCAAGAGTGGTCCAGCAGGATAGAGTGGGAAGCCAGAGAGACTTGGGGCGCTGATGTTCACCGCGAAGTGCGGGACTGACAGCCTGTTATCCCTCGGTGTAGCCAGCCTGTGGGAGGACGGTATTACTAGAAGCTGGCTCCCAGGCGCTGGTGGAAGGACTGACTGGCATCATGGTGCAGAGCATCGGGCAGAGAGAGGTGTGGGATTCTCATGAGGCCACCATCACAGTCGGGCATTGGTGACGACGAGGTGGATCACGGAGCGCTCATCACAAAAGGGCCCGCTGAGGGGGGCTGAGCAGGCTCGACCGCCCCGCCCCGCCCCGCACGGCCCGCGGGCGAGCGAGGAGCGGCGCCGGGTCCCCGCGTCCCCCGTCCCCCCACGCAGCCGCTTCGCCCGGCCCGGTCCGCACTCACCCTCCAGGCCGCGGGCCGGAAGGCCCAGCACCCACAGCAGGACTGGCCACCAGCAGAGGAGATGCATGGCGCGCGACGTGGGGCCGCGGCGACAGCCACCGCGGTGGGGGGGACAACCGGCGCACGGCAACGGGAGTGGCGCCCCGACGCCAGCGAGGCTGGGGGGGCGGGGGAGGGGGAGGGAGAGGACCCGAGAGCGCAGGCGCGGCTGCGCGTCGCCATCTTGACTCCTGGCGGCCGCTGCAGACTCCATCTTGGAGTGGGGCGGTCGGCTTCTGGCCAACCGTGAGCAGCCGGCATTCAGTATTTTCGAAGTCAAAGTAGACATTATCCCCTCCCGTATCATTACCCCCTGTGCTTGCAGCACATACTGCACCTGCCTGATGAGTTTCCAGAGACAAAAAAGACTCGGAGTCTTGATAGGTGCACTGTGGAGGAGGGGGTAGAACTTTGGGAGGCCGCAGATATTTCTGATCTGTTATTCCACCATGCTACACAAGCTTATGTTGCCAGACAGAGGAGAAATTCAGTTAAGTCTGCATGTCACATAACTAAGTTTTTAGATATATGCTTCTTGTAACTGAGCATCCTGTAACGGGCTACACCTAGCAAGCAAGGTTTAACTGGTTAGCTGGCTTTAGCACTGGGGCTCAGAAGAGTATGACTAACTAGCATACTGGGAACTTTGAACTAAAGAACAGTGGAAGGCCTCTTCAAAAGCAGCTCCAGAACCAAGGCCTAAGGCCTACCCAGGTGTGGTGGTTCGCGCCTAAAATCCCAGCGATAGGAAACCTGGGAGGCAGGAGAATTACTGTGGGTTCCAAACCAGTCACGGCTACGTCATGAATTCCAGACCATTCTAGGCTACAGGGTGAGACCCTATCTCAAAAGTGAGAGAGGGAGCGGAGGGGAGAGGAGGGGAGGGGGGGGAGAAGGCAAAGAGCACATGCTGCTCTTGCAGAAGACCAAAGGTCTTGGCACTCTGAATTAAAACACTGCATTACTTAGCTGGGTGCTGGCTACTGTCACTCAAAACCAAAAGCAATAAGCCTCTGACCTGAGGACTTAAGAGCCACAAGCCTTGGGCATTAAATCACGGAGGCAGAGCCTGGAGGAATGGCTCATTTGGTAAGAGCACAGGACCCAGGTTGGATTCCCAACACCCACATGGCAGCTCAACCACCTATAACTCCAGTTCCAGAGATGAAGTGCTGATGCTGGCCTCCGTCGGTACCAGGCACTAACATGGTACACACATACATACACACATGCATATATGCAGGCAAAACACCCATAAACATGAAAAATAAATATTTTATTTTGGTTTGTCTTTTTTTCTTTTCAAGACAGGGTTTCTCTGTCTGTACTGGAGCTAGCTCTGTAGACCAGGCTGACCTCAACTCACTGAGATGTGCCTGCCTCTGCCTCCCGAGTGCTGGGATTAAAGGTGTGCACCACCAATGCCCGGCTGTGTTGCATTCTTTCATGTTGCATTTGTTTAACTATGTGAAGCTGTGTTACTGTGCCTGTCTGGAACACCTGGTTGGTCTAATAAAGAGCTGAATGGCCAATAGCTTGGCAGGGTTGGCAGGCAGAGAAAATAAATAGAAGGAGAATCTGGGAGGAGGCAAAGATCAAGGAGCTAGAAAAGAAGGGGCCAGCCACACAGCAAGACACAGAGTAAGAAGGAAAGAAAAGAAATACAGAAATATAGAAAGGTAAAAACCCAGAGGTAAAAGGTAGAAGAGATAATATAAATTAAGAAAAACTGGCTAGAAATAAGCCAAGCCAAGACCAGGCATTTGTAAGTAATAACAAGCCTCCATGTGTGTATTTATTTGGAAGTGGGATTGTGGGCCCCCCAAAAGAACCAAAAAGCAAAAAGCAAGAAGAGTTAAAAACAACCAGCACCACTCTGTAGCCCTGGAATTCACTATGTAGGCCAATTTGGCTTATGAACATGTAATTGGGGTGGCTTATGGTTTCAGAGGTTCAGTCCATTACCGTCATGGCAGGGAGCATGATGGCGTGCAGGCAGACATGGTGCTGGCTACATCTTGATAAGAAGGCAACAGGAAGTGGACTGAGACACTTGGGCAGTAGTCTGACCATAGGAAACCTCAAAGGCCATATTCACAATGACACACTTCCTCCAACAAGGCCACATCTACTCCAATTAAACCACACCTCCTAATAGTACCACTCCCCATGCAACTATTGAGGGTCAAATTACATTCAAACTACCACATAGGTCATCTGTGTAGTATATACTTTTCTATTTTTCATCATAGTCTGAACTCATAGCTTGTGGTATGGGCTCCTGTGCAAATCCTCCAGCAAAGGAGGATGAAGTTGTAGCCTCAATTATTATGAGTCTTAGGGCAGGTAAGCCTCTTCTGTAGAGGGTGCATGGACCAGAAGTCCACACAGATTCAAAGGGAGGAACTTGACTCTACCTGTAACCAGGTTGTAGCAAAATTACACCATTAAACAGCACTGGGATGGTGAGTTGTGACTGTGGGAAACAGTTTGCTACAGTGACCTAAAGCACAGTGCTTGTGTGGGTGTTGTCTGTGTGTTGGGAGGAATGGGGAGGTAGATCTTAGAACTCCTCAGACTAAAAAGTCTAAGCAGGCATTAAAGAGAAACAGTGTCTTGAAAAAGAAGGAAGGAAGGAAAAGAAAAGAAAGGAGGGAAGATAGTTACTATATGAGACAGCACAGTGAGCTCCAGGCTGGCAGGCTAAAGCTACTTAATGAGACTTTGTCCCACACAAAGATGTTTCTCCAATTTGACACACTAGGAAAGAAAATTTCACGTTTAGGTCACGAAAAAGGATTTCAACAAAGCTAAGACAAGAATTCTAACCTAAACTCAAAAACTTTTGTAACATGCTGTGTTAACAACCAACTCCCATCAAATTCTATACCACAGTTTGAATCTGGACTGTCCCCCAAAGTCTGTTGGGGTTAGGACTTGGTCCCCAGATGGCATTGCTGAGATGGAAGAATGCAGAGGGGTCTCCTTCCCTTTGAGGTCTTTAGTTCAGTGGAGGTGTGCCCTTGGTGGGTACCACAGGGGCCGTCTCTTCCCCTTTCTCTTCCTGGCCACAGGGGAGCAACTTGGCTCTTGCTGCCTCAGCACAGGCCAAAAGCAATGGAGCCAATGATCATGGACCGAGACCTCAAGTCTGTGAGCAAAGGAACCTTTCCAATGTATAAGCTTGGCATCTGGGGTGGCTGGCAGTGGCAGAAAGTTACCATGTGGTAATAATTGGAAATAATCACTTATAAACAGCACATTTAAATAAGCTAATTTCAGACGGGGACACACTATAGTCCCATCTTTAAAAGGATCACTTAAACTGAGTGTTGGTGACACACACCTTTAATCCAAGCACCTGGGAGGCAGAGGCAGGTAGATCTCTGTGAGTTCAAGGTCTCCAAAACAATACAGAGAAACCCTATCTCGAAAAACCAACAAATAAATAAATACAACCCAAGACAGTTCAGGTATGGTAGGCTTTTCTGCTTCATTACTGAAACACAAAGCTAAGTAAAACTGAATAGAATCTGTAGCATTGTGGTTTCTATGCTGATTGACAGATTATTCTAGAACCATTTCTCTACTATGTATGTCCCTTCCCACACTGCACCCAAACCACAATGCTTAGCTCCATCAAAAGAAGCTGCAGGTAATCATCATTCTAATATATACTGGTGTTTTGCTTTGAATAAAGTAAGTTTGCTACTTCGCAATCTGTACCTGGGAACCCTGCCCAGACCACCCCAGACCCCACCACTAGCATCAAGCCTGCTCCTTTTGTTTCCCTATTGCAGCCTCTTACTGGAAGAAACACGTCACTGGTGGCTGGGCTTTGAGAGTTTATGCTCTGCCTCACTTCCCTGTTTGATCACTCTACTTCCTGTTTGCGCTTGAAGATGTGCGCTCTCAGCGTCCTACACTGGCTTCCTGTTGTCATTTTGGACTTTCCCTCTGGACCCACCAACCAAAATGAACTCTTTCCTCCATAAGTTTTTGCTCATGGTGTTTTGTTATAAAGAGTAACTGGTACACACTTTAAGAAGCTTTTTCATTTGTTGAGACAACTCATGGCATACACCACCTTGAACTTGAGCTTATCCTGCCTCTGGGCTGGGATTTACAGGTGTGAGGACCAATCCTGGCATGACCACCTTCTTGGCAGAGGAAACAGTTTGCCTGCTCTCACTCCTTCTGGTAATGGGAGGAGATGCTCACTTTACCTTCTCACATTTATCCATCCATAGATTATCTTCTCTGTAATCTTAAACCACCTCCTGTGGCTCCTCATTAGTGTATAAATTAAGCCAATTTATTTATTTTGTGACAGGATCTTTTTTCACTGGTGTCAAATTCCTAGGCTTAAGTGATACTTCTTGTTTGTTTGAGATAGGGTTTCTCTGTGCAGCCCTGGCTGTCCTGGAACTCACTCTGTAGACCAGGCTGGCCTGGAACTCATAGATCCGCCTGCCTCTGCCTCCTGAGTGCTGGGATTAAAGGTGTGCGCCACCACCGCCCAGCTAATAATAAACATTTTTTAAATGGGCAGGGAACTGGAATGGCTCCTACAATGCAAAGCTGGAGCCTTTAGAACGTAACAATGAATAATCTCGAACAAATGTGTTACATTCGTTTACGCTGTGGGATATTTGTTTAATGACGCATTGCATTGTTTCACGTTGCATTTGTTTAACTCTGTGAGACTGTGTTGGTGTGCCTGCCTGATTGGTCTAATAAAGAGCTGATCCACCAATAGCAAGGCAGGAGAGGGATAGGTGAGGCTGCCAGGCAGAGAGAATAAACAGGAGAGAGGAACAAGGACCGAGATAAGGAAGAGGATATCAGGAGTCAGTTACCCAGCCAGTCATGGAGTAAGAAGGAAAGAAAGATGTATAGATAGAATAAAAAAAAAAAAAAAAGGCACACAGCCCAGAGGTAAAACATACTTAAGAAAAAAATCTAGGTTATAGAAGCTGGCTAGAAACAAGCCAAGCTAAGGCCAGGCATTCATAAGAGTAAGTCTCCATGTATTTATTTGGAAGCTGGGTGGTGGGCCCACAAAAACCTGCCTTTAATCCCAGCATTCGGGAGGCAGGGGCAGGTGGATCTTTTTGAGTTCAAGGCCAGCCTGGTCTACAGAGCGAGTTCCAGGACAGCCTCCAAAACAATAGAGAAACCCTGTCTCGAAAAAAAACAACAACAAACCAAATACAAGTGTCTATGTTAGGATGTTTAGTTCATGGGGCTGTAAACTGAGGTGGTTTTTTTTTTGTTTTTTTGTTTTTTTTGTCCTACCTGGCCCCACAGCCACTTTTCAGATAACCACTCAGAGGCTTAATCACACGTGTCTTTGTGGTGTTCCTGTTCCCCAGCACATCTTGTTCTCCCAGTGGCGGCATGTTGGCATCTCCCTGATTCCGCCCTTCTTCTCCGTACCTCCCGCCTGGTTCTATCTTGCCTTGCTATAGGCCAAAGCAGCTTCTTTACTACCCAATGGTAATAAAACATATTCACAGCATGCAGAGGGGCATCCCACAGCACGGCTCAGTGGGTGAAGCTTACCAGCAAGCCTGACAACCTGAGTTCAATCACAGGGCCCACGTAGTGAGGAGAACCGACTACTGTGTGCTGTCCTCTGATCTCCAAGTATGTAGCATGGTGGCTACACAAACAGACCAAGTAAATGCAAATTTTTAAAAACTGTGAGTCCACAGATATTAAAAACATCTTCAAATACATTCTAATGTATTTCCGTAACCTTTGGAAGATATTGGAAACCTCATTCTGAAAACCGTTAGGATGGGGCTCGAGACGGCTCAGCAGTTAAAGGCACTTGATGCTTTTCCAGAGGGCTGGGGTTCGGTTCTGCAGTGCCAGGGGACTGGATGCATTCTTCTGCCTCCTCAGGCACCACACAGGCATATGGCATGTACATACAAGTGAAACAGTCGCTAACATGCTATGGAATAAAGATGTGCTGTTCTATGCTGTTGAGTATTTGTTTAATGATGCGCAGATGGGTTGCATTCTTTTGTTATATTTGTTTAGCTCTGTAAAGCTGTGTTACTCTGTCTAAGACATCTGATTGGCCTAACAAAGAGTCGGATGGCCAATAGCCTGGCAGGGAAGAGAGACAGGCCGGGCTGGCAGGCGGAGAGACTAAGAGGAAAGAGGAGAGAAAAGAAGCTAGGGCGCCAGTGACCAGCCACCCAGCCAACAATGGAGTAAGTAAAGAAAGACACACAGAATAAAGGTAAAGGCCCAGAGGCAAAAGGTAGACAGGATAATTTTTTTAAATTTATTTATTATGCATATGCATGCCAGAAGAGGGTGTGAGATCTCATTATAGATGGTTGTGAGCCACCATGTGGTTGCTGGGAATTGAACTCAGGACCTCTGGAAGACTAGCCAGTGCTCTTAACCTCTGAGCCATCTCTCCAGCCCCCTAGACAGGATAATTTAAGTTAAAAAAAAAAAAAAGGTGGATTAGAAACAAACCAAGCTAAGACCAGGCATTCATAAGTAAGAATACATCTCTATGTATTTACTTGGGAGGTAGGTGGCCAGGCCCCCAAAGAGCACAGAGTAAAAAGAAAATTCAACTACACAATAAGCTAAAAATAAGTAAATCTTTTTAAAAAAATAAATAAAACCAGAGCTAGATGTTAAGACCCCATTACGTGAGAGCCCATGAGTTCTGGTGGCAGTACACAGGAGAATCAGGCTGGCTCTGACCTGCACATTTGTCCCCTGTAGGCTGGCTCTGTGTTGAAGGTGCTATGCCCCCTGCTTAGGGAGACTGGTCGTCAACAGACGACTTCCTCAGCTGAGTGCCCTGTGCCCTACACTACTAACTAGCCAAGTAAGGTGGTCCCAAGGGTGCAATGGTGCCAAGTCTGTTATGAGGATGACCAATTGCTTTCTGGTTAGATTTGAGGCCACGCTCCATTGGAGGGAATTCATACCTGGTACTGTAACCTATTCAGAAGCCTGTGGCAGGGGTGGTCAGAGGACCTAGTAGCAAAGCTACTGCTGTTTTGCTAAATGTTTTGCCATGTGCCTATCCAATTTCCTTTTAAATTCTTGGGTTTATGCCCATAATTAGTGCTGCTGTCTGTTTGGCTCAAAGAGGCTGCTCTGCAGCAGGTAGCAGCAACTAGAGATCCATGACTGGCCAAAGAAAATTAGTGACTCTTGGATACTGGTGTGATTTGAATATAAAGTATCTCCCATGTGTGAACACTTGGTCCCTAGCTGACGGCACGCTTTCACAGGTTAAGGAACACTTAGGAGGCAGGCTTTGAGGATGTATATATAGCCTGGTCCCAGGTCCTGCTCACACTCCTTCCCAACTGCCCGGCTGGCCTCACACTCCTGCTGCTATGCTGTTCCTACTATAATGGACTCTATCTCCTCTGAACCATAAGCCAAAATAAACCCTTTCTCCCCTGACTTGCTTGTTAGGACATTTTATCACAGCAACAGAAGGTCATGAGTCAGATGTTCAGCCACAAATCCAACTGTCCTGTCTAGTTTCCATATCCACTCACCTGAACTCAGAAAATGCCTCCATGAGGCAGGCCTGTTAGTAACTGATAGGGAGGCCCTGCCCATTGTGGACGGGGCCATGCCTGGGCTGGTGATCCTGGGTTCTCTTAAGCAGACTGAGCAAGCCAGCCATGAGGAAGGAGCAGGCCAGTAAGGAGCATTGTTCCACCCTGACTACTGCCTTTGATGAACAGTGTAACCCAAACAAATCCTTTCCTCCTCAAAATACTTTTGGTGTTTCATCACAACAATAGAGACCCTAAGACAAGGACGTATCCATCATCACCTCAAGGAACACAGCGGAAGGGGGCAGAGAGCCAGATGACGGGTGGGGTGGAATGTGGGACACTGCCATATGGTGATACATTATGATTTATTAAAGCTTGCTTGAGGATTCTGAAAGCAAAGTCAGCCAGACTAGAGAAGCCAGGCACATACCTTTCATCCCAGCAGCCAGAAGCTAGGAGGTAGTGGTACACACGTTTAATCCTAGGACTCAGGATCTCTGTGAGACCAAGGCCACCAAGATCTACACACGACTGAATCTGTCTAAAGGAGAATTACAGCTCACACCTTTAATCCCAGCACTAGGAGTATAAGACAGGAGCAAGGAGTAGGAGGCATTCGTTCTCCAGCCATGCTGAGGAGAGGTTACAGTCTGAGGCTTGGTGAGAGCTTGTGACAGGATCAGCCCTTGCAGCCTGAGCTGGAGTGAGAGCTCGTGGCTGGCTGCTTTGGATCCTTTCACTTTTCCTGTCACACTACTGGGCACAGGGCCGTTGCACTGACCTCGAAGGAACTGCAGCCAGCTGCACGAGACTGGGCCCACTCCTCCCCGAGGACTTAAGGCAGTCAATGGTTGCTAGAGGAGGAAAGACCCTCTTCAGCAGTGTGCCAGTGATAAGGTGCCTATGCTCAAAGTGACCCTACCGAGACTCTTGGATAACCAAAACCAACATACTATATAGGAGCTGCTTCAGAAGAGGAAGGGGATTGGAGGAGCGGGCCAAGAAAGGGTGAGGCATGGATATGACCAAAATACATTCTAAATACGTATAATCGCTAGCAAAAGCACTTAAGGAAAATCCTGAGGAATACAAGCACAAACAAGAAACATACAACAGACAATATATGAATTTTGCAAGACTGCAGATTATAATGTATAAAACAAGGCTGATGACGCCAGGTCTGACCCCCAGCGGAATCTCCAGAAACCATCCAGTGTAACCAATTTCCACAAGTTGTTCTCTGAACTTACACACGTGCGACAGACAGACAGACAGACAGACAGACAGACAGACAGACACACACACACACACACACACACACACACACACACACTAAACAACAGCCAGGTGGTGGTGTGCAGGCTGAGTTTTCCTGTCTCAACTGCCTGCTCCTAAACAACAGGCAGCTGATTCGCAAGTAACTGACTTAATATAAATTACAAATGCTGGGTCAATAGCTCAGGCTTGTAACTAGCTAATTCTTACACTTAAACTAACCCATACTTCTTATCTATGCTTTGTCACGTGGCTCAGTGAGTGAGGTACCAACTCCCAAAGGTTGTCTTCTGATATCCACACAGACGGCATGTGATCTCACAACACCATATACAAAGTAAGTAAACAGGAAAAAAATAAAGCAGTAAACAGCTGGTTTTAAAGTGATGCCTTTATTAATAAATATACATCCATATGATGATGTAGATACAAATCATGAACACTACTCCATTCCCATACACATAATTGCACACGAGTAGCTCAAGTTCATGGACATTAATTAATAAAACATACACAGTATCTATTCAGACTTTACAGCAGAGGACAACGTGCTTATTATCAGTTAAGTGGTAATTATTTGCTTCATAATTGTCTGTGGAAAAAGCAAATTGTGAATCAAACAATCAGAATGGCCTGATTAAATCATACAACTGACTTGCTACAGCACTAATTCTCAAAAAACTTAAATACACTGTATGTGAGGACACAGATTTGTCTACTTGGAGGAAAAGGGAGAAAAGCAAAGGAAAAATTCGGATACACCTTAGAGTTTGAGCAAAGTCAATGACGTTATAATAGAACAAAAGAGCACAAAACTCTTTATGCTCAAGACTGCTGAGTTATGATCTTACTGTAATGGACCATAACTTACTGCACATAGCCAAGGGATGGCAGAGAGGTTATCAACACTCCCTGAACCATTCTGTCAAAGTTTCTTAAAGTATAAAGAAGTTCACTGTCTAAACTCACACTGTGATCATTCTTACACTGGATGAAGTGCCCTTCACCTCAAATTAAATGGATCCAGATTTTACCTCAAAGAAACTCAGTATTCTTACTTCATGAAAACATATACAAGTTCACACAAACAGCAGTTGGAATGAATAAATACCACATTGACAGATGTTTCTTTTTAAAAAGTAAATTAAAAATACAAAGAATTGTTAGTCTGATTTAAACACTGATTTTAAAAAATGTTCCCAGATATTAAACCAAATACTATTTAATTTTTCAATATATTGTGCCAATATATGTTTTTAATATCCAGTGCAAAACTCCAAAGATAGTATCAAAATCACCCCATACTAAAGATTAGTTAGGCAAAGTGATACCTGTGGAAAATGAAAATTTCATCTGTATTGACTCCTTTTTTGTTATAACAATAAATGCAGCATGTTAAAATATCCTTTTAAGAAAAAAAGTAAAACAACTTACTGGAATAGTAGATAATTTTCTGACAGTTTTAATATAGAATAGTGAAACCTATTTTATGAAGAATAGAATCACGCAGTATAAAATTAGCAATTTACCTTTTACGGAACAATTATACAGTGGGGGAAGGGCAGTGTTCCCCAACTGAATATACTGACATCTAGGCAACTGTTTAACATGCTATTTCAGTGTCTGTCATGTTACAAAAGATGCAGAATGCAGTCTTTAGATCCACCATGTAGAAGTAAAAATATGTTTATGTGAAGACCTCCTTCCTGTCATCACATCTGTGTCTCTCCAGCGTGGCACTAGTAAACTGTCCACAAGGAGGAAAGTAGAAGAAGATGTTCATCAGTGGGCACAGATACTAGTCCAGGAGTGCTCACTGGAACAGTAAATTCCGTTTTCTAAGTGATGTTATCCATCCACAACTGTGGCCGCTCATCCCCCTCTCCTGGGATAAGAGCTCCCGATAGATAATAACACTGCTATGAACATCTCTCCTTAAACTCATGTCCCATGTCACGACATGGATACAAAACTCACTGTACAACACACCACTCTGTCTTCTGACACAGCACAGCACCAGAGTAGATGTGTTGGGGAGCTTGGGGGGGGGGACAGAAGGGTACAAAGCCAGGAACGAAACCAAACCGAAAGGATGATGAGCGGACTCACTCTGAGACACGGCACGCACCCACATCCTTGCCAGTGGTGTGCACGACTCTATCGCGGAACGCTTTAACTGTCTTCAGGAACTAGCCGTGCAAGGATCTCTAAGCAGCCAGCTGCTAAACATCTTCAGAAACCACTAAGTGACGGATACTCAAGTGACCAGGTGAACACATGAGAGAAGATGCAAGCATTTGTGTGTGTCAGAAGTTACACTGTTCTGAGTAAAATATTAAGTTCTGTATTCTAAGCTTCTGCAAGAAGAAACTCTTGAAGCAGTTTAGCTGCCTGAATGATACAGCTGGCTGTGTAGTCACCAGCATTGTTTGCTGTTCCCTACAGCTTGTGCAAGGCTAGTAGTGTTGAGGTCGCTGTCCCCACATGCAGTGTGACACCTCTTACTGTCAGTGCAGAAGCCCAGCTCTTGTGTCAGCTATCCTTGGGGCACCTGAGGTTTGCTGCTTGTTTCCTGATAAAGGCCTAAAACATGGCATTATGTGCAGTTGGTTTGCATGAACTGAGAGCAAGCCTAACCAACAGGTATGCGTCCTTTTAAATTTGATTATTTCTGAGGTTTTTTTTTTTAAAGGATTTATTTATTTTATGTATGAGTACTCTATCTGCATATACAACTTTATGTGAGAAAGGGGCACCAGATCTTATCATAGATGGTTGTGAGCCACCATGTGGTTGCTGGGAATTGAACTCAGAACCTCTGGAAGAGCAACCAGTGCTCTTAATCTCTGAGCCATCTCTCCAGCCCTATTTCTGAAGTTTTGAATCCTGTAAATCTATACTTTATTAAAGGCATCTTGAAATGCAAGTAAAAAATGTAATTTTTAAAAGTCCAGTGAGAGCTTTTCATTCTTTTTTGCTCTGTTTTGTTAAGAGAAGGTTTCTACATAGTGCTGGCTGTCCTAGAAATCACTATGTACACCTCTCAAACTCACAGAGATCCACCTGCCTCTGCTTCCCGAGTGCTGGGGTTAAAGGTGTGTGCCACCACTGCCCACTGAAGCTTTTCAATTCTAAAGTTCATATTATTTTATTTAGAACAAACTCAGAATAAATAAAATGTATTATTAACAAGAAATATTTCAGAAAGGAAGATATTCCTCTGTAACTACACCTATGTGTCCAGAATTTTTCTCTTTTCTATATTGCTTTTAAAGCAAGTCTCCCTAGGGAAAAGAGGTTTATTTTGGGAGCCAAATGCCATTTTTAAGCTAACCAGCACTTGTTTTACAGGTTTGTTCACAAATACTGAGTTCCTACATCTCTTGGTATTTGGGTCTTGACAGCCAGGAGACTATTCTCTGCCTAGACCAGTTTTGCAGTCTACCACTCAATTTGTACCCTTTGGTAGATATAAACCTGAAAATGCAGTTAAGTACTAATGCAATGTAACAACAATTACTCAGAGAAACGAAAAAGGCATTCTAAATAAATGAGCAATAGTAATATTTTTAAATATAATACTTTGAGACTCATTAAATATATGAAAGACAAAGATTGATTATAGTTACATGCAGACCTAAAGGTTTCTTCTTCTTGTATATTAAATATAATGTGCAGGTTTATGAAGTATTTAAGGATCTTGCTGTAAGTATGAATTGTTTGTAGTGTTCGGTGTATATGCTCTTAAGCAACTGGAAAACATAACCTGTAACTATAGCCTTTGCAAGACCAGTATTAGACAACCCTTAGGAATGATGATCAGCTCATGTCATGTGAATCAATAAATAACAAGTTGTGTTTTACATTCCAAAGCATCCAGACAACTGTGCCTTGTTTCATGGAAGGTCTAAACTCACACAGCCACACCCTTTGGTCTGTTAACTAGCTGCTGTTCTGCCCCATTGGTTAGAACGCCACAGGCAAACATTACCGCACTGGTTTCCTCACAACTGAAAACAACCGTGGCAGCCGGTAGCCTGTGCAGCATCTACTAAGAATGGTCCAAAGGGAAAGCAAAAATGACTTAGCTTGAGTGTTGTCTGAACCTTGTACAATATAGATTCAATGCACTACTCCTGCCCTACGCGTATCTGTCAACACGTGGCAGCTTCCGAGCAAAAGGAGAGGAGGAGTGGGGAGTAAGGGAGATCAACAGAAAACAAAACTGGGAGTCCAGGGGGTAGAGCCAAATGAAAGCAAGAAGCTTTGGAAAGCCTCAGTCTGCTCCTAACACGAGCTCCCCTGCCTGGCTCATTCACTGGGCGGCTTGACTTCACTGCTGGTTCCCTGAACCCCGTGAACCGCTCTGCTATGCATCATAGGGTAAGGAAAGGCAGCAGTACCACAGCCATAGCCAAGATCTGCAAGCCGGGACAGAGCTTTAATGCTACCTGGAGGTCTCCCTGGGCTGACCTTATACCCTGCAGCTTTGGTTGTACCCAAAGGTCTGCCTGGGCTTGTCTTAAATCCAGCTGCTTTGGTGGTTCCCAGGGGTCTGCCTGTGCTGGTCCGGTATCCCGCTGACTTGGTGGTTCCCGAAGGCCGGCCGCGCTTACCAGATCGATTGAGGTTTTTCTTTTTCTTTAGTTCATCTTTTATCTCTATGTTTCTGCCACTGGTGGGCTGCAAGTGCGTTTCATTTAATGGGTCTTGCCTCTGACAAACCATGGGTTTGTGGCTGACTGTGTGGCCGTACTTGCTTTGCTGGGAAGAATATATATCAAACTGGTCAGCAGCTCTCAGGGCATCTTCACTGAGGCAGGAAGGCTTGCCAGGCCCACAGAACGCTGGGTTACTGCCGGCAACAGGATGCATCATTTTCTACCAAAAATAAAGACAAAGATGTATAAATACCTACCTAAAATTAGGGCAATAGGAGACTCCAGAACACTTACGCAAACACACATGAGCAGTGTTCCGTTGACAGCCTCACCACGCCCACCCAATTGAATCATTCCTTCCCAAAGGACAGAGACCCAGAAAATTCAGTAAGTAAATAAGATATATGAGGTTCAGGAAGTTAGGGGATTCACTCTCCCTCCCTCTGCAAGTTTGTAAAAGCAGGAAGGAGCTGCTAGAGAAAGACTCTCCAGTGGACAGGGAGTTCTAGCAATGTGGCTTTTATAAGCTGTGACCTTGCGAGGAAGTCTGTTCAGCCACACAGCTGCCTCTGAGCTACCCATCCATCTGTCCATAACTCAATGAACCCACTTGCTCACCACACTAGCCCTGCTTGGATTTCTTTATTAGTGCCCTATCAAGGGTAAACAGAACTATCCATGCTTCCCCCCAAAAAGTCACAAAACAAACAACACAAGAGTCTTGGTTTTCTCAATTACAGGTAGGAACAGATGTTATATAAGATCACTCGATTAGAGGCTGGAACAATGGCTCAGCCGTTGAGAGAGGACTTGCTGCTCTTGCAGTGGCCCAGGTTCAGGTCCCAGTACGCATATGGTGGCTCACACCATCCACAATTCCAGTTCCAGGGGACTGATACCCTTCTCTGACCTCCTTGGACACCAGGCATGTACATGGTAAACATACACACATGCAGGCGACACAGTCATACGCATATTTTTTTATTTTATTTTTCAATAACTGGAACTCACAGAGATCTGCCTGCCTCTGCCTCCCAAGTGCTGTGATTAAAGGAGTGTGCCACCAACACCCGGACACATAAAATTTCTTAAAAATCTAATTTTTTTAAAAAGGCAACTCAAAACACTGATTTAATAGCTATTATACTCTGATTAAAGCTAGCTGAAGCATAAAAATTAATATTCTGTAGGCTTTTTTTTCCTTTTGAGTTATTAAACCCTAGAACCACTACATAACAGTAAAAAACCAGAACAAGCCTCAAGGAGATGGCTCAGCAGGTAAAGGCACTTCCACCAAGCCTGACATATGTTCAATTCTGACACACATACAAATAAATAAATATTAACAAATTAGCTAAAGCCAAGAACCCTTATTAAAATGATGTCCCATGCCTAACCTTAAAATGCCTTCACTGGGTCTTGGCACATTCTCACATGTATAGTCTTAACCTGATCTGTTTCCACAAGATGGATACTCAGTCATTATGGTAATTTATTATTTATGCAAAGCCCTGAGTGTGTGTTACACTTTTCAAAAGCCAGATAGTGTCAAGCAAGGAACACAATGTCTTGGCCCAGCACAGAATCCCTTCCAATGGCCTCTATCCAAACAAAAGGCAATTATCAACACTGAGGATAAACAAACGTTTCCATTAGCTGAAACAGATGAGCGCATACACAAGCAGTGAGGACTGAACTACAAAACATGGGCAACAATCAAATACGTCTACTCCAAAGACAAACGCTAAATGTCAAACAGATCACACACAGGTTGCCATATTCCTGCTTCACAGGAGCCTTGAACAAGTCAAAAGTCACTGTTTTGTCCGAGGGTCTTACTACAGTTCCCCCCCTACAATTTTCCCTTCTACATATCTCACACGAGCATTGAGCTTTCATGCTGCAGCACTGTAACACAAGAAAGACAAAGTCATTCACTAGTTCGGATTAAGGGCCCTCCTGAAGTGTCATCCTTCACATACATAAAACTGCAACTCTTCCCAGAGAGCACAAATAAGGAATTTGCTGAGACTCAATCAAGAGAGTTGTTGCCCAGGTAGTTTAAGGTCTCGATTCTGAAGTAAATGTCCACCAAGAAGAGAAAAAGATGCCTGCTTATGGTCAGAGAAACCAACACAGACCTAAAATTATAGAACAAGTCAAAGCAAAACAAAATACTAAAAGGGATCATCTTTACTCACTTCCCAAAGATAGGAGCTAACTATGAATACTTTCCTTGCTACAATTCTAATTTCAGTTAGTTTTAAGCACAGCATTAGCCCCAGTAGTTTCTGAACACTTCCTGTGTGGCAGCCCTTACACAGTCCCCAGGGCTCAGCAGCCACCAGACCTCTGCACACACGCAAGGGCTGGAGTTGCCTATAAGCACCCACCTACAGACCCGTCTTGCCTACAATCTCAGCCTGCTGAACAGTGGACAAGGACCATCAGTGGAGCCTGCTGGCTTCCAGCCTAGCTGAGAAAACAGAAGCCCCAAGTTGAGCGAGGCACCCTGCCTCAACAAAGGACACTCAACCCACCCTGGTGTCTGCATCAACACAAATAGACACACATCTTCATTCTTTCTTTTTGGTCTTTCGAGACAGAGTTTCTCTGTATTGCTTTGGAGCCTGTTCTGGAACTCGCTCTGTAGACCAGGCTGGCCTCGAACTCACCGAGATCCGCCTGCCTCTGCCTCCCGAGTGCAGGGATTAAAGTCGAGCACCACCACCACCCAGCTTTTTTTTTTTTTCATAAAGAAATGGAAACTGACTTAAGTGACCCATCAGGGATGCTTTTTAGGAGACTAGAAAGCCAAACAGCAAGTTAGACAATCTGAATAGAGGCAACAGTTCATGTTACAGCATATAGCCATTCCAGGATCTGTCTTCTCTACACCAAGGGTGTTCAACAGCATCCTACTAGATGTCAGGAATACAGCTTTCCCCCCCAAATTAATGACAACCAAAATTTTCTCCAGATAGTGCCCTAATAGGCAAACCCTCTCCTACCATAGGAATCACTCTACTGCATTCACCTATTTGGGGCCAGGAACGTAGCCCATGTGCAGAGCCCTGGGTTCAACACCCTCATCACACAAAACAGAAAGAATCTCTTTAGCCCTTAATTTTATAAAAATCCACAAAATCTTCCTGGTGGAAACTTAGATTGTCCAAAATGAAGAAAAGCTAGTCTTGTGCTTTGTGACACAATCACATTTCTAATGTCTAGGTCCCCATAAAACCCTACCAAGCCCAGATTTATCAGGAAATTTGGGTAGGAATAGAGCTGATGCCCTTCACTGTTTATTAAATCAACAGTGCTAATAAAAGAAGTAGAGCTGGGGCAGACTCCAATCCTCTTTAACCAACTCCAGAATTCACTCAAGACGAGCCTGTCAGACTGTAAATGCAGAAACTGTATAGTGAGAACAGGGAACGCTGCTGTACACTTGTCTAAGTACCGCTTACCAGGTGGCATCAGTAAATGAATCCAAGACACACCTCTAAACACACACTCATATATGTGTGTGTGTGTGAATTAAGTAGGACTGTTTATAGCCAACGAATGTGGACTAGAGACTATATGCAAACTCAAGGAGAAACACACTTATTTGTGAGAAAACTGAATTACTTAGAAAGCTCTCACAAAAAGAAACTAGAGCCAGGGGTGTGGCACATGCCTTTAATCTTGGAGCCTACGGAATCTTTGTGGGCTCAAGGTCAGCCTGGTCTCATGGCAAATTTCAGGACACCCAAGGCTACACAATAAAAGACCCTTAAAAAAAAGAGAGAGCTTCAGTACTGGCACAGTTGTTGGTAAGGTTCCCCGGCTGTTCAAGCCCAAGGCTCTGGGTTTGGATCCCTAGCACACACAATTTACTTCAGGGCGAAATCCTTTTGTCTTTGTGTGTGTGTGTGTGTGTGTGTGTGTGTGTGTACATATACATACATACACACATTTACAAACACGATACAGTTCAGCATTTGGTTAACACATCAACATTAACCCTGTTCTTAACTCACAGCAATCCTCGGGCCTCACCAAGCAAGTTCTAAGAGCAAAGGTGTTAACCAGCATCCCTGGTCAGCGACCGTTTTTTAATTATGTTTTTGTGCATGAGAACACGTGAATTAGGGCAGCCCTGGAGTGCAACAGAGTAGGTGCAGGAACCAACCTCCAGTTCTCAAAACCAGCACACACTCTGAAAGGCTGATTTCCATCTTACTATCTTGAACTCTTTCCATACAACGTTCGCCAAAATGATAGAGAAAATCCTAAGAATTTCTCTAGGATGTGGGTGGACGGCAAGCTAGGAGTTACAGAACAAACTGTGTTGCCTAGCAAAGGCTACAGTTGTTTTCTTTTCTGTTTTGTTTCTGGTACCTGGAGGTGGAACCCGTGGCCTTGCACATACCAAACAAGGAAGGAAAATCCCTTTAAATGGTTCACTCCAAGTTTAAGGACGCCAACAAGAAGTTGGACTGTGACTAAATTAACGGTCCTGAAGGTGTGCTGAGATTTACTGAGGAGTTTTAAACCCTGTCCTTCAATGAAATCAATCGCATCTTGAATGTGGCAGACATTAAGGCCAACAAAAACTATTTTTAGTAACTTCACAAGGCACCTATGAAGCAAAGCTTCAAAACCCCGCACCCTGTCCCCCTCCAAAAATCAAGTGTCACATGATACTCGGGCTTGTTATTACAAACGACTTTATAACCGAGGGGAGTTTGGGTTCCCAGGACACAGCATAAACTACGGTCTCCTTTGTCTCCTCCGCACCCCTTAACCGTGCCCGACGACCGTACTTCCCGCGCCGGCATCGGCCGCAGCGTGGCCGGGATGAGCCGGGCAGCCGCGACTACCGCAGCGCGGCAAGTTAGCAGCCCCGCGCCCGCCCACCAGGCAGGCAGGCAGCCCGGGCTGCGCGGCCCGCGCCGTGACTTCCGCCTCCCGCGAGGCCGGCGGGCGCCAGGGCGGAAGTGCCGCGGGGACGGCCGCTCCGGAGGAAGGAGGCGCCCGCCGCCGCATCCCGCGCCTCGCTCGCCGGGCCCCGCGCCCGCCGCCGCCGCCGCCGCCCCGCGCCCTACCTCGGCCGCTCCGAGCCCGGCCCTCAGCGCGCCCAGGGGCCGACCATAGGCAGGAGAGCTCCCGCCCGTTCCGCTCACTCCGGCCGGCCCAGTCCAGTCCACCGCAGAGGGCCGGCGGCGGCGGGGAGGCCCACGCCAGAGCCCGACTCCCAGGAGCCCTCACCGCGGGCCGGGACGCGGGAGGAGGAGAAGGCCGCCACAGCCCCGGAACGTGAGCGCCGCGCACGCGCACACACACACGCCTAGGTATCGCGAGACCGGCTGCCCGGCCCGCGGCCAGAGTGCGCGTGCGCGGAGTGAGTGGCGGAGGCCTGCGCCGGCCTAGAGCCCCGCCCAGGGCGGCCGATAGCCGAGGTGACCTGATGGCTCGCTGGATTCCTCTGGGCAGAGGCTCTCCCAGTGAGGCAGGCAGGGCGTGAACCCCGCCTTTCTCCGATGGGTGTAAAAGGTGTCTGACTTCTCACACTCACTGTCGGGCTGTGGCAGCACACGCCTTTAATCCCAGCCCTCGGGAGGCGGAGGCAGGAGGATCTCTGTGGGTTCTAGGCCAACCTGAGTTCCAGGACAGACTCCAAAACAATACAGAAGCAAAAAAAAAAAAAAAAAAAGGACTTATTATCTGACCTTCAGTTTCTTACGGGTGGTTAGGGTCCCGACCTCCAAACAACAGGGACTGACTTTCCAGATGCTGGTGTTAGGACCTTCTGCCATAAAATAACAAGATATGTAATAATTAAAAGCATTTTGTCGGACACCCTGTCGTATTAGGTTTTGGTTTTGGTTTGTTTTTTTAAATCCCGTCACGCCTAGAATGCGCTACAGTTTTAACCCTGGAAGAGGCTGAACCACTAGCTTAATTCCATTTGGCTGTAACTGTTTCTCTTGTGAGGAAATCTTTTTGTAAAGATGTGTCTTTGCCTAAGGCAACTTCTGATTGGCTTAATAAAGAGCTGAATGGGTAATAGCTAGGCGGGAGAGATTGGCGAGGTTGGGAGGGGGGTGTAATCTATAGTGTGGAGACTCGGAGCAAGTCAGACATTCGGTACAGGGAGGTAACCGAGCCATGTGACAGAACGTAGATTAATAAAAACTCTAAGCTAAGACCAAGCATTCATAATTAGTCTCTGTGTTGTTATTGGTGAGCTGGTGGCCCCAAAAAGGATCCAAGCACAGTTTCCTTCTCAGTCGTTTTGATGTATAATTGTCTTGGATTCTGATAGAGTTTGTACCACAAATACGTAATATGAAATCAACAGTCTTTCCATACTCCAAACCCACATACACTTCCAAGGAAGAGACAAAACCTGTCCAGCAGGGTAATGACAGGAAGCTCACCTGGGGGCAACAGCCCTGTCTTCCTCTCAGGAGCCTGAGGATCTGCCAGTCAAACAGCCCCTCCCTTCACAGACCCTGGATGGTCAGCAACAACACAGCTGTGGTATTTTTGTTTTCGTTTGAAGTGAAAAAAGGAGAGCCACAGGTCCCTGGGCTGCCGGGGGAGACTCCTGCGCCACAGAAAGAACCGTGCAGTGTCGTCACAGCTGCTCCAAAGGGCCGTGCACGAGGCAGCCTACAGCCACCCCGGATGGCCCGGCTCACAGACACATTGGGTCTTACTGCAGCAGGCTTCCATCCGGTCAGACAGGACATCTCGCTAGCCCACGGTGGCCTGGGCAAGTGACTTGGCTGTACAAACTACACTCCCTCTTCACGCTTCTGAAAGCAGTTGGGCAAACTTCCTTCCTGGCAAGGCTTCTAGGCTGCAACGCAGGGCAGGCCTCAGTGAGGGCTAGCCTAGCAGTCACATCAGCCCACGGGTGGTTTCTGACTGCTGGTAGAGTGGGCCACGGGGGTTGTGGGGAAAGCAGGTGACTGGGAGGTACCAGCCCCAAGCCGCCCGGACTTGAACAGGTCGACCGCAGAGGTGAGGGGTCAGAGGGCTGAGACTGGAGGAGCCCTCCGTCCTGCCCTGGTGCTGAACCGCACTTGAGGCCGGAAACCAGGCCACTGGCACTTGAAGGCCACACTTGCAAGGAGGGTCCTGGCACCGCACTTTGACTTGCTGACTGTGAGTGAGTTTCCACTTGAACAGAGCAAAAGGACCTCATCATGATGAAGTGTCGGTGCTCTGAGTTATGCTGGACCATCAGGAAAGAGGGTCACTCCAGAATAATCAGGTTCCAAGGCATCGGAGAACAATCTCTGATGGGCTGAACCCCAAAAGCCCACAGAAGCGTATTTCTAGTCACACCAAAGTTTTTAGAGTAAAACAAATCCTCACAACAAACACGGATCTAATGTATTTCCTTCTAGAAGGAGCACCTCACCCTTGCGATCTTTCTTCTCTGCACTGTTTGTGGTACTCAGTGGTGCAGACATGCAGACAGCACACTGTAGATAATAAATCAATTTAAACATTTTTTTCAGAGCATGCAAGTAGAGGTCAGAGGACAATGTTGTTTGTTGTTCTCCACTGCCGTCTCCATTATTTTCTTTCTTTCTTTCTTTCTTTCTTTTTTTTTTTTTTTTTTTTTGGTTTTTTGAGACAGGGTTTCTCTGTATTGTTTTTTGGAACCGGTCCTGAAACTTGCTCTGTAGACCAGGCTGGCCTCGAACTCACAGAGATCCACCTGCCTCTGCCTCCTGAGTGCTGGGTTTAAAGGCTGGTGGCTGGCTCTCTCTTAATTATTAGCCCATTTCTATTAATGTGTTTATCTCCACATGGTCTTGGCTTCCTGGTGATGCCCAAGCCTCTTGCCTGGACAGTCACCCAAGGTTCCTCTGCAACACTGGAAAATCTATGTTAAGCCTACAAGCCTATCTGACAGACTTTCCTATGAAGTAGGAATGTTGAAGGACTGGCCTACCTTGTCTTAGCCAAGTTGGCTAAGTTCTTTGTGTTCTGCTTGTCCAATCTGGACAACATACTGTCAGCAGTTGAGGCAAGAGAAGTGTCTTGCTCAGTGGTAAACTTTGCCACAGTGAAAGAAAACTCCACATGGAGGTTCTTTGATGCCTCTCATCTCTGAAGTAGACTGGTGCAGCCAAGAGCAGGCATATCTCACTGACATGAGAAGCCTTTTTTTATTAAAACATTGTAAATGCCATATTCTGTAGATCTCTAGCATGTTTGAACAGATCACCCATCTGTCTAAAATATATCTAACTTGAAAACATACCTATCGAGCCGGGCAGTGGTGGTGTATGCCTTTAATCCCAGCACTCGGGAGGCAGAGGCAGGCGGATCTCTGTGAGTTCAGAGGCCAGGCTGGACCGACAGCCTCCAAAACAATACAGAGAAACCCTGTCTCGTAAAAACCAAAACAAAAAACAACAACAACAAAAAAAACCATACCTAGCATGACGACAAGTTTGATTGTTATAGATGAAAAACTATGAACCTGCATTTCTTTTTCTTTTCTATGGTTATCACTTTAATAAAACCCAACAAGTAGGTGATGATGAGCTCTCTGAGCTCTACCCTCTTCCCACAGGAGCAGAGAATAAGGCACCGTTGGTCCCCATTTCCCTGGTCAGCAGTAGAGGAGGGGCAGGCCAGGCAGGCCTGAGACAGTCTTCATTGGGCTCACACTAGGGCTCCACAGGTGCTGAGGGTCTCTGTGAACCTGCTGACTTTCCTATCCACAGTCTCTTCTGCCTGTGCCATCGGCTTCCAGAGCTGCTCACTCTTCCGACAGTGGATCTTTTCTTCCATGTCTCCTGTTACTCCCACCTGACCTCATGAGCAGGACACCACAGGTAAGCAAACTCGTCACAGGGTGGAAGGATGCCACCCAACGCCTTACGGTGTTCCGGGGCAGCCTGGCCTTTTTTTGGTACTGTGTGGCAGCACACGTCACACCAAAAACTGCAGCTGGGGCTCAGAACTGTTAGGGACATTGAGAGGGATTGGTGTAGTACAAATTCTAATTGGCCTTAATAATAAAAACCTGAAGCCAGATGGACGGGGCTAATACTGTGTGAAATGTTTTTACTCTTTTGTCTTTTTGAGGGGTCCATGAACCAGCTCCCAAATAAGCACACACACACACACACAGGCTTACTATTATTTATGAATGTCCGGCCACCTTGGCTTATTTCTAACCAACTTTTCTAAAATTAACCTGTCTACCTTTTACTCTGGGATTTTATCTCTCTTCTTCCAACTGCGTGGCTGTCTGGGTGGCAGGGTGGCTGGCCCCTGATGCCCTCCTCTCCTCGTTTTCTTGTTGCGCCCTCGTTTCTCCTTCTATTCATACACTCTGCCTGCCAGTGCCACCTGTCCTTACTCCTGCCTCGCTATTGGCTGTTCAGCTCATTATTAGGACCACCAAGTGTTTTAGACAAGCACAGAAACACAATTTCACCAAGTTAAACAAATGCAGCTTAAACAAGCCGGGCGTTGGTGGCGCATGCCTTTAATCCCAGCACTCGTGAGGCGGAGGCAGGTGGATCTCTGTGAGTTCGAGGCCAGCCTGGTCTACAGGGCTAGTTCCAGGACAGCCTCCAAAACAATACAAAGAAACCCTGTCCCAAAAAACAAAACAAAACAAAAAAATGCAGCTTAAACAAAAGTCAGATCAGAGAAGCAGAGCAGCTGTCCACTAGTTCTCACCTGTGAGTCCTCAGAACAAAGGGGCGGTCCCGTCTCTACAAAACCTCAGATTGAATGCGATGAGCTCCTGTCTCCTCCTGTCTTATCCTCCTCTCTCTGCCCAGCCGTATCACTCCTGTCTCCATTTCCCTAGCGCTGGGATTAAAGGCGTGTGACTCCCAAATACTGGGATTAAAGGTGTGAGTCACCACTGCTTGGCCTCTACGGCTAAATAATGCCTAGCTCTGCACTCTGATCTTCAGGCAAGCTTTATTTGTAAAAGCACAAACAAAGTATCACCACAGATTTGTGGTCATGTGTTTTTAAAGAAAGGCCAGGTACTTTAACCCTTCCAGAACTGTTGATGTCCTCACGACACACAAGCAACACCATCCGCCCAGTAGTATCTGCTTGGCCAAAATGGCCGCCAGACAAGATGACATTGCCATCTAACACCAGGACCCCTACACCAGATTTGGCAACCACCTAGGAAAAAATTAACCTGAACTTCTTAATTATCCTAAACAGTTTGTCATAACAGTTTTCAAGGACTAGAAATTTACATTAAAATTTTAAACAGGCTGCATAGGTACAATACCTTAAACAAGAGTAGAAATATAGAGGTATAACAACCTTAAACTCGTATCATAGACAAAACCACTTGAGACTAGTAGATGCTTTTTAGTAGTCAGCCATGTTCCCTTTCATCCCACCATCCCTCCATTCCCCACTTTCCTTTCTTTCTATCCCCAGCCCCGTTTCTCAACACTATGCCCAAGACACAGAAGGATAGAGGAAAGAAGGAAAGACATCCCTTCATCTAACCTTCTTTGTTTAGCTTCCTCCCTGACCAGGACCAATGACCACTGGTAACTAACCACCCTGAACAACCGCAAGCATCCAAAACCCACCAAACGGCAAAAAAAAAAAAAAAAAAAAAAGAAAAAGAAAAAAACCACCCACACCCTCTTTGGAATGTGGGCATCGTGTTGTTAAGATGACTTCCTGTTGTCTGGGAGCGACGGCATCGGAAACACTTGGGGTAATGGTCAAGTCTCTGTGTGATGGGAAAGCTGAGGGCGTGTCTGAAGCCCTGACTGGTGTACTCTGTGAGGCTGGGCCATTTCAGCTAGCTGCTCTGAAGCGTCCCTGAGCGCTTTGTACTCAAAACTGATCTTTTTGGTGGTGGCTGTCAGCTTAATCGTGTTATCTCAGTCCAGGTGGATCTTGTCATTGCAGGGCACCATCATCTTTCTGGAGACCCCATAGGTTGTGGTTAGAAATGGTCACAGGAGGCAGATACCCACAGCTAGACACTGAACTGAACTCCTGGAAACCAGCTGCAGAGGAGGAGTGATGAGCAACGGGGTCAAGACTGAGCTGTTGAAACCCTCAGAAACTGCTGACCTCAAGAAGGGGGAACTCATGGACCCCCAGACTGATGGCTGAGAGGCCAGCATGGAACTGATCCAGGACCCCTAAATATGGGTGTCAGTGAGAAGGCCTTGGGTACTACATCAGTATTTATTCCTGGCATCCGAATGGACTTAGAGAGCCCATTCCACATGGAGGGATGCTCTCTCAGCCTGGACACATGGGGGAGGGCCTAGCCTAGGCCCTGGAGGATATGACAGACTCTGGAAACTCCCCGCTGGATAGTGGGTGGGGGGCAGGAGAGGAGGGGAGGGAGAGGGAGCTGGGTTTGACATGTGAAGCAAGGTTGTTTCTAATTTAAATAAAAAATGAAATGGTCACTGTTTACTATGTAAAACTTACATATTTTAACTAGGCGATGGTAGTGCATGCCTTTATTTCCAGCACTCTGTGAGTTTGAGGCCAGCCTGGTCTACAAAGCTACTCAGAGAAAGCCTGTCTTCAAGAACCTAAAACTTACATATTTTAAATGTCATATGCAATGGATCTGAGAGGTTAGAGGACCATAATCTATCAAGTTCATCCAGAGTACACAAAACTAGTTCCTCATACCTGATTTAGACCCAAACCCGAAACACCTACAGAAAGTTAGATGACGCTTATTTCTAAAACTGGATGGTACTCTGTATGAATACTTATATAGTTTTTTTTAAAGATTTATTTATTTATTATGAATACAACATCCTGCCTCCATGTATGTCTGCACACCAGAAGAGGCACCAGATCTTATTACAGATGGTTGTGAGCCACCATGTGGTTACTGGGAATTGAACTCAGGACCCCTGGAAGAGCAGTCAGTGCTCTTAACCTCTGAGCCATCTCTCCAGCCCCCCTTATATAGTTTTTATATAAAAGTTTTTTTAAGTCGGCATTGGTGCACACATCTTTAATCCCAGCACTCGGGAGGCAGAAGCAGGCCAATCGGTGAGTTTGTGACCAGCCTGGTCTACAAGATCGAGTTCCAGGACAGCCTTGAAAGCCACAGAGAAACCCTGTCTCGAAAAACAAAACAAACAAAAAAAGTAACGATTTTTAAAGAATCAAAAGCAAAGAATTATGAGATGAGTAGCAATGGAATGATCCCTTAGCTTCAGTTCTCTTCTGCTCCACACCTGGTAACTGTTCTCACATGAGACAGAGATTTGGGATTTTCCTGTAACAAGCATGCTTGAGTTTAAAAGGAGAGAGTCACGCTCCAACGCCAAGGCCAGCTTTGACTTTTAATTGAATTGGGACCACAAAAAGACTATGTTTGTACAGAGCAAAAACAAGCATTTAGGAACATCTGTGAAATTCTACCCAGTTGGAAATGTGTTATAACATGAGGCCATTCACACTTTTTCTTGGGACGTTTTCTCTCTCTCTTTTTTTTTTTTTTTTTTTTTTTGGTTTTTTCGAGACAGGGTTTCTCTGTGGCTTTGGAGGCTGTCCTGGAACTCGCTTGGTAGTCCAGGCTGGTCTCGAACTCACAGAGATCCGCCTGCCTCTGCCTCCCGAGTGCTGGGATTAAAGGCGTGCGCCACCAACGCCCGGCCGGGACGTTTTCTCTTGATGATTTCCCCTTCTTCAGATGTCTCATTTGTCCAGTGCTCTTCAGATTCCTTGGTTGGATGCTTTTATTCTCCTGCAAAGACAAAAACAAAATCCTGCCCCAAACCTAACTATGGGAAATTCCTTTTTTTTTTTTTTTGGCAAGTTATATTTTTGTTAAAGCAAAATGTTTTTTGGTAACAGAAAGTTTTTTATTTGTTTGGGTTTTTTGTTTTGTTTTGAAGATAGGGTTTCTCTGTATTGGTTTGGAGGCTGTCCTGGAACTTACTCTGTAGACCAGGCTGGCCTCGAACTCACAAAGATCCACCTGTTTAAGGCCACCAACGCCTGTCTTAAAAAAAAAAAGTATTATCTTTAAATAAAAAAAATTTTCTGTACTTGACCAAATGAAAGGAATTTGTTAGTCATTTAAAATAAATATTTATTAATAATAAATAATATTTATTTGAGTTCGAGGCCAGCCTGGTCTACAAAGTGAGTTCCAGGACAGCCTACAAAACAATACAGAGAAACCCTGTCTCAAAAAAAAAAAAAAGGAAAAAAAAAAAAAGGAAAAAAAAAGACCCAAAATAAATAAAATACTAATGACAAAGAAATGACAGCTATGGAGAGGCATGGATAGCAGGAAAAATGCTTATAAGTCAGCCTGTATATAGTAATGATATTTTAACCTCAGAATGGAAACCAGAATATGTGTTACATGGAGAAAGGCTTTGATTTTGTTTCCACAGGAGAAAAGCTATGTATACCATCAAGATTGATAAACATTAGATTTGAACAGGAGAGACCTTTTAATTAGTAGAGGAGATATTTTACCAAACAGCTTGGTCATTCAATCCAAACTAACTTAGAAAACTAAAAAAATGCAGGGGCTGGAGAGATGGCTCAGTAACCACTGAGCTGCTGTTCCAGAGGGCTTGGGTTCAATTCCCAGGACCCACATGGCAGCTCACTGCCCTCTGTAACATTAGTGCCAGGGGATCTGGAACCCTCACACAGATATAAAACGCAGGCAAAACACCAGTATATATAAAAATATTTTTTTTTTACAAGACAGGGTTTCTCTGTATTGTTTTGGAGGCTGTCGGTCCAGCCCGGCCTCGAAGTCACAGAGATCCACCTGCCTCTGCCTCCTGAGTGCTGGGATTAAAGGCCTGCGCCACCACCACCCGGCTTTTTTTTTTTTTTTTGAGACAGGGTTTTTCTGTGAATCACTCTTGGCTGTCTGAGAGCTCATTCTGCAGACCAGACTGGACAAGAACTCACAAAGGTCCACTCGCCTCTGCCTCCTAGTGCTGGGATTAAGAGCATCCACCACTACTACCTGGCATCATTAACATTTTAAATACTTAAAGTTAATAAAATACTGTATAATCTACCTCTAGGGGTCTTTAGTACGCCTGTTTATTAAGCATATCTTTTAAAGTGCGATTAGATCTTTCTATAACTGCTTGTCCTGTAGGATTGTGTGGTACGTCAGTAATATGCTCTATGTTGCAATATGCAAAAAACCTCTTTGATTTTACTAAAGCCATATGCTAGAGCAATATAAGGAACAAGTAAGACATTTACTTATCATTTCCTTAGCTTCTTGCCAAGTGATGGAAAAAATATATTTCTTCAAATCTTTGCTACTAACAAGGTGGTTTTATGAAACTCTGAGCATTTTAGCCTATTTCCCATTAGTGGCTGATAAATTTCACCATTACCTTGTGTCAGAGGGCCTAGCAGACTCATATGGGACCTAATCTGTTTTATACATGTGGTGATTTCTATTTCTGGTTACTTGATGGAGTTAAATAAACAACACAGTTAGTTCTGGATCATCTGGAATAAGTTCGACAGTTTCAATGTATACAACAACTCTCTCTCTCTGCATATTGAGAGTCAGTAACTATATTAAGAGGCTCTAGAAAATCTAATAATATCAGCCAGGTGTTGGTGGCACACGCCTTTAATACCAGCACTCGGGAGGCAGAGGCAGGTGGATCTCTGTGAGTATGAGGCCAGTCTGGTCTACAAAGTGAGTTCCAGGACAGCCTCCAAAGCAATACATAGAAACCCTGTCTCAAAAAAACAAAAAAGGAAAGAAAATCTAGTAATATCATGAAAATAACATATAGCTATGTTTTTTTAACTGAATCTTAAGGGCTTCAAGACACTTATTTCTCCTGACTTATCACCTACCTTTTCTGACTTGTTTGCATCACTACAGAATGTACAGGCTCCAGAAATTGGTGTTTCTTTTACTATATGAGGGAGCATCCATTAGTTCCTTTTATAAACTGAAGTCTCTTACTGGGTCAATTCCTACTAAAAGACAAAGTCTCAATTTTCCTTTCAGAATCTTTTCTGAAACTGTTTCTACACAGGTCTTTATTTTTTTTTTCTGTTTGTCTATTATCTTCTCTCTGCATAATAATCCCTGTAGGACAATGAGTAGAAGGTAGAATGACTAGAATACAACCACCTCTGGATCCAAGCAATCCACATGTGCAGCCTCTGATTTCTTTCTTTCTTCTTCTTCGTTTTGTTTTTTGGTTTTTTTCGAGACAGGGTTTCTCTGTATTGTTTTGGAGCCTGTCCCGGAACTTGCTCTTGTACACCAGCCTGGCCTCAAACTCACAGAGATCCGCCTGCCTCTGCCTCCCGAGTGCTGGGATTAAAGGCGTGCGCCACCAACACCCGGCATAAAGTTTATTTTTTTAAAAAGAACGTATTTTTGATAAACAAATTAGTTTTTTTTTTTGTTTTTGTTTTTTAGGAGCACACTATGTATACCCCCCAGCTTTTGGGAGGCAAAGACGGGAAGATCTCTCTGTGAGCCAATCAAGCCTACAAAACAAGTTCCAGGATGACAGCCTGGGTAGCAAAGTGAGATTCTGTTTTTAAAAAAACCCAAAAGGATACGCCAACAATAATACTTCTCTTAGAGCCGGGCATTGGTGGCGCACACCTTTAATCCCAGCACTCGGGAGGCAGAGGCAGGCGGATCTCTGTGAGTTCGAGACCAGCCTGGACTACAAAGTGAGTTCCAGGATAGTCTCCAAAGCTACAGAGAAACCCTGTCTTGAAAAACCAAAAAAAAAAAAAAAAAAAAAAAAAAAGAAAGAAAGAAAGAAAGAAAAAAAATACTTCTCTTAGATGCCTAAAAATATAAAAGACTTGAGAAAAAGCAAAACAGGAAGTATCCAAGGAAAGATAATCTGAGACAAATGAAGAGTTAATTAACTTTATTCTTTAAGGAATCTAGAGCGTTTGAGCAAGTATTGATATTGTATTAAAAACAAAATCTGTACATCATTCCAACTTTAAAAATCAGTCAGTGTTGACACTAAAAAATGTACTGAGCAATGTTTTGTTTTAGAAAACTCACGATCAGTGCTTCTTCACAACTAGACCCATAAACAGAAACTTTGAAACGATGCTAACTTTTGCGTCTCAAAGGGACCCAGTGAGCAGGGAGCACCATTGAACCAGTGTGACTGCCATATATTCAGTTAAGTAACAAAGACACCTGGTGACAAAGAGAAGCAAATAAACTGAGGTGGAAAGACGTCCTGAATTGCAGTGTACAGTTTTGTTTCATTTTATTGTTACAGGTATTTCCTCTACTTTCTTCCTTCAAGAGAAGTAACTGGATACATGAAGGTCTAAAAATATTTTCCAATTTTACTTTATCTTTCCAGTACAAACACACTTGTACTTAACAAATAGAATATTCATCTGTCAATATGGCCATTAACTAGGCTGGGAGTGTTTTGATGGCTCTTTAGATATATTCACTGGAACTACATACAGCTGTGAGCTGCCATGTGGGTACGGGAACTGAGCTTGGGTCCTCTGCAGGAGCACCAGCTTCTTAATCAGTGGACCGCCTTTCTAGCCCTAGAAGGATTCAACAAGCCTAGTGCACTCTGACTTAAAACATCTAGATCAAGAATAGATACACATATGTTTGTTCCCTTTTCATAAGACAGGGTCTCTGTGCAGCACTGGCTGGCCTGAAACTCACTACGTAGAACAAGTTGGCCTTGAACCCAGGTATCATTCCAAAGACTGGGATTACAGGGCCACCACACCTTGTGGAAGTCAAGAATGTTTAAAAAACTTTTCTCTCTTAATTTAAGAAATATTTATTTAATACCCAATAAAGCTTTTTTTTCTGATGACAATATGAAGTTTTCATGAGTCTTGAAAGCAGTTGTAGGTAATCCAATTATTATCATTCAGAATGAGACCACAAAGGCTCTAAAGTACAATTCTTGGGTTTTTGTGTACTAAATTTTATTGAGAGGCTGTAGTCTGAAACATATTTAATGTAATTTGTTGTCTTTTACTATGTGTGCACGTGGTGTGTGTGTGTGCGCGCGCCAAAGAACAACTTACATGTTTCCTTTTTTATTGTGTTAGACCTTGGGTGAGGTTAGGAAAGTACATTACCACCGACCTATATCCTCAGCCTTGTTTGTTTTGTTTGGGGCTTTTTTGTTTGTTTTCTTTTTCCAAGACAGGGTTTCTTCGTGAAGTCTGTGAACCAGACTGGCCTCCAACACCCAGAAATCTGCCTGTCTCTTCGTCCTGTATGGCTTCATTATATAAGCCCAGGACAGCCTCAAATTCATCATCCTTCTACCCCTGCCTCCTGGGTGCTAGGATTACAGGCACTCACCACCTGCCTTGTTTTAAAAGGGAAAAAAAATTCACTTCCTATTCAATCATCCCGAAGGAAAATTAGATTGACAGTAATAAGGTGTTTGTATATACCATATACAGATATTTAAAGATACACGTTGGAGGGAAAGGAATCATATTAGCGTGTATTGGCCACAATCTCTTTCTCTAAAAGTAGGCAAGAAATGAATCAGCACTTAGGCAGAGTCAGAGGCTGAGCGGGAACCTGAAATAGTAACACTAATGCAGTAGAAAGAAGTGGAAAGCTGAGTGTGGTAATCCCAAATACCAGAAGGGTTAAGTGCAGGAGGATCACAAGTTCAAGGCCAGCCTGAGCTTCACAGGGACTCTGAAAGGAGGAGGAAAAAGAAAGAAATGCAAAAGTCCCATTATGCTACGTATGTTTAATTTTACAAAACCAAACGCAAACCAACTACTACTCATTTTCAATGAAAAAATTAAAATAAAACTCTGAACCTATTTTGTAAACATCTATTATAACACTCCTGGATCCAGTTCTTATGTTCAATTCAGTCAAATAAGATTTAAGCTTAAGAGGGGGCAACAAAACATGACATGGACTTGTACCTTTTCTGGGGAGATGATCATATCACAATTACAGTGAAAGAGAAGAGGTCAGTGGTCCCTTAGTGACTGACACTTTATTATTACATTCAACACAGAATCCCATGTTTCCAGACACTGAGTATTAGTATCTAAGGTTTACATTAGGAACATCACATTCTGAAATCAGGTCTGATGGAAATGGAGTTTGGATCAGTGTGGGGCAGTACTTACTGACAACCGACTTCTGTAACAAACACTGGGTTTCTTGTTTTTAAAAAATAAGCAAGACAGAATTTTCAAAGTCTTACTTTACAATACATTGTAAACTTCACAGACCAGCACAGGTACAAAGTGGCTCCAAGATGTTTATAATACTTTGTATCGTCCTTTATTTGTTGGTTGGTATGAATTTTGCTATGATAGGAAATAAAAGACAGAAGGTTAGAAAAACACACACACAAAAGTGAAAGTTTGCAATCATTTTCTTTTAACAACTTGTAAAACTACTAGATAGCCAAAATAAAGTCTGTGTTACTGTGTGGAGGCAGAAGGAAGGGCTAAAAGAAGAATTCATTCTTTCTGTCACTGTGCACCCCTTCTCCATAACTCTGTAGTCTCTAAGCATGAAATTCTTTTTCTATTACCCTTTGGTGAAACAATCTCAAGACCTCTGCATACTACCACATCATTAGTACATTTTTGAGACAAGGTTACATTCAATAGCCCAAGCTAGCCTTGACTTTATGAAGTCCTCTTGCCCAGCTTCCCATGTGCTAGGATTATAGGTATGAGTCACCATACTTGTCTATATTTTCTCTCTTGTTTTATATACCCTCTCTTTAAAAAAAACTATTTCCCCAGGCTGGAGAAATGGTTCAGTAGTTAAGAGCACTGGTTGCTCTCCCAGAAGATGTGGGTTCAATTCCTGTTACCCACATAGCAGCTCACAATTGTCTGTAGCTCCAGTTCCAGAGGAGGATCCTACATCCTCACACAGGAATACATGTAGGCAAAACATCAATGCTCATAAAATAAAAATAAATTATAAAAAAAGTATTTCTGGCCGGGCGTTGGTGGCGCACGCCTTTGATCCCAGCACTCGGGAGGCTGAGGCAGACGGATCTCTGAGTTCGAGGCCAACCTGGTCTGGTCTACAGAGCCAGTTCCAGGACAGCCTCCAAAACAATACAGAGAAACCCTGTCTCAAAAAAAACAAAAACAAAAACAACAACAACAAAAAAAAGTATTCCCCCTCCCCACCTCAAGTTGGGCACTTGCATTTAATCCCAACACTCGGGAGGCAGAGGCAGGTAGATTTCTGTGAGTTTGAGGCCAGCCTGGTCTACATAGTGAGTCCAGGACAACCAGGACTACGTAGAGAAACCCTACCTCCATAAACTAAGTAAGTAAATAAATCAATAAATATTCCCCTTAAAAGAATTCTATGTGTTATAAATGGAAATTCAGAAAAGCAACTTCCCCCATTTATCCTTGGATAACCAACCAGACTTCCTTCCAAAGCAGCTGCTGCACACTGGTACTAAGGACCAATACTGTACCTATGGCCTCTTAGGAAGGTTGTCTTTTGTTTTTTTGTTTTGTTTTGTTTGGTTTGGTTTGGTTTTTACGAGACAGGGTTTCTCTGTATTGTTTCGGAGGCTATCGGTCCCTCCTGGCCTCGAACGCACAGAGATCCGCCTGCCTCTGCCTCCCGAGTGGTGGGATTAAAGGCGTGCACCACCACCGCCCGGCAGGAAGGTTGTCTTTAGCAGGCTGTTCTTTTTCCAAAATTAACCCACTGCCTATACTTTGAAATACCGACCAAACTATGGGTTGGACAAGACACAGAGTGGTGGCTGGCATTTTCTTTTCTTTTTGGTTTTTCGAGACAGGGTTTCTCTGTGTAGCTTTAGAGGCTGTCCTGGAGCTCGCTCTGTAGGCCAGGCTGGCCTGGAACTCACAGAGATTCTCCCGAGTGCTGGGATTAAAGGCGTGTACCACCAATGCCTAACTAGTAGCTGGCATTTTCAGATGCTCCAATGAATGAAAATGGGTAAATGCTTTTGTAAAACAAGGGAGTAACACTCACTGAAAAGATAAACTGTATAGGATTTATAAATAGAAATCCTGTTCCAAAGTGTAAACTCAATAAAGAAATGCATTAATATATAGAAAAGTCAAGGAAGAAGATTCATAGAAATGTTATTCATAAAAGCCAAAAGCAGAATATCCTTCAGTCCAATATGTAAGTTAACTGTTATGTTTTAAACAATTACATAGCATACAGGTATGAAAAAGTATGCATTGTTGCTACCAGAAACAATAGCCTGTCCTCCTCAACATAATGCTGAGAAACAAAAAGACTAGACAGCTTATCATCACACTACACAGAGATGAAAACACATAATCTGGTTTCCAAATGTAGAGTCACAGCATGTCTACATCTGAAGGTGATGGAGTGGCATGGAAGCCAGAGGGCAGCTTCGGGATGGAGTGATGGTCTGTGTTTCTTTGTACAGACAGTGATGACAACGACGTGCCTACTCTGAAAATTCACCAAGATGCACACATGCTCCTGTGTTGGAACAGGGTCCACGCCCGTCACTGACACAGGTAGGGCCGAGGTCTCACTTACCAGTCGGATCAGCTCTTCTTTTATGAGCCTAGTGATCTCCGCCTTCGCTTTCTGCACAGCCAGCTCGTTGGCACCTGATGGTTGAGCAGAACACAAACGGTTCACACGCTGAGCTCCTCTGGATGCTTCTCCACAGGAAGGAGGCCCAGGAGACAACACCTCGAGTAACGTTAGGGAGTGCACTGCCGGCCAAGATGGTGAGCTAGCACAGAGGGTTTACTCTCTAACTTAAACCCTGATCAAAATACTCGACACCATCCAAGGGCGTCGGTCCTGTGCCCACTTGGACAGCACATGGACTACAGTATGAAAGACGCAGACACAACGAGCATGGTTCCTGCACAAGGGTGACACACAAAATCATCAAGTGTTCAATCTAAAAAGAGAAAAATGTGGGCTGGAGAGATGGCTCAGGGTTTAAAGCACTGCCCGTTCTTCCAGAGGTCCTGAGTTCAATTCCCAGCAACCACATGGTGGCTCACAACTGTCTATAATGAGATCTGGTGCCCTCTTCTGGCCTGCAGGCATAAATGCAGGCAGAACACTGTATACATAACAAATAAATAAGATCTAAAAAAAGCAAAGAAAAATGTATGCCCTTAAAATCCGTACTTTCTCTAGAGCATTTTTCACATTTAAATCCCACGAATAGATCTTTCAGCTTTACATTTATATGGTTACTGGACTTCTAAGACCTCAAGCAACACATGGACATACATTTCTTAGAGGTATTCCTATTTTCAGTCTCTCCTGCTATCAGCTTCACACTGGCCCGTGTCACATCTACACCAGCCCTATCTAATTCGCGCTTCACACAGAAGCAACGGCACGGCACGGCACGTACTTTCAATCGCCAAGTAGATCTTCCGCTCCCCTTCTTTGGGTTCTTTGCCAGGAGGGAAGTAGGTTCCTCTGATTGTGATCGCGGCTTCTGAGTATTCGCTGATTCTCTGCAGGGCTTCCTTAGAGGTGACTTTCCACCTCGCCGTCTACAAGACAGGGTTGGGAAATAAACAGAAATCTGAGCTGAGGGCAGTTGAGAGGGCTGACCACCTGAATGCAAACCCTGGAAACTGCCTGGAAGAAGAGGAAAACCAGCTCCTGCGAGTTGTACTGACTGGCACACACCCATCCTGACACCTGTGCCCCACCACACCCCCAATATATAAAATCAAAGAGTCTAAGATTCTGGGTTGTAAAGGAACAGATTCACGGGGCCGTGGTGACGCACGCCTTTAATTCCAACATTCAGGAGGTGGGAGGCAGGTGAATCTCTTAAAGAGTTCAAGACCAGCCTGGTCTACAGAGTTCCAGGCCAGCCAGCACTACACAGAGAAACCCTGTCTTAAAAAAAAAAAAAAAAAAAGAATCAATCCACTGTCTATTACTGTCTCCCTATATAGGTAAAAAGCCAAGCAGGTAAATGTTCACTTGAAAACAGCCCTGTTTCATGGGCTGG
The DNA here is from genome assembly GCF_017639785.1 of Mesocricetus auratus. Classification (NCBI taxonomy): domain Eukaryota; kingdom Metazoa; phylum Chordata; class Mammalia; order Rodentia; family Cricetidae; genus Mesocricetus; species Mesocricetus auratus. The sequence continues at coordinate 75,568,681 of NW_024429196.1, read as the reverse complement.
AGGCTCAGGCCAACACTGCAGTGCTTCCCTGGCAGGTACCAAGTCCTAAGTTCTCTGTAGTGCTGAAAAAATAAAGAGACAGGTGTGCACATCTGTCATCCGAGCACCTGAGAGGGAGGAGGGCAAGTCATAAGCTCATCCCTAGCTTCACACTGAGCGTGAGGCCAGGCGTCCTCTGAGGCCCAATTTTTTTGTTTTGTTTTGTTTTTTGGGACAGGGTTTCTCTGTATTGTTTTGGAGGCTGTCCTGGAACTCACTCTGTAGACCAGGCTGGCCTTGAACTCACAGAGATCCACCTGCCTCTGCCTCCCGAGTGCTGGGTTTAAAGGCGTGCGCCACCCAGCCTGAAGCCCAATCTTAAAAATAAAATAAACAAGCACAGAAAAAATAATAGTTCCTGTGTTTTAAGGAAGGGATTCCTTCCTGAAAGAAGCACTTCTACCTCATAATATAAAACCCTTTCTATCTTACCTGTGGGAAGTCATTAATTTCTAGTTCTTCCTCGTATCTCTTGAAAGATTCGCTCTGCCCACCCTCCTGTCTCTCCTCTTCCTGCTTCTCCAAAGGCACGTAATTGAGCTTGGCATTGATCTTTTCGGCAAGCTGTTCTGCGATGGTTTTCGCAGACACTGTGGGAGCCAGAATGGTGCCCCCTCTGAGGATGGCGTTGGTGGCTTGCTGCATCACATCCTGCGGTTTAAGAAGACCCCCCCAGTTAAACCTCAGCTGCAGGAGACAGGGCCAAGTGATTCCCCCACAGCCGCTAACTAGCTTAGTAAACAGAAGTATCTTTCTAATGCAATCCCTCACATATGCGACTGACTGACCACTGTCAGTCCCTAACTGACACTGCCATCTTCCTCCCATCCTGAGGAGAGAACTGAGGATATCCAATGGTCTACCACAGACAGGAACCACTGCTAACTCTCAGTACATAATACACACCTGTGACTACTAGGCGTTTCTACTTCATTACAATACTTATGCTGCCATCATATGACCCTTCCCCCACCCACAATGAACCATCCAAACACTCAATAAATTACAGAAATGTCACAGTATTTTGGACATGCTATAAAAATTCTGTTTTACTGAGAAGTAAACAGTGTCCCGCATAAAGGCACACTCCGGTAATCCCAACCCTCAGGAGGCAGAGGAAGGGGAGTTACTGCCAGCTCTAGGTTGGTCAGAGAACACAGGGTTAAAAAACCCAAAACCTCAGCTCGGCGATGGTGGCAAATGCCTTTAATCCCAGCACTTGGGAAGCAGAGGCAGGTGGATCTCTGTGAGTTCGAGACCAGCCTGATCTACAGAGTACAATTCCAAACAGCCAGGGCTACACACAGAAAACCTGTCTCAAAAAACCAAAGAAAAGGAAAAAAAAACCTCAAAACAAAAACCATGTGAAATGTTTAGAGAAAACACTGCTCAACTGTTTAAACATACTATTCTGAATGAGAACGAGGTGTTCATATATTTGGGAACTGTCCCAGTACCCAATAAACCCACCCCATGAAAGACATTAGAGAAGAATTAAATTTTTCAGCTTTAGTAAGACAAAACTACAGTACAAGCTGGGGTCTCTTACCCAGAATGCTGGGGACAGAAAGAAGCATTTTGGAGCTAAAGCTTTTAAATTTTACAATATTGGCACAGATGTTACCATTTGAATATACACAGCTGAACAGAAAAAAAATCCAAAAACATATTGGGCAGTGATGGTGCACGTCTTTAAACCCAGTACTCAGGAGGCAGAGGAAGGTGGATCTCAGAGTTTGAGGTCTAGTCTACAGAGTAAGTTCCAGCACAGGCAGGGCTACATACACAGAAAAACCCTGTTCTGAAAACCAACCAACCAACCAAACAAACACACAAATCAGCATCATGTCACCAAAGAAAACTTCTCCAGTTCTGGAGTATCTGCAATGGGGATGCTCATCTGATCTACAAAAACAATCCAGACTCACGTCCTCACAGGGTTCTGCAAGAGGCACACGGAGATATCTTCCCAGGGCAAGTGTCAAAGAAGCCCTTACTGAGTGTGCTATATATTCTTGAAAACTCCAATTCTAACAAAACTTGTCCACTGTGCTCCTAGAAAGGATCTGCATTCAAAGTAGTGTCTGAAGCTCAGCGTGGGGGTTTGGGGGATACACTTGCTGAAGCCCAAGGGAGAGTCACACTTGCTGAAGCAGTGTCGGGGAGCACACTTGTCATCGAGGCATGTGGGAAGCAGAGACAGAAGGACTAGGGGAGGGTTATCCTTGGCTACACAAAGGGTTCAAGGCCAGGCTAGACTATAAGAAACCTGGCTTTTTTTAAACAAAGACATCTTTCCATTTTTGAACGTCACTCTGAAGAATCTCACATCACAGCAACCAGAACAATGACTAAGACTCGGAACAAATTACTTAATACCTGAGACTCGATGCCCAGGTTCTTCTGAGCGTTGATTCGAAGAGCCAGCCTCTTGGCGATTTCTAGCTTCTCGGCATTGCCTGCGGTTGGGGCAGGCACACTAGATGTGCCCGGTGCAGCCATGTCTTTTACTCTCTTCTTTGAATTAAACATGCTCTCAATCTGTTCATCAATCTAGACCAGAGGAAAATCAAGGATTAATAAACCCCAGGTTAGACATAGTAATTTAGTTATATCTATATATAAAAGAAATGTATAGACCTGTCCCTGAATCATGAGCTGGCTTTTTGAAACCTATTCCCCATTCAGGGCTACCTCGTTCAGCCTTGATGCAGGGGGAGGAGCCTGGTCCTGCCTTTGTGAACTCCCATGGGAAGCTTTACCCCTTTCTGGGTAGGGGAGGAGTGGGGGAGAGAACGGGAAGACAGGAGGGAAGAGCTGGTTGGTATGCAAAATAAATGAAAAATGTAACAAAAAGGAAAAAACAAAGAAAGACTATGCCATGTAACCAGACTTGTGGAAGCACAGAAAACCCACCCCAATCTTGTCGATGAGGACACAGGCTCAGGCCGGACAGAACAAATGAAGCACTGAGCAGAAGCCCACGCTGTTCTACACTGAACAAGCTAAAGAGGCTGTGACTCAAGGCCGTGATTCCTAGGAACGACGCAGTGTGCTCCTAAGGAAGCCTCCCACCCCAATGCCTCCGGCAGGCCTTTTGCCATGTAGCTCTGCCTGACCTCAAACTCACTGCATAGCTGAGGATCATCCAGAATGTTTTTTTTTAATTTATTCATTTTATGTGTTTTGCCTGCTTGTATGTATGGAACTGCACTAGGCTGGCTGTAAGCCACTTTGCGGGTACTGGGAACTGAACCTGGGCCCTCCAGCAGAGCAGCAGCGCTGTAAGTACTGAGCCATCTCTCCAGCCCTGACCTTGAAGCTCAACTCAGTTCCTGCACTGCTGGAGATCATGCCAGGCTCCCGTACGCCAGCAAGCACTCTACAGAGCCACGTCCCTACCCCGTTGTGTCGGAAGAAGAGAAAAGGATTAGCACAGTGGTACATGCTTCTAACCCAGCACTGCAGAGATTGGGACAGGAGGGTCAAATGGAGGCCAGGGTAGGCTATATAACAACAGCCTGTCAACCAAGCAAACAAGAGAAGGGTGAGGAAGGAGTGAGGTGAGCTTCCTTATGAGGCAAGAGCAACAATGAAGCTTTCAAGTCTCCAAGGTCACGTGAACCATAGTGCAGTTAGGTCTGCTATCATTAAAAAAGAAGAAAACACCTGCTATTAAGGTGTGCAAAAGTCTCAAAGGACAACACGTGGGGTCAGCTCCTTCTTCCCATCTTTACAGGGCTCTGGGGATAGAACTCGCATAGCCAAGTTTATATGGCAAGGGCCTTTATCCGAGCCATCTCACCGGCTCCCTTGTCTTTCGTGTTAAATGATGTCTTTGAACAGGGCTTGTTAACACACACCAAAATACTGCCTTAAAAAATGAACAGAAATGAAACCATAGCTAGTGAGGTGGCTCAGAAGGTAACACAAAATTAATAAAACAGATTAGGGGAAAAAAGGACAAAACAAAAAGGGATAGCTTTGCCCAAAACAACTTGTGGCATGATGAAAGTCACACAAATTCCTCCAAAGACCAGATAAGATGCAATGGGCTTTTTTTTTTTTTTTTTTTTTAAATCTTCTCAGTCTCAAATACAGGGGAAGCTTGGTCTACAAGAGCTAGTTCCAGGACAGGCTCCAAAGCTATAGAGAATCCCTGTCTTGAAAAACAAAAAGAGTATGCCACCATGGCCAACTCCAACCTGTTAATTTGTGAGTCAACTCAATACAAGGTAAACACATAACCAAACCCCAACGTTACTTCACTCTAAGCCAGTATGGTGCACCAGAAAGAAATGGCCTGCAGCTGACAGGAGACTTGCCCATCTGTGTTCATGGTCCTGGACCAATGCTCACTGGCTTCAGTGTCCCCAACAGTATGGCCAGGCTGAATACACTCACAAGACTATGTTCTCAGTGGAGGACGTGGCTGCATGAGAATGTTCTGTGTTGCCCAGGCTAACCTTGTACTCTGGGGTCACTCCTACCACAGTGCTTGGAGTAGTAAAGTCATGGATCACCACATCTAGCTTGGGATAGTTCACTATGATGTATAAAGAATGTCCTATGAACAAGTGTGCTGGAAAATTCCTGGATTAAACAGGTAAACAGTCTGCTCAGATTATTTTTCAACTCTCACAGGCTACTCTATGCACACGCAGAGACTCCGATACTCACATCGACGGCAGCATCCTCATCATCGGAGTCCTGCAGGCCAAGAGCAGCTTTCTGTAACTTCTTCCTCTCGTTGGCCAAAGCCTGTTCTGTTTCATCAAACTTGAATCCCTTGCCAGAGAAACCACTACTCTTTTTAATTATTTTTCCTTCCTGTTAAGAAAAAAAGTTAAAAGTTATTTTTAGAGTAAACACTATTAATTAAATATTTTCAAAGTAGAATATACTGACTTGATAAAATGTGACAAAGTTTAAGCAAAAGAGAAGATTCTATTTTCACTATTTTTCCTAGTTCCAGGACAGCCAGAACTACATGGAAATATCCTGTCCAAAGCCACAAAGATAAACAAACAACAAGATGCAAGTGAACACGTCATCACAACATCCAAGAGTAGGGGAGTTTAGACTCACCGCCTTCTGCTGGTCTTTGAAGTCACTCCAGAGTTTCTCCAGGTCAGGAGGTACTGCCGTGCCTGACAATTCAAGGGCTTTAATTATGTCACCAGCATAGCGAGCTTGATCTTCTGTGATGAAAGTGTAGGCATAACCCTAGGAAAGAGGAAGCAGAGTTAGACAACCCAAAAGCAACATGCAAAGCTCAGGACATTGGTGTAAACCAGCTACAGACTCACTGACAAGAGAGTGAGGAATGCATTACTTACAAGCCCTAGAGAGCAGTCTAGAAGCAGGCCTAAGCAAGGAGGCCGACCCTCTCCAGCAAGCCTGAGCAAGGAGGTGCCCATTGGCATGAGCTTGTTCAGTGTGTACAAAGCCCCGGACCCCACCCCACCACACAGGTGGGGCAGCTATGAGTTCTAGGCCTACCTAAGGTATGAGACCCTGTCTCCAAAGAAAAGAAATTCAATGAGAAACAAGATGGAAAGACCTGTAGCCACCAATAAGAATTCATAATGATGTGACATTGCTATATTAGTGAGAAGTGATCCACAGATTCAATTAACACCCAGAAAATTCCAATGACATTCATTATCACACTAGGAAAAAAAATCCTAAAAATTCACACAGAAGCACAGAAGATGGCAAGTAGCTGAAACAATACTAAGAAGAACAAATATTTAAATATCGTAATTCTGTCTTCAGTTCAATGTAGATTTTTTACATATCTATGAAAAATGGGGCGGTGAAGGCTGTGTGGTTTTATTCCTGGACCTTCTATTTCTGTTTTGTCTGCATGTCTATTCCTGTGTCAATACTATGCTGTGTTCATCACTATGGCACTCTTTTATAATCTGAGTCAGCAGTTATGGAGGAGCAGAAGGGAGACAACAAAGAAAGGTAGCATTATCAAACAAGACATTGTCTGGAGAGGCTGCCTTGAGTCCACAGTGGAGCAGAATACCCCCCCAGTCAGGTTTCCAAATGAAAGAACAAATAGCAGCAGGCTTGATTCCTGTACCCACATGGTGGCTCTCGCCCATCTGTAACTACAGTTCTAGAGGATCCACAGCCCTCTTCTGACTTCTACAGGAACCAAGTCCACACATGGCACACACACACACACACACACACACACACACACACACACACACACTTGTTGTGTGCGCACATTTGTACAGTATGTGAAGGTGTACTGACATGGTTTGGTGTCATAAAAAGCTGACCAGCCAACAGATAGGCAGGAGGTAATGGTGGGACTCCCAGGCAGAGAGAGGAAGTAGGAGGAGGAATCTAGATGATTCCTACATGAGGAAGACGCCAGGAGACACAAAGAAGAAACAGGAAGTACAAGATAGAAGAGAGCTAATGCCACATGACAGGATATAGATGAATAAAAATGAGTTAGTCTAAATTATAAAAACTAGTTAGGAACAAGACTAAAATACAGGCCGAGCTTTCATCATCATTAATAAGTCTCCGTCATTACTTGCATGCTGGCGGCTGGTGAGACACTATGTCTACACATGCATGAAAGTAAGACATTCACACACATAAGCAATTATTTAAAATTTGTGTAGGAATGTTTGCCTGCGTGCATGTCTGTATACCACATATATGCAGTGCCTGTGGAGGCCATGAGAGGGTGTTGGATCCCTTAGAACTGGAGTTAACAGACAGTTGTGAGCCACCAAGGCTCCTCCGTAAGAGAGGCCAGTGCCCCTAACCCTAAGCCATTTCCCCAGTCCCCTTTGCTTTTGTTTGTTAAGACATTGTCACTCTGTATCTAATGCTGGCCTTCAACTGATGGCAAGCCTCCTGCCTCAGCTTTCCAAGTGCTGGGACTGCGTGCATGAATTACCACACTGAGTTTTAACATCTAAGTTTTAGGATATTTATATACATAGCTTTCCATTTTTGGTTTATTTTCTGAGTCAGAGTCTAGCTTTGTAGCTCAAAGTGGCCTTGAGGCTGCCTCTGCTTCCCAAGTGCTGATATTAGAGAAACGAAGGTGTGTATTTACATTAGATTAAGTACGCAAACATGTTCTTTACATAATTACGTATTTCTGAAATTATTTTGCAAAAATGCTATCAGTTGTATCATCTTCCTGGGAGTCTGGAAAGTGAGCAAGTGTTCAGATGCTCTGGCAGCTCTTTGGTCCATGCAAGAAAAGACTGGGACAGGAAAGAGAGCACACCTCAGGTTATCATCCGCACAGACATTCTAACCTAATTTCAGGAATACCTGAAATTATTACCTGCTGCCCAGGCTCTGGTGGTACGCTTCCCAAGAGCTAAAAATCCTGTTCTATACAGTTATAAACACAGATGTGCAGGGAAATAGGATGTGATGAGAGAGTTTATGGGTCCCCTAAAACATACTTGCTACTCTTTAACCTTTAAAAAAAATTATGCCAGTGGTGGTAGTGGCACACGCCTTTGAGGAGGCAGAGAAAACTGAAATATATCATTATTACTGTTTCTAACAATGAAATGCCCTCATGCCCTCAGAAAGAATTACTGGCAGCAGAGAAAACTGAAATATATCATTATTACTATTTCTAACAATGAAATGCCCTCAGAAAGAATCACTGGGAGCAGAGGAAACTGAGAAATGACTTGGTGGTTAAGAGCACTGTCTGCTCCTCCAGAGGGCCTGGCTCGATTTCTAGTACCCACATGGCAGCTCACAACTGTCTTAACCCCAGTTCCAAGGCATCCAACACCCGTGCCTGGCCTCCACAGGCATTGCATGCATCTGGTGCACGCAGGGAACACATCCATACACATAAAATTTAATTCAGGGTTAGCGGGAGGCAGTGGCGCACACCTTTAATCCCGGCACTCGGGAGGCAGAGGCAGCCTGGTCTACAGAGCGAGTTCCAAAACTACAAAGAGAAACACTGTCTCAAAAAAACAAAACAAAATTAATTAGTTAATTATTTTTTTAAAAAAAGAATACAGTTCAGTGTTGAGGCACTTGCTATATCCTGGGCATTGCAAAATAGAGAACAGAAAAAAGGAACTGCTTTTGTTGTATGTGGTGACGCATATACAATTTGTTAACAGCCTTGACAAAGTAAGATATCGTCCCCCAAATGAGCAGTAGCAAGAGGCCTTAGACCAATGGCTCTCAACCTCTGGGTTATGACCCCATTGGGAGTTGCATATCAGATATTTACATTATGATTCTTATCAGTAGCAAAATTACAGATACGAAGCAGCAACAGCATGACTTATGGGTGGGTGGGTCACCACAACAGCTTTAGGAAGGTTGAGAAGCAATGCCTTAGGCTCTGTAATGTCAAGCCAAGAAAGCAAGCTACACAAAGCAATGAAACATCCTGTTTACATACAAGAGACACACTACCCGCAGGACACCACCAAGGCACCTGTTAACCTTAGTTTTGTTTTGGTTTTTCAAGATGGAGTTTCTCGGTGTATCTCTGGCTGTCCTGGAACTTACTCTGTAGATCAAGCTGGCCTCAAACTCACAAAGATTCGCCTGCCTCTGCCTCCCAAGTGCTGGGATTAAAGACATGCACCAACACTACCCAGCTTAATTTTGGTTTTTAAACGTGAACGGGTATTTAGCCTGTATGTCTGTGCACCACATATACACCTGGCTAGAAAAGGATATCAGGATCCCTGAGAACTGGAGTTACAGACGGTGGTCAACCCCCATGTGAGTACTGTAAACAGAACACAGGTCCTCTGCAAAAAGAAGCCAGTGTACTTAACTGAAGCACCATCTCTCCAGCCCCATAACTGGTAAATTTAACAACACGGAGACAGACACATATGTAACTAACAACATGCAATCATGGTCTGCTTTTAAAAGATTTTCAGAGTATCGTAACCTCTGCTATCTGCTCTGAAACTGGGCACTGTGCTGGGACAGAGGCGACTGTAAAGTGTTTACTTTGTTGCCTGCTCTTCCAGTCCGTCCAGCTCTGTGCACATAGTCTTCATAATGGTTGGGGCAGCTGTAATTTACTACAAGAATGAGATGTTTCACATCTAGACCTCGAGCAGCAACAGATGTGGCCACGAGAAGTTTGCAGGTCCCATTCTTAAAGTCATTTATGATGCTGTCCCTGTCATATTGATCAATACCTGCAAGTAAATTAAAGAGACAAACAGAAAAACATGTTGACATTTTCTACTTCCACTGAGAAAGTTCTAAATGAAGAAATAAAAACTAAAACCCCGAGTTCAATTCCCAGCAACCACATAGCTGGTTGCTATATTGAGATCTGGGGCTGTCTTCTGTTGTGCAGGCCTGCACGCAGGCAGAGCGACACGGTACACGTAATAAATACATAAATCTTTTTAAAAAAGAAAGAAATCAGTTCGATGATTTCTCAAACACTTAAAACGAGCCTATGATTCTAACTCCATTACTCAGAAGGAACTGAAAGCTGCTAAGCTATTCACGCACCATGTTCACATCATATACAACAGTCAAATAATAAAATGTCAGATCTCTAGCAACAAGCGAATCAGGAGATGATAGTGAGTATACACAAAAGGACAGATTATCCAGCTTTTAGAAGAAAATGTAATACATGTTAAAATATGAATCCTCATGACTGAGTGAACCAAACACAAAAGGATATAAATGTATTATTTCACAATATACAGTACAAAGAATAAGAAATTCATAAGGACATACGATAGTTTGGCACTATCAAAGTTATAATGGACAGGTGGAAGAAAGAAATAGAGAATAAATGCTTAACAGGCAATGTTTCCAATTGGGAGAATTAAAAAGTTCTAGACACAAGGAGGCAGGGAGAAGCTTCAGTGGGAAAGTGCTTGCTGTCCAAAAGTGAAGGCCCAAGGTAAGTCCCCAATGCCCATGTAAACAGGCAGGCAGGTCTCACACCTACAACCCTAGCACTGGGTCATGGAGACAGGTGGATTCTCACAGCCTAATGGCCAGGAAGCCTAGTGGTATTACAGTGAGGCAATTGTGTGAAGGGCAATAGGCAGTAGCAGGCACCATATAAAGCTGGAATCTGTCAAATGTCTGTCACATTTTTCCACCTCCACTGCAGGTAACAAATCAAGGACTATTCAGAGCACAATGCAGTTCTTGGCAAGTTAAACACTAAGACATCCTTATGGGAGAAGTTAGGCAAACCTTACCTCCATGAAGAGACATGCAAGGGTAAGATGCCCTCATCAAGTCCTTGAGAAGGCCATCAGCATGTTCCTGCTTATCCACAAATATAATGACAGACCCGGACTCCTGATAATGGCCTAAAAGCTCGAGCAATTTCAAGAATTTCTTTTCTTCTTCAATCACAATCTGAAAACACCACATTGTAGCAAATTAATGTAAAAAAACACAGAATGTGTCCTAAAACAAAACGGCTGTTTAGCCTGTGGTGGATTGAATAGAAAATAATAGCTTGCTGCACCTTATACTGGCTAAGCAAATGTGGACTTTTAACTGGTAGATTTGTAACTGTGGCAACTGGTCACTCTCTGCCCTTAACCTCAAAGCCTATTAATCAAAGTCAAGAGGGCTGTATAACATTCCGTGAGCCCTCAATTCTCGTGGGAAGAACTCACAAGAGCTTTGTTAAGTCCGTTCCACGGACCGGACAGCAGACTGAACGTTACAACTGATGCATATATTTAACTTTACAAGTTTCTACCTAGGCCACAACTGTGACACAAAAAGGACCCATCACTGCCTAAACACCAGGGAAACTGGAAATTCCGAGGGTACCCACCACTTGTTGCTCCACATCTGAGCACACCACGCTCCTGCCGCCGACCTGAACTTCTACGGGCTTGCTCAAGATCCTGCGGGCCAGGGCCTCCATAGCTCTCGGGAAAGTAGCCGAGAACATGACAGTCTGTCGGTCAGGACGAACATTATCCACGATGCGCATGACCTGAGAAAATGATGCATGTACACAGTGAGTCTCCAGAACCCTGCACAATGCTCACGTCAAGCAGAAGGAACTTTGGAGAACTATTCGGCCACTTCAGATCCATTATCTTAGAAAACCTGAACAGACTTCACACCTCGTATTCAGCAGTTTTCAGTCTCACTTTGTCAAGGGCAGGCTGAGCTGGGTCGGCAAGTTTGAGTATGCGCTGGAACCAGCATGAGATCCGAGTCCCAAGCCTAGCGCCCAGGTGGAAAGCATGTACAAGTACCCCAGCCGGGGGCTTCCTGGCCAGCCACTATAGCCTGACCAGAACCCTAGGTCCCCTTGACAGGCCTTGTACAGCAGCTCCTGAAGAACAGCCAATACCATCCTCTGATTTCCAGACACACCTGCACACACGTGTACCACAACCACACACTTCTGCTCCTATGCACATACAGTAATACTGTTAATAAGTATGTAAATGAATGCAATTTAAAAATAAAGTAAAGCAACAGTCAGGGCTACAAAGCGAAACACTATATTATATATACACACACAGGCTGATAAGTGGTGGCACACTCGGGAGACAGGCGGATCTCTGTGAGTTCAAGGCCAGCCTGGTCTACAGACAGAGATCCAGGACAAGGCTCCAAAGCTAGAGAAACCCTGTCTCAAAAATAAAAACAAAACAAAAACTCAGTAACAACAAAAAAGAGAAACGGAGGGTACTTCAGAATCTTCATCTCATTCCACGTTGTCAAACACCAGGCAATGGTGTCCAGAGGGCGATAAGCCAAGGAGGGATGAGCCCTCACCTCCCTTAAGTCTTCAGCCTCTCTGTCCCTCGGGTTTGGTAATGCCTGCAGCCCGTCACCAAGTCTGCTGATTCGCTCTACATGCTTAAATCCCTTCCGGTACTGAGAAATGTCTGCTTATAAATAAATCTTTTCTTCAGTAAAACTAAAAGGAGTTAAGGTTTATGAAAGAAGCAAAGTAAACAAGTAGTCATCCATGAGTTTGGTCCTTTAAAACTTCATTTTACCCCCACAGTAAAAAATTGTCTTGTGTGTGTGGTGGGGAAGTATCTGTGTGTGAGGGAAAGTGTGTATACGAGAGGGAGAGAATGCACACGTGTTCACACTCGAGAGAACGCATGCATGGCAGTCAGAAGACACCCTCGACGGACGCCCCGGCACTATTCACCTTTCTCCTTCCCTTGAGACGGTCTCTCACTGGTCTGGACCTCACCACGTGTGCAGGCTGGCCTCCCAGTGAGCCCCACGGATGAAGTACATCCATTACCAGAACTGACCGTGGGTCCTGTGTACACTCTGGGAACCCAGCTCAGGTCCCTGCAAGCACTTTACTGACCATACACTCTCCCCACCCCCAAAAGCGAATTCTTTGCCCTTCAAGTTTAAAGTTTAAGGTGACTTATTTCTGTAAGTGCATGGAAAAGCAGACTCCAGCACCGTATGTCTATGTCGCCAGACAGCAGAGTTTAGTGAAAGATGAACATTCAACGACATGGGTTAATTCTAATTTCCATTCTCTTCCTCAATATAGCCTTCTGCCTAGAACCATCCTACTGCTTTCCCTCTTCTTTCCAAACAGAGCCATGAGAGGCTAAAACATGATCTCTCCCTTCCTGAATTATATTAGTCACAGTGCTTTATCAATATCCAAATAGTATCCTATGACACTCAAGCCCTACTTACCCTGTACTTTTCACCAATACAGCTCACAAAAATCACCACTCCCTCTAATTTTCCTCTCCACAGGTTTTAGTAATAATAATTTTTTAAAAAGGAAAAGGAGCCCTACGATGGGTCAGCAACAGCTGGAGAACTGCAGAAGCTGGCCCATGTTTCAGAGGAAATAAGAATAAGGTGACACAGGAACTATTATTTTTCTGTGCTTGTTTATTTTATTTTTAAGATTGGGCTTCAGGCTGGGTGTTGGTGGCGCACGCCTTTAATCCTAGCACTCGGGAGGGAGAGGCAGGTGGATCTCTGTGAGTTCCAGGCCAGGCTGATCTACAGAGTGAGTTCCAGGACAGCCTCCAAAGCAATACAGAGAAACCCTGTCTCGTAAAACCAAATAAATAAAGAATAAAAAAATAAAAAGGAAAAACGACACTGGTTCAGTACACTAAGGAACTTGGTCCACCAAGTCTGACTGCCGGAGTTCAATCCCAGGGTCCCACATGACGGAAAGAACTGACCCTTTTAAGTTATCATCTGACTTTCACAACTGTGCTGTGGGAAACCTCCCCCACCCCCGCCCCCGCCCCATACACACATGTGCCCATATGCAAAATACATATATAAATATTTGGGGGGGAAAACTATTCAGTTCTGCTCCTCATTGACAAAGCAACCAGTTTTGTCCCGCAACAAAGCTTGTTCAGTCCTTCCTCATGCTAAATTAAGTTCCATTTCCCTTTGGCTTCCCCATTTGGTTTCAGTTCCATTCACTGAGACCACAGCCTATAAGGACAAACTTGGAAAGAGCTGAGCGTGACAGTAAGTGCTCTCTCTGCTCCTAGCTACCGAGTCTAACTGTATGTCAAATGGTTCACCTAGCCCACAACCCGCTATTTTTAGGCCCACCTACTCAGATCTCATTTAGAATTCAGTTCAGCACTGGGGACGCAGAGACAGGTGATCTCTGTGAGTTCGAGGCCAGCCTGGTCTACTGAGCGAGTTCCAGGACAGTCTCCAAAGCCACAGAGACACCCTGTCTCAAAAAACCAAAAAAATAATTCAGTTTCTAAATCTAAATATAATATGGCAGGCAATGTCTCTTTGGAGGACATGGAAATAAACTGACAGGCTGACCACTATACTTCTGCTATCCCTTCCCATGGCCACTCTTCCCTTTCCTAAGACAGGGTTCACTATGCACCCCAGAAGCATATGAAGCCGGACAGCACACTCACAACTTACACTGCTTGCTTGGCTCTGCTTTTGAGTCACGGTAGAGCTCTACACAGCCTTGGTGACTGGAACTCATATGCAGATTAAACTGGCCTCAAACTCAGAGAGCCTCCTGCCTCCTGCCTGCTGGGTTTTTGGTACTCTTATCATTAGTACTCTAAATCCAGTCTGACCAATGATATTTCAGATTGCTGAGGAATACCAGAACAAAAACCATCAAGTTTTAAGAATTAATCTGCAATGTAAATATTTATTTCAATTCCCTATGTTGCCAACACACTATAATACCAGGCAACACAGAATGAGTGTTAATTTCAAGACCACACAAACATTTCATTCTCACAACATATAAAATCCCCTTTATATTTCAAACACTTAAGAACCACAATGAGGGGCTAGAGAGAGCTCTTAGAGCAGGCCAAAGTCCAGTTGGAGGCACCCAACCAGCACCCACACGGGACACTCACAGTCGCCTGTGACTCCAGCTCCAGGATGGTATGACACTTCTAGCTCTGAGGCCACCTGCGCTCATGTGCACACACCACAAAGACACACATCACACACACAATTACAAGTAAAATAAACCTTTAAAATTACAAAGTGATTTAGTTATTACCTGTGGTTCAAAACCCATGTCAAACATTCTGTCTGCTTCATCTAAAACAACATATGTCACTCTTCGAAGATTTGTGACCCGACCTAAGGTAAGAAAAAAGAAAAACAAAAAGAAAACTAACTACCAGTCACAATTCATGATGACAATCAAGAACTTTAAAAAACCATAAAGGGAACTAAAATGCCTGACTTAAGCAGAGGGGTAGATTAGGTTTCTTAAACAGTGAAAAGAAACTTTGGTCTAAAAGTCTTAATCTAGTGGCAAGTACTTTCTGACAGTGGGTACATGAGGCCCTTTATTTTGTCAAACTCGTCTCTTGCATACCATCATAGGGCCTGAAGAACCTGTAAAATTCAGAAAACAGCCCTCTCCAAAACACATCATAAAACTAAGACTGAGATGATGAAGCATCGAGCCACATCAGCCATTATCTGACAGCATCACCTAGAAAAAAACATATTAGAGATTACAGCGTATGTGTGGAAAGCAGGTTCCAGTGCTAACTACTTAGGAGGCAGAAAACCTCTATTACTTTACAGCCTACTGCCAAACGATTAGAAGCGCCTTAACTGGGCATGTTAAACCATTAATAAACCACTCAAAATCATTGGGTAACAATATCTTACATAAACTTTAAAAATTAAATGCATTACATACAAATATACTTTTCTATGCAAAGATACACATTAAATTATTAATTGGGGCCACTGGTTAAGTAATCCTGGCTTCTTACCCAGCAAAAAACTAAAAATTCAGAAAACTCTCTCAAAGACCAATAAGCATTGCTATCAACTGCAGAACCTACCACCTGGCAAAAATAGTCATTAAAAGACAAACGAAAAGGACAAATAAAGGAAAAAGTAAATTAATCAAGATGAACTTCAGGAGTTTTCATTGATACAACAGTGAGAAAAAGCAAGGGATTATACAGTCAGCATTCATCCCCAAACCTTCATCTGTTACACAAGCGCAAGACCTCAAACCTCACGGAGAATTAAGTTTACCCCAAGCTCAGGCGGAACACTAAGTACAAACATGCACTTCTCAGATTCCAACACTCAGTTACATACAGACTGAATGCTTCCACAGAAACCTTTTAAAAGCCGTTTCTCCAAAAACTAAACAGGTAGTGTTCACACTAACATCTCCAGTTGACAAGAGTCTCTCTCGAAAGGTTGGAAACAGCATTAGGTCACCTACCTTGGACGGTTACCGTCTCGGAAGCCCAGGTCTATAAATCCTCAAGGGCCTTTCTCCACAGAATAATGTCAACAGTTTAGTATCAGTTTTGACAGGGAATATTTTAACAAAGCATAACATTTGAGCTAAAAACATGCAGTATTTACAAAAGACACATTTCTTGAAGCTGCAATAACTTAATGTGTCTACTAGTATAAAATACTAGCTCCCATGGAGAATTCTCTAATAAAAGGACTATAATAAAAAGTCAAGTTAAATGCTAATAAGGTCCTACAGAGTTAGTTGTGAAAAGAAATTGAACTGCCAAAAACTTAATACTTTCAACAATAAATGTGTCACAACTCACATTTTAAGATATTACAGCTTTAAGAAGAAACATAGAAACCCTTTGTTGGTTTCTCATATCTGCTTTAACAAAAACGTGTCAAGCTCAAAAAGGAAAAGAAAACAAAAAAATACCTGGGACTTACCACTGTTAGCCGCTAACATGTCAATCATTCGGCCAGGTGTGCAAACAATAATCTCAGCGCCTCTTTTCAGCTCAGCGATCTAACGGAACAGGACGAAATTTTACACGAGAGCCATCACTGCTCCTTGAGCAGATAGATGTGAGGACAGCAGCTGGCCCACCCACGCTCTACCCAGTAAGACAGAGTCTGAGGAGAAGACTGGAGGCTGGCATGTAACCCTGGGCTGCTACGATTCTGACGACAGGGAGCAGCAAGGTGACAACTGGGCCAGACATTTGAAACTAGTGAACTAATGAATTTCACAAAATTTAATTTGCAACTATTGCTCAAAAACCAAGAAAGGGAGGTCGGAATAAGCAATAAAATATATACTCTTATATTTAAGAGATGGAAGCTTTCCAAACTTAGGAAGCCATGATGTTAGTCTTGTAAGCCACAGTCAGCAATTTTACAAAGACAATGAAAGCACATGGACATGATGAGCTCTACACAAACACATACGTACGTACCAGGTTACACTGTAGGCGTGCACTAGCTCATTCTCTTCCCTTCTGCCCTTTATAGTATTCTATATGTATGGGTGTTTTGCCTGCATGTGGGTCTATGCACCACATACATACAATACCTGCAGAGGCCATTAGAGGGCACTGGCTCTTCCAGGAACTAGAGTTATAATCATTGTGAGCCACCCTGTGGGCACTGGGAATCAAACCCAAGAGGAGCAGTCAGTGCTCTTAACCAATGACCCACCTCTCCAGCCCCTAAAGCAATTGCAAATTCTGGAATGTTGGCCTATCTCCTATAGCTACAGATGCCAGCAAGAGTGAATTCTTCTGAGGCAAATATTCTAGAAGACATACTGTTTCCCATGTGTTTTAAGTATTTAAGAAAATATATTTCAGGGCTAGTGCTGTGTACTGTGGTAAAAGTGCCTGCTGCCAGTCTGACAAGTTAAGTCCAGCGCACAAATCCCACATGGTAAAAGGAGTGAACTGACTTCTACCCGCCATCTTCTGACTGTATCACACATGGGCAAACATACACCAGCAAGGTCTTATACACACACACACACACACACACGCACACACGCACTGTAATTTTAAGAAATAGACTTAAAAGAACTAAAGTATAAGAGTTTCTTACTGAAGTTCTACTGACAGAGACCAGTCACACATAAACCTCTCACAACGCTTCAACTTTCTTTCTGTTTCCTCTATGAAAGAGCTGAGATACTTCTCTGAACTCAAAGCTAAGGTGAGCCTGGCAACATCATCTTCACCTGCCCATCTGGCGGGAACTTAAAGTACCTGTGGCAAAAGCACACCCCATTCTCACTGCAAAGGCTCTACGATGTATTTTTGTTATAGTTGCTTTCAAAATTTTTGGGGGGGTTTTGTTTTGTTATGTTGGTTTTTCAAGACAGGGCTTCTCTGTGTAGTCCCAGCTGTCCTGGAACTCACTTTGTAGACCATGCTGGCCTCAAACTCACTGAGATACACCTGTCTCTGCCTCTCAAGTGCAGGGATTAAAGGTGTGTGCCTGGCTTCAAAATTACGTTTTCTTGCCAGATGCAGTTGGCATAGGCCTATAAGCCCAGCACTTGGAAGATGGGAAAAGAAAGATCAGGAAATCAAGGTCACCGTTGGCTATACAGCAAGTTCAGAGCCATCCCGGGCTAAGATTCTGTCACAAAAAAATACCCACAACTTGTTTGCCAGACAGTGGCTTTAATCCCAGCACTAGGGAGATATGTCCTGTTTACACACTACACACCACACACACACACACACACACACACACACACACACACACACACACACACACACACACAGCCTTTTAGAGACAGAGTCTTTCCGTGTGGTTCTAAGACTTCAAACTAGCAATCCTTCCTCAGTTTTCTCAATGCTGGGATTACAGGCACACCACAGGCATGTAATTCATTCTTGTAATTATTTCACACCAAATCCCTTTAAGACTTTAAGGGTAATAACCTACATCCAAACACTAACACAAAAGAATAACTTCTTAACTCACTGGGACATCCAACTGGGAAAGATAGAAGGGCTAGGTGCTTTATTCTAACTACCTGCTCGCTGATTCCTGTCCCTCCATACACACAGACTACTCGGAGTCCCAAGGTCTTCGAAAACTTCTTACATTCTTTAGTGATCTGTAAAGCCAGTTCTCGAGTTGGAGTCATGATGACAGCTGAAAAGATAAATATGTCAAAGCCTAACCCCCAAACCCTTTAGAAGACACTTTAAAATGCTAAAATTGACCTCTGTAGGATGACTCGTGTCTCAGTCAAATTTGTTTTGTCTTTATGGAAGTCTGAAAATTCGTGTTTCAAAAGCTCAGTAATGGCAGAAACTGAGGTAAAGGGCAAATAGATTAAGATTATGCTACAAGAAAATTAAGAGTTAAACACCATACTTAAGCCTCAGAAGAATACTTGAAGAGAATGCAAAGTTTTCAACAGCAAATCACAGAGCAAAGGGAATCAAGTGACTCACTGTGCTACAGAAGCCACAGGGCTGCTTCCCAAAAGCTTGTCGCTCTGAGAGGCACACAGAGCATACAACTCTCTCTAACCAAATATGCAAACAGAAACTGTAAAACACAACAAGAATCTGAATCTGAAGACCTAATCCTACATGAAACACTGACGCTTTTCGCCTTCGAGGCCAAAGCACTGCTAGGAAATGACATTCTTTTATCCTGAGTTTAAAATGCACCGATCTGGGCTGAGAACACACCTCAACATAAATACAGAGATAGATGCATGAGGGTTCTACCTGCCAGGTCAGAGTTCTTAGATGTCACTCCAGAGCTCTGAAGAGTTTCATTCCACCTGCTGATAAGGGGAAATCAGCCCCAAACTGCCATATTGATAAGGAAATGCACATCAAGACAGCTTCATTGTCACAATTAATAACTCAAAGGACCAGATCTTTCTGTTGTTACAACAGGCACATCTAAGAATCATGTGATAAAAAGACTTGTACCTATTGGTCCCTCTCCTTCTTCTAATGATCTCTGATCCATGATGTGTCTAAACATGGGCAAAAGAAAGGCAATGGTTTTTCCACTTCCTGTCTTGGCAATGCCAATCAAATCTCGTCCAGACATTATAGCAGGAATTGCTTGAGTTTGGATTGGTGTGGGCTTTTCATAGCCATGCCTTAAAAAGAAAAGAGAAAGAACACAAGGTAACAAGCCTGAGCGTTAAAACCCGAGGGACCACAAACATTACCCCTTCTAAATGGGACATATCCACCTGATAAAATATTTGGTGGAGAGCAGAAAAGGCCAAGGGCTGGGCAAGCAAAACGGCTTACTTGCATAGGCCAGATAACCTGAGTAGACACCTGAGCCCACAAGGTAGCAAGAAAGAATAGATCCCAAGCTGTCCTCTAACCTCCATCCACACATGCCATGGTGCAGGCACTTAGGCAAGCAAGCCTAGCATGGTGACACACACCTTTAATCCCAGCACTGAGGAGGCAGAGGCAGGAGCATCTATGAGTTCAAGGCCAGCCTGGTCTACATAGTGAGTTACAGGACAGCCAGGGCTACACAGAGTACATAGAAACACTCTATCTTGGGGGGAAAGAAGGAGGGAGAGCATTAATAGTTTTTAAAATAAATAAATGTTTTGTTTTTTTAATTGAGAATGAAAGGAAGGAAGCACTAAGAAATTCCACAACATAGAACCCTGAAAAGAGTGATTTTATCAAGTGACAAAAAGTCATCGGAAATGACACTGCTACATAATTCTGTCTGTATCATGGGAGAAGATTGATAAAGGATGGGGATTCTACGGAAAGTGATGAAAAGTTCTACAATTGGATAGTTGCACAAATCCACAAACACACCGATGGACTGTATACTCCAAATGGCCGCCTCCACATTTACGTTATAGCTCAATAAAAACATTTACAAATGTTTTAAAACAGGGCTGGGGCTAACATACAGCTCAGGGTGGGTACTTCCCTAGCATGCTCAACTACCTGGGATGGGTCTCTTCACCAAAGAAAAAAACGTCCAGTTATGAATATATTTGAAATCCAGAGATATTTGTGTAAAAGAGCTATGTACTAAAAAAAAAAAAAAAAAAAAAAAAAAAAAAAGTACATAACCATCAGCCACTTACTTCTTGAGAGAATTTAGTATCTTCATGGAAATTCCACACTGGACCCATGATTTAATTGGCTTGGGACAACCTTTTCCTTTAACCGTAATGCCCTCCATTTCCAATCGAAACACATTCACCTCTGGAAAACAAAGCCCCTGTTAGAAGCTCCTCTACTGGTACCATATTCTTACATGCACTAGGCGATCAAAACTCAAACATCCTTATCTCTCTTTAAGAGCTATCTAATAAAATCCCATAGCTGAGCTACAAGAGAAACACTAAAGCTCAGAGACAAAGTAACTACTGCTGCAGTGAGTCAAGAGTAACAGGAAACACCCCAATTTCAGCCCTTTGGTTTTCACATTTTCTTCCATTGCAACAGAGTACAAATGACTGACAAGAGAACCACCTGTGCTAGCAGGAGCTGCCCCAATGGCCTTTGGCTAACCAACAGCAGACTGATGGCTGTTGTCATGCCAACTGTCTCACACACCAACAGGGCCAACGGAAACATTTTGTTTGAAACTCACATGAACAGTACTTTCCACCCTAAGAACATCAACTATGTGACTAAATCCATTTTGCTCTTTTTAAAAATACTCCCGGAAACATCTTCCAACTCCCAGGCCTATGCACGCTCACATACTCCCTGAGGAGTGCAGCACCCTCCCGGAGGCCACCATAAAATGACCAAGCGCACAGAAGCATCTTACCCTCCTGAGACATTTTTGCTAGTTCTGGAACTTCAACATAAAAATTTTTCCTGAATGGTTCATATTCAATCTTTCCATGATCAACTGGTTCTAGAAGTTTCCTCTGTTTTGTCTGGTAGCCTGTGAGGGCCGTCTGAAGATCAACTTCCTCTTCCTCCGAAGAATACTGGAATTTTCAGGAACGCAAAGGAAAGTTCATTATTCTTCCCCTCCAGAAGACAACAGTTCCAGTGGTCAAAGCCCTTTTCTCTCGTAGGAAGCACTCTGCGAAGCTTCGTGTGCTATCTCTAACAGACTGGTCCACAAGGAAATAGTAATACAAATCTCATATAATTCTCAGAAATGGCATTAAAGTTTTGCTAGTGTTTTCATTATATAGACCTTTACAGTACAGGTTAGTGGGAAGAAAAGTCATTCATTTTACTACTTCACTTTTCTGTTGTATGTCTGAGCTGAGCCCATAAAAGAGGGAATGAAAAAGTAGGACCCAACACAGTTAGACACCATACTGACAGTAGTAAGAGTCTGCCCAGTAGTAGTTTGTGTAACTAGCTGCCAAGCACATCAACATCAACGCTTTACAATAAATGCTCCTAGGACACGATCGATATAAGCCAAGTAAAATGAAAAATCACCTCCATAGCATCCTGGTCATTCTCCATCAGCTCCCCCTTCTTCTTATCGGAATCTACTACTGCTTTTTTGGTTGTTACCACAGTAACAACTTTTGTGACTGTTGGCCCAGACTTCTAAAATAAAAAAGAGGTATTAAAATATTGTGTAAAAGTAAAACAAAAAATAGATTTAAAATACGTGGACACCAGATACAAGACAATATTAAACCCCACAGAATGTAACTGGAACTAAAACGATTTAAGTCTTAAGAAGACCAAGAAAGCTTCATTTTGTTTTGTGTGAACTTTTCCATGTGTCTGGATGACAGTTCAGATACATTCACATACTTAGAACTTATGGTAGAACATCTTAAGTTTGAACAACTTTTTGTTTGTTTTTGCTTGTTTTTCAGAGACAGGGTTTGTCTGTATAGCCCTGTTGTTTTGGAACTCCCTTTGTAAACCAGGCTGGCCCCAAACTCAGAGATCCACCTGCCTCTAACTCCCATGGAGGGATTAAAGACATGTGACACCACCTCCAGCAGTATTTTTTTACTTCATGATCACTTAACGTAAAAACCTGCAGAACAACAGAAGGACAGCACGCACCTTCTCATTCCCTGCGCCGCCTTTCACACTCCTCATGTTAAATTTCTTTACTTCTTCCTTCACTTCTTCCATGTAGGCATCTAACGGATCCAACTCCTCGCCCTCCATTTCATTTCCTTCCTTTTCGGCTTCTGCAGGGTCATCTTCATCATCTAAAACAGCAAGATGTATTTTCTTTGTACATGTACTTCAAAAGGAAATGCACAGGCCAGTGACATGCTCAGGGGATTAAAAAGTCTTGCTGCACAAGCCTGACAACCTGAGGCCAAGCCCACACCCCACAGTGGATGGAGAAATAGCTCCTGAAAGCTGTCCTCTGACATCTGCACGTGTGCGTAAGAGCGTGAATGCAGCCACACACAAGCACACACAAATACTATTACGATTGCTCTTTTAAAGAGGAGACATGCCACATCTGTTCTATTACTTCCACGGTTCTTCCCACTGTGCAAACATCCCTCTTCTGGGCTACAGTTCACTCTAAGGTACAGGTCAAGTGCTCACAGATGGAAGGTCTTACATTCCTAATAGTGCATGTATTACTGTTAAATAACAGTGAGCAAAAAAAAAAAAAAAAAAAAAAAAAAACTAACAAATCACTTAACTAAAGGGGGGTAAAAGAAAACCAAAAAATAAGTAAGCAAGCAAACTAACTAATTAACAAACAAATAGGCCAGGCAGTGGCGGTGCAGGTCTTTAATCCCAGCACTTGGGAGGCAGAAGCAGGTGGATCTCTGTGAGTTCAAGCCCAGCCTGGTCTACAGAGTGAGTTCCAGGACAGCTAAAGTTACAAAGAGAAACCCTGTCTCAAAACAAAAAGAGAGAGAGAGAGAGAGAGAGAGAGAGAGAGAGAGAGAGAGAGAGAGAGAGAGAGAGAGAGAGAGAGAGAGAGAGAGAGAGAGAGAAAGGTAAAAGGGTAATTGTGCTTAAATGTATTTCTAGAATTGGGAGCACATACAGCTCAGCAGGAGAGTGGCTTTTCTAGTAAGCATTAGGCCCTGGGCTGGATTTTCCAACAACCAAACAACAAAAATGCCACAGTTCTAGTTCATACTGAACACGTTCTCTGCTAAAAATGAGATTTGTTTCTCTTGATGCTCACTCGTCCGCTCCTCACGTGTGTTCAGTGGCGACAAGTCAACTTAGACTGTCATCCTTCTGGTGCTTTCCACTCTAGTGTTTGGAGGAAAAGTGCTTCCGCTTCACTCGGCCTGGAACTCATCATGGGAAATGAAACTCAGCTCAGGTCTTCATGCTCGCACAGGAAAAGAACAACAGCTATTCCTTCCCAGATTTTTAACTATTCTTCCTTCAAGTATCTTTGAGTGACAAAAAGAAAAACACTGATCACTCTTAACTCAAGAAAATCTAATCATGAGCGCTGATAAACAGAAACTATGTGTTTGGAGTTGTGGTAGATAAGGATGTATTAACTCTTGGTGCCTTCTCCAGCACCATGTCTGCCAGTACATCACCATGTGACACCATGATAATAATGGACTCAACTTCTGAAAATGAAAGCCACCCCAATTAAAGAGTTGCCATGGTCATGGTGTCTCTTCACAGCAATAGAAACCCTACCCAAGACAGGAACTTTCACAGAAAATGAGTCAAAATTCTATTTTCCTGTAAGATACCATAATCTTCTACTTTAGTAAAATCTCAAGATCAAAATCAGAAATGGAAATAGGCTGGGGTGTAATACAGTGGTGCAGTGCGCTGACAACTTGAGCTATGCCCTGGGTTCAAGCCTCAGAAGGACAAAACAAGATGAAAATGTTTCTCTCCTAAAGCACACAAAGGTAGAGGCGTGTTTATGTTTTTAAGATAAACATGTATGTACATGCGTGTGTGCCTTGGTGCTCAAGGATCAGAAGAGGGCCTGGATCCCTGGAGCTGGGGTTCTGGATAATGGAGAACCACCAGGAGAAGCTTACTCTCATTAACAGTTACACTGGCAGCAAATACGTTAGCACCATCTACTATCTCTGCAAGTGCACAACTGTGTGCTCTGAAGTAAAACTAGTGGGTCTTACTGGATGCTACTCTACAACTGAAATTTTAGCATCCATTGAAGCAGGTCTTTTAAAAAAATCTCCATATGGCCAGGCACAGTGGCTCACACCTACAGTTCCCAACTACTCAGGGGGTAAGGGAAGAACCACTTGGGTGCAGAAGCTCGAGGCCAGCTTAGACAACACAGTGAGATCCTACATTAAAACCACAGGAATCTTAGTGTGAACCCAGCAAACCCACTTCAAGGTACATAGATTTACAAAAACAGAAAAGTTATAAACAGAAACTCAAATATCCCTATGCACACCGATGCTCACAGGAGCCTTAGTCACACTAAAAACAGAAGGCAGAAACAGCTCAAATGTCTACAGCAAGTGAGCAAGTGAACAAAAATGGCACAAACCAGACACAGTAGACAAGCCATAACCCAAAGTTGGGGACGGAAGTAGAACCACAAAGTCAAGGCCTGCCTAGGTTAGGAA
The DNA here is from genome assembly GCF_017639785.1 of Mesocricetus auratus. Taxonomy (NCBI): domain Eukaryota; kingdom Metazoa; phylum Chordata; class Mammalia; order Rodentia; family Cricetidae; genus Mesocricetus; species Mesocricetus auratus. Next base: position 75,543,882 of record NW_024429196.1, on the reverse strand, counting down.
GAGAAACCCTGTCTTACACAGAAAAACAAAGTATTTCCAGGCATAGTGGCATGTGCCTTTAATCCCAGCACTTAGGAGGCAGAGTCCAAGGCCAGCCTGGTCTACATAGGAAATTCTAGGCCATCAGGGGCTAATATAGTGAGACCCTATCATGCACATTTACTAGGTTATTTCTCAGCCATGTAGAAGAAAGTAGAGCGTGCTATAAGATGAATGAGTCTCAAGGCAGCATGCTAAACAGAAAGCCAGACACAAGAAGACACCTGTAGCATGGCTGTATGGTGAGGAACATGGCACAGGCTCCGAGACAGATAGCAGTGTAAGGTACAAAGGGCTGGTAGAGGCAGGACGGTGAGATCTTCAGCAGGTGACGTTTCTAAACGGATGATGACAGCTCCGGAAACAAGCATGATGAGGGAGGGCTACACGGCACTGCATAGACCATGAGCAACCACACAGCGCTGCCATTACACAGCGCTGCACGTATGTGACACTGTATTACACAGCACTGCATTACCCAGCACTGCGTGTACTAGCTTGCTGGTAGAGCATGATGATCATGCCCAAAGCCCTGGCTTTGACTCTCAGTTTGACAGGGCAAAAACGTTAAGATGTAAATACAACACTGTGCATATTTTCCACAATTTTAGAAAAAAAGTGTCACCCACACCCCAAATATACCATCATCATCTTCTAAACTCCATTTTTTCCCTTGTTTCATTTCTTCAATTTCCTTTTTCAATTCCCCTATGTTTTCCATGGCCTTTTTACGCTGCTCTTCTCGCCACTTTTCAACTCTTTCTTTTCGTTTTCTCATTTCTTCCTCCAGCTTATTCTGGTCAAAGTTCTTTGGGGAGGGAAAAAGAAAAAGAAAGGAGAAAAAAAAGAGGGAAAATTAGAATTAGCAATTCTAAATAAGTTCTCCAAAGTATTAAAAAAAAAAAAAGGATGTATATATACATTCCTAAATGGACACCAGATTTAGTAATCACCCATCTTTATAATGATGCTCCTATTATATAGAAGCAGGGCCAGCAGGATGGCTGAGGAGATAAAGGCACTTGCTGTCAAGAATGACCATCTAAGTCCAATCCCTATAATTCACATGGTGGAAGTAGAGAATTAATGCTTGAAGGTAAACGTGACCACTACACTTGTGCCATGGCATGGCATGTATGTAACACTCACAATGCAGCATAATTTTAAAAACACGTATTTTGGAATCACAAAGCTAGACCTGGTCATTAGTACCTGTAACCAAAGAAAGCACCAGGCACACAAGTGGTAACATACACACGAAACACCCATACACATAAAGTAATAATACATAAAAACAAACACACAGACATACACACGAAACACCCATACACATAAAGTAATAATACACAATTAAAAACAAACACACAGCATTGGTGGCGCACGCCTTTAATCCCAGCACTCGGGAGGCAGAGGCAGGCGGATCTCTGTGAGTTTGAGGCCAGCCTGGTCTACAAGAGCTAGTTCCAGGACAGCCTCCAAAGCCACAGAGTACCCTGTCTCGAAAAACCAAAAAAACAAACAAACAAACAAACAAACAAAAAAAAACACACAGACATACACACAAAACACCCATATACATAATACAAAATTAAAAACATAACAAAAGAACACCCATATGTTGGGAGATAATCTTTTTGTATACTATAAAGATGGATCTCTGTCTAAGGGGCCTTCTGATTGGTTTAACAGAAAGCTGAATGGCCAATAGCTAGGCAGGGGACATAGGCGAGACTTCCGGGGGAGGGAAGAAGAGAGGAGGAACGCCGGCAAGACACTGAAAAAGTTGGACATACTGTACAGAAGTAACCCAGCCAGTGACAAGTTAATTCGAATTATAAGAGCTAGTCTGAAAAAGCCTAAGCTAAGGTCAAGTTTTCATAATAATGAGTCTGTGTTATTTGTGAGTCTGACTACACCTGTACATTATCAATCATGCCCTACTAGATTGATGAAAACAAATTTTGATAGACCCCACACTGGGAAGGATGCAAGAAAGAAAAGCACACTGCTGTGTGCCTTAGTGCTTTCCACTTTCATTTATTTCCACATGCACGCCTGTGGGTGCACACGCTACAGCATGAGTTAGCAGTAAAAAGCAAATGCCCCTGCCCTTTCTTCCCACCTTCACGTGGGTTACTCCTTCAAATTCAGGCACCAGGTATCCGTGATAACTGCTTTTCCAGCTAAACCATTGTACTGGTTGGTCCTAGACTGCCTAGATGCCTAAATTCTTGAGTCTAAATTTGTATCACTTTTTAGGCCAACGTGGGCTGATCACATTTTCAAATTAAAAGCAGATAACTATGCAACATTTCAGAGTGATTCTTCAAGACTTCTGTTTACCTTATATTACTGTTATACATTACTTAAGAGTAAAAATAAAGAGCATCACTAAGAAATTATTTCTCAGGTGCAGGGGCTTACAGTTTGTGTTCCAGCACTCAGGAGGCAGAGGCGGCTGGGTCTCTGTGAGTTCAAGGTCAGTCAAGGCTGCACTGTCTCAAAAACCAAGAAAAAAAAGAAAAACAAGAAAGAAAAAAGAAGTAACTCTGCTGCAAAAGCAAGACTGGCATACAGAACTGCCCCAAGCTGAACGCACCCCAGCATCCTTCTCCTTGTCGTCCTCCTTGTCATCTTTGTCTTTTTTCTTCTCCTTAGAGCCGTCCCCACCTTCCGCTTTCTCTTTGGACCTAGACCTACCAAAGAACAAGAGAGAGTAAGTGAGATACCGTCATTGGGAAATCATTTGTTCTTCACCTTATGACACGGATTTAGCAGAGAGAGAGAGAGAGAGAGAGAGAGAGAGAGAGAGAGAGAGACAGAGAGAGAGACAGAGAGAGAGACAGAGAGAGAGACAGAGAGAGAGACAGAGAGAGAGACAGAGAGAGAGAGAGAGAGAGAGAGAGAGAGAGAGAGAGAGAGAGAGAGAGAGAGAGAGAGAGAGAGAGAGAGAGAGAGAGAGAGAGAGAGAGAGAGAGAGAGACAGAGAGAAGTCAGGTCTCACACACACTGAGGACCAGGGTTCAAAGTCAGCTTGAGCTTTGACAGCAAGCAGGGCTGAGCCATCTGAAGGCCCTGCCATACTCATTTAAGACTATGTAACACTTTGAACCTCATTTTCTTTTTTCTCAAATGATTAGCACATTGTCACATTCCAGCAATAAATACCTGGAATATGAGAAAAGTAAATCTTTTAACACTAATAGAAAACATTACTAAACATTTGGAAATTTGTCTAAAAAATTACAAAACTGAGACAGAATGTACAACTTTAGTAATTTATATATGTATTTAAAATTCATATATTTAAAATCAGAATGGGCTTACAATTTGACTTATACCTCTAATAACAAAAATGGCTTAATGCTTTTTGTCTGTCTGTTTTTTTGAGATAGGGCTTCTCTGTGTAGTTTTGGAGCCTGTCCTGTAACTCACTGAAGACCAGGCTGGCCTTGAACTCATAGAGATCCGCCTGCCTCTGCTTCTCCAGTGCTGGCATTAAAGGCGTCAGCCACCACTGCCTAGTTCAAACTGTCTTAATTTTAATGATATAAAATTAACCAATGTCAGGCTAGAGATCTGGCTCAACTGTTAGGTGCACTGCTACTCTTGAAGACCTAAGTTCAGTTCCAGCTCCCACATGGAGTGTGCAAGCACTGGTGACAGTTTCAGGGATCTCTTCTGGGCTCTGCAGGTCATGTACGCATGTGGGATCCAGACGCATACAGGCAAACACTCACATACCTAAAGTAAAAACATCCACTCTCTCCTCTTCTGCACATGATTGGTGTTTCTGAGTGACCCTGTCTAGACATCCTTTCAGGTTTGACAAAGATACTCAGAGGTGAAAAAGATATTCTCCAATAAAAACTCTAAAAATTACTTTTTTTTTTTTTTTTTTTTTGCCATCTAATTTGCTCTTTATTTGCCCAGGACCGCTTTCTATTAGTAGCAAATGTCCCCGGGACCATTTACCTTCAGAGTGTTTCTCACTCCCTGCAATGTCATTTTCCAAATGGCTGGCACAGCTCGTTACGCTCTCTCACTGAGCTGTTAACCCATCTCCAAACGTACACCTGACACCATCCACAACTTCTGAGCAACTTTCTGAGACGCTGACTTTATGACTGTCTTTATGGATGTGGCACAAGAAGCCCTCCAACCTTGTTTTTCAGATCATGTTCTTTGTATGTCTTCTAATGTGTGTTCATGAGTGCTCATGTGTGTGCATGCACGTGTATAACAAGAGTCCAAAGGACATACTGGGGTAGCATTCCTTAGGAGCTGTTGGTCTTATTTGAGACAGGGTCTCTCACTAGCCAGGAGCTGGCTGATTTGGGCTAAGCTGGCTGGCAAGCAAGACACCGATAAGCCTGTCTCCTCCCCAACGCTAGGACTGTACGTGCATACCATACTTTAGCTTTATTTACCTGGGTACTTGGGGCTTGGCTAAGTCCTCAAGTATTCTACCCCTGGGCCACCACTACCAGCCCTATTTATAATCTTATAATCAGGTTGCAAAATATCCGTCTAGTTATGTTTGCTAAGAAGTTAAAAAATATAGCTATGTTAAATTTAATAAAATGGGGTGAAGAGACAGCTTGGTGGGTAAACGGCTTGCTGCACAGGCCTGAGAACCTGAGTATAGGTCCATAGCCCCCAGGTGAAGGCTAGGCATGGGATCAATTTCCAGGAATTCACTGGAAACCTCCATGCCACATTGAGGAAGACACTCTCTTAAAAAATAGGCTGGAGAGATAGCTCAGAAGTTAAAAGCACTGGCTGTTCTTCCAGAGGTCCTAAGTTCAACTCTCAGCAACCACATGGTGGTTCACAACTATCTATAATGAGATCTGGTTAACTCTTCAGGCATACATGCAGACAGAACACTGTATACATAATAAATAAATCTTTAAAAGTAAATAAATAAGATGAAGAACATTTGAGAAGGACACTGAAGTACTGGTCTTTACATGTGCACACATACGCACATATTCAACACACACACACACACACATACACACACACACACACACACACACACACACACACACACACACACACACACACACACAAAAAGAAGCTGGAGCCAGGCATTGGTGGCACATGCCATTAATCCCAGCACTGGAGAGGCAGAGGCAGGTGGATCTCTGTGACTTCGAGGCCAGCCTGATCTACAGAACAGCCATGGCAACACTGAGAAATCCTGTATTGAAAAATCAAAAAACAAACAAAAATCTGACAAAGGTAGCATAGAAAGAGCACATTTCATCTAAACAAAGATTAACATACTAAATACAGCTATATATGTCTATATACATAGACAAAGGTATGCGCCACCACACACAGAATCAGGCTTTAAAAAAATCATCGTGGGCTGGAGAGATGGCTCAGCGGTTAAGAGCACTGACTGTTCTTCAAGAGGTCCTGAGTTCAATTCCCGGCAACCACATGGTGGCTCACAACCACCTTGAATGAGATTCAGTGCCTTCTGCTGGCATACTGTATACACAATAAATAAAATATTTTTTAAAAAGTTATTTATAAAAAAATAATAAAAAATCATCATTTATCACAAGCACAAGTTGAAAACCCCTAATCAGAAATCTAAAATCTAAAACTTAGTGTGTACTTGACATCTCTAGAAGGAAATTTCCTATCTAACTGAACACACCAGGTTATAGCCATGCATACACACTAAAACATAGTCTAAAACTAACTTCAGAGGGATGGGTGTCACTAGGGGACGAGGGAGGGGCACCTGCTTAACCTGTGCACAGCACTGGATCAATCCCCAGCAGCAGCACAAAATCAAACAACAAACCCCCACTTCCACTTCCAGGCATAAAAAATAAGTTCTCTGGTTAGACATGGACATCATTCCTAAGACAGCTCTCATTATACATATATAAATAACAAAATAAGGAAGTCCCAGACTGAAACACTTCTGGTCCCAAGCCTTTTGGATAAGAAATATTTAACCAGCAAAATTAAATTTAAAAGAATAAATTATTAAAAAACAAAGTAGAAATTAAAAAAAAAGAAATATTCAACCACTATCACAAAACAAAAGAAAAAATTCCTATAAATGAAATTTTCAAAGAGAAATTATCCAAAAGGAAAATGAGAAAGAAAGAGTGTGGGCTGGAGAGAAGGCCCAGGAGTCAGGAGCACTTGTTGCTCTGACAGAGAACCAGGGTTTGGTTCCTAGCACCCACATAATATACAACCCAGCCCTCTCTGACCTCAGCACAAGGCACGCATGTGGTGCATAGGCATACATGCAGGCAAATACTTGTATACATAAAATAAAAGTTAAAGGAGGCTGGGCGTTGTGGTGCATACCTTTAGTCCCAGCACTTGAGAGGAAGTATGGATTCCTGTGAGTTTGAGGCTAGCCTGGTCTACAGAGAGAATTCCAGGACAGCCAGGGCTACACAGAGAAACCTTGTCTTGAAAAAAAAATTTAAAGTAATAATAAAAAAATTGTTCCAAGATATGAACATGTACTTCAGAAAAGAAATTCAAATGGCCAATAAAGAATCAAACAATACCCAGCCTGAACAGCACTCAGAAAAGGGCACACTTAAGCCACAGTGAGGCACCGCACTCTTCAGAAGCCTGCAATCAACTGGGGGGGGGGGGGGGCTATTTGTTTGGCTTTTGAGACAGGGTTTCTCTGTGTAGCTCTGGCTGTCCTGGAACTCTCTTTGTAGACCAGGCTGGCCTCAAACTCAGATCTACCTGCCTCTGCCTCCCAAGTGCTGGGACTAAAGGTGTGCACCACCACCACCTGGTCCAAACCTTCTCCCAGTAATAAACTTCTTTCCAATTCTTTTTTTTTTGTTTGTTTGTTTTTGTGGTTTTTCGAGACAGGGCTTCTCTGTATTGCTTTGGAGGCTGTCCTGAAATTCGCTCTGTAGACCAGGCTGGTGTTAAACTCACACAGGAGGCAGAGGCCGGCAGATTTCTGTGTGCACCACCACCTCCTACTTCTTCCCACTTCTTTTTTTTTTTTTTTCAAGATTTTTGTATTTATTACGAACACAACACCCTGCCTCCATGTATGTCTGCACACCAGAAGAGGGCACCAGATCTCATTGCAGATGGTTGTGAGCCACCATGTGGTTGCTGGGAATTGAACTCAGGACCTCTGGAAGAGCAGGCAGTGCTCTTAACCTCTGAGCCATCTCTCCAGCCCCTCTTTCCAATTCTTAAAGCAAAAAGAAAAAAAGAAAAGAAAGCAGCAGGCGGCAGTGGAGCAGTCCAGAGAGGTGGAATGCTAAGAACATGAGGTAAAATGACAATACCCTTGAGAGACAGAGGCCAGCCATGACTACATAGCAAGATGCTGTCTCACTAAACAAAAGGACAAGGAATAAAGTTATTTGAAAATATCATAAAACATTCCTATAGCCAAGGTCAAGCGATAAACAAGCCAGAGAAACGGCTCTGGTTGAAAACACCATTCGCCCAGGACTCTGATTTGAGTCCTAACACCCACACAGCAGCTCAAAGGTCTCTGGCACCCTTTTTAGGGGTCCTACACCCTCCTCAGCGATCCACAGACACCAGACATGCAGACATACACACAGGCAAAACACCCATACACATAAAGTGATAAAATTCAGTATTCCCTAACTCCTCCGTTTCACTCTTTTCTTTTCCTTTTTTTTTTTTGTTTTGTTTAAATTGTTTTTTGCAAAAGGGTCTCTCTACAAAGCCCTAGACTGATCTCAAACTCAGAGATGCCCCTGCCTCTCTGACAAAATCACAACAGTATTAAACTGGCCTTAGAAAAAGAAAAGTACACTTTGTGAAATAAACAATACGGGAGAGGTAGCAGCAGCTGAATGAAGACAGGAGCAGGAAACGGTGAGAGTCAACCAGCCAGTTCTTGGCTGCAGGGAAGCAGCCGTGACAGTGGCAGGAGACTATGAAGAGCAGGCGTTTCAACTGAGTATCACCAGCATCACTAGAGACACAAGCAAAGGCCACACTTTGCAAACAGCAATTCAATAAGGTACGCCATGAGCTGACTCAGCGGTTAAGTCCACTTACTGCTCTTGCAAAGAAGTTCCGTTCCCAGGACCCCCAACAGGTGGCTCACAACCACGTGTAGCTCCAGCTCCCTCCTGCCTCCACTGGCACCTACACTCATGTACACATACCTACACAGGTATGCTTACATTAGTAAGAAATCTTCAAAAAGTTGTCAACAAATAACTATCTGAGAACTGATGCCAAGGATGTAGCTGAATACATGTCAACTAACAGGACTACTTCAATACTCATCACTGTCTCCAAAAAAGTCTGTAATTACTGATAAGGAAGGAACTGTACAGCAGATGTGGTCAATAACAGCATTACCTGTTCTCAGCCTTCTTGCTTTTGCTGCCAGGACTGGAGGACCGGGATCGCCGGCCCCGGCTTCTGCTCCTTGAGCGCCTCCTATCTCTGCTCCGAGATCTTCTTCTGTCTCGGCTTCTGTCTCGCTCTCTGCTTCTGGAACGCCTGAAAGGAGAGTTTTCAATTATTTTGTGCCCAAAGGAGTTATTATTTCAGATTATGACTGTCCCTAACTGAAAACAGTTTCTTAAAATTAGGATCATGATAGCGGTAGCATTCTTAATCAACTACCCGATCTGCTAAACAGGATATAAGTGAAGCCAGTTCATACAGACATCAATGGAAACGTGAGTTCTTACAGACATCAATGGAAACGTGATTATACAAGTCCCATGATGCCTGCTAACAAACACAACAAGCTGTAACAATAAACACTTTAATCTACCATCTATAGAATCAAAGCCAATTTTCACACAGCCCAGGACCGGGGCTGAGGCCTAGCACTCACTGGAGCACTGGCTGAGCTGTACAAAACCCTAATCCCTGCAGCAGGGGAGCCTGGTCTACAGAGCTAGTCATAGTCTAACTACCTATTATTTCCTATTTTAGTAAGAAAAAAATAAGTAGGTAAACAAAACTGTTTTTAAAGACATTTCACTTGGAGGAAGTTGTAACTATTGACACTAGTGTCAATAAATACGTAAGTAGTCTTTGATCCCAGCACCTGGGAGTCAGAGGTAGAAGGATCTCTGTGAGTTCAAGGTCAGCCCGGTCTACAGGGTGAGTTCCAGAACAGCCAGGACTGTTACACAGAGAAACCCTGTCTGGGATAAATAAATAAATTAATAAATAAGTAAATGTAAAATAGAAACGTTGAGAATGTTCTATCTCAGGCAGAATCAAATAAAATCTCCATAAACAAAACATATTATCTTCTATCTCTCCCAGGGGACTTCAAGGGTTCTCTTTGGATTACAGAAAACACAATCTAAATTTCTAAGCTTAAAAAAAACTGCTTAGAAAGAATTGCTTAAGAGAATCTTAATAGACAAAGCCTATGCCTAATCAAACAGTGAGGAAGCGAGAGGCCCACAAATGACCACTAAATTCCAAACCAGAGCACACCTTTAACGGGGACCAATTTATCCAGTAAGGCCCACGATGGCTGGTTCTTCAGAGATAAGTGGCTTACCTCAGACGCTTCCTGTCCCTTGACCGTGATCTTCTTTTGTCCCTACTCCGAGACCTCTCTCTCCTTCTGTCTCTATCTCTACTCCTAGAACGTCTGTCATCTCCACGTTTACTTCTTTTGTCAGAGGGTGAGCGACTCCTAGACCGACTTCCAGAACGTCCTCGTGATGCTGATCGTTTTCGGTAATGGCTAGAATAGTACCAAATAAAGATTATGCTTAGTAAGCAGCTTGAATTTAATCTCTATGTCTTTAAAACCCCAGCACATCAAATCCATGTACAAGGACAGGGGTGACAAGAAGGGTGCCACATGCACAGCACTTGGGAGACTGAGGCAGGAAGATCACCATGGGTGTCAGGTCAGGGTTTGAGGTCTGGGCTACAAAATAAAACTCTGTCACAAGGGCTGCAGTGAGCCGGGCAGTGGTGGCGCACGCCTTTGATCCCTGCACTCGGGAGGCAGAGGCAGGTGGATCTCTGAGTTCAAGGACAGCCTGGTCCACAGATCAAGTTCCAGGACAGCCAGGGCTACACAGAGAAACCCTGTCTGGAAACACCAAAGGGTGGGAGCTGGAGTGAGGGCTCAGCATCACTACTTTCCAGAGGACAGCTTGTGCTCTGGTAGGGAAGAGACGGCAGCAAGTGAAGGAAGGCGCAATGTGTCGAGTACTGGACTGCAGACAACCAGCCCAGAATAAAAGAAAGCGAATGGGAGGCTTGACATTTTCTATCAGACAACTAGCAAACCTCACTAATTAAGGGACGGTTTCGCTGGGCAATGGTGGCGCACGCCTTTAATCCCAGCACTTGGGAGGCAGAGGATCTCTGTGAGTTCGAGGCCAGCCTGGTCTACAACAGCTAGTTCCAGGACAGCCTCCAAAGCCACAGAGAAACCCTGTCTCAAAAAAAAAAAAAAAAAAAAAAAAAGGGACGGTTTCAGAGATCCCTGAAGCAAATAAAAGCAGGAACCATGCAGACATGCACGGAGACACCCAGGGGAGACATTCCAGGCAAACAGTACAAGAGTGAACTTATAGAAAGTAATCTGGGACAGCAGCAAGGAATACAGTTAAACAAGCTGCAACAGCACACCAGGCATGGTGGCACACACCTTAACCCCAGCATTCAGGAGGCAGAAGCAGGCAGTTAATTGCAGGCCCACCAGGACTACATAGTAAGACTCTGTCTCAAAGAAAAGACCAAAAAAAAAGACCAAGAGAGTGCCATGGGACAAGATCAGAAATGAACAAAGTAGTCAAAAATGGAGAGCTTCAGAGGCTCTTTACTCTGAGTAAGGTGAAAAGCTACTGGGCCACACATGGTGGCAGACACCTATAGCACCAGCTACTAAGACTCAGGAAAGTTTAAGACCAGCATGCTCCCACGTCTAAATGAGTACTTTTAATTCATTTATGTGTACATGCACATGCCGAGTATACTTATGTGCATCCCATGAGTGCAAGTACCTATGCCACCAGAAAAGGGCATCAGCTCCCTTAGAACTGGAATTGCAGGCAGCTGTGAGCCATGTGGATGCTAGAAATTGAATCAAGGTCTCCTGGAAGACAAGCAGGTACTTTCAACCACTGAGTCATCTCTCCAGCGCCATGAATAAATTTTCTTACCAGAAAATAGATAATAAAAAAAAGAAAAGGCTGGGCTGGAGAGATGCCTCAGAGGTGAAGAGCACTGCCTGCTCTTCCAAAGAGCCGAGTTCAAGTCCCAGCAACCACATGGTGGCTCACAACCATTCATGATGAGATCTGGCGCCCTCTTCTGACCTGCAGGGATACATGCAGGCAGAACACTGTATACATAATAAATAAATAAATAGCTGGGCGTTGGTGGCCCAAGCCTTTAATCCCAGCACTCGGGAGGCAGAGGCAGGTGGATCTCTGTGAGTTCGAGGCCAGCCTGGTCTACCGAGCGAGTTCCAGGACAGCCTCCAAAACAATACAGAGAAACCCTGTCTCAAAAAACCAAAATAAATAATCTTTAAAAAAAAAAAAACAGAAAAGGCTGATTCTGGAGAGATGGTCCAGTGGTTAAGAGCACTGCCTGGTCTTAGAGGACCAGGGTTCAATCCCCAGCACCCACATTGCGGCTCACAGCTGTCTGTGACTCCAGCCCCAGGGCATCCGTCACTCTCACACAGTCACACACGCAAGCAAAACACCAAACACACAACAATAAATAGACCTGCTTCTTGTCTTTTTTGAAGCCATTCACGTGCGCACCTGATTATAACTATAATTATACGATGTGTTGAAAACTTCAGGATGTTGATGGGGGTTCAAGACCTTGAGGTTGATATTTTTATTGTCTTGAAAGATGACTGGTATGTGGCGGGTCTGAAAGATACTATGGTTCGGTGTCTAGGGAGCAAGAAAATTCTGCCTTCCTTTTAATGCACACAGCCTAATCAGATGAGTGATATAACCTCATAACTGCTTTTACAAGTATTACTCAGAACCAGGTATGTAAGCCAGCACTCCAGCACTCAGAGGTGAAGGCAGAATGACCAGCAGTTCAAAGCCAGCCAGCCTAGACTAAGAGATCCCCCCCCTCTCTCTCTCTCTCACTCTCTCCTGTGTGTGTGTGTGTGTGTGTGTGTGTACACGCCCGCATGTGTGAGAAATAGAAGCATTATTTTGTTGCTAAGCAAACAAAGTAGGCAACAGGAGGAGAGAAAATATGACACTAAGGCAACCGGGGCTGGAGAGATGGCTCAGCAGTTAACAGCAGTGGCTGCTCTTGGAGAGGACCCAGGTTCAATTCCCAGCACCCACACGGCAACTCAGAACTGTCCATAACTCCGGTTCCAGGGGATCTGACATGCTCACACAGACATGCATTCAGGCAAAACACCAACGCACAAAAAATAAAAATAAATAACTCATTAAAAAAAATTCTTAAAAAGCCAGGTGGTAGTGGCGCACGCCTTTGATACCAGCACTTGGGAGGCAGAGGCAGGCGCACTTCTGTGAGTTCAAGGCCAGTCTGGTCTACAAAGTGAGTTCCTGGACAGGCTCCAAAGCAACACAGAGAAACCCTGTCTCAAAAAAAGAAAGAAAAAAGGGAGAGTGGAAGGGAGGGAGGGAGGGAGGGAGGGAGGGAGGGAGGGAGGAAGGAAGGAAGGAAGGAAGGAAGGAAGGAAGGAAGGAAGGAAGGAAGGAAGGAAGGAAAAGAAGACAATTCAGGGATTGAAGCAGTCTGGGCAATGAAGGGCCTTAATTAAGTCAGAGATCAGGAACGGGGACATACTGCAGAATCTAACTAGAACAACGCAGTGTGGGAGAGGACGAATCAAATATTGCTTCCCGATCTCTGGTCTAGGTACCCAGATGAAGATCAGTGCCTTTGAGAAACTTAAAAGGTAGTCACATGAATTGGCCGTACTGCCTTTATCCGCATGACGCTACAGGCTTTGATATCCGCAAACTTTCAAGACGCTCCGCTCACGCTGTGCTCATGCTCCTGTGCCTAAGTTACAGCCCAGTAAAAGGCTGTGTGCATTAAAAGCAAGGCAGAATTTTCTTGCTCCCTAGACACCGAACCATAGTATCTTTCAGACCCGCCACATACCAGTCATCTTTCAAGACAATAAAAATATCAACCTCAAGGTTTTGAACCCCCATCAACATCCTGAAGTTTTCAACACATCGTATAATTATAGTTATAATCAGGTGCGCACGTGAAAGGCTTCAAAAAAGACAAGAAGCAGGTAACAACGTAATATATGGAATCTATCTGCGAAGCAGATGTCCATGACACAAGTGTTTATTGCAACCCAGTAAGAGCCGGTCGAACGCATATTACAGGTACGGTTTTTAAAAAAAAAGTCTGCCCACACGCTCCTTTAAATGACTTAGGAAGACCACGAGCGCACGAAAGTAACCGGGAGTGGGAGTGAGCAACGTTGCAGGGGCGACGCGATAAGGCAGTGTGAGCCGGGGCAGGGCTGGCCGAGGTGATGAGGCTACAGGCTCGGCGAACGGGCGGCCTGAGTCGCGGAAGGCTGCTCCAGTCCAGGGGGATCTGCACGCCAGCAGCGCAGCCTCGCAGCCGAGGTGACCGGCTCCTCTGCGGCCACACGTGGGGCCGCCCCAACCCGCCGCGCCGCCACCTCCACCCGCTCTCCCCTCGGAGCCCAAGAAGCCGCTCGCCCGCGGACTCACCGAGACTCCCGGCCCATGCTGCCGGCCACCACAAGTTCCGCGCCCTGGAGGACGACGCGCAGGCTTGTCAAGAGGACAAAGGAGCGGGGCACCAAGGCCTCACGGTGTCCAGCGAGGACCGGCCCTATGAAGCGGACACAGACCCAGCACGGACCGCCATCAGAGCGCGGCCAACGAAAACAGGATGTGCTGGCGCCGGGCGCGGAAGGAAGGAGCGGGCCAGAAGGAAGTGGCAGCTTCCCCACAGCGCCTCCCCGAGGCTGGAGGCCGCGCGGCACGGACTGCGCCTGGAGTGACCCTGGCCGGGTTTTCCCATGCAACCCTAGGGGCTGGCTAGTTGGTGCGATGGAGTGGGACCCTAAGCCAGGTCAGCGCTGTCAGAAACTACTGAGTAGCCCTAGGTCTTCACCCTGGTGACTCTACACTAATGTGACAGGCGATCAAAATGCGGCAAGCCTCAAAAGCATATAGGTTGCTTGGCTATAGACAGACACAGTGTGACCAGGAAAACGGACCAGGTATGTATGATCCGGCAGTTTAAACTATTTGGGAGACTGCGGTAGAAGTCTCACTTGAGCCCAGAGGTCAGAGGGCAACTTGGAAAACAGAATTTAAATGTCCCAAAAGAGGGAAAGCGGAAAGTAGAACCTGTGACTAGTATCTTAAACACAAGCAGCAGAGAACTGATCAGAATCGGGATATTTACACAAACCATGAACTGATCAACTGCATGTAAGCTGATCGAGAGCATAAAAGAACACTTTTGGTGTTGGTAGTGCACTCGGGAGGCAGAGGCAGGCGGATCTCTGTGAGTTCGAGGCCAGCCTGATCTACAGAGCGAGTTCCAGTACAGCCTCCAAAACGATACAGAGAAACTCTGTCTCAAAAAAAAAAAAAAAAAAAAAAAACAAACGAAAAAAAAAAAAAAGAACACTCCTACTTTGGAGGAGTGCTTCTGGTAACATGGTAAGAGGTGAGGAGTTGTTTTCACTTTGGCGCAGTGGCTGTGCCTTAAATCTACTACTATTTCAGTCAGCAATTGCGACTCCAGTTTCTGGCCTGCTTCCCTGGCAGCAGCCCGAGGCGTGGCAGAAATCCTGTCAGGCACCAGCCCTGTTGATGCAGCCAATGGTAGCCTTAACTAAATCTCTGTCATTCTGTTTTTAAATGAGATTCAAAGGCTGGGGTGAAAACCTGTGAGCTCAGACAGGGCAACAGGCTAACTATGAGGGATGTCCTGTATGCTGTAAATATATATGTTTCTCGTATTGGTTGATGAATAAAACACTGATTGGCCAGTAGCCAGGCAGGAAGTATAGACGGGGCTACCAGACCAGAAGAAGCCTGGGGAGAGCAGACAGAGAGATGCAGTGTAGCCGCTGAAGGAGTAACAAGCTGGAGCCTTCTCTGGTAAGATAAGACCTTGTAGAAATACATAGGTTTGTAGTTATGGGTTAATAATTAAGAGAGAGCTAGCCAGTAAGAAGCCTGAGCCATCGACCAGTTTATAATTAATATAAGCCTCTGTGTGTTTATTTGGAGCTAAAGGGCAGTGGGAGCAGGTGGGAAATTAACTCCGTCCACAAGCTAACCCTCTCTCCTTACTGGCATCTATGAAAAACCCATTCTTTGGCCCTGCCAAACCAGAAAAGGCTTTGGCACTCCAAATCTCTCCCCATGTCTCCTGGACGCCCTCTGATGAACTATCATTACTTTCTGTCAATCAGTTGCTAACTCAACCACATGACCCAAGGTTAATTTTATTTAATCAATGCATACGAAAACTTGGGGTTCACAGTGTTCTCCCAACAAGGAGGACATGGGAGCAGTAGATCTGGGGAGGAGGCAAAGAAAGCTCTGTTTCAGTCATGGAATGTTGAAGATACCCACTAGACCTCCAGGAAGCAATAGCTATGAAACAGTAACTACTGGAACCTGAAACTCAAAGAACAAATGTGGGAAAGCAATGGATTGTGAGCATTGTACGGTCTGGAAAACTGCAAAGCGCTTACAGTCGTGGAACTGGATGCTGGGGCCTGCAGAAGGGGGTGAAAATAATGGTTTTTGTTCTTGTCGTTTTTGGTTTTTTCAAGACAGGGTTTCTCTGTATTGTTTTGGAGCCTGTCCTGGAACTCATTCTGTAGACCAGGCTGGCCTCAAATTCAAAGAGATCCGCCTGCCTCTGCCTCAGAGTGCTGGGATTAAAGGAGTGTGCCACCAACGCCCAGTAAAAATACTGGTTTTTCACTCTTAAAATTCACACACATTGAATATTGATTAAAATTGTACTCAATGTCACAGATGGACAAGCTCTCTTTAAAAAAGTATTTATTTATAGCCGGACGTTGGTGGTGCACGCCTTTAATCCCAGCACTCGGGAGGCAGAGGCAGGCGGATCTCTGTGAGTTCGAGGCCACCCTGGTCTACTGATCGAGTTCCAGGACAGCCTCCAAAACAATGCAGAGAAACCCTGTCTCGAAAAAACCAAAAAAAAATTATTTATTTATTTATGTATTTATTTATTAATACAGTGTTCTGTCTGCATGTATGCCTGCAGGCCAGAAGAAGTTACCAGATCTCATTACAGATGGTTGGGAGCCACCATGTGGTTGCTGGGAATTGAACTCAGAACTTCCAGAAGAGCAACCAGTGCTCTTAACCTCTGAGCCATCTCTACAGCCCTATGGAAGAGCTTTTAATGAAAGAAAACAGGGTCAGGAAAAACGTTCAGTCCCAGATCGCTGTGGTAGTTTAAATGAAATGTCCCTCTACAGTCTCAGGCTTGGAATACCTGATTCCCAGGTGGTGTTTGGGCAATTTAGGAATTTAGACTTGCTAGAGAAAGTATGTTATGGACCAAAGATCCTTATCATTCCTGTACTGGCTGGTTTATGTCAACTTCACTAAACTAGAGTTCTGAAAGAGGAAGGAGCC
This sequence comes from Mesocricetus auratus, assembly GCF_017639785.1. Classification (NCBI taxonomy): domain Eukaryota; kingdom Metazoa; phylum Chordata; class Mammalia; order Rodentia; family Cricetidae; genus Mesocricetus; species Mesocricetus auratus. The sequence goes on along the minus strand of NW_024429196.1, from coordinate 75,527,191 downwards.
TCAATTGAGAAAAATCCCTCCGTAAGATCCAGCTGTGAGGCATTCTCTTAATTAGTGATCAATGGGTGTAAGGAGTCTTTCTCTTTCCTGCCAGCCAACTCCCAAATAGTGACACTGAGACTTTTTTTAAAAGTTTTTCTTTTCCAAGACAGGGTCTCCTGTGTAGCCCTGGCTGTCCTGTACTAGCTATAGACCAGGCTAGCCTCTGCCTGCCTCTGCCTCCCAAATGCTGGGATTAAAGGTGTTCGCCACCACAGTACGTCTGAGGCTTATTGGTTACAAAAGCTCAGCCTATAGCGTAGACTTGTTCCTAACTAGCTCTTTTAACTCACATTAGCCCTTATTTTTATTAATCTACATGCAACCATGTGGCTTTTACCTTTATCCCATTCTGCATATCTGACTTGTTCTGCATCTGGCTGGCTTCTCTGCCTCTCTTCTTCCCAGGGTCCTCTCTGTGCCTGCAAGTCCTGCCTACACCTCCTGCATAGTTAAGGGCCATTTAGCTCTTTACTAAACAATCAGCAGCCCCAGAAACAGCTGACCAGACAAAGGTTAACTCTTGAATCCCAGGCATCAGCCTGGGAATCCAGCATGGGACTGATCAAGACCCCCTGAACCTGGGTGTCAGTGAAGAGGCCTAGGGAATCTATTGAGCCTTGGGCAGCAGATCAGTACCCATCCCAAGTATACACATGGACTTTGGACTCCCATAGAACAATGTGAGGTGCACTCTCACCCTGAACTCTTGGGGAAGGCTCTAGGCCCTGCCCTATATGAAATGACAGACTATGGACACCCATTTGCTCTGCCTTGCACTTACAGGTCAAGATGTGTGCCCTGGGGCTGGGGAGATGGCTCAGCTGTTAAGAGCATTGTTGCTCTTGCAGAGGACTCAGTTCAATTCCCAACATCCCTGCGATGGTTTACAACCTTCCAGGACTCCAGGCTCAGGGAATCCACCACCTTCTGATTCCCAAGGGCACCAGGCAGCCTGTGGTGTGCATGAATAAATGCAGGCGAAACACTCATATACATGAAATTGAAAACACTTAAAGATGATGTGAGCCATCAGCTTCTGCCCCAGCCATGGTGTCTACCACCTGGACTCCAACGCTTTGGAAGCATAAACCCAAAGTCTTTCTCTATGAACTGTCACGGTGTTTATTACATCCATAGGAAAGCACCTAACACGCTCACCGATGTAGAAGACTGTGCTATTGCGCTGCTTGCCTAAATCACTCAGATCCCACTTTAACTTTTCTCTGCTAGCTTGCTTTCTTTTTATTTATTTGTTTGTTTGTTTGTTTATTTTTGGTTTTTTGAGACAGGGTTTCTCTGTGTAGCTCTGGCTGTCCTGGAACTCACTCTGTAGACCAGGCTGTCCTTGAATTCACTGAGATCCACCTGCCCTGCCTCCCAAGTGCTAGGATTTAAGGCATGGGCCACCACCATCCACCTAGTTTGCTTTTAAAGGTACTTCTGAGGACTGAAGAGATGGCTCAGGGGTTAAGAGCTCTTGCTGCTCTCGCAGAGAACCTGGGTCCAATTCCCATTACATGGTGGTTCACAACCATCCACTCTCTAGTTCCGGGGATCAAATGCCCTCTTACCTCCATAGGCACCAAGTACATAGATGGTGTACATACACACATACAAAAGACACACTGAATAAATTTAATAAAAACAATCTTTAAAAATCCTTAGGCATGCAGCTCAATGTCCAAGAACCAAGCTAGTATGCACAGGCCTGCCATTGATTGTAGCACAGCAAGACGGGGCCAACCACAGAAACATGCTTGTGAAAACTTCCAACTATGATTATGTATACAGCAAGTTTCAATTGCTGTGACTAGGTCTGGAGAGATAGCTAAACAGCTAAGAGCAATTGCTATCTGCTCTTGCAGACAATTCCCAGCATGCACAGGGCAGCTCACAACTGCCAAGCACTCCAGGGGGTCAGATTCCCTCTTCTGGCCTCTGCAGGTACCAGATATGCATGTGGTACACAGACAGATATGCAGGTAGGACATGGATATACATACAATAAAAATAAATAAATCTAAACAAAGAGATGAGTACAAGATGCATAGAACGTGAACTTCTTTAGAAAGCACTAATTTGTGTAACTCCCCATCACCACTCCGACGTCAGATCCGACGCCAAGTGAGCATCTGTCACTGAGCTACACGACCACTGCATGGATGAACTTTAACTGTGTCATTCTTTACTGTTGGTACAGTAACTCAAGGACGGGTAAGGACGGCTATTTCTTTCAGACCTTGTGTTAAAAATTTTTAAATAAAATGTGCAGACTTAACATTAGACAATTCAATTCCACTCATTTTATTTTTTAGGATGTTTTCACTTCTCAGGACAGAATGACAGAAAATACAAGGTGTAGTCCTTTAGGCTGAGGCCATGTTATCTACTCCCCTAAAAGTACTATCACGGTCCCCAAGAGGGATTACAAATCTCAGAAGTTAGGGGAAAGGTATAAGACTGGATCTCTAATTAAACAAGAAAAATCGTTAATGACATTGTTCCTCTGTTTGGTTACTCATACCAGTATTGATACAAAGTCAACCCTTTTAAATCAGGGAAACTAATAAATTGGTTTTCTGCAAAGTAAAAGAAAAGGTATAAACCAATTTGTCCCCTTTAGAGACACTGCAATGTGGAAGCGAAATTGTCTTCACTTTGTAAACTTGTTCAGAGTTCTTCAGGGTTCAGGGCACTTCCGAACCCCAATAATCAAGCAGTTCATGACAGAAAATAAAAGTGAAAAAGTAGACGCAGAGATCAGTGAAGACTTCACCCACTTTGCTGTAGGTCTCCATGGACCGATTTATCACTTCAGCAGGGATTCCAGATAGCAACAGCGCGGCCGTCAGCACTGTGGTCTTCACCTTCTTCTCGCCCTGGGCCAAGACAAAGGTCAGTGAGCCACGTGCCCTCAGAGACTACACTCAATACAAACATGACTGATGCTGCTAACTCCCCTCGTTGTTTTCAAGACTGCTAACGAAGTGTCAAAACCATCCATGGACATACACTGAGCACAGAATAGGTAAATCAGCAAATTACTAAGCAATAGCAGATAACATGACCTCTCCCTGTACCCCCCACGTTTTATGACTGTGTCATTTTGACCAGGTTTGGTGGTGCATACTTGGGAGGCAGAGGCAGGCAGATCTTGGAGTCTGAGATCAATTTAGTATCACAGCGAGTTCTAGGACAGCAAGGGCTCTGTAGAGAAACCTTGCACCCCAAATAAACAAAAAAGTAAATAAAATAACTGTCATTTTGGACCCAAGACGTAAGTAACAACTTTAGAGATATATAAATAATACAAGGTAGGAAACAAGAAAACTACTACTAGTCAGGATATAAATACCAACACGTGAATGACCTAATAGTTGTGACACAGGGATTCAACTAACAGAGACTGCTCGGTGTCTGGAGTAAATACTGTACAAGGAGGAGACCCGGAAGTTCCAATGCCCAGCACACCACCACACACAGTGAAGTCTAAGGAAGGGTTTCAGAGTAGGGAGAGAACCAGCCTTCATGGATGGGCAGGATCATGTCAGGGGCACGGCAGAAATCTATGGTAAGCCGAGTCCCATGACAACAAAAGCCAGAAGCGGAAGAATGCCAGGTGTGTCGCTGCAAAACCACAGGGGCATCCTTCAGGACCCTGACTGCTGCACGAAGAAGCAGACACTGCCATCCATGTGATAGGTGTCACTGAACAGTTCGGAACACTCCCAGGTGAGGGAATTTTATTTCTCAACTTTCTTGTCTCATTTTAAGATTGTTTTTTGATGCAGGGTGTCATGATCCTAGGCTGGCCTCAAACTGGCGACACATCTAAGACTTTACTGATCCAAACTCCCATTTCCCAATGCCTGCCACTGTCCAAATGCTGGGATTAGAGGGGTGTACCAACATCACGGGCTCTCTCTTTTTTTAAGATTTATATTTTATGTATACTAATATTTGTCTTCATGTACATCTGCATATCAGATCCCATAGACAGTTGTGAGCTGCCATGTGGTTGCTGGGAATTGAACTCAGGACCTCTGGAAGAGCAGCCTGTACTCTTAACCTCTGAGCCATCTCTCCAGCCCACATCTGTCTTCTTTTTCAAACCCTCCCCCTGTGATGCAGCACCATATACAATGCATTTTATTTGCCTGGCTGTGTTAGCCCCTGGGTTTGATGCAAAATTGCTCCTCTTCCCCACCCACAGAAAGTCACAGATTTATTATGCCTAAGCAGCCATTTTTTTTTACATAAAACTTGACCCAAACTTTGATCATATGCTGGGTGTGGTAGCATCTACCTGTAATCCCAGGAAGCTGAGGCAAAGAGCAGAGTTCTAGGCTGGTCTAAGGGGTATATCCAGAATCTGATATGTTCAATCACAAATAACATTATTTTAACTTCTGAATTTGAGACGGGGCTTTACCGAGTAGCCCAGGCTAGTCTCAAACCCATGCTCCTCTGACTTTACCTTCTGAGTGTTGGGATCACCTGCAAGCATCAGCCTGACCTACAGGGACGTTTATCCTTGACGCAGGCAAGCTGAGCTCAGGGAGATGATGTGGACATCTACGGCCAAGCAGACCAGGAGAACATCAGCTCTCAACACCACTCTGCCCACATCTACTGTGGTCAGAGGTTTCCCACTCTCAACATGAACGTGAGCTGCTACCGTGCGTCCAGAAAGGGGCACAGGGAAATAATCAAATTCCTTTACTTTCTCAGCAACAGAATGAGTTCTTAAATTTGCTAGTGGATGTGAGGATCAGCCTGGCAGGAGAGCCACTCTGAGTGTTTCCATCACAACGATTGGCTCATTGACCACGTCAGTGTGGGTGTGGAGGTCAGAGGGCATCTTGCATGGACAGGCCATTCTCTGCTCCTCCGTGTGAGTCCTAGCAAGGCAGCTTGGTGGGAATCATCTTTACCTGCAAAGCCATCTTGCCAGCCCTAACCCTGAATCGAGTGTAACTGATGTTTCCCTTAAGTTCTATTTGTGTGTTTTTTTTCAATAAAAAATTATTTTTCGTTTTTTATTATGTATATGTGTCTAAGTCTGTGTGTAGGTTTATGCACATGAATGCAGGTACCCACAGTGGCCTGGGAGTTGAATCCCACTGGAACTGCAATTACTGGCAATTACAAGCCACCTGATGTGGGTGCTGGGCATCAAACCTGAGTACTCTAGAGCAGTGTGTTCTTAATCATTGAACTATCTTCCCAGCACTTAAGTCCCGCCCCCAGACAAGGATCTTCCTGTGCAGCCCTGGCTGTCCTGACACTCGCTCTGTGACCAAGCTGGCTTTCAACTCACAGAGATCCTCCTGCCTCTGCCTCCCCACTCAGTGCTGGGATTAAAGGCACGCGCCACCACTGCCCAGCAGCCCTTAAGTTCTTAAATGAGTCAGATGTGAGCCCTCAAGACAGCTCAGCACGTGGAAGCCTGACAACCTGAGTGTGATCCCTGGAAGCCAATGTAGGAGAGAACCAACTCCCTGACTCCCACAAAAGCACATCCACACTCACATGTCATAAATACGCACGTGCATGCACACACAAATGAAGTAGATTGTTAACAATTACTTAGTCATTACTTTTAAAAAGACTTAAATTTACCTTGGGAAAATATTTGTATAGTCCCATGTACGCAAGTTGCAAAGTAAGAAATGGAGCAAATATAGACTGTGAAGACAGAAAACAAAATTAAGTGTTTCCAATAGAATCATTGATATCTTAATAAGTCAACTTAACAAAAGCCGTGAATTAACAAAACATTACAGGAAAACATTTAATGCAGCGGCTGAAAGTATCCTTGTTAGTGTAGAAGAGTAAGAGAAATCAAGTGTCGTTCTCTAACCATAAAACACGTTCCTCCAGTCTGTGATTCCTTCAGCTCTCCTCCTCCCCAAATGTGCTCTCTCGAACAAACTTGTGTTTTTATGAGACAGCTTCACTGTTAGACACTTACTATGTAGAGGCTAGCCTTGAACTCATGACTCTGCTGCCTCAGACTTCAGAGTGCTAGCATGAAAGGCTGCACTACCACACCAGCCCAAAGTTAGGGAATTAAATGTGCAGTGGCATCTCCCTCACGAGAGGAAGTTAACAAGCAGCTAACAGCACAAAGTGCAGCACCCGCCAGGCACACAATGACAGGCTATTCTTTTCTTTTGTGGTTTTTTGAGCGAAGGTTTCACTGTGTAGTCTTAGCTGTCCTGGAACTCACTCAGTAGCCCAGGCTGGCCTCAAACTCAGAGATCTACCTGCCTCTGCCTCCCAAGTGCTGTGATTAAAGGCATGTTCCATCACCTGGCTGACAGACTATTCTAAAAACAGTTTGGCAGTATGACATCTTCAACGAAATGAAAAAGATCAAAATGGCACTTAATTTACATAATTATTTCTAAGGTTATGAAGGGGCAAAAGCACAAGAAACAAACAAATGAACACCTGATAGTGAAGATAACCATAAAACCCAAACAACAAAAATCCTCACAAGGGAATGAGGCACAGGGGCTGGAAAGAGCACTCACTGCTCTCGGGGGGCCCAGGTTCCACTCCAGGACCCACGTGGTGGCTCACAAACAGCTGTAACTCTGGTCCTCGGGAGCTCTGTCACCCTCTTGTGACTCTGCAGGTACCAGGCATACACAAAGTACACACACATATATGCAGGCAAAACCCTCATACACACACAAAAAGGAGGCACAGTTTTAAAGCAGGACAGCACAGAGCCCTTGGATACAAGAGCAGCTCTTGGCCTGCTGCATGCTAAAAACATCGCTGACCTTTGCTTTGGTGACAACTTATTACCAGGGGAAACAATACAATCTGTTCAAGAGATTATATTTGAGAAAACATTTGCATAAAACTGAGGCTGGAGAGGTGGCTCAGCAGTTAGAAGCACTGGCTGCTCTTCCAGAGGACCTGGGTTCAATTCCCAGCACCCACATGGCAGCTCACAACTGTCCATGACTCCAAGATCTGACCCTCTCTCTCTCTCTCTCTCTCTCTCTCTCTCTCTCTCTCTCTCTCTCTCTCTCTCTCTCTCTCTCTCTCTCTCTCTCACACACACACACACAGGCAAAGCACCAATGTGCATAAAATAAAAATACATAAATTATTTTTAAAATGTGCGTAAAAGCAGATCCACCTGCCTCTGCCTCTCTAGTACCAGGATTAAAGGTGTGCGCCACCTTGCCTAGCTGGATAAAAGCAGATTTTAAAACCTGTTTCACCTAATGATGTAAATCTTTTTTTTTTGTTTGTTTGTTTTTTTTTGTTTTTCGAGACAGGGTTTCTCTGTGGCTTTGGAAGCTGTCCTGGAACTCACTTTGTAGACCAGGCTGGCCTCGAACTCACAGAGATCCGCCTGCCTCTGCCTCCCGAGTGCTGGGATTAAAGGCGTGCACCACCAATGCCCGGCTATGATGTAGATCTTAGCTGTCTGAAAACGTATGTACTCACCTAGTACATAGTATGTGTTTTTTAAATGTCCTCTGAGTGGACCCTACTTCAAATCAAGACACTGGGGGTCTGGGGCCAGTGGGTAAGAGCACCGCACGGTGGCTCACAACAGCTAGGACGCCAGTCCCTGGCTTGAGCGGGCACTGGGCATGCACATGGTACACACACACATGGAGGCAAAACACAAAAACAATCAACAGCAAATTTTTGAAGAAAAAATTAAATCACGACACAGAACTGTGGCCTGTGCCTCCTGCACTCTTCTATAGTCCATGATGGAATGCTACTCTGACGCTTCCGTTTTATAACGCCCAAACCCTTCTGAACCGTAGACAATTACCCACACAAAGGCCCACAAGAAGTGTATTTTATGCCCCCATAAATACTGGACTGTGGGCAAGCCTGCAGGGCATTTTCATATTGATTGGGGGGGGCAGCCCATTGTGGGTGGGGTCATCACTGGGTTCATTAAGAAAGCAGGCTGAGCCCTGCAGTGATGGCGCTCCCCTTTAATCCCAGCACTCAGGAAGCAGAGGCAGGTGGAACTCTGGAGTTCAAGCCAATGTTACACCGAGAAATACTGTCTTGAAAAAGGAAAAGAAAAAGAGAGCAGGCTGAAAAAAAAAAAGTATATTTTAATGTCTCAAGTTACTTGGAAAATTACTGCTACTGTGTAGTACATATAGGCACCTGGACTTTTGGTTCTGGGATGAAACTACTGCCTGGATCTCACCCCACCTGTCAGTTGCTGTGTGACCTTGGGTAAAGTGTGGGTCCAAACAACACCCAGTGCATAAGATGGAGCTTAAATGGGTTAATGTAAGGAAAGCACTTAAAATGGCGCCTGGCATGTAGACAGACTTCACTAATTACTACTAATAGGCTCTCACTCTGTAACTAGGTTACATAACAGGATCTATAATACGCTTTCAATAGCTCCCATAGGCCTGTTAATGCGGGCAAGAAATCTTGTAATTCAACTGCATTTTCCAGTTCATAACGTGCAGCTCTTACCAAATATTTGCAGACGAAAGCTCTGACGCCAAGAGCAAGAAGTGCACACCCCACCAATCTGAATATTCGGAAAGAGTCGAATTCCTCTGCTGTGCTCCCGTCTTCCTGGCTGGACTTCTCGCTGATCAGCTGTTTGCGCAGCCTCATTGCCTCTTCAAACCTGGACAGGCACTGTTCTAGGCCGTGGTGAGAAGCCCTCTGGGCCGCGCCTGCCGTGGGATCACCTCTGCTCCGCTGCCGGAGCTCCACACCATCCTTACTACTGCACTCTGGTGGCTGAATGAATGAGTCCAATTTGTCTGCCAGCTGGGTCCCCTTAACTTCTGCCACTCCACTGGGCTGGTCGCTTGTTCCGCTGCTGACTGAATCACCGAGCACTACCCTCTTTGAAACTGAAGGAACACCGAGGGAGTTCAGTTTGTCACTGTCCTGGGGCTTTGATTTTGTTTGATTTTCTTCTTCTGAGGAAAAACAAAAATTAAAGCCTTGTGCATTATAATACTCACAAACATCTTAAAACATTAATACTCAAAAATACACTGCTAGAACTTGGTCTCTGAATCAAAATGAATACTGACTCTGCAGAAAACAAAACTAGCTCTTTCTTCTTCACCTTTAAAATACACTATCCTAACAGGGAATTCTGGCAGAGGAAAGCATCCAACCTTTGTGGATAGGAAATACTACTGCTAAGCAAACAAAGATCATAAGGGATGAGACAGGGAATAAAGACCAACTCTTTCACAGATAAAACATCCCAGAGATATGACTGAATTTCTTGCATGAGCTGATATGGATAAAACAAATCTCTCAAGTTTCTTAAGGTTTCTATTTTCTAGTTACATTTCTGAGTCCAGAGTGCACAGGGTGTGGCATACCTACGACCACTGCCGCCACCCCTGGGCAGCCATGAGCAGGCACTTTTAGGATGCTGCTCTGGTTTTTAAAGAGAGATCTCTAAAAATGATAAAATTTGCAAAGTAAAAGAATAGTTCAAGAAAGTACCTCGTGAAAGACAAACACCAATACTCTAAGAATATCTTCAGAGCAATCACTACAGACAGTGTTTCTGGTACTGTTTTTAGAGGATTTGGAAACGGTACCCATACCTCTCGTTGGTGTTGTCTACAGGTTCAGAACTACACCACTAATAGAAATATTTGGAGCATATGGGGCGCGGTGGGATGAGAGGTATGGAGATAAATTATGTAGCCTATAAAGGGGCTGTCTCTTATAACTGGACACGGAGAATCAGGAACGAAGGCTTTGTGACCAGGGTGGAGACAATCTCAGGGCGAGCGAGGGTCCAAGAAAACAGGATGCAATAAGGAACGTCTAGGGGAGCCGGGCGTTGGTGGCGCACGCCCTTAATGTCAGCACTCGGGAGGCAGAGGCAGGCAGATCGCTGTGACTTCGAGGCCAGCCTGGTCTATCGAGTGAGTGCCAGGGCAGGCTCCAAAGAAACACAGAGAAACCCTGTCTCAAAAACCAAAAACAAACAAACAAGAAAAGGAACGTCCTGGAGTTAAGTGACAATACAATACGGTCCGTCACCTAGGGGGCGGGACAGAGTACTATCAGAGTGCATTTTGGGGTCAAGAGGTTTGCGGGCTGGAGGGGACAGAAGCATTTTGAAGATTCAAAGGGGCGAGCGGGAGACGGGAAACCGAGGCTCTCACCCGCGCCGCTCCCGGGCCTGTGAAAGCCCATGATGCGGTTGATGCGCTGCTCGGAGTTCATGAGCAGCTTTCTCCTCCGCAGCTCCGCTCGACGCTGAGAAGCCGACAGGCCCGAGGGGGCGGCGGGCCTGTCCCCGGCGTCGGTGGACGCAGTCTCCGGCTCCATACTTTCTCGGCTGGCAGGAGCGGGGGGGACGCCGGGGCGAGTGTGACTTCAGGAAGGGCCCCGAGCTCGGTCCCACTCCCACCGTAGTCCCGCCCCTGGGGGCGGGGACTGAGGAGCAAGCATGCGCCCATAGCCTCTCGGCCGCCATGATGAGTGAGGGCATCCCGGGTTCAAGGTGTCTCCCGACCCGGGTTGGCAGTCCTCTGGTTCCTCACCCCCAGGTTACTCCCCGGTGCTCTCGAAGCTCTTGAAGAGACCGACGCCCTCCTGGTTGATAAAATGCCAGCGAGGCACAGATCCGTTTTATGCTCTGCCAGGAAGCAAAATGGAGGTTGCAGCGTCAGGCGCTTGTTACCGGTCTTAAGCGTCTTTGCTCCTAGGTTACGTAATTGCGGGTGCGACGCTTCCCGGGAGCGTAGCCCTGGGACCTGGTGGCGGTGGTTGCGGTTCAACTGCCAGGCTTTCCCAGTCGCTTCCCGGCCCTTACCCTTCTCACTGGCAATCATACTGCTTGCTTAAATGTCGTGGTCGAGGAGGACTTCGTGTTGTTTTAGGAAGGGACCTGCAGCGTGCACTAACAGCGTGTTCTGATGCGTGCAAACTATTGATAGCTGTTCGTTGGTGGTGGAGTGCAAAGAGTTAAAACCGCTCACTATTAACCAGATTTAGTATTTCCGGGAAGTGTACGTTTGAGCGCTTAAAATTAACTGTTTCACTCCTGTAAAACTTCCTTCATGCCAGCTTGACATGGAGGGTTAAGTCGGGTTTTTTAGAGTCTAGCCCTCGGTGTGGCCGCATCTCTGAGCGTTTGAATAAAGCGCACATCGCCACCAAGTGCGGTCCATCCCATGGAGGTGAAGAGAGCCAGCACCCTGCTAATGGGTGAATTGCCTGCTAGGAGCAGGTGCCTTTTATGCTGATGCTGGGGAGGAACACAGTGGAAGTTACAACCGCGGGCACTTGTTACCAGAAACTTGCCCCACCTTTGCGGGCGGAGGGGGGAGCGAGACAAGGCTTCTGCATGTGACAGCCCTAACCATTCTAGAACTCGCTCTGTAGACCAGGCTGGCCTCGAACTCAGAGACTCGGAGATCCACTTGCTTCTGCCTCCTGAGTACTGAGACATGAGCCAACACCACCCAGCGACTTCTCTCTCTCCTCCTTTCCCCCTCCCTCTATCTCTTTCTCTCTGCAGCAGATTATACAGTGATATACTGTATATTGAGATATATCGTCTCAATATAAGATAAAAATAGAAGTTAATTTTTTAAAAAAGACACACACCCCAAAGATCAAAACAGAGCATACTGTTTACCTAAATTTTCTTGCTATCTAAAAGACCTTTTATTAGGTGGGACATCTTGTCATATACTTTCAAGGAAGTTTTCAAATGTCAGAATGATCAAGGAACCTAACCAGCTCCTACTACCCAAAGGTGGAACAATCTGAACAGAAAAAGTGAGTAATTGTTGGGCAGCAGTGGCGAAGTGCTGTAATCCCAGCCCTCGGGAGGCAGAGGCAGACGGATCTCTGTGAGTTCAAGGACAGCCTGGTCTACAGAGTGAGTGCCAGGACAGCCTCCAAAACAATACAGAGAAACCCAGTCTCAAAAAACCAAGAGGAGGAGGAGGAGAGAGAGAGGGGGGGGAAGGAAAACAAATACTATATTCAAAACAGCCTGGGGGAGTCATATCTGGGAGTACATCGTACAGCTCTGGCCATGCAGGTGACTGGACTGAAGAGATGTTGTGGTGTCAGAAGCCTTATAAACCCAGCAAGAGGGAAAAAACAAAACAAAAAACCAGGTGTATCTCTATGAATTGCTGCCAGCATGGTGCAGTTATTGAGTTCTAGGCAGGCTGGGGCTATACACTGAAACCCTGTTTCAAATGGGTCTGGAAAGGTGGCCCAGCTGTTGAGTACCGGCTGGCTGCTCTTCCTGAGTATCTAGATAAGTTCCATTCCATGTCAGCTGACAACGGTCAGTAACTTCATTTCCATGGGACCCACTGCCCTCTTCTGGACACTGTGGGCAATACATGCACATACAAGGCACACAGACAAAACACTCATACACATAAATAATAAGTAATTAAAAAAGTAAGCAATAGCGAAAGAAACAAAGAACCTGATAAGTGATAAATCTTCACGTTACAACGTTTTGACTAACTTTAAAACTGTATCTGTGTATCCTTGTGACTTTTAATTATATAATTTACTTGGAACCAAGTTGGAACAAACATTCATGAATGAACCCCAACAAGCTAAGAGTATTTCTAGAGGATATCCAGAGAATGCAAGCACACAGTAAACATTAATTGGCTTTGTCTTAGCTGAGTGTCACCTCCAGCCCTGATGAACATGCCTGACTGTGCATGGGCACAGCAGATCTCTGTGAGGCAATGGAAATGTTCTAAAGTTGGATGGTTCGGCTGCTTTCGTGCTGCTCCAGTACAGACCGGGCACCTCTTGAGAAGTAGCAGCTGAGGGGACTCCCCAGTGCTCACCATGGCTGATTAAAATGAAAGACCCCTACCCAGGACCCCCTAGGAAAAGAAAAGCAAGGCCAGGCCGTTGCCTAATGAAAAAAACCCAGACCAGGTGCCTCGCCCAGCTGGCAGGATGTCAAACAGGATCTGTGGTCACCAGAGCAGTCATGGGACCCGGATAATAATTGCTGAAGCGTGCCAGGGTCTTTTATGTGGCAATACCAGGACACCTAGTCCTTGGCAACTACCCTTGCCCCCAGTTGTGTCTATGATCACCATAGTAGTCATGGGACCCGGATAATTGCTGAAGCGTGCCGGGGTCTTTCATAAAGTAATACCAGGAAACTTAGTCCGTGGGAACTACCCCTACCCCCAAGATGAGCCAATGAAATGCCTGTTACTTATGTAACCATTAAAACTCTATAAATATTGTGCTCCCTGCAAGCCCGGTAGGCTCTGCACCCGAATTGCAGTAGCATCCGCAGGTGCCTGTGTACTCAATAAATCACCTCTTGCATTTGCAGCCAGTGGTCTCGCCCCGGTTCTTGGGCAGAGGGTTCGGTTCAGTGCCCGGCGCTTTGATGCCGAGGTCTTTCAGAAAAGCCCCAGGGAGGCATCATGCTCAAGCACAATGATCATATTAATTTCAAGGTGATAGGGAAGCATGGTTCTGTCATACATTTTAAGAGTAGAGGCATGGGGCTGGAAAGCTAAATAGCCAATAGCCAGGCAGGAGTTATAGGCTGGATTTCCAGGCAGAGAGAATAAGTAGGAGAAGGAATTTAGGCTTGGGGAAGAGAGAAGGAAGAAAGAAAAAGAAACACCAAGGAGACATCAGGGGCCAGACAGACAGGCAGAAACAGTGGAAGCAGGAGTAGTTGGACGTACAGAATGAAAGTAAGGTTAAAAAGCCAAAACATAGATAAACAGAAACAGGTTGAGTTACGTTAAAAGAGCTAGTGGGACAAGTCTAAGTTAAGGCCGATCATTCATAGTTAATAATAAGTCTGTCTTTTTTTTTTAATTTATTCATTGTTTAGCATTCAGCCTGCATGTCTGCCTGCACACCAGAAGAGGGCACCAGATATCTTTATATAATGATTGTGAGCTACCATGTGGTTACTGGGAATTGAACTCAGGACCTCTGGAAGAGCAGTCAGTGCTTTTAACCTCTTAGCCATCTCTTCAGCCCTCTGTTTCTTTATTTGGGAGCTGCTTGGCAGACTCAGAGAAAATTCCAGCTACAGCAGAGGGAATGGGAGAAAAGGGCAAGGCCTGCCAGAGCTATGTTTGCCATGCTTGGGTCGACTAGAATCCCTTCAACACCTCCTTTTTTATTTTATTTTTATTTATTTATTTGCTTTGGTTTTTCGAGATAGGGTTTCTCTGTATTGTTTTGGAGGCTATCCTGGAACTCGCACTGTAGACCAGGCTGGCCTGGAACTCACAGAGATCTCCCTGCCATAAAATATATGGAATAAATTATACCTCCATAGTGTTGTCCTCAAATCTGACATGGCATTTGAGGATTCTCTGAGAGAAATGGAGTCTGTTTCTTGGTTCAGATGCTCTTAGCCTAGAGTTCAGCAAACTCAACAGCCACCACGTCATTCAGAGCCCGTGACTCCCAGGTTCATTGTCTCAGGACGGTGAAGAATGATGAGCAAGGACAGAGAGGGGACAAGGAGAGTCCTCTCCCTGCTCAAGGGAGGGGACTTGAAAGTGAGCTGGCCCCTGGTTCCTAGGCTGGGTCCATCTCTTCCCACTATGAGTCTGATGGGCTGGGCCTGATTGTAAAGTAGGGATTGAGTTGAGAGGCTCTGAGCTGAGTGGGTGTGGGGAACTCTGGGTAAGAGATAAGAGAGGCAAGCTCGGCTCAGGGAAAGCCTCCTGTTGGGAGAGAAACTTGCCAAGCTTCAAGGTCAGAGAGGAAAGAAAACCAAGTGGGAAAGCAAGGGCTGGCTGTGGCAATCTGGCCGTTTTATCTTAGCAAGACAGAGCCTTTTAGAATTCACACCCTCTGCGTTAATCACGTTAATCACAGGTTTGAGCTGAGTGTCCATCTTACTGATAGCGCTTGTCAGGAAGCCAGTCCTGCCGATATCTCCTCTCTACAAGATAAGGTTAGCACTCTGCCTGTCCTGAGTTAATAAAGAACCCGGCCCAGCCTGCTCTAACGGTTCTGTCTCTTCCTTTAACCCTAAGAAAGAAATGGCCTATTCCTAATCGCTGTTAATAGGCTGCAAGAAATAATTCAACAGACAACCTGGGATGATGGGGCACATCTTTAACCCCAGCACTCGGGGTTGGGACAGGAGGATCTCAAGTTCAAAGTCAGCCTGTGCTGCATATTGAGATGAAATCAAAGGAAAGTAAATTTTTCCTGGGAAGATGTAAACAGACATCCAATTTTTTTTCCCTAGACAGGGTTTTTCTGTGTAACAGCCCTACCTGTCCTGGAACTCACTGTGTAGACCAGGCTGGCCTCAAACTCACAGAGATCCACCTGCCTCTGCCTGCCAGTGCTGGGAATAAAGGCGTGTGCCACCGAAGGCTTGCAGACAACCGTCTATTATTATCATTCTTGCTGTTGTTGAAACAGGGTTTCTCTATGTAGCTCTGGCTGTCCTGGAACTCACTCTGCAGAACAAGCTGGCCTTGAACTCACAGAGATCCACCTGCCTCTGCCTCCCAGGCATGCCACCATGCCTGGCAAACAGGTATCTATTTACCTCAGATAAGGCACCAATAATTGATCAGAGAAATGACTGTATCCAAATCTAACTTAGTGAGCCAGTGAGTTTATTGGGGTTACTTACAGAGCATGGATGACGTCATCAACCACCCTTGGTCCTCCAGCATGGTGTCGACTCATAAAATCTCCCTTTTTGGATGAAGTATGCTCTACAAGAGGGAGCCTCCGATGCCCAGTGGCTGTCACTGCTTCTATGACCTTGGAAAGGGCCCTTGTGGTGGTGTCACTCTCTTGAGCTCCGAGTCTGTGAATCGCATGAGCTTTGGTCTCGTCAAGGAGGGAAAGCTTCAATGGGAAAGAAATGGCTATACAACATGAAGAAGCCATAATCAAAACGCAGCTCCTATCCCTTTCTCCCTTGACTCTCCTTGTCTAAGATGTGTTCTAGGACTCACCAGAGAACGCACAAGCAGCCAAGTGATACTCGGCTCCCCACAGCTAGATACTTTTCTGTGGAAGCCTTTCCCTGTGTGTCAGTCCAAAGCAAACGCCACTCCTCCAGATTCTATCGCCTGTTTCCCTCCACCTAAGGTGTGGCCAAAGAAGATTTTTATTGTGGATGTGAGGGATAATACAGCCAGAGGCATCTAGAATAGTCCAGAACAAAAGAGATGGTAGTAAATTGAACATGGCCAGCAGACTGAACCAGGCCATGAGAGGATGGGGGGGGGGGAGGAAGACAGAGAGGGAGCACAGCTGAAGTGGCAGAGTTAGTTATAAGGGAATGAGAAGGAGAGGGAGGGAAACCTGTGAGCAGAAGCTCAGGGTGTGGATGGGGCAGGGTGGAAAGAGATACAGGCAGCTGTGATACTGAAGAAGTCTGGTGCTGTGGAGTATTAGCTGAAGATGCGTTACGTTCATTTATGCTCTGGAATATTTGTTTCATGACGCAAAGATGTGTTGCATTCTTTTATGTTATATGTGTTTAACTCTGAAGCTACTTTGCCTCCCTAAAACACTCAATTGGTCTAATAAAGAACTGAACAGCCAATAGTGAGGCAGGAGAGAGCGCATGAGTGGGACTACCACGACAAGAGAATAAGCCGAAGAATGAGAAGGGGGGGAGCAAAGAGGAGGAGAGAAGGAAGCGAGGGGCCAGCCCCCCAGAAACACAGCCAGACACAGAGCAAGCAAGCCAGAAGCAGAGAAAGGGAAAAGCCCAGAGGCAAAAGGTAGACAGGGCTGGGCGGTGGTGGCGCATGCCTTTAATCCCAGCACTCGGGAGGCAGAGGCAGGCGGATCTCTGTGAGTTCGAGGCCGGGCTGGACCGATAGCCTCCAAAACAATACAGAGAAACCCTGTCTCGTAAAACCAAAAAAAAAAAATGGTAGACAGGATAATTTAAGAAAAGCTGGCTAGAAACAAGCCAAGCTAAAGTGGGACACTTTTTTTTTTTTTTTTTTTTTTTGGTTTTTCGAGACAGGGTTTCTCTGCATTGTTTTGGAGGCTGTCCTGGAACTAGCTCTGTAGACCAGGCTGGCCTCGAACTCACAGAGATCCGCCTGCCTCTGCCTCCCAAGTGCTGGGATTAAAGGCTTGTGCCACCAACGCCCGGCTAAAGTGGGACACTCTTAAGAATAAGTCTCTGAGTATTTATTTGGGAGCGGAGTGGCCGACCCCTCAAAGAGCAAAGGATAAAAGCCAACTGCATGCTGGAGGCCAGCGCTCTAGTGTGCTAATAGACACACAGGCAGCCATTTGTCCTGAGTTCTTTTGAACATCAAGCAGTTACTAAGAACCACTGATGCACACTGGCAGATTTTAAATTGTCTTTAAATTTGTTCTTGTTACACATAGTTCATTTTCGTTTTGCTTTTTTTTTCCCGAAACAGGATTGTTTTGGAGGCTGTCCTGGAACTTGCTCTGTAGACCAGGCTGGCCTGGAACTCACAGAGACCCGCCTGCCTCTGCCTCCCGAGTGCTGGGATTAAAGGTGTGCGCCACCAACAGCCGGCTCATTTTGCTTTTTTTTGAGACAGGGATTATCTGTGTAACACTGGCTGTCCTGGAACTCACTCTGTAGACCAGGCTGGCCTGGAAATTTCTCTGTAGACCAGGCTGGGTTATTAAAGAAAACCTGGAGTGCAGGGCATGGGATGCCCCCTTACAAGCCATTGGGCAGGGAGGCTTCATAGATTCCGGAAACAATGGTTCTTGCCCTTGCTCACACATCCACACGGCGAGCTTATTGCTGAAGACACCACATACTTTGGCTGCAGGCACAAATCCGTCTCAGTCTCAAAGTGACTGGGAAAGCTCCTTGCCAAAGGCTAGCTGGTTGAGTGCTGGACACAATACTGACCCACCAGGTAAGATGTGCCTGCCGGTACAGTACATGCCTGACTGTCCCAACCACTTTCTGATTGGATTTGAGGTCTGATTCACAGGAGGGGATCTCATGCCTTCTACTCTAACTACAGTCAAAACCCATACCTGGAGAGCCAGAAGCCCTAGGGTAGAACCTGCTGGTGTTATTCTACTAGATAACCACATTGCAAAATATTTATTCTTATGCCCACAGGCCTGGGCTACTCTCAGCCTGGTTCAGAGAAACTTCTTTCTACAGCACGTGGCAGTCAACGAAGAGACACATAACTAGCTGGCCAGACTGCTGAGAACAACAGACTGCTCAGCTTCAAACAGGGTGTCTTTATACCCACTAACCTTCCCCATGAACTCACAGCAGCTATAGTTACCTGAATAAGACATAGGCAACTAAACGCCATGTAGACAGGGTAGATGTCTTCAAGTCTTGCCTTACACCAAGGAGCTTTTGGTAGTTGGTAGCTGCTGGCGAAGAGGGAACCATGCTTTTTTTTTTTTTTTTTTTTTTGGTTTTTTCGAGACAGGGTTTCTCTGTGGCTTTGGAGGCTGTCCTGGAACTCGCTTGGTAGTCCAGCCTGGTCTCGAACTCACAGAGATCCGCCTGCCTCTGCCTCCCAAGTGCTGGGATTAAAGGCGTGCGCCACCAACGCCCGGCGGGAACCATGCTTTGAGGGTGAGGTTTCCCATGTTCCGGTGGATGCCCCTGGCCTGCATGCACAAATGAGCAGTACTGATTGGATTTGGTGAGTTATCAGGTTAGAGAAATGAGAAGGAATAAACAAAAAAAGGAAAAGAGGTTAGGAGGGGAAAGTGTTTGGGGATACAGAGGGAGCTGGAGGGAGGAAGTGAGGATATATATGATCATATTTCATTACATGCATGCATGAAATTTTCAAAGAATTAAAAACAAGGCATAATAGAGAAAATAGATGTTTTTAAATGGGCAGGCGTTTCTTTTTGGTTTTGTTTGTTTTTCAAGACAGGGTCTCTTTGTGTAGCCCTGGCTGTCCTGAAACTCACTCTATAGACCAGGTTGGCTTCGAACTCACAGAGATGGCCTGTCTCTGCCTTCTGAGTGCTGGATTAAAGGTGTATACCACCATGCCCAGCTCTTACCCTGGAATATTAAACTTCAAATGATCTTTCTAGAATGCCAATCAAAATCTGTCCAGATTCTGTGTGAAAACTGTGCACCCATAAAATTAAACAAACAAAAACCAAGCAGGGCAGTGGTGGTGTACACCTTTAATCCCAGCACTTTAGAGGCAGAGGCAGGCAGATCTATGTGAGTTCGAGGCCAACTTGGTCTACAGAGTGAGTGCCAGGACAGGTTCCAAAGCTACACAGAGAAATCGTCTTGAAAACAAACAAACAAAAGACCAAACAAATGCTCAGTGTGGCATTCCCAGATGATGACTCACTCTAACCCCTCTGCACAGCCCCCTGACACTGGGCACTGGGATGGGGGGAGAACCCCCCCACTCCTGACTTTGTGTATGTAGATTCCTCTGGAAGCCTTCCTTATTCTGACAAACTCCAGGTCCACCAGCAAGCCTTCCCCAGGTTTGTGTAATCTGTCACTGAGCAATGCTGAGGCACACAGATGTCCCTTCAGTGTTCTTCAGTTCAAGGGACCTCCTGGCAGTCAAACTAATCATCTTCCTTGAGGCAGAAGAGCCACGGGCCCAATACTTTGCCTCTCCTGTGGCCAGCTTCCCTCCCAGATGTTGGGCAGCAACCCACTGTGACAGCCCTCCCTGTGGGCCCTCTCCCATTGAAAAGGCAGGAAGTCCCCAAGGAAGGAGGCTGGGGTGCCTATCATGTAAGCTCTGGAGGTGGAGACCAGGGGGGCCATCCCTAGCCCCACATTTGTCATCTCTGAGTCAGGCAAGCTCCTTGCTTCTGTAAGTCCCTGCTTTGTCATCTCCACAGAGATAAAGAGCACCTAGCTCTCAGTGTAAGTCCCTGCTTTGTCATCTCCACAGAGATAAAGAGCACCTAGCTCTCAGTGTAAGTCCCTGCTTTGTCATCTCCAGAGATAAAGAGCACCTAGCTCTCAGGTGGTATGCTGGTTATCCTTGGTTGCCAACTTTACATCTGGAATTAACCAAAATCCAAGCAACTGGGCAGTCCTCTGAGGGCTTTTTAAAAATCAGATTACTTGAAGCAGGAAGGCACATCCTAAACCTTGGCCACGCCTTCTGGTGGCAGCCCACATAAAAGGACTTGGAAAAGGACGTTCGTTCTGCTTTTTGCCTGCTTGCCCTCACTGTAGCTGGCAAGTTCATCCATCCTGCTGTGCAGGCATTCCTTCATCGATATTAGAACTACTTCTTTGGAATTTCAACCTTGACTGAAGGCCAGCTGAGGTATCCAGGCCTGTGCATTGAACAACTATTAGATTCTTAGGAGACAGCCATTTTGACTAGCTGGGCCACAGTCTGTAAGCCACGCCAGTAAATCCTTGTTTAGTATCTATAGATTCACTCTATCAGCAATGTTCCTCTAGAGAACCCTAAGACGGGAGAAGTGGTGCTTGCTCTCCAAATGATGGCCGGTACTCCACACCCCGGTGTGCTTATGTCCTGGCACATTTTATCCACGTCCCCAGTAGCAAGGTAGGAAAGTTCGCTGAATCCAGTGCACAAAGTGGGCAGAGGAAGCACCAAGGCAGACTGCCATCTGTGCCACCCCCGGCCCCCCAGGGCTCAGTACTCTTCACTCTCCAGGAATGGGAGAGAATCAGGAGCAAGGGAGGCTACAGACGTGGGGTGCACCAGCTCCTGCCAAGGGTGTCCACCAGCACAATGACGACGACGATGATGACATCACACAATGGTGATGACAGCAGCCACAAGGGAATATGGAGCAGGGAGGGCATCGTCTTGGCCTCTCCTCTGCTGGTTCTACAACCCCAGTACACGTAGACAGGACCCTGACCGTTTCAGCTTCTTCTACATGCCAGGCAAATGCAGAGCTGTGGGCTCTGCTGTCACACCCTGAGAGGCATGAGTTGTTGCCCTGGTTACACGTAAACCCAAGACGAGAAGAGTAGAGCTCACAGGCAGTGCCTCCTCTCTGCCTCCACGGCCCTGCACTGTAAGCCAGGCAGGCTTGTCTCTCACTGCTGTGGGTGAGGCTCAGTCTCTGGGCAGCCTCGATTTAGAGTCACAGTGACCCCAGTCACACTCTGGAACCTGAAACTTCACCTTGTCTCAGCCTCTCTCTCAACTGGTACTCAGGTTTCACAGTACATAATCCTCCCAACTGCACGCGGCAGGCCTGAAATCACCGAGTATTCAAAGCTGTGGATCCACCCTTTCAACTCCGGAGTACAGGCCCCCTCCCCTCCACAGCACTTGGGGTGTCCCAATGTTAAACCAACCACCTTAACTGAACCAAATGCCCCTCTGGTTCCTGCTCCAGTGTGAGGCCAACCTTGCTAGTGGACAGCATTTGTGGACCCACTCATTTCCTGATCTTGTGGGTGCTAGCTGTGAGAGCGAACATGTTTGAATTCTAAACGACTGTGCCCAAGAGATCTGGAAAACAAAACCGCCTCTAACCGTGAGCCCCACTTGCCCAAGGACAGGTTACACATTGTCACTTCAGGACACAAGCTTGGTTGCCCCAACTGCACAGGATGGGCTTGATAGCACATAGGCAGGAGGTACATCAGGATGTTTGCTTGCTCCTGATTGGACAAACGAGGGCGTACACAGCCTTTTGTAGGTTTTGTCTTATAAACAAAAAAATGTAATTCTGCAACACACCCTACAAATCCTGAGTATGGACCCAGCCATATTTAATGAAGCTTGCCTCAAATTTGGCTCAAAAAAATTGTGGTGCTGATCTCATTCTCTCCCGGTGGCTTCCTCCCAGATCACTTCCCAACCCTCGCTCAGCACACATCCTGCATTGTGGCTGGAAATCTGCCTCTAGCCATGGGAATACTCCACGGACTCTGCAATTTCTCCTCGGTTTCTCCCGCCTCAGGAACACGGCTCCCTCAGACCCATGTCTGCAGGGTCAGAAGTGTAGGAAGCCATGTCTGCAGGGTCAGAAGTGTAGGGACCCATGTCTGCAGGGTCAGAAGTATAGGGACCCATGTCTGCAGGGTCAGAAGTGTAGGGACCCATGTCTGCAGGGTCAGAAGTATAGGGACCCATGTCTGCAGGGTCAGAAGTGTAGCACCCATGTCTGCAGGGTCAGAAGTGTAGGGACCCATGTCTGCAGGGTCAGAAGTGTAGGGACCCATGTCTGCAGGGTCAGAAGTGTAGGAAGCCATGTCTGCAGGGTCAGAAGTGTAGGGACCCATGTCTGCAGGGTCAGAAGTATAGGGACCCATGTCTGCAGGGTCAGAAGTGTAGGGACCCATGTCTGCAGGGTCAGAAGTGTAGGGACCCATGTCTGCAGGGTCAGAAGTGTAGGAAGCCATGTCTGCAGGGTCAGAAGTGTAGGGACCCATGTCTGCAGGGTCAGAAGTATAGGGACCCATGTCTGCAGGGTCAGAAGTGTAGGGACCCATGTCTGCAGGGTCAGAAGTGTAGGGACCCATGTCTGCAGGGTCAGAAGTGTAGGGACCCATGTCTGCAGGGTCAGAAGTGTAGAACCCATGTCTGCAGGGTCAGAAGTGTAGCACCCATATCTGCAGAGTCAGAAGTGTAGCACCCATGTCTGCAGGGTCAGAAGTGTAGAACCCATGTCTGCAGGGTCAGAAGTGTAGAACCCATGTCTGCAGGGTCAGAAGTGTAGGGACCCATATCTGCAGGGTCAGAAGTGTAGAACCCATGTCTGCAGGGTCAGAAGTGTAGAACCCATGTCTGCAGGGTCAGAAGTGTAGCACCCATGTCTGCAGGGTCAGAAGTGTAGAACCCATGTCTGCAGGGTCAGAAGTGTAGCACCCATGTCTGCAGGGTCAGAAGTGTAGGGACCCATGTCTGCAGAGTCAGAAGTGTAGAACCCATGTCTGCAGGGTCAGAAGTGTAGAACCCATGTCTGCAGGGTCAGAAGTGTAGCACCCATGTCTGCAGGGTCAGAAGTGTAGAACCCATGTCTGCAGAGTCAGAAGTGTAGAACCCATGTCTGCAGGGTCAGAAGTGTAGAACCCATGTCTGCAGGGTCAGAAGTATAGGAACCCATGTCTGCAGGGTCAGAAGTGTAGAACCCATGTCTGCAGGGTCAGAAGTGTAGAACCCATGTCTGCAGGGTCAGAAGTGTAGCACCCATGTCTGCAGGGTCAGAAGTGTAGCACCCATGTCTGCAGGGTCAGAAGTGTAGCACCCATGTCTGCAGGGTCAGAAGTGTAGCACCCATGTCTGCAGGGTCAGAAGTGTAGAATCCATGTCTTTGGCTTTTCTGCCCACCTGCACCTGCCACCAGCTCACATATCCCCAACCCAACGCCTTGTCAGTGTATAACCAGGCATCGTCTTTTGCACGCCCCCTGCCCATCCCAGTCAACCAAAGGTGACAAACCAGTGGTTCACAAAACATCTTGTTTGGCCTGTCATACCTTTTCAAAGTTTTACTTAGCTGCTACCATTTAAAAATGAGAAAATTCTGCATAAGAGTCGAGCATTCTAGTTTTTTGAAAAGTGAGACCTGATGACACAAGCTCTCCACTGCATCCGGGGGTGCTCCCTTGCCCGGGGCTCATGTTCTGCCTTCTGAAGTTCTAAGCCTCCTAATAGCAACTGCCATACACATGGACCACTTGACTTATGACTACATCTTTGCATGAGGCTGTTCTTCCAAAGGAGCAGAAGGCTGTCCTAGCCCATCTCTCCTTTGCCCTGGGCCTCAGTGTGGGCGGGCGGAAGAGCAGGGTGAGCAGGAAGGCAGAGAGGAGAATCCCAGTCAAGAGCCACGCCTCCAGCCTCTCTGACAATTTTCCAGCAGCATCCCAGGAACTCCCTGTGACCTGTCCTGAGCCTGGCCCAGGCTGCTGCGGACATGGAGCTGGCCCAGGTGGCTGTAGACACGGAGCTGGCTCAGGTTGCTACGGACATGGAGCTGGCTGGCTGTCCCTTCAGGCCATTCTGTATCCTCTTGAGCTGGGCCTGAGGCCTGAGGTTTCCTGAGCTTGAGCGGCATTGAGGTCTGGAAGCACAGGCTTCCTTACTGTTTAGCCAACTCAGCCAAATACACACCATGGGGTGGCTGCCATGTCACAGTCCAACATGATATTGAGGACAGTGCAGGGGGCCCCTCCTACAGACAGCGCTGTGCGGGAATCCACCCGGTACTTCACAGTGTTCAGACCTCCCTCCCGGTCCACCTTGAATTGTTCCTGGGAAGAAGAGAGGGAAAGAGCATGAAGTCACACTCCATGTGCCAGCTGTCACCCATCTCCATTAAGGGAGAAGAGCCCAAAGCTGCCATCTTTCTCATGCCTGCACCGCACCCCATCAGCAAGGGAAATTCAGACTCCAAGAAAGGGATTGTGGCTTGTTTGGTTAAGCACCCCCCCAAGGATCAGGTCTGGGCTGATCCACAGTGCCCAGATGCACACTGTAGCCACAGAGCAGGGCAAGGGGCCTGTGGAGAATGCCCATCAGCTGACCTGACCCAACAATGAGAGGATGGCACTATTATTTGGGCCAAAGGGGAACTTGGCGAAATGATGAGACCTATTGGTCCCTACCTCTCCCTCACCACTGAGGAAACCAGCCACACCTGTTTTTGAGCTGCGATGCGTTTCTGGTCCCTCTTCCGCCAGGCTGGGTCATGCAAGTGGCGAAATGTCTGGTACCCAGTTGTGATTCCTGAGGGGCGGAAAAGCTACGGAAAACAAAGGAAGTGGGGTCAGGCTGCCTCTCTCCTCATGTTGGCCCTTACCACTAACTCTCTGGGACCCCACGGGCTGCCATCGGCAGGGACTCTGACAGCCATCCTGAAGGACAGGAGACTCTGGCAGAGAGCACAGGACTGGTTAGAGGAGCCCTAAAGGTTAGGGTGAAGGCGGGGATCAGAACCAGGGAGACCAACTATAGACTCCAGGACTCAGCAAGTAAAGGGCCTCAGGACAGCCATGTAGCCCAGGGCCAGGCAGAGCCATGGGAGGAGCCTTACCTGGAGGCCAGCTCCCTTGATGCGGCGGTAGAATTCATCATCCTCTCGGCCCCAGCCCCAGAAGCGGTTGGACATCCCGTTGCACTGACACAAAGACAGGCAGTGTCTGTCACATGCCCCTCCTCCCAGGATGCACTTTAGTCTCTCACTGCTCAGGAGAGCCGAGCCTGAGCCCAGCCAGCCAGGCTCCCCTTTCTTCTGTCTGCCCTGACTGTTCTGAGTGACACAGGGTGCTGGCAGGTCCCTTCACTCTGCAATGGGGACGTGGGGGCAGAAGGAGAGGGTCAGCACACCTTAGGACCTCCCGCTTCTAACAGGGCCTTGAACTTATAGTGACAAAAGTCTCCAGTGCTGGCTCCCTTCAGGGGGCAAAAATGCCAAGCGCTACTGCTTCTGTCCTCCTCTCCTATCCAGTCTCCTGAGGTGGCTCGGCCCAGGCTTTTTCCTGTGTGTTTGAGGGACAACCCTGATTAGCGTCTGCTCAGGGCTGCAGCCATGGAGGACAGAGAACAGTCACTCGGATCTCCTCATGCCTCTGTGCCTCTGGGTCCCATCAAGAACCGGTATGCTTTAGTCTGGGACTTCTGTCTAGACTTCTGGGGAGGGAGGGGCTCCAGCTCCCGCCGGTCAGGCCACATTTACAGCTGTGCAGCCTTCTCACATGAGAGAAATGTGCAGAAAGCAGTGCTGAGGCCTGGTGACGCTGCTGAGAGGGAGAGACAGCAGCCACCACATCTCCAGCTCTCCGTGGCCAGCTGGCATGGGGGCTTCTGGGGCCACGGCACAGCCCTTCCTAGCTAATGCGCTCCCTCCTGGTCCTCTCTCACGTCTCTGGCCGCTGCTGAGTCCCTGTCAGGCTCAGGCAACACTCCATCTGCTGGGCCCCGGGAAGGCCGCTCTACCCCCACAGCTGCCAGAGCCCTGGTGGGAAAGATCCCCAGCAAACGAGAAGAGCAGGCAGGGCTGGGCCTCACCAGCTGGTAGTGCTGCCTGGAGAGCAGCAGGATGCCGCCCACGTAGGTCTTGTAGTGGTAGAGAGGGTGGAGCTCTGGGGAGGCCACATGGAAGGGCCCAGCCTCTGGGAAGCCATAGTCCAGCTCCTCATTGAGAGGCAGCAGATCCACGTCGTGCATGGCAATGTAGTCTGTGCTGTTGCTGCTCTCCAGGAAGCCCACATTGATGAGTGCTGCTCGATTGAACCTACGCAAGACAGGTAAACAATACTAGGCAGAGGAAGCGAGCTTGTCATCAACCCTTGCTGTGCGTGAGAGTCTCTTCTCTGTCACCACCCAACACTGACATCACTGTAGGGGCACTGTCCTCTCTGCTCGCTATACAAGTGTTTACGGAGCACCAGAAACTTCAAAACCACACTGGAAGAAACAGCATTGAGAAACAAATCCCTGTTCTCAAGGAACTTCCAACAGGAAGAAGCAAGCCAAAGAGGGCGGAAGGAAACTGGCGGGGGAGGTGGCAGCTATTCTGCACAGGGCTTTCAGGACAGCCAGGGTGCAGGGCGGCGGTGTCTAAGCTGGAACCTGAAAGCCTGAGGAATGATTATATGGGAGCTGGGGACAGGGCTCCACACAGGGAAGAGTAACTGCCAAAGCCAGCAATAGCAGACACCAGGAGGCTCTGGTCAGGGCACGGGGAAGAGACTGGGGGTGGGGCAGACACTGACAGGCCAGAGGTGATGGCGGCCTGGCTCAGGCGGGCAGCTGCGTGCGGGATTGGTGAGACGTGGACGGGCTCTGGACGTGATTTGCTGAAGGCCAGATGCTATGACAGACAAAGAGAGGTAAGTAGTTCACTTCCTGAAATGGGGAAGAGGGGACAGAAGGCAGGTCTGAGGAAGTAGCAATCAGGAATTCACTATGGCCCTGTTAGGCTCAGGCTGCCGCTGGGACCACCAGACGGAGCCATCACAAGGGACACAGAATATGCAAGCTGGGGGTTCAGGAAAGAGGCCTGGAAGTTCAGACTAGGGTTCTCAGTGATCTGATACCAGGAGATGCGAGTCTCTGGGGAAGACTGCACTGAGGAGAGGGAACAACGCTGAGATCAGAGAGACAGAGAGTAGGAGAAATGAACTGAGCAGGGACGGCCATTGAATGGAGAAAACAGGAAGTCAGGCAGAGGCATTAGAAAGAAGAAGATCTGTTTAATAGAAGCCGCTGATGAGACAGGATGAGGACCTGGGATTATGGAAGTCACCTGTGGCCTCAGTGAGGGCTGTTGCAGATCATAAAAGATGTCTGCTAAAACAGTCTCAAGACAATCCCAACACTCAGGGGGCAGAGGCAGGTGGATCTCGGTGTTCGAGGTCAGCCTGGACTAGAGGGCGTGTTTTCCAGGACAGCCAGGGCTACAGAGAAACCCTGTCTTGGGGGGGGAGAGGGAGGGAGAGAGAGAGAGAGAGGGTGGAAGGGAGGGAAAGAGAGAGGGAGGGAGGGAGAGAGGGAGGGAGGGAGAGAGAGAGAGGGTGGAAGGGAGGGAAAGAGAGAGGGAGGGAGGGAGAGAGGGAGGGAGGGAGGGAGAGAGAGAGAGGGTGGAAGGGAGGGAAAGAGAGAGGGAGGGAGGGAGAGAGAGAGAGAGAGCCTTGAAGAAATAGGCAGACTAAAGAAGCAGGGTGAGAGCAATGGAGTATCAGCAGAGAAGTCTTTTTCTCTCTCCCTCTCCCTCCTCCCCTAGACAGGGTCTAACCACGCAGCCCTGGCTGTCCTGGAACTTGACACGTAGTTGGCTTTACACTCACAGAGACACCAGCCTCTGACTCCCCAGCGCTGGGATTAAGGGAGTGCACCACCATTCCTTGCCTATGTGCGCGCGTGTGAGCGTGTGTGCGTCACACATGGGAGTCAAGGGCGTCTTGTGAGAGTCAGACCTCTCCTTCCAGCAGGTGGGTTTGCCAGGCTCGGTGGCAAGCCCCTTGCCTTCCCGCTCCTTTCTCTTTGAGGAGTGGTAGGTATGCATGACGTGAATCAATGAGAGGAAGAGCAGACCATGCAGAAGAGGCCCCACGGCTCCAGCACGAGAGGCCCCAGTGGGAGAGACAGAGACAGGCCAGTCCTTGCTGGGACTGAGGAAAGCGCTCCTCCAGTGACTCTGCATCACTGCTTCTTATACAACTCACTCCACTTACAGTGATCTTTCTAGAGAAGACAGCAGATCGGGGCCCACCCAGAGAGAGGGGCCTATATCTCCTCCCGGTAGCCCCCCACAGGCCCCAGCCCGCTGAGCAGCAGGAACAAGGAGAGGCCGTGGGAGCAGAGGCGGGGTGGGGCTGGCCCTCACCTGAAGTGGTCCACCTGGTTGAGCACGTAGATGCGGTGCCGGATCTTCTTCTTGCTCAGGAAGCGGTGCATGTGGGGCACAAAGACCAGCAGCTCCTCAAAGCGCTCCCGGAAGGGCACCAGCACCGCCAGGCGGTGAGGCCCCCAGGATGCATCTTCCTCCCAGTGCTCAGGGGGTGGCTCTGGAGGGCAAGCCCGAGGTGGGCCCGAGGTCTCCTGCCCTTGTCCCCTGGTCACCTGGGCCATATCTCCAGAGCAGCTGAGCTGCAGCCAGAGCAGGGAGAAGAAGACCAACAGAAGAAAGGCAATGAAGAGGTGGAAGATGGAGCACTTCCGGCGCAGGCCTCCGGGAAGCAACCTGGCCCTGGGAGAAGAGCAAGAAGGAGGTCAGGACAGGCCAGCTGAGACCTTCCAAGACCATTCCTCTGGCCTCTTCCTCTAGATCCAAACACTGGCCTTCCCTGAATACCTGGGGATTAGTGCAGAAGCAATGTTTAATGTTTTTGCTCATGCTACTACCATACACAATCAGCCCATCCATCTCTGTAGGTCCAGCCTGTGCTACCCCCGGGACACTCTCAGACCACTCAACTCTGAAGGTCCAGCCTGTGCTACCCCCGGGACACTGTCAGACCACTCAACTCTGAAGGTCCAGCCTGTGCTACCCCCGGGACACTCTCAGACCACTCAACTCTGTAGGTCCAGCCTGTGCTACCCCTAGGGCACTCTCAGACCACTTATAGCTGACAGGGCTACCCCAGTTCCTCAGTATTTTTTTCTCATTCTGAGGAACTCCTCATCAGAGTGCTCAGGGAGAAGGGCAGGCTTATTGTGTCATTTGCTTCCCCCTAGGACAGTGTCTTGAGGTCCTTAGCCAATGGCAGGGGTTCCAGTTTGGAAAGATATAAACCACTGATTTCTAAACTCCCTCCCTAGCAAATTCATCCCAGAGAAAATGTAATTTTGTAGTGCTGCAAGGGTGCCCAGAAAGCTCCCCGAGGGGTGTATGCTGACATAAGCCCCGGGCAAAATGGCCAACAGTTAGTCTAGGAAGTTCTCAGTGTAAGGGCCAAAGGGACAGTGTCAGATCACTGGGTAGGTCACAAGACAAGGGATAAAGGAAGGCAGAAAGGACAGAGCTGGGTTCAGCACCTATAGGGTTCAGCACCTATATCCTGCATGTAAGAAACTGGACAAACAGCTAAATATCCCAGACACAGGGGTGATGCTGAGAAACTGTCCTTTGGTTTAACAATTACAACAAAACAGGTGGAAAGCCTTGCCTTTCGTGGTGGCCATGGTGGATTTCCAGCTCAAGGCCAAGCTGGGCTCCACAGTGACACTGTCTCAAAAACAGACGAAACAAAGAAGCAAAAAGAACCAGTGGAACTCTATGCCCTCCTGGAGGTTCCTGAGGGTGCCAGGAAAGGGTCTGAGAAACCTAAGAAGGAAGTTCCCTCTATGGTTGCTCCTGCCTCCCTGCCTAAGCAATCAGTAAAGAAATCGACTTTATAGCCTCAGAGTCAGGAACTGCTCATCAGGTCTTTTTTTTCCAGGGGGACGGAGTTAGGGGTGGGAGTTGGGAAGAGGCTGGGTTGAGACCAGGTTTCTATGTAGCCCTGGATGTCCTAGAAATCACTCTGTAGACCAGGCTGGCCTCAAACTTACAGAGATCCGCCTGCCTCTGCCTTCTGAGTGCTGGGATTAAAGGCGTGCGCCACCACCACTGCCTGGCTGGTTATCGGGTCTTGTAGACTCTATCACCTAAATTCTCCTGTGATCGTCGTCTCGACTACTGGTCCTGGCCCCGCTTTTCACTTTCAATCTCATGGCTCTTTTGCCTCTGCTTACAAGATAAAAGCTGGAGTCCTGGTCTGGCAGTCAGACTCCACTGACAAAGTCCTCTGTGGTTTTGTCAAATCTCCATTTCCTCATAATCATTCGCTCTCGTACTGAGTAACACCGGGACTTTGCACTGGCCGTACTCCTACGTGATGCAGCCCTCCCTCACCCCACCTGTTTCTCCCACTGGACACTCCCTCGTTTTAACTGCTTAGCGGCTTTCCACCAATCTTTCCAGGCCAAAGATGCATGCCATGGCCGTCACGGCCCCTGCCAAGTTCCCAAGTTCCCTGCTTTGAGTTCCCAGGGCACCTGGCATTTCCCTCTTTGCATCACTTATGTGTGATGAGCTGTATGACCCTACTTTCAGAACATGTTGTGTTCTTATCTGTGGCCTCAGGCCCAGTCAGACAGCAAAGAGCTTGCCAAGTGGGTTAAGGGAAGGGTTGGAGCAGTCCAAGCATGCTTTAAGTCCACTGGGGCCACACCCAAGCCTACCTTTCTCTCTAAAGACACAGCTGCAAATCTGGGAGCCAGCAGCGCCCAAGCCAGGCCCAGGCCTCACATGCAGCTTCGGGGTTGCCCAGTAGGACCACCCTCGTGGCTTTCAGACTTACCCCCCATCATCTTGTGGTGATGGTTTCCACTGTGGAGCAGTAGAGCTCAAACCTGCAAGTGGCCCGACAGGCCTGGAACCTTTACAGATTCTTTCTTGTACTCTGGGCTCTTTCTGGGAGCGGGGTTGACACTTAGATGATGAACACTGGGCAATAGACCTCCTTTGGGGGGTTAAGCAATGACCATTATCCACGGACTCAGCAGCCCACCCACTTTCTCCTGATGTTGCTTTCCCTCTCCCTTTCGAGGACCATAGTGCCCAAAGGCACTCTCAGTCTTTGCTCCAAAGGCCACAACCACTGAGGGTCCCAATTCTATCGATAAAGCTGATGAAAGTGGACTTTGAGAACTGATATTGTTTATGCCACCTGGTGACAGTCCCCAGAACTGCAGTCCTGAGTGCTTCCACACCCAGGTTCTCAGGGGAGCTTTAAAAAAGGGTTGGTCTCCTTTATCAACCAAAGCCTAGGGCTAACTAGAGGTGCTTGGAACCCAACCAAGCTTGTTCTATAGCCATTATCCAACTACTACAGTACTTAGTGGTTGTTGCATGGATCTTTGTCACTGTGTCAAAAGCACAGAATGGACATCAATCTATCTTTCTGAAAACACAGTAAGAGAAAATGATCGGAAGATGGCAATTCTCCTCTATTCCCTCCATATATGATCTTCATTAATCTTCAAAGAGCCCTTCCAAGTAGATAATATGAATCCTCATTTCAGAGATGGAAAAACAAGGTCAGAAAAATTAAGTGGTAGCTGGGCGTTGGTGGCACACGCCTTTAAAATCCAGCACTCGGGAGGCAGAGGCAGAAGGCTCTCTGAGTTTGATTGAGGTCAGCCTGGTCTACAGAATGAGCTCTAGGATAGGCTCCAAAGCCACACAGAGATATTCTGTCTGGAAAAACCAAAAAGAAAAAAAATAAGCAGTATGTTTCTGGTCATCATTGATCATGTTTCTATTATATTACTGTCACATTTTAACACCACATCTGAAAAAAAATTGTGCCCACTAAACTCGAGTCTTATGACACCTACTAAATGTGTCACTTATTAAGTGAACATCCACTAAGGTGTGTTTTGGGGAAGTGGGACGGGGGAGGGGCGCATATTTCAAGCCTTAAGTATAATGCCCCCATAAATCTAGGCAGGGAAATCACCTCCCCCAGTCTGCTTCGGTGAGAAATACCTTAAACTCAGATCGGGCCAGGCTCACACCTAACATTCGAGGCGGACCCACGAAAGTATAACAGCACAGGAAATGAACTAATGGGTGTGTCTACTATAAGCCAGGCAACGGCTAACCCTCAAGGCAGAGAACATAGGAAGCTTCTGTCTGGTGTGATCTTCCGGGCCAACCGCAAAGTATGAAGAGGCATGAAGGAAGAGGGTAGGATCTTTAGTCACGTGGGTGTGATGGTGCAGACAGAAAAATAAAGACCCACCGTGCCACAGCATAGAGAGATCCCCTGTAAGAAGTGAACACAATCAGTGTCCCGCAAGAAAACAGAGAAAGACACACGGGGGAAAAGGAACTTAAGACAGAGGGACAAACACAGAGAGAGATCAATGTAGACAGGAAGACACAGGGACCGTGACCAACACACGGGGACCGAGAGACACGTGAGGAATGGAAGCTGGTAGTAAAAGAGTAAAAAAAGTAACCAATGCCAATGACCCCTCCCCAAGAACCGCAGACCCTCAGGTGACCCCCAGAAATGCAGACGCGACGGCGTCAGGCTCCCAGAGGAAGAGAATGGCACGCAAGAGAACGCGGCCCCGGCTGGTCGCCGTCGCTCACCTGCCGTCCTCCCAGGGCAGCTGCGCCGCTTTCCTCCGGGAGGGCAACATCGTGGGAAGACACGGCTGGACATGGAGCTCCAGCTCCCAGCCCGGCGCCCGCCTGCCCGGCCTGCCCGGCCTACGCGGCGTCTCCGCCTCCGCCCCGCCCCCAGGTCCGTTGGGTCCGTCCCTCCGGCCTGGCCGGCTGCAACCCAGCGCCGCCGCCTGGAAGGTTCCGCTGCCTGGAGAAACGCCTGTGGGACCCAGCTTCATACTGTCTGCAGGGACCCGCGGGATGTCACACAAGAGGCAGCTCCCTCCCCTCACCCAGGTGGAAGGCTGAGCACCGCTGGAACTAGACGTGCACTCCGGAACAGCACGTCTGGGATTAGGTACATCTTCCTCCTTTTCCCCAAGAGAAGGCTGGCAGCATCGCGTTTATTTTTTTTATTTTTATTTTATTTTGTCAGCCCAGCAGGCTAAGTACATAAACTTGGAGCAGTAGATCCAGTTCAGGATGCAGGGCTGGGGTCAGTAGACTCACTAAATAGTAGTTAGTAGCTGAGCTCTGAAGACTGACTGAGTGCGACTGAAACCCTGCTCTAGGATTCAACTATGTTCTGAGGAGAATCATTTTTCTGCGACTGTTTCACCACTTGGGTATATACATTGTTCTCATTCTGTATTGGTCATTGTAGAAAATGTAAACCGATTTGCAGCAGTGCTTGGCACAGTCACCACTGTATAAATGCTGCCGTCTAGTATCTGAAGAGAACTGAAGCAATGAATAGGAGACCAACCTCCCTCCAGTCTGTGTGCATCTATCCTATCCACCTACCCTCACCCATTGCCAGCTCCCCCCAGGAAAGGAGAGGCAGTTACTGAACTTGATCTCTGCTCTTCTTTCAGGCAAAATATTCTAATAAATACCCAATATCTATTAGGTCCTACTTCGTGGCACTCATTATTCTAAATCTTGTAGTACTGTCCTCTTTTATTCCGTCCATGTGACAGGCATTACTTCCGCTGTGAAGATGAGAGCCTGTGGCACAGGCAGACCAAGTTTGTGCCCACAATCTTCTCTCATGCACAGTCTAGTCTCAAGCTGTTTCCAGACAGATCCCCACTTCTGGTGAGAAGTTATTGTCTTCAACTCTTGCTTTCCCCTCTTAAACCCTGACACAGAAAACACAACCCTTTCCCACCCTGTGGCTCTCTTGGGTCTCTGCATCCTACACCAGAAACTTAGCAAGTCAGTTCTAGATGTGGCAGATCAAAAGCAGGACTGACTTCCTGAGGCCAGTCAGGTAGGGCCAATGATGACAGTGATGTGGGCCATGTGACCTGTCCCTGTAGTCTTAGGTCTCAACCGACACTAAGTTTTACATAAAAACCCAAATTAATTAATTTTCCCTAAGTTTTCCAAGACAGGGTTTCTCTGTGTAGCCCTGGTTGTCCTGGAACTCACTCTGTAGACCAGGATGTGCTCAAACTCACCTGCTTCTGCCTCCCTAGTGCTAAGATCAAAGGCGTGCACCACTACCACCTGGCTCTTTTATTTTAATTTTTTGTTTTTCAAGACAGTTTCTATGTAGCCCTGGCTGTCTTGGAACTTACTCTGTAGATGAGGCTGGCCTTGAATTCAAAAGGCATGTGCCACCACCACCCCACAAGTCCATGTATTGTCATATCTGCCAAGAGTTAACTATACACAGGACAAGTCTTTTTTTTTTTTTTTTTTAATTGGGAAACCAATGTAACAAATCCAAACTCACTGAAAATAAACTCAGTAACTAAGACTGCAGGCTTTGTCTCCAACCAGCACCAAAGTCTCTGCTTGGCCTGTTACCAGCTGCTCAAGCCCCAGAAAGAACAACTGTAAGAAACCCAACCTCTGGCATCCTTTCCCGAACTGCAACCCCTCCACCCACCCTTAAATCCACACACATACACCCCAGATCAGCAGGCTGGTTCTAAGCCAAAGGCAAAAAAAAGCAAGGTTCTTGAAATAGCAAGGAGTCACTGATTCTTGAAATAGCAAGGAGTCACTGATTCTTGGAATAGCAAGGAGTCGCTGACACACCCTGACCTGCTCAAAGTCCCACATTAATAAAGGAAGACAGAAGGAAAATCAGCTTGCTCGCCCACCCACTTCCCTCCCGAATCCCACCCCGGACAGCAGCCCCACATCCCTGATCAGTAACACTGAGACTCTAAGACACCAGGTCCTGAGTGATTACTGCAAAAGATCCAGAGGTGGGGGTGGAGAGGGCCTGTCCCACCACCCGCTCAGCACTAGCCAGCTGAGCTGCTGTTCTCAGTTTGAGCCTGGGGAGCGGGGGCAATGCTTGCAGTCCCTCTCCCCTCCAGAGCATCTATGGCTGAAAACCAATCCTCCCAGAGAGGAACCAGTTTCAGGAGGTCCTTTTCCCACAGCCTGGAAGAAAGATTGCCTCTGAGGCTTGGGACAGCTACACCAGCTTCTTGGCTTCAAAAAAACTCTTGAGGTGCCGCATCTGCCACACACCAATGGCCACAAGGATGAGTGTTTGCAGGATGGACCACCACAACACTCGCTGGTTGGTGCTCTCACTGGTTTGCCGGAAGCGCTCCTCCCGCCACTGTGGGGGAAATGAATGGCATGTCTTAGTACAGGACTGCTAGACCCGATGATGGGTTCCCAGCTTGCAAGGATGTCCCCAGGACCCCCGCTCTGCCCACCTTCCAGCCAAATGCCTATGGGGACTACCTTCATCAACAGTCAGCTGACTGCCGGCAGACTAAGCATTTCTCCTAAGACTGTCTGTTGTCTGTCAGGTACAGTCCTCACTTGACCCTTCCTGACACCTAGAGAAGAAGTAAGGTGGTGGTGACCACCCCGAGGGAGAGGTGTCCTGAGGTGCTCAGTATGGACTTCCGTCCAGGTCTCTCAATCTGCTCCTTCAAGATCCTATGTGTCATATATTCAGACTGCAAAGTGGTGACTGAATACCTTTTGTTTGACTCACACAGAAGGTTTCGTTTATGGGGGTGGGGGTGGGGGTGGGGGGCTTGTATTATGTTTTCCTTCAGGATGTGGTCTCCCTGTGTATCAGGCTGGTCTGGAACTTGCTATATAGACCAGACTGGCCTCAGACTGCCATTGATCCATCAGCCTCTGTCTCTGGAACGCTGAGATTAGAGGTGTGTGGTACCTTGCCTATCAACACTTAAAAATTAGGGAAATTTAACAAAACTCTGGATCTTGGCCTTTAATCCCAGTACTTGGGAGGCAGAGGCAGGTGGATCTCTGTGTGTTTCAGGCCAACCTGGTCTACAGAGTGAGTTCCAGGATAGACAGGGCTACATAGAGGAACCCTGTCTCAAAAAATCAAAACAAACACAAGCCCTGAACCTTTATCTCCTATTGGGGGAGGGGAGGGCTTAAAAACTCAGGCTTGCATTTTCTGCTAGGAGGCCCTGGCAGACACTGTACCATTTTCCCCATTTAGACAGGTCACTGGCTCACAATTCCTTAAGGCGATGGATTCATTCGTGGAACCCTTCTGGTTCCTAGTCACGAATAACTTAGAGGCTCTTGGTTCTGGCAGCACCTAGACCATTTAAAACAGCCCCTAAGGTGCTGGTACTAATTGCCACACCGTTCCTCTGCCTGGGACTGTGTGGCTGTGTTACAGATGGACCCTGAGCACCCACTCACCTTCTAAACCTGCACTCTGTCATAGCTAAGGCCCTGCCTGGCACGCACTCACCCGCTGGTAGTTCTGCTCCTTCTGGATCTGCTCCACCTGCTCCACCAGCTGCCGTACTCTGAGCTGCAGCTCGCTCAGCTTGTCTTTGGCGGCGATCTCTGCGTAGTCGTTCGCATGCTCTCCTACTTGGATGTCAAGGTGAACTCTCTGGGGATGCGAAGGTTAAGAGGGTCGGTCAGGCAGCCCTGCTGCCCTTGAATGCCTGACTGGCAGCTGATTCTTCCACTTTCCTTCATTTTCTCATTCGGCTCACAGGCCGAGACCCCACTCACAGCTCTGGGCATGCAGCAAAAAACAGTAAGTTTGGGTTCGTGCTC
The DNA here is from genome assembly GCF_017639785.1 of Mesocricetus auratus. Classification (NCBI taxonomy): domain Eukaryota; kingdom Metazoa; phylum Chordata; class Mammalia; order Rodentia; family Cricetidae; genus Mesocricetus; species Mesocricetus auratus. The sequence continues at coordinate 75,490,571 of NW_024429196.1, read as the reverse complement.
TGACTAACACACACACGGTTTGTTCTCTGTAACTGTGGCCTCTGCAGGTCAGAAGTGCTTCAGAAAGCAAGAACACAGATTCAAAATACATTCGTACCAGGAATGGTGACTACTCTGGACTCTGGTCCTTCTCTAAATCAATTCAGACACACACACACACACACACACACACCAGAAACATAGCATTAGGAATTATAAGTAATCCAGAGACGATAAAGTATATGGCAGGGTATGCATGCATTGTATTAAAACACACTATCAGGGTCCTAAGGAATGGCTATACAAATTGATCCGTCACTGTGTCCTGTTATGTGCACTGGAAATCCAATGGCTTTAAAAGGCACAAAACCCAATGCCCGTCCCCCACCCACGCACAGTACCAATGGCCTCTGTCTTGACCAAGGCTTTAGTCCCACACGGACCCACTTACCAGCATGCCTCCAGCAAAGAGGGAGAACTTGGTGGAATTGGAGTGAAGGCAGATCTGGTGTTCACCAGGGGTATGGGAGGTGAACGTGAACCTGCCCTCAGAGCCATACTGCCGGGCCAGGATGACCTGGAGACAGGGAGGAGTGTCAGTCAATGATGCTGTAGGGAGGCCGGAAAAGAACGTCATAAAGATTCCAAGTGCCACCAGAGATGGCAAGGAGAGCCCCGGACGAGATTCAAAGTTACTCAGCCGCAGTTACCAGCAGGGTTGGAGGGTCTGGCATCAGGCTAGCAAGTGACTGCACCCAGGAAGGACTTCCCTCATGTTTAGCTCTTCCCGTGTCTTGTTGTTTTGGAGACAGAGTCTCATCATGCACCTCTGGCTGGCCAAGAACTAGATGGCCTGCCTGCTTCTGCCCTCCAGGGGCTGGGATTAAACGCCCACTTCACCATGCCCACCTTTTTGCAAGACTTTTTTTCCTTTATGTGTTATGACTATTTTGCCTGCATGTCTCTATGTGCTCCGTGTGCATGGCTATGCGTGGGTGGGGTCATCATGTGGGTGCCTGAACTGAACCCGGGTTCTGGGCAAGAACAGCAAAAGCTCTTAACAGAGGCTGAGCCAGTCCTCCAGGCCCTTGATCAAAGTTGACGCTAAGTGGCTACAACTATTCTGATGGTAGCTGACAACAAAACCATTTTGATTTTCGTTTTGAAAACATTTTGTTAGAATTGAAAGGTACTCCTTTTTGGAATGCGCTCTGCTTTTACGAAACTCTGGCCTTAGTAATTAGCTTTAGCATTAGCAACTTTTTGATATCCACCACAAGTGAACTCCATGTCACAACTTAGGGAAGTGGTTCAAAGCCAGTAACCGACTTGGAGGAATCACGCAGCAGTCACTGAGAAGTTGAGAACAGCTGCTACCTGTCCGGCAACACTGGCCCAAGCTGGTAGTGAAAATCGGCATCTTTTCCACATCGCCACCTGTCCTCCTCACTCGACCAGATAGGGAAACTTAACAAAGTACCGGGGCTTGCCTGACGCAAGGCTCGGCTGGGATAAGGGCGAGCTCACCTTGTCCTCGGGGTCTTTTACCTCCACGAACATGCCAAGCCCAGGGGTGGCTGGCTGGTACTCCTCCCGCTGTTTGTCATACAGCTGCGTCCGATAATTTCCTGGAGAGATGGAAAAAGGGAAGATGAGAAGAGCTTCATGCGGCGCCGGGGCAGCGGCCAAGAGGACAGGGCCAGGCCTGCTACCCGGGACGGTGCGCATCCCCCAGCCCCAAGCCCACTGACTGTCCCAAATGCTCCCCTTCGCCCCCGCACCGATGACCATGGTCTCGTCCGGAATTTCCTCAATAAAGCACTTCTTCTCTGTCTCCCCAATGTGGAAATACAGCGCGTCTCCGCGGGCTGCAAACCACAACAGCAGCAGGAAGGCCCGCATGCCTCTTCCCAGCAAGAGTCCGGGTGGGGTTCCGACAACCCGCACGCCTCGCTCGGCCGCCATCTTGCCCCACCTGCCTGCGCAGGCGCAGACTGCCGAGCCACGTAGCCCAGCGGAGGCCACCGCGGTGCCTGCTGGGACTGCGAGTTCCGCCGCCTGGACTACAAGTCCCTAGATACCCCTCGCCTCCGCGCGGCAGTACCTGATTGGGGCCGGTCCGTACAGGACTCTGATTGGGGTCTCGGAAATGGAAGGCTTACTTTTGATTCCGCTAAGTAGCGAGATGACTGGTAATGGTTGTCCGACTTTTATATTACTGTGAAACGGAAGCAGATATTTGAGGTTGCAGAGGCAAAATTGGAACCTGTTTCTCTAAGTAGTAATAAATTCTCCTTCTTCCCCACCCTCTTCCTCTCTCTCTTTACTTTCGTTTGTTTTGAGACAGGGTCTTGCTCTGTAGGTCTGCCCAAACTGGAACTTAGGGTGCAAACCCCTCCGGCCTCAAATTTATAGTGATCTTCCTGTTTCTGCCTCCCAAATGCTGGGATTATAATTATGCAACACCGTTCAGCCATCCTACTCTCTTTAAGTTACTATTTGCATGGTTTTCCATTTGTATCTTTTTTTAAAGATTTATTTATATAGTGTTCTCCCCGCACAACAGAAGAGGGCACTAGATCTCATTATAGATGATTTTGAGCCACCATGTACTTTCTGGGAATTGAACTCAGGACCTCTGAAAGAGCAGTCAGTGCTCTTAATTCCTGAGTCATCATCTGTCCAGCCACCATGAGTATCTTTTTTGTTTGTATTTTGGTTTTTCGAGACAGAGTTTCTCTGTATTGTTTTGGAGGCTGTCCTGGAACTCACTCTGTAGACCAGGCTGGCCTCGAACTCACAGAGATCCACCTGCCTCTGCCTCCCTAGTTCTGGGATTAAAAGCCTGGGCCACCAAAGCCGGGCCATTAATATCTTTTTATTTATGTCTTGGTATCAAAAATGGATCTCTTAATGGACAAAACATAATTAAATCATGTCTCTAAAAAGCCATTCTGCCAATCGCTACCTTTTAATTGTAGAGTTTATAGCACTTACATTTAATTTAATCTTCAACAAGATTTATAGCTAGCATTTTTGTTACTTGTTTCTGTATGTCTTATGCTTATTGCTCAACAGTATTTTAGTCTTTGTGAGGTGAACGTGATAACCACTACACTACTGAAACGAGCCTAGTATTTTAGTCTTTGTAGCATTGCGGCATCCTTTCTTTCTGTTTGAAACAAAGTCTCACCCTGACTGGTCTGGAACTTGATATGTAGACCAGGCTGGTCTTGAACTCATTGAGATCTGTATGCCTCTGCCTCCCGAGTGCTGGGATTGAATTAATCTCTTCATGCTTGTGGGTCCATAAAGGATACCCCTCTCTAGGCCTGAGATCGATGGATATTAGGAAAGCAGGGAAGCCCACAAGGCAAGAAGAGGGATCCCACGTTGTAGCTCCCACAAGAGTGAAAACTCACTAAACAGGCTGATAGTGCAGAGATTCCGTGGAGCCGGAGGTCCAGAGGGTACTGTAGGAATGCTGATGGGGAAAAGCAACAGAACCACTAGGTGTGACCTGCCTTCAGGCCTCTGGGGTGCAGGAGGGCAAGAGACCTAGGTCCACAGTGCCATTGGAGATCTCCCAGATGAAGAAGCACTTGTACAAACTGTGGGCCTCAAACAGTTTACTCTATAACCCGTGAAAACCAGCAGCTGCAATAGCGGCAGGGCAAGGCCGTCTGCTCAGGTACTCAGTCCCGTCAGCACCCGATCTGCCCACCGAATCCCATCTGCCCCGCCCTGTGGCCCCACCAGTAGCAGCTGCCTCTCAAGGGGCAGCAGTGTGAGCACAGCTGCTCGATGTACTTCCAAAATGCCTTCTCAGCTCCACTTTAGATAACGAAAACCAAGTTGTTTAGGTGTCTTCTTGATGATGCAGTAAGAACTTCAGCAGGGAAGGGGCTGTTCTATACAGTTAGCTTAGCAACCGTCCCAGACAGGAGCTGAGATGGCAGGGATGGGAGCAAGCTTATGATCCGAACCTGAACATAGAGGGACCTGGTTTTGGTGGGGGCAGGGGTGCCTTGAAGAACTGCAGAAATAGGAAGGGTGTCATGGCATTGATGGGGGTGAGGGTTCAACCCAGCACTGAAGCATGGTTAAATCCCCCCAATTAGGGGAGGACAAGAACTATTTAGGCAATGAGATTTGGGACGTCGAAGAAGCAGGAGAAGGACCAAAGGGAACAGGGGGGAGGGTAAGTTGGGTTGAGTCTCCAAGGGGTCACCAGGGGCCAGGTCCTCTTGCATGAAGGAAGAAATCCCTTCATCTAGAGATGCAAAGCAGTGGTTATGGGTGACTCCAGAGGGTAAAAGAAGGTGTCAAGAATGTAGTTTGAATAGACAAGGATGTCTGTATTATGTAAGCATGGCTTTGACCTTTAAGCCCATTACTAGGGAGGCAGAGGCAGGTGGATCCCTGTGAGCTTGAGGCCAGCCTGATCTATACAGTTAAGTTCCAGGCCATCCAAGGCTACACAGCGAGGCCTTGTCTCAAAAGTAAACAAATCAAAGAAACTGAAGTAGACTTTGAGATGTAAATGTGCCCATCATTACAATAGTCCCAAAGGGCAATGATCTAGGTGCTTGCTACAATTTTACATCTGAAATGTTGCTCACAAACTTATTTATTTGAACACTTGGCCTCTGCCTGATGGCACAGCCTGTGAAAGTTGTGGCACTGTGGGGATGATGGCCTGGCAGAAGTGGATCTCAAGAGCAGGCCCTAGAAGCAACGCCTGTGGTCCTTGGTTTTGGCCCAAGTTTTGTACTTCCTGATTCGCTCACACTCCTGCCTCTTTGATCAGAGATGCCCCCATTGTCATGCTGCCCTTGTTGCAATGGACCAATCCTATGGAATTGTCACCCTAAAGTAAGCCTCTCTCCCGTTAAGTTCTTTGTGAGGTATTTGGTCACAGAGATGTAAAAGTCAGTGTTGTAGGAATCTAGCAGAGTCACTGTGTCAAGGGGAGTTGTTTTCTAGAGGTACTTTAACCTTGAAGAAAGCTTTTTTCTGTGATTTATAGAGTTGTGTTTCTAAGGGCAGTTTACAGCCTCTGCATGACGTTGGTCAGGAGAAATTCCTGTCCCACCTGGAGCCCTTGGGTTGTTGGGTATTTCGAACAGTACACGGTGAAGACTAAGGTGACGGCGGTGTGATGCTTTCCTTCAGAAAACATAGATTAGATCAGGGCACATGAGGAACTTGTTTGCTCAAAACACAATTCTGCAACAACCGATAAATGCCAGTGGCCCCGTCAGAGGAGCAGGAGGTGACAACGGAGCTTCAGGAGACCAGCCCAACAGTACACAAAGCACTGATGGGTGAATCAATGAAGCATTAATCCAAATAATTTTTATGAATAAAAAAATCTGGAGTTAGGTATTAGGGTAAGAACCTGAGAGAGTAGGAGAAAGGGAACAGCTGCCAGTTGCTTACTCCCTCTTCCGTTCATCAGCCCAAAAGGGGCCAAGATCCCCTCTCCGCCCCACCTCACTACTTCCTGTCTCCTCTCTGTCTACAGTCCTCCGCCCCACCTCATGACTTCCTGTCTCCTCTCGGTCTACAGTCCTCCGCCCCACCTCACTACTTCCTGTCTCCTGTCTACAGTCCTCCAAGCCTCTATGGACAGTTAATGGCAAGCTCCACCCAAGCAAACTCGATTTGTCAGAACACAATGAAAATATCACACAACATTTCCCCCGTTTTTTTTGTCTAAATAAAAAGGGAAAGTTTTAACTAACATAGTAAAACTATATACAATAATTACAAAACTATGCAAACATATACAGGCGATAATCACATTAATAATGCCTAGTCCATTTGCATTTGACAAATTCAGAGAAAATACTCCATTAGCTATTCTATAATAGTGAGTCCGAAGTGTTGTACCTAATTCACTTTTTGACCTGTCCAGCAGGGCACAACGGGTTGGAGCCCACGGGAATCTGGAATGAATGAGACAAGAAACACAAGAGCGATGGACAGGAAGACAGACCTTCAGATCAAGCTGCCGTTTAATGAGAATTCTGTACAGGCTTAAATAGGGGAATGTGGCATTGGCCATGGGGCTGAGGTTGTTAGACCTGAGACTCTGGGAAGTGAGGGGCGGGGGGGGGGGGGCTGTTAGCTGCAGGGAACATTTGATATGTGAGAGAGCAGGAGATCTCATCAGAGAGTATAAGTTTTAGGGAGGCATTGTTAAGCCATAGGTTATCTCTATGGCGGCATAAGGCACCTGAGTTTTGGGATGTGCCCTGGGATAAGAAGTAGATTCAGTGGCTTGGTCCCCAACAACTTTTTATCCTAACTTGCATTACCAACCCAAAACTATCTTTTTATGTCTCTCAACCTAATACACTTTACACTTCTTTTGTGAGTTTCTTGGTTTTTCAAGACAGGTTTGCTCTGTATTACTTTGGAACCTGTCCTGGAACTCACTCTGTAGACCAGGCTGGCCTCGAACTCACAGAGGTCCGTCTGCCTCTGCCTCTCGAGTGCTGGGATTAAAGGCGTGCACCACCAAAACCCAGTCCCTTTTGTGAGTTTCTTTTCTGAATTTTTTATCGAGGAAAACAGTAACTACCTAGTGTTCAATTCTGTCAGAGATCTGAGAATAGGAAGTGCAGAGCAAACAACTTACAAAACTAAGAAATGATAGAAACAGCTGGCTGCCAGGACAGTAACCTGAACTTCCTCTGTAATGTCTGGCATCCATCTTCAGCCTACATGCCAAGAATGTCTGACAGACTTTTCTGTGAAGCAGGAATTTGAAGGGCTGTCCTACATTGTCCTGGCAAAGTTCGGCAGTCACTTTCTCTTGTGTCCTGCTTGTTCATTTTGGACGGCATACTGTCAGCAGTCGACGCAAGGGCAGTTACTTGCCCAATGGCTAGCTTTTGCCACAAAGAAAGTAAACTCCTTAAGGAGCTTCTTCAGTGCCCATCATTTTCTCTGAAGTAGATTGGTATAGCATGAATTCTAATTGTTCTTAATAATAAAAACTCAAGAGTCAGGTATTGGGATTAATGCTGAAGATGAGAGAAGCAGAGTGGCCAGTCATTACAGAGTTCTCACCTCTACCCAGGCACACACCAAAGTGGCGATGCTGTCCTCAGACTGCATCCTCAGACAGCTTAGACTGCACTGCCCCGCAGACTGCACTGTTGCTCAGACTCACTGAGCTCCCATCCTCTCCTGCCTAACATTCCTCTCTCCACCCAGCCATATCCCTCCTGTCTCCACCTCCCTAGTGCTGGAATGAAAGGTGTGTCACTCCAAGTGCTTCTACCTCACAATATAAAACCCTTTCTATGTGTTACTTACCTGTGGGAAGTCATTAATTTCTAGTTCTTCCTCGTATCTCTTGAAAGATTCGCTCTGCCCACCTTCCTGTCTCTCCTCTTCCTGCTTCTCCAAAGGCACGTAAATGACCTTGGCATCAATCTTTTTGGCAAGCTGTTCTGTGATGGTTTTCACAGACACGGTAGAAGCCAGAATGGTGTTCCCTCTGAGGATGGCGTTGGTGGCTTGCTGCATCACATCCTCATATTGTTAAATGAGCTACATAGGTACAATACCTTAAACAAGAACAGAAATGTAACTACAGCATGTGCTAACAAAAATAATCTTAAATTTCCATCAATATATAAAATATCTTAAACAAGAGTAGAAATATATAACAAAAATAACCTCCAATTTGCATCAGTACACAAAAATCCATACCAAGGTAAAATATTAAAGAGTAAGAGTTGCTTTTTTTGGTTTAAAAATAGATACAATAATCTACTTTTATCCTATCATTTCTACATCCCCCCTTTTTCTTTTCAGAATAAGATCTCTGAATCTAATCTCCTTTGTTCAGGTTTTTTTCCTGGCCATTATCAGTAACAACTTGTAACCAAACCCCCTAAACAATTACAAATGTCCATATCCCACTGAATGATCAAAAACCACCCATCCCACATCTTGGGAATGTAGGCATCATGTTCTTAAAACTACTTCCTGTTGGCTGGGGATGATGGCATCTTTAGGAGACCCTGAAAAAACCTGGGAGAATTGTCAAGTCCTGGGACAGCTAGCTATATCATTTGTTGTCCGGTCTCTGTGTAATGGGAAACTTCAGGGCGTATCTCAAATCCTGGCTAGTGTCGCCTGTGAGGCTGGATCATCTCAGCTAGCTACCTTGTAATTATCCTGAGCAGTTTGTAATCCAAATGTGATCATTTGGTAGTGTTTATCAGCTTAGTGGCGTTACCACAATACAGGTGGAACTGTCGTTGTGGGACCCCTATCCTCGTTTTGGAGACTATAAATGCTTCTCTTAGGCATGTTCATGGTTCACTGCAATGAAATTAAAGATGGATTATGAATGTCTGTCACTGTTTAAAGGGGAGGGGAGTTACAAGTTATTATTAGGTCAGGAAAAAAGACTAACAACAGAGATTAGATTCGGGGATATCATTATGAAAAGAAAAAGTGAGGGATATAGCAATGATAGGCTACAAGGGCAGATTATTAAATCTACTTTATTTCAAAAAGCAACTATTAATCTAAATATTTTACATTAGTATGGATTTTGGCTTAGTATATACAAATTGCAATTTATTTTGTTATACTTTATGTATATTTCTATTTTTTGAGGTATTGTGTTTATGTAGCTCACTTAAAATGTAATATATAATTAAGAAATACAGGTTAGTAATTGATCATCTAAAATAATCAAACTTGTAGTCATATTAGGTATGTTTACAAGGTTAAACAAATATATTTAGATAGATGGTCTTCAATTAAACACTTCAAAGGCCTATATAATATGACATTTAAGATGTTTAGTAACCAGAGGCTTTTCATGATCCTGAGACATGTGTGCTCCTGACAGAACAAATCTACTTCACAGAAGACAACGGACATTGAAAAACCTCCACACAGAGTTTGTTTCCAGTATTGCACGACTAGCCATTTGGGCAAGAAACTGCTCTTACCTTGTCAAGCTATACAGACTGGAAAAATGGTACACAGGAAAAAAACTGTTAACTCTGTCAAAACAAGGGAGTATAGGCATGGAAAAAAGGAACTTACACAGGAAACAAGTGATTGTTGAATTGCTCCAGCTCCAAAGATGCAGACCCTGCTACCCTGATGCTCTCCCTGACCTCAAGGGGTTCCAAGCCCCAATCCTATTCCTTTTAACCAATCATGTCTGCACCTGGGACCACACCCCAAAGGCGTGGTCAGTGCTACAGGTGTGTGTGGGGTAAATATATCACTACAAGGGAGAACAGTCCTTCAAGGTTCCAGCTTCACAGATGAGTCTGCCAGAAATTCCTCAGGACACAGAGGAAAGACACTGATGAACTTTACCAATACAAGGCACAGAAGTCCCTTAAATTTCCTGCTTCATACAAAGTCTGCCAGATATTCTAGGCCTATAGACCAAAGACAGATGCCCCAACAGCCAGGACTGTTACACAGAGAAACCCTGCGTCAGAAAACCAAAACACAGCAAAAAAACATTTGCTATTAACATTGTGTTTATTATGAAATTCTAAGGCTTCTAGCAAGATACTTCCTACCAATAGCTGTACGTACCTGTAGACCTCTTCCCATAAACCTCTCCAGACATTTAACCGGGGTGTGTTCAGCACTAGGGGTACATGGACCTCTCTCTACAAATAGCTAATGAATTTCATAATTACCTTATGATAGTGGGTTTGGTAGACCTGTATGGGATCTGATATATGTTATATATAAGGGATGATTTCTATTTCTGACTATTTTCCATAATTGAATAATGAAGTTAATTTTGAATCATTGAGAATATGTTCAGTGATTTCAAAATGCAAAACAACTCTGCCTGTATAGTGAGAATCAGTAACTATATTGAGATGTTCTGGAAAATATAATAATACCATGAGAATAGTATATAATTCTTACTTTTGAATGGGATCTTAAGGGCTATGAACCACTTTAGTTAAATTTCCTGATTTAAAACCTGCCTTTCCTGATTTATTTGCATCGGAATAGAATGTAGGGGCTCCAGATATTGGTGTTCCCTGAACAGTCTGAGGAAGGCACCAGTTAGTTCTTTTTATGAATCTAAGTCTCTTGCTTTGATATTTGTTGTTAATCTCTCCCAAAAATCAACTGCAAGCTCTTTGTCAATGTTCTTTTCCTGCCCATAATGAGGAAATTTCATCATTAGTAAAAGGTACTACAACTTCTGTTGGGTCCTTCCTGTTAATTGACAAAGTCTCAATTTCCTTTCAGAATCAATTCAGAAAACTTTTCTATACAGATCTTTAATTTTTACTCTGTGTGTGTGTGATGAAAATATCCATTCTAAGATGTTATTTTCTCTGTGTATAAGAATTCCTAAAGAAGGTTAAGTATAAGGTAGAATGAGTAGGATACAATCAGGCTCTACATCCAAGCCATCTATAATTTTTTCTACCATAGCCAATTCTCTCTTGGCTTCAGCTGATAATTTTCTTGGACTTTTTACTATTTAAGTACTTTTAATCTGTTAAGGTTTGAAATAAATTACTTAGCTCCTGAACCATCAATCAATTGTGGGCCATAGCCTATTAATATCTTACAGAAAAATTTGAAAATCATTCAGAATTTGAGATTGAGCTCTCCTGATTTCTACCTTTTGTGGTTGAATTTTTTTTGTAAAACTATCTTATATCCTAAGCAATTAATAAAATCTCCTCTTTATATTCTTTTTTTTTTTTGGTTTTTTTTCAAGACAGGGTTTCTCTGTGGCTTTGGAGGCTGTCCTGGAACTACCTTGGTAGTCCAGGCTGGTCTCGAACTCACAGAGATCCGCCTGCCTCTGCCTCCCGAGTGCTGGGATTACAGGCGTTCGCCACCAACGCCCGGCTCTCTTTATATTCTTTTAAGAGCAATTTGTACTTCTTCAAACATTTTTTCTTAAGGAATCTGCACTTGAGTCAATTAGTAAAATGCTGTCCATATAATGGTCAATTATAGACTGAGGGAACTGAGTTATTTCCAATGACTGTCGTATAAATTATTGACACAGGGTGAGGCTAGTTAACATCCCTTGTAGGAGAACTTTCCATTGATACCTTTTAACAGGCTGGTAATTATTATAATTAGGCACCATGAAGGCAAATTTTTCTCTATCCTGTTCCTGTAAAAATATAGTAAAAAAGCAGCCTTTAAAAATCAATCACTAAAAAGCCGGGCGTTGGTGGCGCACGCCTTTAATCCCAGCACTTGGGAGGCAGAGGCAGGCGGATCTCTGTGAGTTCGAGGCCAGCCTGGTCTACAAGAGCTAGTTCCAGGACAGCCTCCAAAGCCACAGAGAAGCCCTGTCTCGAAAAACCAAAAACAAAAAAAAAATCAATCACTAAAGCCGGGCGTTGGTGGTGAATGCCTGTAATCCCAGCACTCGGGAGGCAGAGGCAGGCAGATCTCTGTGGGTTCGAGACCAGCCTGGTCTACAGAGCGAGTTCCAGGACAGCCTCCAAAGCCACAGAGAAACCCTGTCTCGAAAAAACCAAAAAAAAAATCAATCACTATAGCCAGGCAAATATAGGAGATTCCCAAGAATTGGTTGATTCTTCAATATGTTGAACATTTAGTTGTTGCTGTACCAGCTGTTCTAATACTTGTAATTTTTCTAATCTTAAAGGCCATTATTCCACCGAGACAGGTTTACCAGTTATCCTGACAGTTAAATCAGATAGGTTTATCAGTTAAAGGTAGGGCTGGCTGTTGGTACCTTTGAAAAGTCAGTAGCTCTTGGGTCCTGTTTATATACAACCCAAACAGTCTATGACAGTTCTTTATAAGACCTTTTCATATTTTTCTCAGAAATAAGTGTCAGTTTATGGATTGTTTCAGAGATTGGGGGAATGTTAATCTAGGCATTCCATTGATGTAACAAATCATGTCCACGGGGCTGGAGAGATGGCTCAGAGGTTAAGAGCACTGCTTGCTCTTCCAGAGGTCCTGAGTTCAGTTCCCAGCAACCACATGGTGGCTCACAACCATCTACAATTCAATCTGGTATCCTTTTCTGGCATGTAAGCAGAACATTGTATATGCAATAAATAAATAAATCTTTAAAAAAAAAACAAACAAATCATGTCCACATACATTCCTTGCTATGTTAGCCACATATGGGTTTAATTGTCCTCTCTGTCCTTCTCATCTTATATATTCAAACCATGTTGTGTTTTGTTTTACCTGAAATAAAGTTCCAATCCCTAGAATTTATGCTTTTACCTCCTTAAGAGGCCAATTTGGATGCTGAGATTTTGGTGCACTTGTTACATCTTCTCCTGTGTCCACCAAACCCTTAGTTTCAATGTCAGTTATTCGTATATTTTGGTTATGAGCCTAGCCTTTAATGGCTGAGGCATCTCTCCAACCCAAGTTATTCATAGTTTTAACTTTGGTCTCTTATCATTCATAGATGTTTCCCAAAATATTTGCTTTATGGTTTCTCCTGGAAATTTTTCTTTTGTATTCTAAAGCTGTTCTGTCATTCAAAGTATAGTTTTTCACAATAGGCATTAAGTCTTTTAATTGTTCTAAGGAGGACTTTCCCCAGTATTGAAAGGGAGTGGTTGAACAAAGTTTGACATGGGGGTCTTCAAGAGGCCTCCTAAGGCATCTACCAATGGAAATGGGTTGTCTTGTCTGTCCAATGTCCATCTGCATTCATTAGTCAAATGTTGACCTTTGCCACACATCTTCATACGGCAGAAGGCTGGGGCCTTCTGTTTGGATTATCTCTGGAAGAAACATTGTCTACAATCCCTTTTCAGATGACCTGGTTTTACACACAATTAAAACATCTAACCTGTAGATTTTTCTTCAAATTCTTAGAAATCACTTCTCCTAATCAGGTATCATCATAATGTGAGATCTAATATCTGCTGTATCCCTAATCCATTCATCTGTGGGTGCTGATCTTGTCTTTAAAGGCCTAATCACCCTTTTGAATTCTCAATTAGCATTTTCAAAAGCCACAGATTTAATTAACATTTGTCTAACTTATGGATCTGATACCATTCTATTTACAGCTAAAGTCAATCTTTTTTGTTTGTTTGTTTTTTCGAGACAGGGTTTCTCTGTATTGTTTTGGAGGCTGTCCTGGAACTCACTCTGTAGACCAGGCTGGCCTCGAACTCACAGAGCTCTGCCTGCCTCTGCCTCCTGAGTGCTGGGATTAAAGGCATGCGCCACCATCACCCGGCTTTAAAGTCAATCTTTATAAAAAAAAAAGCAATCAGTGAAGGCTTCTTTTGGACCTTATATAATTTTAGTAAATTGTTCACTCCTCTTTCCTGATTCTTCAACTTGGTTCCAAGCACTGAAAGCTGTAGAATAGCATAGAGTCAAGGTATGATCGTCAAATGTAATCTGTCTTTCCAAATCTGAATAATGGCCCTCACCAAGAATTTGATGTTGGGAAATCTCATAACCTCTAGTCCTACCTCATTGTTCTATGACCCTAGCTTTCATATTCCACCATGGTCTCTGTTGGGGACTGCTAGAACCTTGAACAAAATGGAGTCTGTCAACCGTTTCTTGGCCTTCCGCCTACGTGACTGCGAGCACACATGCCCTTGAGACAAAGGAAAAGGCTAACCATTAAAGTTAAATTTACACAGGGCAGCCCACCCGCCTAGCCAGGGGAAATACCCTTACAGAGTAATTGTCTTTGTTAACAAAAGATTAAAGTGTTCCATTGAATACTCCCTACCGCTCCCTAATTCCTGCACCTGACTTACGCTGACAAGCATTTGTGGAATGTAACTAATGACTGATGGAAAATTACAGCTTTGTCTTTACCGTATTTGGTGTATATTTGAATTGAGACTTGATTGACATGCTTGTACCACCCCCTGAGGTCCTTCCTCTATAAATTCCAGCGCGCCCCAAAAAATAAAGGCTCTTGATCAGCGAACGTTGTCTTGAGCCTGATTTCATTAACCTCTTGAAGTTCACTTTCCAGATCGGATCTGCTCGTGAAGGCCCACTAAATTAGTAGCGACCCTCATCACCTCACCCCCGCAGGTCGGGGGTCCCTTCCCGGTGGTCGCAACTGGCGCCCAACGTGGGGCACGAGTTACAGACCACCGATCGGACGGCAGAGGCGCGACGAGTCCGGAGCCCACTCATAAGGCGTCAGGTAAGCCCCATCCGGGTGGCGCAGAGTAGGGTTAGTCTAATGACCTAGGTTAACACCGCCGTCCCATCCGTCCCTCGAAAATGGGGACTAGTATCAGCAAAGAAGCTAGATTTATTAAAGGAATTCAAGAAGAATTAAGAGATAGAAACATTGAGGTTAAGAAAAAAGATTTACTTAAGTTTTTGCTTTTTGTACATGAAGTTTGTCCCTGGTTTGTCATTACCTGCCCAAAAATAGTTTGCAGTACTTGGGAACGGGTCGGGGCTGAATTAACTAATTATTTCGAAACCAAAGGCTCTGAAAGTGATAAAAAGATTATGCAGCAGTATTGGGATCTCTTAAAAGGTATCATTGTTAACGCAAAGGAAAGCCCCCGAAATGAACAAATTCTTAAAGATGCCCAACAACATCTAGAGGTTGCTTCCCGAGGGTGCTCTCGTGCCAGCTCCAGAGCAAGTTCTGTCGCTGATCTTTCTAAAGATTGTTCCTCTTCCTCTGCTAACTCTGACTTTGATAAGCTTCCACCTTCTCCTCCTGATCAACCTACCTCATTTGCCCCTAAAGCTCGCTCTTCAGCCACCGGTGGCATCTACCCCTCCCTACGGGCTGTCGCCTCTGCTCCTACTGAGGAACCTCTCGATCCTGGGGATGCCCAGGAGCTAGAGGAAGAGGCTGCTGCCTACCTTCAGGCCTTCGGGCGCGAGGTCTCTCTGGCCAGGAGACCTCCTCCCTATGATCTTTCCTCGCTCCCTGATCCCCCTCGATCTGTTGCTCCCAAATACTCCTCCACTGTCGATTCTCTTGCTTCCTCTCTCGTTCAAGCTCTCAGCGACAAGTTTTCACAGCTCTTCTCTTCAGCATCACCTAAACTCCAGTTCCCTCTTTTTGGCCCTGAAGGGGAAGGAGCCGAACCGCCTCCCCCTACTAGACCTCTTCCTGCGGCACAGGGGCGACCACGCACTAGACAGGCAGTTCGAGCCGAAGAAGCGGCTCGCCAAAATCCCGACCCCGATGCCATTGAGCCAGACCCCACTCCTGATGAGGGAGGCACAGCGGGAGGATTAGACCTCCCTGACCGCCCTGTTCACGAACAGCTCTTAGAGTATAGGGTTATTAACAAAAAAGACCTACATGAGCTTTTCAAGGCAGTTAATACCTATGGCCTTATGGCCCCCTACACCTTGTCATGCCTTGAATCTGTGGGGGGGCGGCGGAGTTGTCATGCCTTTTGAATGGAGGGGTGTAGCGAAGACCGCACTGAAAAGGGAGGTATATTTATTATGGGAAGTTGATTTTTTTAAGCCGCTGCAAAGAATTAGCTGGAGGGGACAATGACTTATTCGCTCGTATCTCTGGTTCCGCTCCTTATGATAAACTTGCTGAGCAACGGAAGTTCCCCCGCAACCTCCTTGCCAATTCAGCCCTAGCTGCTATGGGAGCATGGAAGTCTCTACCCCGGGCAGGCACCTCCACGGCTCCTTTAGCCCAAATTGTTCAAGGCCCTGATGAATCCTATAGCAGTTTTATTTCCCGCCTCCTTGAAGCTGTAGAAAGAATTTTGGGTGTCCCCTCCACTGATACTGATAATACTTTAGTGAAACAGTTGGCTTTTGAAAATGCAAATGATACGTGCAAAAATATTCTTAGGGGAAATTTGAAAGGAAAAACTTTACATGATATGATCAGCCTATGTAGAGAGGCCGATCCCTTTGTTCACAAAATAACTAAGGCCCTTGTTGCTTTTCAAGGGCAGAACAAAGGAAAGACTTGCTTTCAGTGTGGTGCCCCTGGCCACTTTGCCCCCCGCTGTCCCCAGCGGCAGGCCCTAGCACCGCAGACAGGCAATTTGGCTCCCCGCCCTCCCCCTTGTCCTCGGTGCCGCCGCGGCCGCCATTGGGTCTCGGCTTGCCGCTCCACACATGACATTGAAGGCAACCCCTTGCCCCTTGTTCAGGGAAACGGGTTGCGGGACCAGCCCCGGGTCCCACAACTTACCAACTTTCAACCGGCCTCGGGGAACAGCCGGTCCCGCCACCAGTTTGGCCCTTACCAGCATTCACTACAAACCCCACCCCAGCCAGCACAGTTTGCAGCCCTGCAGCATGCACCAGCAAGCCAACCTTTGGTGCCTCGCAGTATGCTGCCCCCACAGCAACCTCCCTTGTCAGGGCCACCGCCGGCAGTGCAGGATTGGACCTCTGTGCCTCCTCCCCAAGGATATTAAAACCCGAGGATGGGGTACAAGTTATACCCACTGGAGTCTATGGACCCCCACCCTCCAATACTTTTTTTATGGTTATTGGCAGAGCCTCTGCAACCATCAAAGGCCTTATTGTCCAACCTTCTTTGGTGGATAATGATTACACAGGAGAAATCATGCTCCTTGCGGTGGCCCCCTATCACCCCGTACAAATTGTCCCTGGCCAACGCATTGCCCAGGCTCTCCCTCTACCCATGAATGCCCAATTCCCCGCCTTGTCACAAGATCGAGGTATCACCTCCCCTGGCTCCTCTGAGATTTTTTGGGTCCGCGCCATGTGCCGGGTCCGACCCCCGCTATCTATTAATATTGAGGGAAAAATCTTCTCTGGCCTATTAGATTCTGGGGCTGACACCACGTGCTTCTCCCCTACCCAGTGGCCCCCCGAATGGGCTACGGTTTCCTCTTTTGATACTGTTTCTGGGGTGGCGGGCTCTGTCAAAAAGGTCCTCATTAGTGCTAACAGGTTAGTCTGGCAGGATGAAGATGGAGACACAGGTCTTGTTCGCCCCTACATTATTCCTGACTTGCCTATTAATTTGTGGGGCCGGGATATTATGGAACAGATGGGAGTTTACATTATAAAATGTAAAAACCCAGCAGCAGTAAAACAAATGCTTGCACAGGGATACACCCCAACTAAAGGTCTTGGAAAGAATTTACAGGGCATATCACGACCTGTTAACCCTCCCATAAAATTAGATAGAGCAGGCCTTGGCTACAGCCCCCCTGCTCAAAATTTTCAGTAGCGGTCACTGCCTCCCCTGCGCCCCAGGCAGATAAAATCACCTGGATAAATGATGATCCTGTCTGGGTGGGGCAGTGGCCTCTAGCTAGAGAAAAACTAGAAGCGGCCCAGCAGCTTGTGCAGGAGCAATTCAATGCTGGCCATATAGAACTCTCCACATCCCCTTGGAATACCCCTATTTTCGTTATCAAAAAGAAAACAGGCAAGTGGAGACTTTTACATGATCTAAGAGAAATTAACAAAACCATGGTACCCATGGGAGCCACCCAACCTGGGCTCCCGTGCCCCTCTGCTATTCCCAAAGGAAGCTTTAAAATTGTTTTAGACCTAAAAGACTGCTTTTTTTCTATCCCTCTACACCCTGAGGACTGTAAGCGTTTTGCGTTCTCCGTGCCCTTAACAAATTGTATTGGCCCCAACCCTAGATACCAATGGAAGGTTTTACCTCAAGGCATGGCCAATAGCCCTACCCTTTGTCAAAAGTATGTTGCCTCCATTATAGATCCATTTAGAATTCTTTACCCTTCGATTTATCTCATTCATTATATGGATGACATTTTATTGGCCTGTAACGATAAGTTACTTGTCCAACAGGCTGCAAGAGATCTTATTAACACTTTACAACTTAGAGGATTTAATATTTCAGAAGATAAAATACAGGTCCACCCTCCGCAGCTTTTTCTTGGTTTTGAATTACTTCCTAATCAGGTTAAAACCCAAAAGGTCCAAATTCGCACACATCATCTTAAAACACTCAATGACTTTCAGCGCCTCTTAGGTGACATCACCTGGCTTAGGCCCTATTTACAGGTGTCTACCGGTGATTTAAAACCTCTATTTGACATCCTTAAAGGAGACTCCAACCCCAACAGCCCACGGCGGCTTACCGCCGAGGCAGCCAAAGCCCTGGCAATAGTTAATACTGCAATTCAAAATCAGTTTATCACTTACTATGATGCCGCCCAACCCCTCAACCTTATTGTTTGTCCCACTGCCATTGCGCCCACTGCGGTCTTATGGCAGCTAGCCCCTCTTTTTTGGATACATCTTCCCTCATCCCCTAACAAGGTGCTAGCCACGTATCCCCATTTAGTACTTCAGCTCCTTATACAAGGCTGTGAAGCCTCTGTTAAGCTTTTTGGTTGCCAACCCACTAAAGTTATTGTTCCTTACACCAAGCCAGAACTTCAATGGCTAATGGAAAACCATCAAGAATGGGTCGTTTTCGCTTCAGGGTTTTCAGGCACCATGGATAACCACTATCCCCCAAATAAATTGCTTCAGTTTTTGCGTTTGCACCCTGTTGTTTTTCCTAAGATTACCAAACTTCAGCCCATTCCTAATGCCTCCTTAGTTTTTACAGATGGCAGTTCTAACAGCATGGCTGCCTTTAAGGTGGACGGCATTATTCATCAAGTGCCCACACAGCACACCTCGGCACAGCTTGTCGAACTTGCTGCGATAGTTAAAGTTTTTGAGTTAGTTCCCCAGACTTTTAATTTGTATACAGATAGCTGCTACATTGCAGCGTCCCTTCCTCTTTTAGAAACAGTCCCTTATATTAAGCCCTCTACCCCTGCCTCTGCCCTTTTTGCCAAGATACAGGAACTCCTTTTACTTCGCACCAACCCATTTTTTGTTGCTCACATTAGAGCACACACTGATCTTCCTGGCCCTCTGGCTGAAGGAAATGATTCAGTTGATAAGGCTACACGACTTCTAGCTGTTCTTGATCAGTCTAACTCTTTACAGTTAGCACAACAAGCTCATAGATTACATCACCTTAATGCACAAACGCTTAGGCTACAATATTCCATCACTCGAGAACAGGCTCGAGAGATAGTTAAATCATGCAAAGCTTGCCTTTCCCTTTTGCCTGAGCCTCATACAGGAGTCAACCCCCGTGGTCTTGTGCCTGGTGAGCTTTGGCAAATGGATGTTACTCATTATTCTGCCTTTGGTAATCTTAAATATATTCATGTTACGGTGGATACCTTTAGTGGCTTTGTTTGTGCCTCTCTCCAAACAGGAGAGGCCACCAAAGACGTTATTGCCCATATTTTACATTGTTTTACTATTATTCCTGTCCCTATCGCCATTAAAACTGACAATGGCCCAGGGTACATTAGTTCTAAATTTAAGGATTTTTGTAAAAAATTTGGCATTACCCACAAAACAGGAATTCCCTTTAACCCTCAAGGACAGGGAGTTGTAGAGCGAGCTAATCAGACCTTAAAAAATATGCTCTTTAAGCTTTCTTCCGAAAGCGAAACCCTGTACGCTCGCAAAGGCAAGCATCGCCTACTTTTAAATCATGCACTTTTTGTGCTCAATTTTCTCTCTCTGGACAACAATGGCCGATCAGCTGCTGATCGGCTCTGGCACCCTTCCACCCGTGAAAACTTTCGACAGGTTCTCTGGAAGGATGTGCACACGGGCCAATGGCTCGGTCCTCACCCAGTCCTTATCTGGGGAAAAGGACATGCTTGCATTCATAATACCAGCAATGGAGAAACGCGCTGGCTTCCAGACAGGCTGGTCAAGCTTTATAACCCACCCAGGGAAAGCGCCCCTGAGGAATCTCTTGTTTCTCTTTCAGATGCTGTTGACAACAAAACTCCCAGTGAAGATGACACCGCATCGCCTGCCACTTCTCCCATTTCTCCTTTTGATTTTTAGTTTCCCTCCTTGCATCCCTGCCAATCCCTACCGAGTATACAACTATACTTGGATTATTACCAATGAGGCCGGGGACATAGCCAATGCTACCTCACAACTTGCCGGTTCTATCCCATGGCCTGATCTTTTTGTCGACCTGTGTGCACTCGCCATGGGCGCGGCTGGAAAAACTTGGGGCACACCTAATAACTTCATGCCCCAACCCAAACCCGTGAACACAAATAACCGCTATAGTAGTGTTCCTGGGTGTTATAACCCCATTGCACGTACCTATCTAACCATGGCACCCATTTACGTTTGCCCCGGCCCACATAGGGAGCGATCCCTAACAGGAAAGTGTGGGCAATCAGAAAGTTTTTATTGCGCACAATGGGGTTGTGAAACCACAGGTGACACCTATTGGAATCCCTCCTCTTCCTGGGACCTCATAACTGTAAGGCGATTTAATCCCCCTGCCAGACTGCTTACTTCTGGCCCACCACCACTTAATCCCCTTTGTTCACGCAGTTGGTGCAACCTCCTGCATATCCAGTTTACGGCTGCAGGAAAAAGGTTCCTCTGGGAAGGTTCCCGAGGAGCTTACTGGGGTCTACGCCTATATGTTTCTGGCACGGACCCAGGCCTCACCTTTTCCATTAGACTTTTGAAGGAAATCCCTTCCTTTCGCCCTATTGCTGTTGGCCCCAATCCTTTTTTATACCCCTCTGGTGGTGGCTCATTCCTACCCAAGGCTGCCGCCCTCGCCCTGGTCCTAATCTCCATTCTCCAGCTCCCGCTGCTGCCACCACTGTTTATCAACCCACCATGCCCGCCGGTCCAGTCTCCACCGCGGACCTCATCCTTCAGATGGTCAACGCCTCAGCCCAGGCACTCGCCAACACCACCTATGAGCGCTGCTGGATTTGCTATTCGCCCATCCCTCCATTCTACGAAGGAATTGCAGCCTTCGGCTCACCCATCTACACCAACGACACCAATCTGCTTCGCTGGGGCACGCAGCCACAACCACGTGGCATGACCTTAGGACAGGTCGTGGGATCTGGACTCTGCCTTTTGGGACCACGTATGCTTCCCCCACCCCGCTGTTAGAAGCATGTACTCAAACCATGCAAGTTGCTGCTCATGCTTCCTTTCTTATTGCCCCCAACCTCACCTTTTTTGCTTGCTCCACAGGGTTATCCCCGCATATTATTGTAGATGTTTTTCTTGCGCACAAGGACTACTGCGTCCTTGTTGTACTTGTGCCCAAATTGACTGTTCGCCCTGAATCTGATTTATTGCCCCAAAGTGATCCAACTGTAACTCTCTCTCGCCAAAAAAGAGAGCCGGTCACCGCCCTCACACTAGCCATATTGGTTGGTCTGGGTGCAACAGGTGCTGGCACAGGAATTTACTCCCTAATCCACACAAAGGACTCTATTAATGCTCTAACCCGCACTGTTATTAGAGACGTAGATGAGCTAAAAAGAGGTTTAGATTACTTAGAACAAACTGTTGGTTCCTTAGCTGAAGTGGTACAACAAAACCGCCGAGGTCTCGACCTCGCCTTTTTGCGGGAGGGAGGAGTTTGTGCCGCCCTTAAAGAGGAATGTTGCTTTTTCAAAGACAAATCAGGATTAGTTAGAGATAGTATCAGAAGAGTTGAACAGAGTCTGGAAGAAACAAAAAGAAATTTGGATCAAAGTGAATCTTGGTACAAAAATTGGTTTTCTACCTCTCCCTGGCTATCGACTTTGCTGCCTAGTTTGTTAGGACCTTTTATTGGCCTTATGTTACTTATTTCCTTTGGTCCTTGGGCATTTCGACGCCTTACTGGTTTTGTTAAAAATCAGGTTGATGAGGCTACCAAAAATTCAGTTCAGGTTCACTATCAGCAGCTCTCTCAACAAGACCCCAAAGAACCTGAGGCTGTAGACAAACCTACATTCCAGCCTTTGAGCTTTCAGGAGTTTGAGTACCTGGCCAACCGCCCGCGTTCACTCTGCTCCAGGCTGTGGAGATGCTTAAGACGGGGATAGCTTGGTGCCAGAATCTGGGAGCAAACATGGCTCTCTAAACATTGCCGGCAAAAACTTAATTCGTATCCTCTCTCGCCATGTCCAGAACTGGAAGCCCACCAGGTAACCTAAGACAGGCACTCCACCCAACTGCTCTCTTCTTTTACTATATAGAAAAGGGGGAGATGTTGGGGACTGCTAGAACCTTGAACAAAATGGAGTCTGTCAACCGTTTCTTGGCCTTCCGCCTACGTGACTGCGAGCACACATGCCCTTGAGACAAAGGAAAAGGCTAACCATTAAAGTTAAATTTACACAGGGCAGCCCACCCGCCTAGCCAGGGGAAATACCCTTACAGAGTAATTGTCTTTGTTAACAAAAGATTAAAGTGTTCCATTGAATACTCCCTACCGCTCCCTAATTCCTGCACCTGACTTACGCTGACAAGCATTTGTGGAATGTAACTAATGACTGATGGAAAATTACAGCTTTGTCTTTACCGTATTTGGTGTATATTTGAATTGAGACTTGATTGACATGCTTGTACCACCCCCCTGAGGTCCTTCCTCTATAAATTCCAGCGCGCCCCAAAAAATAAAGGCTCTTGATCAGCGAACGTTGTCTTGAGCCTGATTTCATTAACCTCTTGAAGTTCACTTTCCAGATCGGATCTGCTCGTGAAGGCCCACTAAATTAGTAGCGACCCTCATCACCTCACCCCCGCAGGTCGGGGGTCCCTTCCCGGGGGTCGCAGGTCTCCATTGTAACTGAGGATCAGCTTTCAAGATTGCTGTGACTACATCTTTCAAATCTTGTAGAATAATTCTGTTCCAAGTAGCCATGAATTTAACATATGCTTCACAAAAGGTAAATGTATACCATTTGAATAAATTACTTCCTTAAATCTCTTCAAATCTAACATTTCTATAGGATCACAGATAACTTCTGAATACCCTTGGGGGGGTACCTAACATCTGGTTGTCATTCTTGAATGGTAACTGGATATATATATAATATATATATATATTATATATAACTGGATATATATATATATTTATTTTTGTTTTTTTCGAGACAGGGTTTCTCTGTATTGTTTTGGAGGCTGTCCTGGAATTCACTCTATAGACCAGGCTGGCCTAGAACTCACAGAGATCTGCCTGCCTCTGCCTCCTGGTAACTGGATAAATTAATGCTGGTTTTCCAATAACATTGGGCTGCTCCTCTTCAGTTTCATAATGTAATGATTCAGTAGCTTCTGCTCCAAATTCCTTCTCTTTGTGTGAATATTTTTTTCTTTTTTTTTTTTTTTTAGTTTTTTGAGACAGAGTTCCTCTGTAGCTTTGGAGGCTGCCCTGAAAGTCACTCAATAGACGAGGCTGGTCTTAAACTTACAGAAATTTGCCTACCTCTGCCTCCTGAGTGCTGGGATTAAAGGTCTGAGTCACCATTGCCCAGCTATTTTTATAATTTCTATTAGTAAGTTTTTCCAAGGCTCATATCACATCAAATTTTTATTATTTCTATTAGTAAGTGTTATTGTAAAGCTTATATATTATCAGTAGCTACCTTTTCTAAGGCTTGCATCTTATGAATAGTAAGTTTTTCTAATGTTTGTATCTTACTGGTCAATTTCTCATATTTGGCAGTTTTCAAACCATTTTAAAGGATAAAATATGAATGACCAAACTGTTAATAATTATGAATAATATTAAGTCAATCCTATCTAAGTTGTTTATCCCTTCATTTATCGTTTCTATTTTCATCTAGTCCATAAGCAGTAAACACAGTCCTAATTCCCTGAATTGTGATATGTTTACTTTTTAACATGGGAAAGATTTTAAGATGGTCCTGTCCCCTGTCCCAGATTTTCTCTAAGTTTGCCAGATGTAAATGGACTGGACTGGATATTGTAGCTGTAATTCTCACTTGATAACTGCTTTTATTGTATATACTTTTACTATGTTAAAGTTTTTTTTTTTTTGGTTTTTCGAGACAGCTCTGTGGCTTTGGAGGCTGTCCTGGAACTCGCTCTGTAGACCAGGCTGGTCTCGAACCCACAGAGATCTGCCTGCCTCTGCCTCCCGAGTGCTGGGATTAAAGGCGTGCGCCACCAACGCCCGGCTTTTACTATGTTAAAGTTAAAACAGGGAAATGCTGTGGTATAAACCCTAGTGCACTGTGGAGATGTGTTGAACTCATTGGTTTAATAAAGAGATAGCTGGCCAATAGCTAGACAGGAAGGGCTTAGGCAGAAGAGCCAGACTGAGAAAACACTGAGAAGGAGACTCGGAGAGAAGGAAGGTGAACATGTTGTGCTAATGAAAGATACTGAGCTGCATGGTAGAGTCTAGATAAGAAATTTTGGTTAACTTAAGGTGTAAGACAGAGTTATTAATAAGCCCAAGCTATAGGCCAAGGATTTATAATAATTAAGTCTCCATGTCAGTTATTTGGGAGCTGGCTAATAGGATAGGAACTCCTGCCTACAAAAGCCATATCCCTACAGATAGGGATAAAGATACCCACACTTAATGCCTCGTGATGGTAGATCCTCATCTTTTTCTGAAGCAACCTTTGGTAGTGGTACTTTTATTGCTCTAGGCATTGTTCTTAGAGCTGACTTTATTTTTAAAAGCATGTCTAATTTATTTGGGGGAAGAGGTACACACAAGCTGTAATGCTTACATGTAGCTCAGAGGACAACTTTCAGGAGTAATTTTCTCCTCCCATGCAGGTCCTGGGGACTGAACTAAGGTTATCAGTTTGGGAGCAAGTACTTTTACGTTCTGAGACATCTTGCTACTTTTAAACTCATTAACTGACTTAATCCACAGTACATTGCGATGAAGTATACTTCAGTATGATTCTGATTTTACATCTGGGGAAGCAGTGTCCAACACTCTGCAAAGGGGGCTGGAGAGATGGCTCAGAGGTTAAGTGCACTGACTGCTCGTCCAGAGGTCTTGAGTTCAATTGCCAGCAACCACCTGGTGGCTCACAACCATCTAAATGCCAGAACACTGTATACATAATAATCAAATAAATCTAAAAAAAATTCTGCAAGGAGTAATCTCAAGCATCTGTAGTCCCAGCTACTCAAGAGCCTGAGACAGAAGGATGATTTGAGTTAGGAGTTCAAGGCCACTCAGGCAACATGCTAAGACCCTGTTTCCAAAGGTTATTCACCTGGCCGAGAATGGCAGTCATCCCTTTTCTTACACTGGATCAGGACTTTCTTTTAAGGTTTATTAATTTTCTGCATATAAGTGTTTTGCCTGAATTTAGGTCTGGAAACCACAGGAGTTCCTGGTACCCACACAGGCTGGAGGAGGCACTGAATCCCGTGTAACTGGATGTGAGCCTCCCTGTGGGTGCCAAGAATTTAAACTGGGTCCTCTGCAGAGCTGCAAGTGCACCTAATCACTGCTCCATCTCAATAGCAACTGGATCGGGGCATTTAATACAGGTTGGACAGCTGGGTGGTGGTGGCCCTTTCCTTTAATCCCAGCACTCAGGAGACAGCAGCAGATGGATCAGGTTCAAGGCCAGTCTGATCTAAAGATCGAGTTCCAGGACAGCCAGAGGTACACAGATGAACTCTGTCTCAAAAAGCAAAAACAAACATACAAAAAAAAAAAAAAACCAATGTGGGCACAGGAGGTTGTAAAACATCTCTTACTCTAACAACCCACAAAAGATAACAAACAATGTTAATAATGTTAACGAAGTGTTTTAAGATTAATAACACATTCCAGATCCCAAGCCCTGCACTCCAGTAGTACAGCTTTGAGAGCTGTTGGGGACAGTTTTAAATTCCTACACAGGCGATGATTCTTAAAGGAAAAAAGACAAACCTGGATTTTAAACAAAAGTAAAAGAACTCTAAAATAGGGCAGGGCATGGTGGTGTGTTCCTATAATCCAGCGAGACTAAGGAGATAGGGAGCTTTGAGCTATAATTGGAGACAGGGAGCTCTGAGCTATAATCCAGCACTCTGAGACTAAGGAGACAGGAAGCTTGGAGTTCGACAATAGCTGAGAATCCAGTGAGTTTAGGGAGTCAGGGTTCCTGAACCCACCCCAACTCTAATAAAGAAAACATTTAACTGAGGTGGTTCACTATAGTTCAGAGGTTCAGTCCATTATTATCATGGTAGGGAGCATGGTTGAATGCAGGCAGGCATGGTGCTGGAGGAGGAGCTGAGAGTCATATGTCTTGCAGGCAACAGGAAGATGACTGACTGTCACACTGAGGGAAGCTTGAGCAAAAGAAATCTCAAAAGCCAGGCCTTAGTGGCGCACGCCTTTAATCCCAGCACTCAGGAGGCAGAGGCAGGCAGATCTCTGTGAGTTCAAGACCAGCCTGATCTACAGAGCGAGTTCCAGAACAGCCTCCAAAACAATACAGAGAAACCCTGTCTCGGAAAAAAAAAAAAAAAGAAACCTCAAAGCCTACCTCCACAGTAACTCACTTACCCCCACAATGTCAAGCCTCCTACTAGTGCCACACCCTTTGGAGGCCATTTCCTTTCAGACCACCCGTATCTTCACAGCAATAGATGCCCTAAGACAACCATGACATCCAGGGCTACACAACCAGAGTCTGAAG
This sequence comes from Mesocricetus auratus, assembly GCF_017639785.1. NCBI lineage: Eukaryota > Metazoa > Chordata > Mammalia > Rodentia > Cricetidae > Mesocricetus > Mesocricetus auratus. Next base: position 75,464,124 of record NW_024429196.1, on the reverse strand, counting down.
CTTCTGAGTCATAAGCAAATTAAATCTTCCCTCCCCTTAATTGTTTCTAACAGGTGTTTGGTTATGTGATGAGAAGAATGGCTTGACATTTTCTTTCTCAGTGAACTCATCAGAAACAATACCACAAGTATAGATTAAGGAAAGACTGTCATGAGATGATATTAGCAACTTATTTAGGAATCCTATTTGTGCTTTAGGACTCACTTAGAGCTAGGACACAGGTGTCACGTCCTCTTGGTAATCCTGTCACTGGTCACCTGGGATGTTAGAGCTAGAGAGACGGGACAGCACTGAGATTTAGTCAGCTGCTCAACTGGCATGTGATAGGAACAGACGTCTCATTCCACACATCCAGGGCAAGACAGGAACTAGTTCTTAAAACAAGAAAAACCATAGCCGGGCGTTGGTGGCGCACGCCTTTAATCCTAGCACTCGGGAGGCAGAGGCAGGCGGAACTCTGTGAGTTCGAGGCCAGCCTGGTCTACAGAGTGAGTTCCAGGACAGCCTCCAAAACAATACAGAGAAACCCTGTCTCGAAAAACCAAAAAAAAAAAAAAAAGAAAAGAAAAGAAAAGAAAAGAAAAACCATTTGCTGAGGGAGGACCTTTGCTACATTCGGGGTTCCAACATGGGGCCGAATTTCCACATCTGGCCTGAGATAGCTGGGGAAAAATTGATATGACTCCTTTAAGAGATCCTGCCTTACAGCCAATATTTGATCAGCTGGCAGACTAAGTAGAAACAACTTGCTAAGTAAAAACACAGTCCACAGTGTGGGCACCAGCATCCCAGATCTGGAATAGTTGAATGCAGCTCCTGGTTAAACACTTAAGTTAAACGCGGCTCCCAACCAAGGACACAGTCTTTTATTTTTATTTATTTTAGTTTTTACGAGCCATGGTTTCTCTGTATTGTTTTGGAGGCTGTCGGACCAGCCCGGCCTCAAACTCACAGAGATCTGCCTGCCTCTGCCTCCCGAGTGCTGGGTTATTTTTATTTTGTAAGATTTATGTATTTATTATGTATAAAATGTTCTGCCTGCAGGTCAGAAGAGGGCACAAGATCTCATTACAGATGACTGTGAACCACCATGTGGTTGCTGGGAATTGAACTCAGGACCTCTGGAAGAGCAGCCAGTGCTCTTCACCTTTGAGCCTTAAGGTTGGCTGTCAGAGACCTGAGGAGGGGTTGGAGTCAGCTTCCAGACCCTGGCAGCAGGAGCTTAGCAGTTTAAGGTTTGGCTCACATAGCCAGAAAAAGCTACAGATACACAGTAAAGACAGGTTTAGATGGAAAAACCTCGAAACAGCTTGTTTAAAAATGTATGTAGGCTTAACAAAGAAAAGAAAATGGGTATAGACAGTCATAGAAGAATAAATAGTTTAAAAAACAAAGACTTTAAAAAAAAGACTTTAAAAACATAAAGGGAAAAAAGCTACATAAAGATGGGAAACGCACAGGGAGTCCAGATCCTGAAGTTTTTGATTGCTGATGGGTGAGTGACAGGTGCTGAGAGAGATGGGATGGTAAAAGGGACTGCTGAACACATCAGCCTAGATACTTTAGGGATGCCTTAACTTTAAAATGGAAGTCAGAAAAATGTATTGCATTGGGGAAGAGGTTATGCTTTTGTTTCCACAGAACACAAAAGGCTGTGGATTCCTTCAAGGTTAACAGAGATCAGGTTTGATTGGGGAACATCTCCCAAAAAATCTTGGCTTCAGACATAAAGAAATAAACCCAAGAAAAACTACAACACCGTGAGACAGACACATCTGCTCCTGGTGGCACCAATCTACTCCATAAAAGGATGGTGAGTATTGAGGAACCTCCATATGGAGATGGCTTTCACGGTGGCAAAGCTCGCCATTTGGGCAAGAAGCTGCCCTGGCCCCAATGTTGACAGTATACTGTAGAATCTGGACACGCAGGACACAAAGAAAAAAAGACTGCCGAAACTTGCCAAAACAAGGTGGGACCAAAGGTATATGCCCCCATGTCTGGCTACTTGTAGGATTTATTGTCCATCCTTTAACACATATATACTTCATGGCTTCCAAGCACACCACTGGCCTGTTAGTCACAAAGCAGTCATGTCAGTTATCAGACATGGTTTTACAATACTTGCACCCAAGTAACCTTTATTTTACTTAATTGTTGGGGGATAATCGTTTTGTACATTGAAGATGTGCCTTTGCCAAGGGGTCTTCTGATTGGTTTAATGAAGAGCTGAATGGCTAATAGCTAGGCAGGTGGAATTTTCGGGGAGAAAGAGGAAGAGGAGAAGAAATCCAGGGTCCCCCACTTGGATTATACCATTGAACAAGTCAGACATTTGGTACAGGGGAGAGGTAACCAAGCCGCATGGCAAAAGGTACATTAATAAAAGCAGGTTAATTAAGCTGTAAGAGCTAGTTGGAAAAAACCTAAGCTAAAGGCTGAGCTTTCATAATGAGTGTTAAATCTCCATGCTGTTACTTGTGAGCCATTGGCCCAAAGAAAAGTCTGACTACACTTAATGGCTCCAATCATAGGAGCAATGATGATTACAACTTTATCACAATGTATCATTATAATTGCACTTTGGTATTAGTCTGCTATTTGTTTTTGAAGATTTTATTTTTTACCTAAATTACGTGTGTGTGTGTGTGTGTGTGTGTGTGTGTGTGTGTGTGTGTGTGTGTTTCTACACTTGAATGCAGGTGCCCTCCTTCAGAGGCCAAAATGTCAGATTCCCCTTGGAGCTGGAGTTACAGATGGCTGTGAGGTGTTCAATGTGGTGGGACTTGAACTCAAGTCCTCTGCAAAAGTAGTATGTGTTCTTAACTACTGAGCCACCTCCCAGCCCCTTATTTACTTAATTTAAAAAACATATATGTTACCATAGTATTTATCTCAGGAAGCAACATTGTATACCAGGGGCAGGGGTAGGGGGATGGGAAGGTGGTGTGGTGTTACAGATTTAAGGCATCCACTAAGGTCTTGGAATGGCAGAGGATGGCTACATGGACTGTTCTAGAATTCAAAACCTGCCAATCTGTGTAGGCAGAGTTTACCTGTCCCAGGAGCTGCTTCTACATAACCACACTGAGACTTAATATTATTTTTAAATGCTTGGTCAATAGCTCAGGCTTATTAGTAACTAGCTCTTACATTTTTAAGTTAACCCATCTTCCTCATTTACGCTCTGCCACCTGGTAGTATCTTTATTAGCATGGCACGTTCATCTCCTGCTCCCTCTGTGTCTGACTAGTGACTTCTCACTCAGCCTTTCTCCTCAGTATTCTCTTTCCTGCCTAACTTTATCCCGTTCAGCTATTGGCTTGCTTATTAAACAAATCAGTGAAATATAGTCACACAGTCTAAAGGAATATTCCACAGCAAATCTGTTTCAGTCCATGACATTGGAGTCTTTTTTGTTGTTGTTGTTGTTTGAGACAGGGTTTCTCTGTGTAGCTTTGGAGGCTGTCCTGGAACTCCGCTCTGTAGACCAAGCTGGCCTCGATCTCACAGAGATTCTCCTGCCTCTGCCTCCTGAGTGCTGGGATTAAAGGCATGCGCCACCAACGTCCGGCGACATTGGAGCCTTTATGAGAACAAAATGATCAGAGTGCTAGGTCACTCCTCTCCGAGATCTGCAGCACTGAACCCAGGGCTTCCCGCATGAAAGGCAAGTCCTCAGCAATTGGACTTTGTCCCCTTCCCTTAGCTTTTTTTGAGGCAGGCTTATACCATGTGGCTCAGCTTGGCTCAGTCTGACCTTGAACTCTCCGTCCTCTCCCCTTCCTTCCTACTATCGGCGGTTCTGTCACTTTTTTTGAAAGGCCACTTTATCTTAGCCACACTAAAGACGTAATGGTTATATGGCAGTAATCATCAACCTGAATCTTCTAATCATCTGATAGTGACACCAATATCTGTCCATGGTAGCACCTAAGTGTAATCAACACAGTTGGGAAGCAGAAGCCAGAGGTTTGGTGCAAGTTGGAGGCCAGTCTGGCCTACAAAGTGAATTCCCGGCCAAAGCGGCTACTTAATGAGACACTGTTTCAAAAAAACAGAAATAGGTTAGGAGAGATAGCTCAGTGGATGCAAGTACTTGCCACCAGGCCCGATACTCCTAAGAGTGGTGGAAGGAAAAAACTGATTCTCAGAAGTTGTCCCCTGACCAACCTACACACACACACACACACACACACACACACACACACACGCAGGCATGCATGCCTGAACCTATAAAATGAGATAAATAAAATATAATAATTTTAAAATTTTTATTTATTTCTTGGTAGTTAAAGGTCCAGATTCAGTCCTAGTTGATGATAACAACATAAATTCCATATATAACTACCAGAAAGTTTCAAAGTTCCGCTGGCCAAGGCATGAGACAGACAGCACTGGAAACTTAAAAATAAAAGTTTGTTCCATGTGCCTCTACTTTTCTTCCATACAAAAATGGGTGGAGATGACATTTTAACAATTAATTTCTAACTTTTAAACATTTCAACTTCTCCTTTGTGTGTCCTTATAGTCCTCTCTTGCTCATTCTGCCTCAGCATGTGTCCTAATCATTTCACCCTGTCACACTGGTCTTAATCGTATATCTACGTGACCACCTTTCCCACGGGACTCAAGAAGGACCTGGGTCTGGGTCCTGCAGTTCCGAGCACAGAACACTGCAAGTGAAGACGCCCGTATTCTCGGTGTCTTTCACCTCAAGCTGACCTCGAGCCCGTCGGCTGTGGCTGGCTGATAATCTAGCAACCTTGCGTGGCCATTTTGCAGCCTCCTGCATGTTTCTCCATTGCAAAATGGGAATAATGCGTACCTGTCTCCAAGTGCTGTAGGGAGGAGCCAGGCGATGAGTGTGAAAGTATCGCAGCACAGATTAGCTATTTCACTCATCATTTAAGGGACAATTAAGCTACTAGGCCCGCTCTCACAGCGCCACGCGTGTTTCTCCGGCAGGTGGTGGCCTTCGGGGTGCACGCTTAGGGTAGGATCTCGCCTCTGGGCTGGTCTCCCGACGGTACGCGGGGCGGTGCCCTTGTTAAACATGGCGCCCGCGGCTTCGGAGGCGAGTGCGGCGGCGCGGACTCAGGGTGCCCTCTGACCTGTTGGCAGCGGGCGGGGAGGGGTGCCGGGTGCCGCCATATTGGCTGTTGTCCTGTGAGGGGAGCGGCGGCGGCGGTGACGGCGGCGGCGGCGGCGGCGGCGCGAGGGGAGCCAGCGAGCCGGGGAGCGGCGCGGGAGGCAGCATGACGCGGAGGCGGAGCAGGCCGAGCGGCGGCGCGGGCCGGCGGGAACGGGCGCGGGCCGCGGGGCTGCAGAAGCCCCAGGCGCCCGAGCCGCAGCCGCCGCCGAGCCTGGAAGCGGGAGCGGGTGCAGGGCCCCCGGAGGCGCCCGCGGAGCCGGATCGCGACAGCCCCAGGGAGGAGGACGAGCCCACACTGGCTCCAGGCCCCCAGGTAGGAACGAGCAAGACGACCCCGGCTGCTCGGCTGCTTTCACCTCCCCGGAGCGGGAGCGGGCGCGGGGCGGGCGCGGGCATGGGCATGCTGTCGGGCTGAGGCCAGATCCCACGTCCGTAGCAGAGGCTTCCGACCCCCTTGCCGGGGATGGAGGCTGGACCCCGGCTCCGCAGCTCAGCCAACCCCCTTACCGGTGCCACCCCCACTCCGGAGCTAAACCTTCCGGCCATTCGGCTCTCCGGGACTGGCTCGGGTCCTGAGACAACAGCTTAGTCCTCTGCCCTCCACTTCCCTTTGGACCCACCCGATCCCCCCCCTCCATCCCCTAAAAGCTCACCTCAGGGAGCTGGAACCTCAAGGCTGCGCCTCTGCGCGCTCCCCCTCCCCGCCCCCGCCCCCAGCACCGTCTGCAGCCACTGCCCTCAACAGCTGTACCTCCGCATCTGCCTTCTGGGACCTCCCTCCCTCCCTTCCCCACCCAGCAGAACAGTTGGAGCAGACAGGCAGGCTGCCCCAAAGACTGTTAGAACAACTCCGCTAAGGAGGGAGTCCTGGCTCCTCCCGCCTCCTGTCCCATAAGGCGGCTCCTGCTCCCCGCCCCGACCCCCGCCAGCCCTGCAGTTGGTGAACCCTGTGGGAGTAAGAGTATCCGGGAGGGTTCTCGAAAGCTTCCAGCTTGCCACCTGGAAGGTCACTTTCTTTTGAGCAAAAGAGAGAACAGGAGAAGCCCGGGGTGGCGTGGGCCACAGTTGCTCAGGGAGGGTTGTGGCACCCGGGGCTGGGTGGCTTGCCCTAAGCTTGCTCTGACAAAAGAGTTTTGAGTTGGTTTTTTTGGCTGAGCCTGCCGAGGAAGGCAGGCCCCTGCAGGAGTCTTGGAGGGTCGGATGCAGCGCCCGGATGAGGATGAGGCGTGGCGGAAGATGCGTTTGGCTCTGCAGACACTGCATCGGGCAGCAGGGGACTCTGGGAGGCTGGTGCAGCCTGAAGGCATGGCTCTTGACAGCCTTCTAGTAGAAACTCTGGAATTGTGCATGTGAGTGGGGATGCCATTTGGGGTACCATTCCTGGAAAGCTTTCCCTGACCTCCCCAGTTACACCACGCGCCCTCTCTGCCCACAACCCTCTTTGCTTCCCTCTGGTGGCACCACTCCTCCTGTGAGGAAACTTGTTGGTGTGTGTGCCCCAAGCCGTGAACTGTAAACACAGGGAACTCAGAGGATGCCATTCTCGTGATCCCCCGTACCTATCCCAGGCTTTGCCTTTGCGGAGTAGAACTAACTAGATGAATGAGACAGGGAAGAGTCAGCCCAGAACCTGTACTTGTCGTGACCCAGTTTTGATGCTGGTCTCCTCTGTGTCTTGTGTCACGGTGAGAAGATTTTTAATTAATGAAAATGCCACAACTTCTTGAATGTCAGAATCCTTGCCATCATCGTGCCTTGTAGCCTAGGCTGTGGGAAATTTCAAATGAGACTCAGAGGGTAGACTCCTCCTGCTGGGTCTAGCTGTTAGCCAAAGGTCTCTTCCCTTTCTAACATATTTGACCACCGCCTCACCAGGAGTGTTGTTATCTGGGAGAGTGAGTCATGGAAGTGTCTCTTGTCCTCTTCCTCTCCCATCAGAGTCCTTTAGGGTACCACTCACGTAGAGAGGCTGGAAAGTTGGGATGGTATCTTAGCATTCAGTGTTACTGAAGTACAGATTTTCCCCAAAATTATAACCTTCATAAACTCTTCTGATCAGCTTTTTATAGATTCTCATCTAATCTACTTCTTGACCTAAGAATTCATTCCTTTATCCATGCCAGGTGATTGACAGGACTTCTAACCTTTCCACCTCTCCTGTGTTTCTCCTCAGCATCTAGCACTAATATGATGCTTAACCACTGATGATAGAGTTCTTTATCTGCTTTTCTATACAAGTTCTAGAATGCAATCACTATCAGATCCCTGTTCCTAGTGATTAACAGATATCAGTAAACAAACAAGAGGTATAACTACAATTTCCATGTTTTTCAGATGAAGAAACAGAAACCCACAGCAACTATTTACATAAATGATTCCCACTTAGAGATACAAGGCAAAGATCCGATTAAATAAAAATTCACTCTTAGACACTCAAGGGAATGGAAACATCAGCTGCCCCTGCTGTGATTTTACCCCACCTTGTGCTGGGAGGTAGAGATGGGATTCAGGAAACAGCCTCTTGTGCCCTAGTCAGAGGTGCCTGGTGAGGATAGAGACTGGTCCCGCTTCCTTATTCACTGCCAGGCCTTTCCTAAGGACCTTGGTTCTGTCTGGATGAGGAGTTGGCAGGGAAGGTGAAGCTCAGGGTCACTGTCACTGCTGAACCAAGTGACAAATGAGACCACTTCCAGTCAATGGTCCAAACTTACATACTGTTTTGTTTTTAATCTCAAAGTGAGCTGCTGTTCTGAAGGAAATGTGTGGCAAGGTGTGGTGATTTGTGCCTGTAATTCTAGGACTTGGGAGGCTGAGATAGGGATAGCGTTGAATCAAAGCTGGTCTAAGCTACACAGCAAGTTGCAGGCCAGCCTGGGCTACATAGCATGTCTCTCCATGCAGTCATCCCTAGTCCCTGAGCAGCGCGTGCTTCCCTTAGGTGGCCTGAGCTCCAGCCTCTTGGCTCTTCCCATGCCTCTTTATGCATTTTCATGACCTGTACATTTCAGGATTACTTGGGACCCCACGACACCTGGTCTGTTCACCCAGCTTCCCCACCCTCCTCTACCTGAAGATGGAGCTTAAACAGGTGCTGTCTTGTTAGCAAAGGATGGCAGCAAGGAGGAGGCGGCCCAGCCCGGAAAACTTCACAGCAGGCCCAGGAGGCAGCGAAAACTGCTTTACTGACTTGAGTTGAACACCTCCCTTTTCCTCCTGCTTTGTGTCTCAGAGCTGCCGTCTTTCCCTTTGGAGCCTCGTGTGCAGAGTCTTCTGGGTGGCAGGAGCTGTGTTGAGTGGCCAAAGCCAGCCTTGTACTATTTCTGTCAGCTGCTTTTAGTCTCATCCATTCAGCTGATAACCTGTGTGCAGTTAGCACCCAGGAGGCTTGCTAAGGACACCAGCAATGAGCTCATCCTATGCTCTCCCTCTTGTCTCTCTCCAGCATCCCCTGGGACAGTCCAGTTTAGCATAAAGGGTCTCCAGAGGCCTGGTTCTTCCACTGCTCAGAGTAAATCTGTTCCCTCGAGGAACTGGCCAAGGTGATCAGTCAGTACCTTTATTGAAACCATTTCGTTATGTTTAATTCACTCAGCAAGCTTCAAAATGATCTCTGTAACCAGGGCCTTTGTTTGAGGTACACAGAAGGCCAAAGAAGTTCTTTTCCTCCAAGACCATCCCCTGCTGGCTCACACCTGCACCACTTTCATGCCAGTGGGGGGAGATGATATAAGCGTGCATCCCTGCCACCTAGTTCTTTGTAAGCCAGAAAAGACTCAGTGCAAAAATGCCAGTGATCTCTGATACAGACTTGCCCACTCAGTTAAAAAAAATTAATTTCCTTAAACTGTTCTCAGACTTACTAGCTTAATGTCTGATAATAGATAGATGACTAAGGTCATAACACATTCACCCTTTGTATTTAGGTTTTTTTAGAGCAGGGACCATTTTAATTAAATCACATCAGGCTATGTATTATGCATGATCTTTATTGCTCAGTTCATGACTATTGAGTACTTCACAACACCAAACTCGCTGGTACGCTTTTAGTCCAGTTCTGGAACACACATTGTCATACCCAGTAGTCCTCTTGCCTAGCAGTCACTTATTCTGCCAACACTAAGTGGCCCCACAATGCCAGGCTCTGGACTAGTTACAGATCAGAAGTGAATGAAATCTGGTTCCGGTCTTCAAGGAGTTAATACTGTTCAGGATGTATGCATAGTAACTGTAATAGTACCAGAAGAAGGCACAGTGTTGGCTGTCTTTGAAAAAAGGTATAAATCCTACATCCTCTTAAGTGGCCTTTACAAGAGTTGTCAGCCCTCTTGGTTTGTTTACCCCTTTATAAAGTGACAGTAGGGGCTGGAGAAATGGCTCAGAGTATAAGAGTACTGACTGCTCTTCCAGCGGTCGTAAGTTCAATTCCCAGCAACCACATGGTGGCTCACAACCATCTACAATTAAATCTGGTGCCCTCTTCTGGTATGTAGGCAGAACACTGTAATAAATAAATAAATCTTTTAAAATTACTTATTATGTATATAGTGTTCTGCCTGATTGTATGCCTGCAGGCCAGAGGGCACCAGATTTCATTACAAATGGTTGTGAGCCACCTTGTGGTTGCTGGGAATTGAACTCACGACCTCTGGAAGAGCAGTGACTGCTCTTAACCTCTGAGCTATCTCTCTAGTCCCCAAATAAATAAATCTTTAAAAAAAAGGGGGGGGGACAGTAAATCCAAGCTTATCAGGTTAATGTTAGGGGACTGGCTTTTCCTACCTGTCAAGAACTTAGCACAGTTGTAACTATTACTGTGAGTATTTGCTGCTTGGGATGCCCAAAACATGGTAACCCAGGGAAAGCCAAGACAAGCTCTTCAGAACACAGTCTTCATGGTTGACTATTTCCAGAAAGTAAGGTGGAGAAAGCCAGTAGCTTCTACAGCAGTGGTTCGCAAACTTCCTAATGCTGCAACCCTTTGGTACAGTTCCTCATGTTGAAGTGACCCCCCCAACCTTAAAATTATTTTTGTTGCTACTTTATAACTGTAATTTTGTTAGGTATAAATCAATATTGTGACTATCTTGTATCTGATATGCGGGATATCTGATATTCGAACCCTATGAAAGTGGTCATGACCCATGGGTTGAGAACCACCGGGAGCTGAGCCCTGCCTGGACTCATTTGGAGAGCAGGGCTAAATCAGGCTGATGTTCCACTGCAAGTGGTGTGGGCATTGAGGAGTCAGTGGCTGATGTGAAGTAGGAGAGCAGACTTGATATGGTGACGGTCTGTGATGCCGTGTGAGGAAGTGATTCTCTGTGGGAGAGGCCACTATGACTGCTCTCTTTAGTCCATGTTGCCCTCACCCTAGCCTAACTAATCACCAGATCCTTTGTTCTTTGTTCAGTCCCATCCCAGACCTACCCAACTAGGGCAGGAACCCACCCAGGATCCACTTTTGGATTGTTCTAGGAGATTCTGAGTGTGGCTGAGTCTGGGAGCTGCTAAATTGAGGAAGCCTAGCATTGTGGGGGGTTTTGTTTTGTTTTTTAAGGGGCTGAAGGCTTGAGGATATAGCCCAATGGTAGAAAACTTGCCTAAGGATTGAGGACTTGGGTTTGATCCCTAACATCATTAAAAACAAAACAAAACTAAAACAGGCTAGAGAATTGACTCTGGGGTTAAGAACACTTGCTGCTCTTCCAGAGATCTGGGTTCCATTCCCAGTACCCACATGGCAACTCATAATGGTAACACCAGTTTCAAGGAATCCAACACCTTCTTTTGGCTTCCATAGGCACCAGGCATGAATATGGTGCACATGCAGGCAAAACATTGGTGCACACTCGCAAGCACACTCACACTTGCACAAACCAGCCAGCCCTGCCCTCCTCCACATCCCCAGCTGTGGTTCATTCCTAAGACTCAGCTGCTAGTCTTGTGCGTGTTAGCCCACTGTGCCTCTGCTCAGTGACTGCAGTACGTGATTCTGGAACAGTGCAAATGGCCTTGGAAATCCCGTGGTATTGTAGAGATAACAGGTTTAAACAGTTAAGATAATGTGAGGTAGGGCCATGCATGGTGGTGCATGCCTGTAATTCCGGCACTTGAGGCAGAGGCAGGTGGGTCTCTGAGCCCTGTTTTTTGTTTTGTTTGTTTAAGATGAGAGACCACCTCTATTTTAGAGAACCGTGAAAGAGCATAGGGTCCAGAGTGAAGCCCTGTTCATTCTGACTGCACTTGGAGGGTTGCATACCCAAGTTGAGTCTTTAGAAAAAAGGGGATGGCCGTGCATTATGTAGTTGGGGAAGGGAGTATGCAATGGTTCTTCGTGGGCAGGTAAGAACTAAGGAAAGGCAGGTTGTGTACTGGAAGGGTCTGAGTTGCGCCTTTCTGTCATCCTCACACGTCACGTTAGGTAGCCATGAGCTAGTTCAAGGGAGGGACGTGCTGCAGTTTCATAAACCAACTGACTCCTTTGTCTTCTGGCTGAAGCTCTTGGCTCCCTTTAGATCCCACCCCTCTCAGGATGAAAGAAGTAGCTATTTCTATTCTGGAAAAGGATGTGGGGAAACTAAGGCAGGAAAAGAGGGTCAGAGGAGCTGCAGAAACTGAAGATCTTTATTAGGAAATGAGGGCCATGGGGGTTCAGAGATGCCTTGAAGGTCACTGTTTAGTTCTCTGTCCTGTGCTTCGAGTAATAAATTTGGTTTGGGCAAGTCTCACTTAGTAAGTTTCCCTATCATTTCTTCCAGGGCAGAAGAGGAAAGAAACTAACGGGTATTGAGCACCTACTGTGTGCCAGACCCAGGCCAGGTACTTTACATAATTTATTTCCTTCTGTCCTCACAACTCTGTGAAGTATGGTGTTATTCCCATTTCATAAATCGAGAAACCTGAGACTCAGAATTTTGAGTAATGCTCTGAAATACTGGAAATGGCCAAACAATTTGAACTTAGAACTATGTCTCCAAAGTTCATGCTCTTTTCCCTATGAGAAACCTGTCCTGGAGTTAAGTAAAACAACAGTTGGCCAAGGTTTCAGTTAAGTGAATAACTTGGGCCTTCCCTTGTTCTGAAACTGAATGGATAGGCTTGCTGGGGTCATTAGCTCAGCAGCCTCCCTGTGTTGTCCTTACTCGGCTTGCACATCAAAGCAGGCTCTCTACCAATTGGCCTTATAAAGTGAGCTTTTTTTCTGCCTCCCGGAAGGGCCACACTGAGTAAGAGTCGCAGCAGAAGTCCCAGACCACTGAGGTGGGGTTTGGTCAGCTTCCAGAGCATTAGCTGCAGCTGTGATTGCTAGAATTCCAGGAGTCTTAGCTCTGCCTGCCTTCTTATCAGAGCCATGCCTTCAGCATAACATTTCAGAAAGGCACTAGTTTTGCTGTTTTACATTCTATTCTTGATGTTAAGTAGCCAACACAATGAGCCAAAAGGGCAGTAACATTCCATTTATTTAATGCCTGCTATGTGACAGGCAACAAGCCATACATGGTTTCTGAACATATGTCAGTGATCACCAGCTACTCCATCTCCAGAGAGCTACAATCTGCCAGGAATATGGCACAGTATGACAGGTGCTATACTAGGATTATCCTAACTTAGCTTAGTGCAGAGTTTCCTTGACCTTTGACTAGGGTCAAAGGAATTTATCAAGGGGTTTCCCAGCGTGTAGCATAGTGTCTGACATAAGAAATTTTAGCTGCTATTGTCAGCTACTTTGCCTTGGTGTCAGGCAAGCTCTTGGAGTTTGGTATCTTGAGAGAGAGAGTACTCTCATGGGCTGTTTCCGAGTACAATTTAGAACCTGTTGCAGGGCAGCTGACTAGATACAGGATGTGTCTTGGGAAATCTGGTGCAAACATACATGAACTCTTGGGACTGGAAGGAATTCCTAGGAGAATGAGACTTGGCTAAATGTTGAAAATCAGTCCAGCTTCAGAAAAGATCTTGGCACTTGTCTGGTCTGGTGATCAGGGTTATTCTCTGACACTTGATAAACTGTGGACAGAAAGGCCAATGTGAAAAATTAAGTCATGCCCCCAAAGCTGTACAGATAACACCACAAGCCATATACTTGTTGATAAGGATTATTGCTTAGCACATAGTAGGTCCTAGATTAAAAAAAAACACAATAGTATTTGATTTACCACATTAACATAAATTGCAACTCTTGCTAAAAGTAGTTATTTGGGGGCAGTAGGGAAAGCATTCACTGCTAAACCTGAGGACCTGTGTTCCATCCCTGGGGTCTACATGGTAGAAGGAGAGGAAGACTCAGGGAAGTTGTCCTCTGACATCCACACACATGATATAGCGTGTGTGCCCCTGTGCGTGTCTACTCATGTACATAATAAATAAATGTGCTGTTTTTTTAAAAAATGATGACTGCCGGGCATTGGTGGCGCACGCCTTTAATCCCAGCAGAGGCAGGCGGATCTCTGTAAGTTCGAGACCAGCCTGGTCTACCAAGTGAGTTCCAGGACAGCCTCCAAAGCCACAGAGAAACCCTGTCTCGAAAAACCAAAATAAATAAATAAATAAATAAATAAATAAATAATGATGACTATATTTAACTTATACATTGAATAGAAGAATGTTCCTGTTTTCATTTTTGCAGATTTTTTTATATAATAAAGCTGGGGGAGAAGGCTTGCTATGTAAGTGTAAGAATCAGAGTTTGGACCCTCAGCACTCAAATAAAAAGCTACTGTGGTTATGTATACTTGTAATCCAACACACAGCTGGAGGTGGGAATATGTGAAGACAAAAGATTTGCTGAATTCCTGCCCACCAGCCAGCCTAGCCTAAAATGATGAGCTCTAGGTTCAGTAAGAGACACAAGCTCAAGGAAATAAAGCAGAGTAGTTGTGGTAACACACATGTATGTACAACCCCCCCCACACACACACAGAGTAAAGTCACAGTCTTAGGTTGGGAACGTAGTTCAGATGGTAGAGTGCCAGCTCAGCATACGCAAAGCCGAGTCGGGTGTTGAAGTGGTCATATTCATTTTACATTAAAATCCACTGTCTGAGCCTAGCATAGTTGTGCTTACCTTTAATCGAAGAGTCAGACAGAGCTCCGATTTTGAGGCCAGCCATACACGGTGAGACCCTGTCTCCAAATAAAAGTAAAAAAATAAAATCTGAGCCAGGTGGTGATGGCACACACATTTAATCCCAGCACTTAGGAGGCAGAGGCTGGTAGATCTCTGTGAGTTCCAGGACAGCCTGGACTATACAGAGAAATCCTGTCTTGAAAAGTCAAAAAAAAAAAAAAAAAAAAGAAAGAAAAAAAATTCTGTTGTGCGTTTCAGATAGATCCTTTGCCGGTGCATAATTCTGTGAAATCATGCTTTAGTCACTTGGAAAATGAGGTTCATTTATCATGCCAACAAAATAACATCTGTTAATTACCTCACTGATTCCTCAGACAAGTATTGAACACTCTAAAGGTCACGGTAAGTGATATAAGCTTTCCCAAATTCTAAGTTTTTGTTTGTTTTTTTGTTTTTAGACAGATTCTCCTCTGTAACCAGGCTGGCCACAAACTCATGGTAATCCTCCTGCTTCAGCTTCTGGAAGTGTTAAGATTAGATGTGTGAGCCACCATGACTAACTTTCAAATTTGAATTTTTGCTTGAAAGCTTGAATTTTTATTATTGGCCATAAATATTTGGCTGTTTTTCTTGAAATAATGGGCTTGTTTTGTTTATATGTTTATTTTTTGAGACAATGTCTGTTAATGCTCATGTCTGAATAACAAAGACATTCTTTCAAGGTAAAAGTGGTATTACATGAAGAAGAAAATTTCCTCTTTGGTCTGTTTATCCAGGAAACACTGGTTGCCTTAATTTAGTGCTTCTTGGAACAAGTAGAAATAGTTGGGCTGGCCAAAGAGCAGAGACACCAGGTTCAGTGACTACAGATCCCAGCTTCTCAAGCCTGGCGCTCTTCTGCTCTGGTAATGTGCACAGTATAGCAGGGGTGCCTGTGAGCATTCCCACTGCAGAGAGAAACAGTTATCCTGAAGTCTTTTTTTGTTTAATTAAGATTTACTTATTTATTATGTATACAGTGTTCTGCCGCAGGCCCGAAGAGGGCACCAGATCACATTATAGGTGGTTGTGAGCCACCATGTGGTTGCTGGAATTGAACTCAGGTCCTCTGGAAGAGCAGCCAGTGCTCTCAATCTCTGAGCCATCTCTCCAGCCCCTCCTGAAGTCTTTTTGACAAGATACAAAATCAATAGAACCACTAGAAGTTTTCCTTCTTTATGTTTTGCTTAAAATTAAACCTATACCTCAGAGGCTCTGAAATTTAATCTAAGGTGAGTGGGAGCAATTAGTTGCTGCCCCGGGATTCTGGGTTTAAGAATTAGTTCTATGAGCCTTTGTGAAGAAAAAGGACAGGATGTCTTCATTCATCTAATGACCATGTTTTTGTTCAGAGATAACAATACAGCTTTGAGAACAGCAAGTTGAAAGCCTAGGTTCACTGATTCAAGGCATAAGGGGCCATGTTTGCCAGAATTTGAAAAAAGTAGCAGGAGATCTCAGTGAGAAGAAAGCCTGAGCCAAGAGCTTTTCTCAGCTGTAGCCTTAATTAGAAGCCCCGTAGCATTTCTAGGTGTTGGGTTCTTATCACTCTTAGCAATTAAAGCACAGTTGAGGCACCAGCAAGAGGGCTCAGCCAAGAAGATTTGTACTGCCAAGGCTAATGACCTTAGTTAGCAGGGTTCCCGCACCCACATAGTAGAAAGAAAGTTTGCTCCTAAAAGTTGTTCTCCGGCCTTCAGCCATGGACATGCACATGCATGCAAACATACACACATGCACTGAGTTAATTTAAAATTAGTAGTTAAGAGTACATGCTGTTCTTGCCGAGGATTTGAGTTTGATTCCCAGCACCCATATTGGGGTGACTCACAACTGCCTATAACTTATCTCCAATACCTCTGGTTTCTGAAAGCACTTGTAAACACATACATACATAATTAAAAATAATAAAAATTAAAGCAGAGATGAAATGTCAAGAGACAGTTAGGTATAGTGACATACACCTGTAACCTCGCACTCAGGAGGCTGAGGCAAGAAGACTGTAGATCTGGCTGTCCTGGAACTCATTTTGTAGAGCAGGCTGGCCTCAAACTCCCAGAGATCTGCTTGCCTCTGCCTCCTGAGTGCTGGGATTAAAGGTGAGCGCTGCCGCCGCCACCACCACTGCTGCCCAGCCTCTTTTCTTGTTTTAAGAAGAGGTCTCAGCCAGTCTAAAAGAGAAACAGAGCTCACACAAAGGTGGTTCAGCACTTGGAGTGACACATCTTTAATCCCAGCACTAAGAAGGTGCTGGGCAGATATGGCTGGGCAGAGAGAGGAATATAAGGCAGGAAACAAGAGAGATGCAGTCTGAGGAACAGTGCAGTCATAAGCAGTCTGAGGACAGGATCGCCCCTTTGGTCTGAGCATTGGTAGAGGTAAGAACTCTCTAGTGACTGGCCACTTTGCCTCTCTGATCTTCAGCTTTACCTCCAATATCTGACTCTTGAGCTTTTAATTAATAAGACCTATTAGAACTCATGTCACAGGCCCCTCCAAATTGCATGGCTCTGAAAAGCAAGACTTAAGTGTACTAAACTTAAGAGAGCGCTTTAGATAGCTAGTCCCTAGTGTAGACTTGGTAGGAACAAAACAGTCAAAGGGCCTGGTTTGTAAATTGAGTGCCTACTGTTTTGATCCCTTTAGCTGAATGGATTTTTTTCTTTTTCTTTTCTTTTTTTTAAAGATTTATTTATCATGTATACAATGATGATGTATTCCTGCAGGCCAGAAGAGGACACCAGATTGAATTGTAGATGGTTGTGAGCCACCATGTAGTTGCTAGGAATTGAACTCAGGACCTCTGGAAGAGCAGTTGGTGCTCTTAACCTCTGAGCCATCTCTCCAGCCCTGAATGGATTTTTTTTTCTACTGTCACTTGGATCTTTGGGCAACTCTGTGCAATGCAGATAGTGTTCCTGCTTCAGTTAAAACTTAATTAACTTTCTATGTCTGCTTCTTCCTTTACCAGGAAAGGCAGCCTGCCCTATAGAGTGATTTTCAGTAATGGCTAGTTCATTTGTTTTGTGGCTTAAGTTAGCTCTAGGGTTGCATTATTTCCTTAGTTAGGAGCATACTGTAATCCTTGAAGACTACAGGCTCCCATTTTTCCACGTTTGAAATTGGAACCATACAGGTAGAAAGGCAGGAAAGAGAGGTGAAGACCTGCTCCACAGGAAGCAGTAATCTTAAGGATGGTCTCAAGCTGCTGCCAACTATAATGCTATGAGGATACTTCACAGATCTGATGAGTTGGCCTTGAGCCAGCCTCTGCTGCCCTGAGTTCTGCATCCAAAAGAAAAGACAAAAGAAGCTGGGGGTGGCAGCACAAGTCTTAACCCCAGCACTTGGAAAGGAGGAGGATCTCTGTGAGTCTGAGGGCAGCCTGGTCTACATATCGAGACCCTGTCTCAAAAAAACAAAACAAAACCAAAATAGGAAAGTAATGAAATAAATAGCGTGATGTACGAGGTGGGCATAGGTAAGAAGACCTCTGGGATGGTCTAGAGGGCTGTGGATTTAGGTTGGGACCTTTAAGGCCTGCTCCATTATTTGTCGGGAAATGGGGATAAGGGGATCTTCCTTAGCAAAGGGAGAGGTAGGGAAGTGCAGAGTATTTGGGGGACTTAAACATTTGATGTCATGGGGTTAAAGGCAGAAGTTAAGATGTTTAACAGAAACCAGGCATGGAAGTTTATGACTGTAATCCCAGCACTTAGAAAGCTGAAGCAGGAGGATTGCTACAAGGGCAGCCTTGGCTACAGTATGAGACCTTGTCAGCCTCCAATGCCCCCCCAAAAAACTAACCCTAACAAGTCATCTTGTGTTCATTGCACATGACAAGTTCTTACTGGTATAAAATCAGTGACTATATATTGTTTCCTTAGTTCCCGTCATGGGATCAGTGCCAGCTGTTTAGCACTGGCGGAGTTCTTCACTTTCATTCTCCCACTTTAGATGAGCAGAGAGGGTAGGTAGGACCTGCCAGGACCATACAGCTTTACGTGATGGTAGCTCGCGTTAACACCAAAGCCAGTGTTTCCACTCACCAAAGCACCACCCACAGCTACTTAGACTGCATAGATTATATAAAAGATTTAAATACACAGGTCCTGGTTTTGATCTCTAGCACTGAGAAAGAAAAGATTGATGTAAAGGTTTTTTTACTCTTTTCAGAATATCTTTCATGGGCAGACATGCTGGCACATGTTCATGCCCATAATCCCAGCACTTAGGAGTAGACACAGGAAGAGGAGGAATTCAAAACCATCCTTTGCTGCATAATGAGTTCAAAGCCAGCCTGAGTTTCATGAGATCCTGTCTCAAAAATCAAAACAAAGAAAAAAGCCCAGCAACTACAAACCCATGTAATGAGTGTAGGCCCCTCATGCCCATGTGAAGCAAAAGCTGTCACGAAGACCCTCATCCTGGTGTTGCCTGTGATGCTCTCCCTACACCCTAGGAACAAAGCCCTGTGTACTGGTGGCCTCCCCTTCTACCTGCAATCACTACAACTCACCTTACAGCTTTGAGAAATGTCCTAGGTACTGTTCTCAGAAAGTCCCCCTTTGGGGCCTGTGAGGTGGTTTGACAAGCTCAGGAGCTTTCTGCCAAGGTTGACAACTTGAGTTCAATCCCCAGGACTCACATGGTGGAAGGAGAGAGCAACTCCAGCAACTTGTTCTCTGACCTCTACATGGGTGCCCAAATGTGCACACACATACACAACAAAAAAATACATTTAAAAAAAAAGTCCTCCTTTACCTTAATTTCTCAAACCATTTTCCTCCATCTACCTTCCATGCTTGTAAGATGACAGATGAGTTCCGTCTGCACTTAACATGAGCAGCTGCCTTGCGTATTGAGACGGCCCCTTGGCAAAGTGTTTTTTTTTTTTTTTTTTTTGGTTTTTCGAGACAGGGTTTCTCTGTATTGTTTTGGAGGCTGTCCTGGAACTCACTCTGTAGACCAGGCTGGCCTCGAACTCACAGAGATCCGCCTGCCTCTGCCTCCCGAGTGCTGGGATTAAAGGCGTGCGCCACCAACGCCCGGCTGGCAAAGTGTTTTGGCTGGGTCTTTTACACATTCCACTTGTAAAATGTCTTCATCTCTGGTACTCTTTTCCATAGTCCTTGTACTTCCCTAAGTGTTTCATTATGTTCCTGGGTCACTTCTGGTTCCTTCCTTTTTTGGAGAAACCAGGGACTCAGAGTAGTATGATAGCAGCATGGCAGACTTGAGGACACTCTGATCCCAACTCATTGTGAGAAGGTGATGTCACATGAAACAACAATGGCACCCCTTACAATCACATACCTAGTGGAGGGTAGATTTGAAAGGTACACAGAGTTGTGGGACAAACCACCGTCCAACAGTACCATTTACTGTTCCTCCTGAATCTACTGCTTGAGGGATATTGCTGCTACTCTGAGCAGACCTATCTGGTTTCAGCTGGGCTCACTCACAGATGTGATTCGCTGACTGATTCGTTAGGAACACTCCCCTTTTCTCCAGGTCCCACATATGGGGCAGGAGTCTGGCCATTTCCTCGTGGTGTGGCAGAGGCACAAGATCATGTCAGGCCATCGGTGCAAGAATACGAGAAGTGCATGCACACTGTTCAGTTTGGTGCTGCCGGTGTGTCTGCTAACATCCTGTCGGCCCAGAGGAAGTGACGAGGCTATGCAGTGTCAGTGAAGGGAGACTAGAGTTGGAAAATAGAGAAAAAACATTAATTGGGACTATAAATATAATTAGGTTTGTGAAAGGGAACTTTCAAACACTGGATCAGATTTGTTGTAGGAGGAAGAAACAGGCCAATAATGACCTGGGCTTGCGCTATAGCATGCAGCATTCTGCACAACTCTGCAAGGTGGACAGGAAGCAGAGCTCAGAGAAGTTAAATAACTTGCTCAAGGTCGTCAACTGATTAGTGCTGAGGCTGTGATGAGAGTGCGTGTCTAGCCCCCAGAGTCTAGCTTTTTTTTTACCGTCCTTACTCAAAAGAGCACCAAGGTCTGTCTTCCTGTTTGCTGTTTCTGCACACCCTCTTCTAAAACCCCCCTGCAGTGCTCCAGAAAATGTGCATCCATTCTCCTTCCGGGTGAGGACTGGTCTGTAACCCACACAGAACTGTGGCCCTTCCTAGGCATTCCGGAGAGGGAGAAAGAAGCCTCTTTATTCTTTGATACTGAGGACATGAGCATGAGTTTTGGAGTCAGATTTACTGGGATTCAACCATTCACTAGCTCTGTAACCTTGGGCAACTCATTTAACTTCTTGAAATCTGTTTCTTCATCTTAAAAAAAAAATGGGAATAAGAACACCTTGTTTGCAGAGCTGTTACAAGGACTAAAGCTAAATTATGTTTATAAAGTGCCCATCCCAGTGCCTGGCACGTAATAAGTGGTGTTATGAATACTGTTAGAACCGTTTCTAAGGACAGCCTTTTCCCCTCCTGGGAACCCCTGTGTCTGTGTGTTGGACAGGTGCCCCCCACCTCCAGCCAGTCTGTGCAGACTTGTTGCCTGCTGTGTCACCGCGAGCGCAAAGGCTGGGAAGAAGGCCCTTCACAAAATGGACTGGTGTTGCAGGGTGAGAAGCTGCCCCCTGACTTCATGCCAAAGCTCGTCAAGAACCTCCTAGGCGAGATGCCTCTATGGGTCTGCCAGAGTTGCCGAAAGAGCATGGAGGAGGATGAAAGGCAGACAGGTCGAGAACATGCAGTGGCGGTAGGTAACAGCTGACAGGTGACCCTGAATGCAGGGTTGCTTCCTCCCTAAGGAACCCAGGCTGTTTTCCCCTGGCCTCAGTAAGCACTGCCCAGGCTGCTCTGAGGAACCATCCAGCTGCGCTTAGTGTGACAAATTGGGTTTAGATCTGAGGGGAGAAGACATGGGCCTGCTAGTGGACGTAGGTAGAGCTTGATCCGATCCTGTTTCCTGATGCCTTCAGCTCTATGGCTGTTGGAAAGGCCACCACTATGACACAGATCAGTCAGGAGACAACAGTCATAGCTAGGAGCCATGGAAGCCTGCCACCTGTGAGTCAGTCAGCCCGGCTCCTCACCTTTCCTTCCCCTGTAGACTTTCATTTGCCCAGAGTCAATTTAGTTTCCAGACTTCTAGCTTGGGACTGGAAATGTAGCTTGGTGACAGAATGTTTGTCTTGTGTGTGCAAAGCTCTGGAATTATTCCTTGTTGTTGGAAAGAAAAAAGGAAGGAGGAAGGAAGGAAGGAAGGAAGGAAGGAAGAGGGCCAGGGAGATGACTTGGGTAAAAGCACCAAAGCACGTGCCACATAAGCTAAGGACCTGGGTTCAAGTCCTCAGAATCCAGAACCCATATAAAGTCACACACGACAGTGCATATTTGCAACCCCCCTGCTCCTGCTACAGTGGGAGGTGGAGACAGGACAGGACCTAGAGCTGGTGGGCCAGCAGGCCTTTCTCACACAATGGCAGACCAACAAGGCAGAAGGCAAGGACCTGCTCCCCAGGTTGCTCTCTGACCTCCTCTTGTACACTGTGGCACATGTGTGCCTGCGCTTATGCATACGTGTATACACACCATGCACATACACAGGTATATTCATAAACAGAAGAAAGGGCTGGTGTGGTAGCAATCACCTTCAGTCCCAGTGCTTGGAAGGCAGAGGTAGGTAGATCCCTGTAAGTCTGAAGCCAGTCTTTCTACATAGTGAATTCCAGGACATAGAGAGTTAGACCTTGTCTCAAAAACCCACAGAAATAAACGAAAGGCTGGGCTAGAGAGATGGCTCAGTGGTTAAGAGCACTGCCTGCCCTTCCAGAGCACTGGGGTTTGAGTCTCAGCTCCCACACGGTGGCTCACAACCTGCTGTAATTCCAGTCCTGGGGTTAATGCCTTCTTCTGGCCCCTGTGTGCACATGGTGCACAGACATGGATTCAGGCAAACACTCACACACATAAAATAAGTCTCAGGATGCTTACAAAGTGAGCGGAGAGAAGGAGGAGGGGATGGGAGCAGGCGTGCTCAAGCGCGCTTCTGACCCCAAGGCCTTCATCTTGTTGGCAGTCCTTCACCCTCAGAGCGCCCAAGTCTGTGCACAGGCTCTGACCTAGGAGCAGCTCTTTCCCACTGTCCACACAGCTGTGGCACTGGGAACACCATAGTCTTCCAAGTGCTGGCTCGCTCGCCCTCGATTGAACTTGAGCATGACCTGTGGTAATTGGCTTCAGTCGTATCCTAAGGGCCTGAAGGAGCAGAAGGTCAGCTCCACTGTTTGACCATGAGCCTTTTTCTTTCTCCCTTCCAGATTTCCTTGTCACATACATCCTGCAAATCACAGTCTTGTGGGGGTGACTCTCATTCATCCTCGTCCTCCTCTTCATCATCCTCATCTCCCTCCTCCTCTTCCTGCCATGGGAACTCAGGGGACTGGGACCCCAGCTCGTTCCTGTCAGCTCATAAGCTCTCAGGCCTCTGGAATTCCCCACACTCCAGCGGGGCTGTGCCAGGCGGCTCGCTTGGGAGTCCTCCTGCCATCCCTGGTGAGTCTTTAAGCTTTGGAAAGTTCTGGGTCCCCTTCTATGTAGCTAGCTGTTAGCCTGTCTCCTTGGGTCCAGTCAGTAAGAAATTTGGTTATTAACAAGGAAATGTGGACCTGTTCTGAGGGCAACAGGGACAACTTAGTCCTTGACTGTATCTGGGCGACCTGCAAGCCCCTGAAGTTAAGAAATACTTCCACAGAGGAAAAATTGCCCTCGCACTGTCTGAGGAACAAGTGGCCTAGGAAAGCCTTAGGGAAGTGAGAATTGGGTCGTGCCCACCTGCCCTCTATACCGTTGACAACCTGGCCACCTCTGCTTCCTTGACCGCCCTAGACTCTGTCTACCTCGGGGATAGCTGTACAGCACTGAATTTCACCAAAGGAGAGTCAGAAGGCAGGCTACAGGAGTCTTCCTTAAACTCACTTCCAGTGCTCAGAGACCCAGAGGGAAAGCCTTTGGATTGCTTCTGCCATAATTCTAAATGGATGACGGGGTTCTTTGAAATGGTACTGTTGTAAAAGGGTGTGAACTGAATGCGTAACTCCAGTTATCTTGTCCTTGCTGAAGAGTCATCAGAGGGTTTTCCACCTCAGTCAGAGGTCTGTAGCCTCCCAGGAGCCAGGCATACCTTGGCTGCTCTGGTCCATGTGATCCGAGGCAGATCCCAAGGCTGCTATGGCTTCCTTTCTCAGGCCTCAGGAATGCCTACGTGTAATACATGTAAGTAGAGCCAAGAGAAACCCAGAGAAACAGCAGAGACGTCCTCTGTTCACACCACAGCTGAGCCACAGCCTCCCTGGGCTTGGGCTTCTTAACGCTGTCCAGCAGACCTGCTATCCATACCCTCCCCAGGGGCCTTGTGCTGAAAGGCTGCGCTCTCTGGTCACAGCAAGCAGGATGATGCAGCAGTGAGCCTGTGTGTGGGCTTTCCTTCCCAGGTCTGACCCCTCTTTCTCCCCTCCACCTACAGGTGAGGCTTTCCCTGTCTCGGAGCAGCACCAGCACTCAGACCTCACTGCTCCCCCTAACAGCCCCACCGGCCACCCCCCACATCCAGCATCTTTGATTCCTTCTCACCCTGGCTCCTTCAGCTCACCATCTCATCCTCACCTGCTGCCCACCGCTCCGGCAGCACCTTTCCCTGCCCAGGCTTCAGAGTGCCCTGTGGCTGTTGCCACTGCCACCCACCCCCCAGGGCCTTGTCAGAGCCCCCATCTGCCCTCCACCAGCATGCCACTCCTGAAGATGCCTCCACCATTCTCTGGGTGCAGCCACCCCTGCAGCGGGCACTGCGGTGGGCACTGCGGTGGGCCTCTCCTCCCACCATCGAGCTCTCAGCCACTCCCTAGCACTCACAGGTAAGTGAGTGGCATGGAAGGCAACACTCCCTTCTCCCGGAGCCGAAGAGTTACGGGAAAGCTGCCAAGAACACTTTTAGGATAGAATCAAGTGTAGATTGGGCTGGAAGAAGTAGCTCAATGACAGCTCAATGTGCACACAATCTTAGCACGCATAAGGTCCTGTGCTCAACCCTTCGCACCAAAATAAACACATTCTAAGTTAAGGGGTTTCGCTATAGGATTTTTTTGAGGAGGAGGTTGGTATTTGGAGATATGATTATCTGTGAAACATTTGTGACTGTCCTGGACCTCACTCTGTAGACCAGGCTGGCCTTGAACTTACACAGATCCGTCTGACTCTGCCTCCTTGTTGCAGGGATTAAAGGTGTGTGCTACCACCACCCAGCTCCTTATTTTTTTAAGCTTAGATGTAAAGAGGAAAAGGGTCTTCACACCTAAAGAAAAACTTGTAGAACTGTGATCTGTTTTCTTGAAGATATGTCTGTATGTAAATGACATAAATATTTAATGTAGCAATTTTCTTCATTTTGAGACAGGTTCTTGCTGTGTGCAGCCCAGGCTAGCCTCTAACTTGTGGTTCTCCTGCCTTATCCTTCTACTTCAGGGATTACAGAGCAACACTTCTTAAATACAATGATCATTTTCATAATTAAAACTTAAGTATCCATGTTTATTTATTTTGGGTTTTGGGTTTTGGGTTTTCAAGACAGGATCTCTCTATAGTCCTGGCTATCCAGGAATTGCTCTGTAGACCAGGCTGGCCTCAAACTCAAAGATCTACCTGTCTCTGCCTCCCAAGTGCTGGGATTAAAGGTGTGCACCACCATAGCCTGCTTTTCATTTCCAAATTTTTAACCAAGAAAAATACTGTTGACAAGCATCCTAAGCGTGTGTTTGAATACATGCGGGCCCTTTAGAACCCTAGAAGAAGCTCTGTGACTCTGTCGCAGCTATTTGGATGTGAATGTTTCAGAGGCAGATGTTTTCAGGGTTGACACTGCCTGTTACATAGGCCTCTGTTTCCCAACCTGAGATCTCACGGCCCTGCTGCCACCACTCTTGACCTGTCTGTCACCTCGCATGCCTCTCACATGCTGCTGCTGCTGCTGTCAGCACAGACTTGGATCTTGCAGTTTTCACTTGTAGTACTGTGTTCCTGTGTTTTGTTCTTAATGCTCAGGTCTGGGGCTGGAGAATCCTAGCTGTGGTTCATTTTTGCTGCTCTCCAGTTACAGAACATTTAGGTAATTCCATCATTTTAACATTATAACCAACATCTAAAGATGTACTGGCCTAAAGCTTTTTCTTCCTTTAGACTTTTTCATCACTGTTTCTTGGGAGGGTTCTTAACACACATTGGCAAACTGCTTTCTCCCATGCAAAGTGGTGCACGCCTATCACCCTAGCAATTGGGAAGCAGAGGCAGGAGGATCGCTAGTTCAAGGCCAGCCTCATGTGTATAGGAAGACCTCTAGTGACGTGTGAGGGAGGCAGAGGGAGGAGAGAGCACAAATGAGTGAGTGAGTGCGGGGTTCCCTCTGTGGTAGATGCAGAAGTCTCTGACCGAGTTTAATCCCTGCAGGAAGAGAGAATAGGTGGGGACCGCTTTTTATAGGGTTCTCCAAGTCCATGTAACCACCAGTGATGAGTAGTGACTCGTCTAGATCTTTAGAAACACTGAATGTTTGAATTTTACTAAAAGGAATTTTTCTTAATGTAATTGAAGAATTGTGAATTTGGAGTAAACTCTAGGCACCATTGGTAACTTCTGCTGACTTTCTAACCCTACCGTACATTTACTGACCTTTACAACAGCAGACATGGGCTACACTGGCCTGCCCTACACTGTCACCTTATTCTTTTTTTTGTTTTGTTTTGTTTTTTGGTTTTTCGAGACAGGGTTTCGCTGTATTGTTTTGGAGGCTGTCCTGGAACTCGCTCTGTAGACCAGCCTGGCCTGGAACTCACAGAGATCTGCCTGCCTCTGCCTCCCCAGTGCTGGGATTAAAGGCATGCGCCACCAACGCCCGGCTGTCACCTTATTCTTACTTCCTCTGAAACATGGGCCAGCTTCTGCAGTTCTCCAGCTGCTGCTGACTCATCATAGGGCTCTGGTTCTCCCAGCTCTCATTCTGGGACCACTCAGCCTGTCTCATCTTTACTCTAGGAAAATAGCATGTATATTCTGAGTTGCCCCAGCTTATTGCCAGAGTTCAGGCAGAATGTAAGTGGAGAAAGCTTGAACTCTGTACACAGGGAAACCTGGATGTGCTTTTTACTACCTGTTGTACTGTGCTCCAAGCCTCAGTCTCTACAACTGTTAAATGCTGAGAGTGGTACTGATTTTGCAGGATTTAAAGGATAACATACTGGATGTGTTTCTAGGGCCAGGCAGTAGCTCTTGTAGTCTATAGCCCCCAGGAGACACATCTGCTTTTTCTTATCGCAGAGCTCTTGATTAAGGAAGCTCTACCTGCTGATAAAGATGTCAGATGCAAATGTGTTGTAAGGACCCTGAGAAAGTAGAAGCAAAACTGTTTTCCTTGATCATTTGGGCTGTACCAGAGGAGCTGTCCGCCCATGAGTCAGTTCAGATTCCTGTTCGCCAAGCACTTGCTGTTTGAGGTTGCGTGCTGTGTAATGGGACTCGCTCAGAATCTAAGTGGACAGATGATGAGCCAGCTAGAGAGGTACCCACAGCGCCCTCAAGGCTTCCACAGTGGATCTTGCATCTGTGATGGCCCCAAGGCAGTGGAGACGCTTAGCAGACCCTGCTCTTCGCCAGAGGCCTGGTGTGGCAGGTGAAGGGCGCTGGAGCGGTAGCTGGGGTCAGGACACTGTTCTAGGTTCCTGCTGTCTTCTCTGCCTGCACCGCTTCCTCTCACCTCTGGGCCCTTCTCCCTTGCAGCAGGGACCCTGGGTGCAAGGGGCACAGATTTGCACACAGTGGCCTGGCCTGTGAGGCAGATGAGGGTCTGGGCGAGGAAGAGGACAGCAGCTCTGAGCGCAGCTCTTGCACCTCGTGCCCCACCCACCCACGCGATGGGAAGCTCTGTGACTGCTGCTACTGTGAGTTCTTCGGCCACAATGCGGTGAGTGAGCCTGCCTGGGCAGACAGGGCTGGGCAGCCGGGGCAGAGCAGACCCCTTGCTCGTGCAGTGATTGCACCCCCACACTGGCACTGAGAGTCCTCGCACCTACATCTCTTTGCTTCACCTCGAGGCATATTTGTGAGGTCGGGATTTCTTAACGTTTTGTTGGCTGTGTTTTTCCTCGTGGTTTCTCTGAAGATTGACTTTTCTTCTTTAGGCAAAAGGGAAGGAAGTGGCAGAGAGAAAGCAATGATTCTGATGAGTGTGTACGTGTGTAACCCCAGAGAAGTGAGCGCTTATGCATGATGAAGGCAGAGTGGAAGCGAAAGTTCCCCAAGTGTGGCAGCTAGCCGAGGCTCAGACCAGGGTACATGCTGTCTCTTGACAGCAGAGCCATTCAGAAGTCTCGGAACGAGAGAAGGAGAAGGCTGCTGGCTAGGGCAGAGCAGCTGAGGGTAGGAGATGTGGAAATAACTCAAAATTACTAGTCACCTTTGAGCTAGGCATTGTTATCTTCATTTTAGAGGTGACAAATTGAGGTTCACAAAGACTCAGTGACTCACCCAACGTCATACAGCTTCCAAGTGATGAAGCCCGGACTCAAACCTGCTTCCCTGGCACCCCAGTCCTTGATCCCCAAGCTCTGCCCTCATCTTCTTACACTGTTTCTGCTCATAGCCTACTGAGGATGAAGTCGTTTGGCCTTGGTGCCTGACGCTAGAGAATAATTGTCGGGCTTCTCACCACATACCTGATGCCAGCGGGTGGGAGCGCAATGGGCCTCCCAAGCCTAGGGTATAATATCAGCACCTCCCCTCCCCCAGCCACCCGCTGCCCCGACGAGTCGGAATTATACTGAGATCCGGGAGAAGCTCCGCTCGAGGCTGACCAGGCGGAAAGAGGAGCTGCCCATGAAGGGGGGCACCCTGGGCGGGATCCCTGGGGAGCCTGCGGTGGACCACCGAGATGTGGATGAGCTGCTGGAATTCATCAACAACACGGAGCCCAAAGCCCCCAACAGCGCCAGGGCAGCCAAGCGGGCCCGGCACAAGCTGAAAAAGAAGGTGGGTGTGGGGGGGCTCACCTCTACTGCCTCCCCTCCCAGAGGAGTCCCTCACCCTAACTTCTGGGGCATGATTGGCACTGGCTGCCAAAAACCCTTGGTGTAGCTCAACTGCTTTGGGAAGGTGTGGATGAGTCTGGGAGGCATCAGGGTCAGGGAAGCTCTGGGGAAGTAACTGGAGAGGGGATGGCTCTGCCACAAGCTGCTTGCTTGAGTCCTCCAAGCCAAGGTCATTTATTCATTCAGCAAGTGCTTCCACAAATACTGGGAACCAAAATGTTAAGTTCTCACCCCAGAGAAGCTTAGTCCAGTGAGGAGACTGACACGAAACTGGACAAGCACATTAGAGTGTGACGAGTACTGGAGTGAGGGACATGCTCTCTCTCGCCCAGAAGGAGGGTGACTCATCCGAGTCCTGGGGAGTAAGGACAGGTTGGTCAGGAGCGCCTTTCTCCTGGCAGCCCGCAGAGCACACCTTGCAGCAGTGTGGTAAAGCCACAGTGAGCGTAGCAAGGAAGTGGGCCAGGTAGTGGGAGTAGCAGGCAGCCTGGAGGCCCCGCTGCAGGTCAGCTTGCTCTGGTCACCATCAGTTAGTCCACTGGTCACGCCTGCATTTTGATTGTGGTGTGGTGGCACAGAAGGCACATGGGAAGACGAGGACAAGAAAACTGAGTTTGATACCCCAGGCAGTAAGACCAAGGGGGACAGTGGGGCTGGAGAGAGATTGGAGGGCAGAATGACAAGCTTGGGTATTCTGATGACAGCACGACACAGGTGTCTCCCAGGTGGTAGCCAGTATGCTGATGGTGCTGGTGACAGAGCCAGCATGGCAGGTGCAGAAGACCAGATGCAGTGGGCACGTTGATTGAGAGGGTCCTGTGTGGCACTCAGGTGCAGGTGGAGTGGGCGACTAGCAGTTGCCAGCGCAGAGATGTAACTGAAGCCATGGGAATGAGCCAGACCTCAGCACTGAGGACTAAACCCGGGAGCTACTCCTGGACAGTCCGCCGCTAGCTGAGCCTTGGAGTCGACGGCTTGTCCTGCGGCTTCATTACTTCTTTGCCTGCCTACCCCCAGCTGCGTCTGCACAGTGGCACCCGCGGGAGCCACCATCTGAAGAGATCTGGCTTGACAGCCAGCTAGTTCCAGTTCTTGGGTGGTCACAACCCTAGAGCAGAAGTGATTCTCCACCCTTCCAGCCCAAGGACAACCAGAATCCTTCTGCAGCCTGAAATGGCAAACCAAAAGTTTGCGCTATTACCTTCAGACAACAGTCAACCTTCCTTTACCCCCACCCAGAGTTGCCCTCCTGAGGTTTTTCAGTAGGTTTCTGTGGTCTCTGGCCTCTCTAAGCAGTCCCCAGAGGGCATGCTCAGTAGTCCCCAGGTCTAGTGTGCTTCATACCGTGCACCCTTCCTGAAAGGCTGTCATTCTGGAACTCAGTTCCTGTTTCCTCCTTTGTAGACACCCTCAGGGAAGTCTTCTCTGCACCTTGCATGGCTCTCTGGGCTGCCATTCATCACACCCCTCTGATCTCAAGCTCCCTGCATAGTCACTGTCGACTAGACCCTTTGAGGTCCCATTGGTTTTAAGTAGTTTAGCTGCCATCAGAAATCCAGCTTCCCTGGTGGGCATGTGGTGATGACTGCTTACTGTCTACCACCTTGGGAGGTGGGTGAAAGCAGGCCTTTCCTGACCCTTCACCCCACTATCAGACAATACTTCCTTTTTCTTGCCTTTCGGCGCTACTCCCTGATCCTTTGAAGCTGCATCCCTTACTGTGTCATCTGCAACCTCACAGCCATTCTTTGTCCACTTAATGTCGTCTGACCCTTTCTCTTCTCAGGCCAACCTAGTACTCACTCACTTGAGTAAGTGTTGGTAAGGAATGAGCTGACCATCATCCAGCCGCTCTCCTAGGGGTTCGCTTCAGTTCCTTGCCTGCTGTCCTTCCTGCACGTCTGCTCAGAAAAACTGAAGTCCGTGCTGTCCCATGGCTCCCCTTCCACGCCCAGAGGATAGCATGGGACTGGGTTTGTGTGATCCGCAGCTGGTGCTCTCACACTTGCTTGAGACCTCGTGTTGCCTGGCTAGCCTGTAGTTCCCTAATCCTTTTATTCTTTGTCATTCCCATTCCTGTGTCCATTTTGTCAGTACTCTCATTCTCCAGCCTCCTCTCACTGCTCTCCTGTTTTTTTTTTTTTTGTTTGTTTGTTTTTGTTTTGTTTTGTTTTGGTTTTTTTTTTTTTTGGTTTTTTGAGACAGGGTTTTTCTGTGGCTTTGGAAGCTATCCTGGAACTCACTCTTGTAGACCAGGCTGGCCTCGAACTCACAGAGATCCGCCTGCCTCTGCCCCCCGAGTGCTGGGATTATAGGCGTGCGCCGCCAATGCCCGGCCTCTCCCATTTTTTTTAGCAAATAAGTTCACTTCTGTTTTCATCAAGGAAAAAGTCATTGGCTATACCTCCTCATCTAAGGGAAAGGTCACCCTTCCCCCATCCCAGGCCACACAGTCCTTCTTTGTTTCCCCAGCTTAGGCTGCCTGCGGATTTTCGAAGCCTTTGATTGGTAAACATTGTCTCAGACCCAAACCCAGACTCCAGCAAAGCGTTCTGAAGTCTCTCTCTGGTCTGGCTCCCATCGCACGTCCTTGTGCCCACTGTTGAGTCTGAGGCAGACAGTTCCTGGAAGCTGGAGCCAGCCTTTCCCGCTCTCCCTGTTCGCTGGAGTCTTAGAAGCTCTGCATCCATGTTGACTGTTGGCACTTCCCACTGTCCTAACCAAACACTGCCACCCTCAGTCACCTCCTTATTGCCAGATCCAGGTTATGTCATGGTTGTGTGATAAGTGGCCTTTGGCATTTTGTTTGTGCACCCCTTAAATCTTGTCTTTGGCTCCTTGACTTTCAGCAAGTAGGGCCCAGGAAGTGGCAGTGGGGTCACCATCTTCTCCATATTTCCTACCTGCCTCTCTGACCTTTCTCCTTTGTGAGTTCTTGTCCCTCACCTAGACTGTAGAACACATCTCTGGGAAAGAGAAGCCCTCTAGGTGGTATTTTTACCTTGTACTTGACATTGGCATCTCTGCTAACTGTTGGTCCTTTGGGACTATCCTGTAGGTACCTCGAGCTCGGAATATCACGAAAGAAGCCTGCCTTTTCTTCTACATTATGTGTTTAGTAAAGGACCACTTCACCCTGTTGCTTGACCTTGAGTCCTGGGCACTGTCGTGGGGAAGTGCAATGTGACTGAAAACAGTGAGCCTTGGAACTGGACTTCGGTTTGAAGCTCAGCTTCATCACACTTGCTGTATGACCTTGGGCAATCACTTAATCTCTAAGCCTCGGTTTTTGCATCTATAAAATGAGAATAACAGGACCCTAAGTCATAGATTGTCCTGAGCATGAAATGAGATGATGCATGGGAAGTTGGCAGAGCGCCAGGCACATGGGTGCTTGGTTCATGGGGACCACTGTAGCAGCTGTAGTGGGTGCTGACGCTTTCTGAACACGTGTCATTTTACCTTCCTGCTGACCACAGGGATACCTATCCATGACAACCCCACGCCCTACTCACCAGTCCACTGCTCCACCCACAGCATCTGATTTTAAAGCCTTCAGTTGGTGCTCACTGACTGCCTAGAATGCAGCTGCTGTCGATCCTGCCAGCTCCACCTTTCAGCCACTTACTTTTTAACCTGCCTGCCTCCTGACTCTAGACACATCTCCCCTGGCAAAAACAAAAGAAAAACAAAACTCAAGGCACTAACTGTGCCTCGGCGTTGTTTTTGCTTCCTCTTGATGTGCTATTCCATTTTCCCTGATTGTACACTTGTTCCTTCCACCTAGAATGTGCTTACCTCATTTTTCCCAGGATAATCCCACTCACCCTTCAGGACCTGTCCAGGAGCGCTCTCAGATGACCTAGGCTGGGTTAAAAGCACCTTGTGCTTTGGTGCCCCTGTACGATTTGACCCTGTCACCCTGAATTAAGCAGTCCATTTATATGTCTCTCTTCCTTGGCTAACATGGAAACAGAGACCATGTATCTTATATCCAGCTGTGCTCCCAAAGCTTAGCCCACTGCCTCACAAATGGAACTGAGCCATCTTTGGCGCCTGTCCTGATTTTGTCACTTAGTAGCCACCGAACCTTGAGCCAATTTCATATTCTTGCCAAAGTTGAAGTTTATCATCTTTAAACGAGGCATTATGGTGCAGCATGGGCAGTGGTAAGGGTTAATGACTTGCTGCCCGGAGCCATGTTTCTGCATGGAACCGTGCTGCATTCTGTCCTTTGTCCTTTCTGTGCCAGTGTTTGTAACAGGGAGGTGCTATCTACACCAGTGCTTTCCAGACTTTCTCAACATAGAGCTAACATTTCTGAGTGAGTAACAACCAGAAGCCAGGCCTGTTGGGGAGTCAGGGAGAGACCATCCCTATGGTCTCCTATACCTGCAGACAATCCTCCAGGCCACACTGCTGCTCTCCTGAGTAGGCAGAGTCCTGGCACATGAAGGAGACTTGCCACTAACCGTTATAGCCATCCTCAGAGCAACTTTTTTTCCTAAATTCTAAACTTGGATGTTAGGGTTCACAGAGAGTAAGTGATTTGTCCAAGGAACTCTAAGGAAAGCTGAGTTTAGGTATGTAGTCAGTGTTCAAAAAGACAAGAGAACACATGTCTGCCCCCTCGGGCAGAGGATCACAATGTTTACGTTGATTCTGTGGTGATGGCAAGTCTTTTCTCCCCAGATTCATTCTCTTCTGTTTCCCCTCAATCTGCAAGTCAGCTGGGATGCATGAGGTGGGGCTCCGCCACACCCTTCCCCTATGACTCCCAGCCCCCTGTGAAGGCCTTGTTAGCCTCTGGTACCTTGGGTTTGAGCAGACAGATGTGGATAACTCCACCCCTAGACTGGTTTCCATTCTCCTGAATCAAGTCTGGGGCCTCCCAGTCTTCACCTGTGCTCAGGGCTGCTTTAGATCTTGTGAGGACCCTGTCACTGATGATGCTATAGGACACACTTGCGATGTGCAGGGATATATGGAGCTGGCTGATGAATGAGAGACCAGAGACCTTTTTAAAGGCTCTTATGTGTCAGCCATTCAGGCAACTCAGTTCCTATATCTTACTTCCTTTAAGACTGCATAATAATATTTTCCCTGTTACCTACAGAACTGAAGAGACTGCCTCTCCATAGCCATGCATCTCCACTTTGTTCTTTATTCCAGAATTATTGTCTCTACTTTGCAGATTAGTCTACTGGGGCCTAACTGGGGAGTGAGTGAATTGCTCAAGCTCCTGCTAACTCATGCCTAGGAAGCAGATCTAGCCTTCTTGGGCTCTGCACTGACAAAGGCTCATGATGGATAAACTGTCAAAACCCTACCCTCGGGAGCTTATTTGTGCTTCCACCCCCAAGACTTGATAATATCTGGTGTCACTGCCCCCTCACTCCTGCAGGGCTGAAGACATGGGGAGCTCTCTAGTCTCTGCCTTCAGCAAGTGAGTGGCAAAGCTAAGTCCTAGGGT